>NC_140919.1:12833575-14033575 GCF_045865225.1 Trachurus japonicus | reverse complement strand
CTTTTTGCCGATCACTAGAGCCAATTAAAATTAGCCAAAGTTGTCTTGATTTTGATAATTTTCCCACTAAGATGATTTGAAACATGAATAAATGTTGTTTTTGAAGAGTCACAACTGTTCTTGTTTTTGTTACAGTAGTGATGTTGGTTATTTTATTTTGTTAAAGGGATAGTTCACCCTAGAATGATATTTCGCTCATTATCTACTCACCCTCATGTTGACTAAGGGCTGGAAGAAGTTTCAGATTCCTCCGTGGCTTCTCTGAGTTACAGGGGGTCTCGGCATAGCAGTGCATGTCCATATAACGGTTGCAAAGGGACACCGGAGCTCTTCGTAAAAAAACACACACAAAAAAACATCCAAATACCTCCATGCTGCTCGTATGTAATGTCCGTCTTGTGCTGAAGCCCCAAATTGCGTAATTGTCCCGAAAAAAATTAAATAAGTCTATATTTTAAGCTTGTTTGTAGCGGAAGCTTCTCGAAGCTCCTCTTCCTGGTCCGTCCAAATCTCGCGTGATTTGCGCCGGCGTCAGCATGCATCAGTGCGGTTACTGCGAATCACGCCCTCAGGTGTGTGTAGGCTACAGTAGGCTACTATAAAAAATGTTATAGGTATCAGTGTTGGATATGAGAAGCTGGAAGTTATTGGTTATCGTGCATCCCTAATGTTGATATTAGCATTCATAGTCATAGCACCTTTAAAGTGTAGTGTCACAGAGCTGCTAGCATTGTGGTCCTCTCATTTCCATCCGGTCTGATTTTAGTCGTCATGGCCTGAATAACCTTTCCAATATTTACTCTCTACTTGTGTGAAGCGGTTTGTTTGTACTGTAAAAGAAGCCGTCAGTGCGGACTAGCGAGCTCTCAAACATCAAGCACCGCTGCAGAGACTGTTGCCCTGGCTGGCCTCCCCTTGGCGTTCTGGAAGAAGAGATGTGATGTGATGATGAAAAAACATCTTGCATGAGAGACAGGGACACAACTTCATCTGAAGTCGAAGGTCCCTGACAGACAGATGTGTATAGAAAGCCTGTCAAACACAACAGCACTGGCTGCTGAGAAACTTGTATCAGAAGGATGTCACTCAGTTCAGTGTCAACAACACGGAGGGATTTCCTACACTCAAACTTTAATGTTGCAGCATTTCGTAAACACAGTTTTTTTTTATTTTTTTTTTTTTACAATTTTTCTCACAGTAAAATGTCATGCATAGGCGTCTTCCTTTAGTTTTTCATTGTCTGCCTCCACCACACCCTCTTCTCCAACATGTAAAACTGCACATATCATGTTTCACCTGTCGCTCTCATCTCATCCCTGACCTCCTTTCTACCATTTCACTTCCAGCCCCTTCTCCAGTCTCCTCCATCTCAGTGAGCTCTCCACCAGAGGTCCATGCATCTAAAGGGGAAACCGTCTCACTGTCCTGCACCTTCACCTCCACCAGTCGGCCCACCAGTAAGATGAGCGTGGACTGGTCCTACAGGCCCCCGAGTGGAGGCCCACCACAGACAGTGAGTACTGTACGCCTCTATCATACATACTAAAGGTCATATTATAAGACGCTGTTGCTGCAGATGTAGTAATTAACATGTACAGTATGTCTGCACTTGCTGTCCAATTTGGGCAGAGCACTCTCCTTAAAATGCACGTATTGACTTGCCCTTGGATTTGAGTTATTCACCTACACTTTATCAGGTGAATGTACAGGAGAACAGAGAAACACATGCTGTGCAGTGAACAGGCTGAATGCTGATGTTGTGCAATTTCAAAACAAACAGCAACGTTGCTGTTTGGAAGTATTGCTCTTTTGGTATTCCTGTTGTTGGGTTTGGTTTGACAAAAACTGTATTAAGTACTTTGTGCTATGCTTTTTGCACTAGTAGCTGAAATGACTACTTGACGAATTAGTTCACAAAAAATTAAATTCAGTCATTATTGACTCACCCTCATGAATGAATGCTTTGGAGTAGTTTTTTATTCCTCAAAGTGCATCTGGAGACCCGGGAGGCCGGTTCGTAGTCCAGCGAAATCTTTCTATTAGAGTCAATAACGCCCGACACAAAAACGTCCATAAAACTACACAAAAACCCTCTAATATTCCTCCATACTGCTCGTCTGCTGCAATCCAAGCATCCTGAAGGGATATAGTCCAGAGTTTACCCGAGACTACGTCATTTAGGACATTTTTACAGCCTAAACAGACCTGTATTGCGCTCTGACGTTCACATGCGTGAATGTGAGAGCACGCCCCAGGCAAATTCAATACAGGACTGTTTAGGCTGTAAAAATGTCCTAAATGACGTTGTTTCGAGTAAATTCGAACTATAGTTCGAGGGAATTTCATTTTTTGGTGAACTATTCCTTTAATGAGTTCTTGGAAACTGAGGGGGACAGTTTGTGTTATTTATGATATTTGTTTTCAGTTGTATCCATTTTTTTCTATCTGTCAATTTCCTTGATGGGTTAGTTTTCCCATAAATCCATGTATGGCTGCAACATATTTTAAGAATCCTTGGATTCTCCCTGGACATTTTTCCACTTTCAAAAAGCTTTAAAGTCCATTTAGCCGCTGACTGCTTTTTTTTTTTTTCCCTAGAGCACAGCTATTATGTAATTGGCATGTAGATAACAGAGCTCCACCATCTTTTCCCTCTCACTCCTTTAATAGCATGCAGTGTGAAAAACACCAAGTAAACAGATCCGGGATGTTTTGATTGAACACATGAAAGATATAAGGAGTTAAGTTTTCCTCACTTGGTTGTCAGGTATATAATGTGTGGGCCTTTTGACAGTTTATCATCTAGATAATCAGCAAACAGTCTTTATTTGCAGCCTTAAAAAGGATAATGAACTTCATTTGACTTCCCTCCCTCACTCTCACTTTGCATTCTACACCATGTTGATTTATCTCGATTTTTCTGAACCTACATGCACAGCTGTGATTGTAAAACATAGCCTGAAGCAAACTCGGGTCAACATCAGTTAATGTAGATGCTGTGTGTGTGCGTGTGTGTGTGTGCGTGTCGATAGGTTTGATTTACCAGCATCACTGCAGTGAGAATCTTTAGTCACCTTCCCACTCAGCTTTTGTGTCTTTGGGAAGGTTGAGGTTCTCCCCAGGAAATCCTGGCTGGTTAGCTAGCTGCCTTAATACCTCTTCCTTCCTCTCTGGTGGTATGGTGGTCTTGTTTGAAATGCGTTGAGATGTACTGTATCCATCCCAACCCATTACTGCACTCAGTCCTCTAACCCCACACACTCTGGGTTCAGTTTCCAGTGACCAATCCACTAAAGATCCACCACATAATTTAAGCAGCTCCATTTGGACTTGAGGAGACCCATCAAGTGTGGTTCTGTCAAATTGCATTTGGAGCATGGGAATCCATAGTGTGGTAGCTGCAACCCTATACACCACCATTTCCTATAGGAGCTGTCAGACCTTAAGTGGAAGCTAATGTTTTGTGGCTCCAGTCTTATGGAGTGCTGTTGGTTTGGTCATTAAGATACTGTAGTTGTCTGGTCTCAAAGTGTGCAGCGAGGGAGGAGATGGAGGTGGAGACTTGAAAACGACTTGGTCTTAGTGTGTGTATGCACGTGCATAGCAGTCAGCAGATATTACCAGCAGGTATTACCTCACAATCTCTTTACTGCTATAGTAAAAAGGTGTGTCAGCAAGGAAAAGCCTCACCCGTGTCTGTGTTTCCATCCACCCAGCTCAGCTAGTTTGTTCTTTTAGTCTTTTTCTTTTTCTTTTTTTTCTTATCACAGATAAATAATGTGTGGCATTTTCCTGATACATAAATGAAACCAAGTCTGGAAGTTTCTTATTTCAATTTCCTAAACCTTCATTTACTTTCCATCCAATTTCATTAGCAGCTTTTGGCTGGTGTATTGGCCTGTGTGTTCCCTCGCTCGTATATCACACTGGGAGAGAACCATGAATAAGCATGTGAAAAGCTCCATCAGAAAATATAATTTTGCTGCCAAAGCTTTAGTGTCAATCTGAATTGCTGCAGTGCTTCAGTGACTTGCATAATTACCTCAGTCCTGATGAGAATTAATTTCGTAGATTGGAATAGAGGAGAGGCCGAATGTTCAATCAAATATCAGTGGAAGCTGAGGGTTAATTGGAGGATTTGGCAATCGAATTCTGCTGAATAATGATAAAAAATAAATCTATTATAGACTGAATTATCTGAAATTTCAGTGAGATGCTGTTGTTCAGTTTGCCAGTGGGAGCCTTTGTCTATTACGTCTCAGATTATGTATTACAGGTGGCCTCGGTTTTAAAACAGTCTCACAACTCTTGGATGTATTTCAGCATTTGTCATGAGTTTTAAAAAGCCCACTGAGGCCAGTGTTTGTTTGCAGACTGAGCAGTCTCTTACACAGTCATCGACTTGAAGCTGCTCTCTCGTAGGCTGAGCAGGGAGATGACTGTCTGACTTTTATCACTGCCAGCTCTACACTACAATCAGTGTCTCAGAAATATGCAGATATACACACACACACACACACACACACACACACACACACAGCTGTAAATCCATAAAGTCTTATCAGACGCAGCAATTGTTCAAACGATTCTGTGTTTGCTTATGTTTTTTTTTTGTCTCAGTTTATTGGGGCGATATCCAGAGTTATCCTTATTGACATTAATGTTTATAGAGTGCAAACATTAAGGCCGTAAATATACTCACCAGGCACACATACATTTATGCATGATCTTGATTTAGACTTCTTCCCGATGTAATAAATATAGTTCGAGGGAACGCTCGCACACATCTCAGTTTTTGCACAGAACATTTTTACTCCCTGTATCCTCTGGCAAGTTTTCCATATTTTTTTCCAGGTTTTTACATGCAGTTGTTCTTATAATATATTACAGATCTGTCTAGGATTAATATCATTATAAGTTTCTCTATTATCATGTTTCCATTGCGACTTCTTTACATTTGTGTGATCCTCATGTTTCTCTGTAATTGCAGACTTTTCTCACACATCATGCATGATTTGTATAGATGTATTTTGCTGTATATAGATGGATTCACACCGTATGGTAATCTGGTAATGCAGACAGATGTTATTATTCATCCTGCACTCAGTGGAAACATCCTGACGTGTGATATTCTCCTGAATCATTTATTGTGTGGCTTTAAAAAAAAAAAAACTATATTGACTTGAATAGTTTGTCTGGTTTCTGCTGCTTTCACAATATTGCCAAAAGAAAATGTGAATCTGCTGTTTTGTAATAGGAGTGAATGCATCATATATGGCACAAACTGTTCATGGTTGTGGATTTGCAAACGTCTAGAACCATTTAGTAGACTAAAAGTGGTGGTGACAGGGGCATTGCTATAATTTAAGCTGATTTTCTTATCTTATCTTCGGAGGTGGATGAATTGGCAGGATGCAGAAACATCCATTTGGGATTGTAGAAGAAATCTATAACCCTCTTCTGCTCTGCTCTCGGAGTAGATATGAAGGCCATTCAAGCTCTGATGTTATCCTGCAAAGAATCTAAAAGCCTCTCGATGTCTTCGTGTTCCCCGTTCCACTCAGCCAGCGCAGGACTAAGACGGAGCTGGGAAGAGTAATGACTGGCCGCTCATATTACACAAGCACTTACTAACATGTGTTTCTTAAGCATAATGAAAGGCTTTGGGTTTTATCCGTCTCAACCATTCAAGTCGATGTAGTTCCACACAGTTCATACTTCATACTTCACTCTACTGCAAATTCAAAGCTCTGCAGACCAGAGTTTTGCATTCATTCATATTGGTATGTAAATAAACAGTAGTCGAGCCCTGACTGAACCCAGGGATTGCTTCACTTTTTTTCTCGTTGATTCCCTCCAGCTTGCTTTTTCCTCCAGCTTTCATAAAAATGAAGTTGTATAGAAGGTAAACAAAGGGCAAAATAACAGCATGAACTAAAACCAATAAGATTTAATTGAATTTCCCTTCTCTGGGATTAATAAAGTTCTTTCAATTCAATTCAACTCAACTCAACTCAAAGAGAAGATGTGACATCTTTATTCCTTTTCCTCCTCCCTGCATCACTGATGATGACTTGTTCCTGTTTGTGTTGATGTGTTTTCTCCTGTTGCTTCTTGTGACTAATCTGGGAGTCACAAAACTCATTAAAACACAAACTCTCCTTTCTTTGTTTACTCTGTGAAAAACATATACTGTTTGTGGTAGCTCCACTTTTTCATTCCCCCTTCTCTCCACCCACACAACCGGGATGTGTTGGTTTGGAGAGGTCTGGGTCAGCTTGATGTGGGAGTAATGAAGGGATGGAGTTGTTGTTGTTGAAAACAGACTGATCTGCTCAACCTAAAGGTGGAAGTAAAGTTTCTGACTCACATTTCTCTCTCTGTGTTTAGGCACACACATGAATTTCTTTTGGCTTTTGCTTGGTCAGATTTTATTCATATTTCTTTGCCTAAACACACAGAGCCCCCCTCATGCTGTTATTGACAATATTGCCAAAAGAAAAGCCACCACCACCTGTTGTGCTAGACTCTTTCCTTCAGGCAGAAAAATACTAATTTAAATTTAGGAGTGATTATTCTTAGATCATGCAAGAGAGCTGATCATTAATTAAAATGATTCAGGTTGCTGCATTTCTATACATGTCTGAACAGCGACAGATGTTGTGTGTGAAACGCTCAATGCATCGTTATGCATTAATCAGCCAGTCCAGTTGTGTTAGTCATAGATGTGAATAACAACAATGAATGGCAAATGTTACACCCTTGCTGAGGGCACACTCCCGTCTTATTTCATACCAGTCAAATTTATTTTCATCCTCTCTCCTCTCCTTCCAGTTTTTCCACTTCTCCTCGCGGGCATTCCCGCCGCTCGAGGGTCAGTTCGCGGGTCGTATCCAGTGGCAGGGAAGCCCAGCTCGTGGGGAAGCCTCCATCTCTCTCATCAACGCCACTCTGCACGATAATGGGACCTTCACATGCTCAGTCAGAAATCCTCCTGACGTCCACGGGTCCCCGAATTCACACACTGTTCTCACCGTCACACCAAAGGGTAAGATGGCACAGATACACACACACACACACTGCAGAGGAGGTTTGCCCGTACCTGTACCTGTATGTTGATTTGTTTGTGTGATTACACAAAAAGCACAGAACCAGTTTGCACCGGTCTTGATGGAGGGATGGGCCAGTTATTTAACTTCGCCAGTCAGGTGAAATAGTGCAGATCTCATCATGTACACATGAGCTGCTCAGGAAATAATAACTTTTGGATATTGATGTACAAAAAGAAGTCCATTTCCTACTTCCTTTTATTTTCCAGTTATAAAAGCCAGGCAACAAGTGTTGAATTGTTTGACTAAGGCTGAGGTACATGGTCTACTGATGCCATTCTAGTTTGACCAAAAAAAACCATTGTAATTTAACTTCCTGCAGCGTCTTTAAAGGGATAATTCAACATTTTGGCAAACTGGCCCATTGCCATAATTCCTATAGTCATAGCAGTAGGTTCGTTACCTTTAATTGTCGGTGCAAGCTATTTTTAGAACGGCAGAGCAGAGCCGTGAGCTGCTCAGAGCTACGCTACGGAGGCTCATGGGATTTCTTGGTTTCCCTCATCAAACTCATCAAATACACAATCCAACAACTCCAAAACGCTCTGGTGGACAAGTTGTGACCTGCACATTCACCAGACTATGAGATAATAACAGAACGTCACGAAATAGAGTTGTTTTCGAGGTAAATTCATGCAAAACTTGCATGAATTGTACAAATGAGCTGCTCAGGTATTAACTTTTGGATATTGATGCACAAAAAGAAGCCAATTTCCTACTTCCTTTTATTTTCCAGTTATAAAAGCCAGACAGACAAGTGTTGTATTGTTTGATTAAGGCTGAGGTATACGCTCTACTGATGCCATTCTAGTTTGACCATGTAAAAAAACATTGTAATTTAACTTCCTTTAGCATCTTTAAAACTTTACACACTTGAATCTGTGCAAAGTATCTGGACTCCTCTGACATACTCCAGATACACTTATTTATCTCTGAAACCTGCTTCATGTTTGTCCTGAATTCACCTCAGGTGTCTCGATCTGGATTTTCCCACATTTAATTGTGTGCTGTTTATAAGCAGAGACAGGGCTGGGGGTGAGGGATGGGAGAAGTTTCCACTGCCTGCCACATATATTTTGCAGCAGACTAATCCAAACATCTCGTTAGTGTTTGTATAAGGCTGTCATGATGTTAGCTTTATTGACTCGTACACATTTGCCTGCCTCTGCCGTCAGCGAAGTGGATGGTTGGAGGCAGGGAAGTAGTGGTAACTCATTAGATCTAAATGACGTACTTCTACCCACTGGTGTAAATAATTGTGATGGTTCTCATACTAAAAATAAACTAAACTGTAGTAACATTAATGAAGACCAGGGGCACTTTAAAGCAATAGTTTTACATTTTGGGAACAAATGTACTCGTCATTCGTCCAGGGACAAGATCGATGCCACCTCCACATCTGTGCAGTAAATAAACTGAAGCACCCACCAGCTCTGCCAAAGCTCGCTGACGTGTTATATCACTAGTTCCAGCCCAAGACACACAACACCATGTATTACAGTAAATTGTTGTACTGTCCAGTTTTTGTAGAGATTAAAAAGGAATAGTTCAACATTTTGGCAAATTGACCCATTGCCATAATCCCGATAGTCTTTTTAGGAGTAGGTTCGTTACCTTTAATTGTCGGTGCAAGCTATTTTTAGAACGGCGAAGCAGAGCCGCGAGCTGCTCAGAGCTACGCTACGGAGGCTAATGGGATTTCTTGGTTTCTCTCATCAAACTCATTAAATACACAATCCAACAACTCCAAAATGCTCTTGTGGACAAGTTGTGACCTGCACATTCACCACGCTATGAGATAATAACAGAACGTTACGAGAGAGAGTTCTTTTAGAGGTAAATTCATGCAAAACCGCTGATGCACGTTCCCGTTTGGGGCAGTTTTTCGGCAAGCAGTCTCTCTATTTGCCTCGAAAACAACTCTATCTCGTAAGGTTCTGTTATTATCTCATAGCGTGGTGTAGGGCTGCCACGATTAGTCGACTAGTCACGACTACGTCGACTATTAAAATCGTCGACAACTAATTTAATAGTCGATGCGTCGTATTTTTATTTTTTTTTAATTTTGTTTTTCTCTCAAAACTGCTGGGGCACCTTCCACACACGCACCCGCCGCCGCAGCCGCCCACCACACACACACAAGTGCACTCACTCACTCAAGGTGAGTTTACAGGTGTTCTCTCTCTTTTCTCTCTCTACCTGTCTTGTCCCTCATCAAGCGGCACCGGTGTAACCCCCCGCCCGCCCCCCCGGCGCCGCCGCCGCCGCCGCCACCGCCGCCACCGCTGCTCCCCTCTCTCTCTCTCTCTCTCTCTCTCTCTCTCTCTGTCATTTTAAATGAGAAGCGCTACTAGGAGCGGTACCGCCGCTCCATCGTTTTAAATCACGGACTGAAAAACAGCCGTTCGTCATTTAAAAATAAAACCGCGGACTTTGAGACTCTGTGTTGGAGAATACTAGAACGTTACCGCGTCCGGTCACAGCGTCCTGGTCACGTAATGAGCGCTCATCTTAACGAGCAAGTCTTCTCTCCCGGCGTAAAACTACGTCAATATTTCCCGGTAGCTTCTCATCACAGTCCACACCTTGCAGAGTTTGAGCTGCACCTCAGTTTCACTTGTTTTCATTTGACAGTTTCACACAGAACTTTCTGTTGAGTCTTTCTATGTTTCTCCTGTGACAGTAAAAAGGGAACATTTACATTTTTTCAGACAAGACGATTGTCTTATAAACTATTCGATTTTTTTAACAGAACGACTCCTATTATTTACAATGAGCACAAGTTATATTTGATTGATAGGCCTACCAAAACTTTATTATTGTGAACAATTCCTTAGTTTCAGGTGTCCACCTCATTTTATTTAAATGTAGCTATGTTTAATGCTAGAGACAAATGAAAGAAAGACAAAAAACCTTTAAGTATTTATTTTGGTGTTGTTTAGGCCAGTGCTTTATCCTTATTTTACTCAGCTGTTTGCACTTTATGCTGCAGTTAAAGCTGCATATTTCATTAAAAGTTTAATGAACTACCATCTTAATTGTCTTTATTTTTAGTTAGCATATACCTTAAACACTTCAAGCTGAAAGCTAATGATGGTATATAAGAGCAGCTGCATGCTGGTGCGATAAGCTGTATGTTTTACATTCAATTTACGTATGATCCGATTAGTCGACTAATCGAAAAAAATAGTCGGTGACTAGTCGACTATCAAAATAATCGTTTGTGGCAGCCCTAGCGTGGTGAATGTACAGGTCACAACTTGTCCACCAGAGCATTTTGGAGTTGTTGGATTGTGTATTTGATGAGTTTGATGAGGGAAACCAAGAAATCCCATGAGCCCCCGTAGCGTAGCTCTGAGCAGCTCACGGCTCTGCTCCGCCGTTCTAAAAATAGCTTACCCCGACAAGGTAACAAACCTACTGCTAAGATTATAGGGATTATGGCAATGGGCCACTTTGCCAAAATGTCGAACTATCCCTAACTAACACTAAATGTGTTGATTAGAGGTGGTACTTTTTTTTTTACAGAGCTAAGCTAGCTGTTTCCCCTTGTTTCCAGTCTTTGTGCTAAGCTAACTAACTGCATATTGACTGTGCAGGTATCAAATTGTATCAACATCATCTCGTTCTCTGTAAGAAAGCAAAAAGCGTATTTGTCTGAATTTGTAACAGTTCAGTCACGTACTACAAGACTCAAAAACATTTTCTTTCCCTAAGATAGGCTATTAAACTAATGACCAAGGCCTGAGCCCCTGAACCCCCCCCCTCACTCTGAGGACGATTACTAATCTAAACTCTCTGAAGCCGTGTACCTTCAGACTGTTTTAATCGTTCACATATGGCCTGTTACAACAAAGTATTGCCGCTGTTTGCTGTGTTTGCACTTTATTGCTCTTATTGATCGTCCTAATATGTTTTATGTTTTAAATTGTTGAACAATTGTATTGTTTTAAAAGGTTTTATGCCACTGGGAGCACAAGTTATTTTCTTTCTTTTCTTTTCGTGTATGATGTGTATTTTATTTAACCTTTATTTATACAGATATGAAAGACAGGGTCTGATTTCCACGGGAGACCTCTTTCAGACACAATGAGTAATCAATAATCAATCAATATGATGTCTGTGTAATGGGTGTTTTGCAGGAAGTCTAACTTCTTATGTATGTGTGGTCATAAACAGCTTGTTAACATGAGTCTGTCTGACCTCCCCCCCCGCCAACAGCCCCAAGCATTCGCTTCTCTGATGTTGCGGTCCTCCTCGCTTTCATCCTCATGCCCTCCACTGTCATCACCCTCATCCTGATTGGACGGATGTTCTGCCCCAAGAAACGACAGAACCAATCGAAGAGCTACAGATCACCCATAGAGGTCACAGAGGGGTGAGTAGATCTACCCGACCAATCACTGCCGTGGGTCTTCGGGGGTCAGTGCAGCCTTTGATCGTTATAGATGAGCCTCCAGATTCATTTGTTGAAGGTTAAATAAGAATCTAAATTTGAGGCAGGGGGGTTCGATTCCCCCGAGGAAGAAAGGGTCTGTGAATCAGCGAGACGTCCGACTCTGGTCTGAGATTAGCTCGTCTACAGGCAGGTTTATTGTGTAGTGGAGTGAAGTCACACAGGAGCTGGTATTTGCTCTTTGGACTGGAGCAATATATATAAATGGACAAGGTTTCACTCCTCTGTAATACGTGTGGAAATAGATTGCATAATTTACCTTGATAGGATTATATAACCAATGAGCAGCCACTCAAGTTCACTTTGACTCATTGTCTTGACATGCGGCATTACTTTTCTGAATACTTCAGGTTCAGCATTACCAGCCTCTACACAGTTAGAGGACCCTTTAAGATGCATTCAAGTGTCTTCTTACAGCTGGAAACACACAGAAAACAAAAGAATAGTGGATTCTGGTTCAAGACTTAGATGAAAAGATTAATGTCAAGCTGTAATACATGTTTAGTAAAAGTACAACATATTTTTTTTTGTTTTTACATTTGTAAAGAGCCAGAGTGTCGGTTTCTCCATATTTCCAGCTAAGTGCTTATCTGTGTGCTGCTGGCTCTAGCTTCAACACAAACAGATGATTATTATAATCATTTTTTATTCCAATTACCATCTAGATGACTTTTGTATATTTATGAAATAAATACACAGCAATGAAAGAATTTATTTATTTACTGATTTTAAGACAAAGCAACCTGAGCTGCACCATGGTCCCAGTCTGACTGGTCAGGGTCAAATCTGGACTCACTGAGCTACAGCAGTGAAGACGTCATGGTGCATGAATGTGTGCAACAAACTCAAGTGTAAACACACACACACAGTCAGTATTACAAGCTATGGCTCCAAAAACAGTTTGAAGTTGAAATGTTCTTTCCAGATTTTGCCTACTTGTACTGTACATGTATGTTTCTACTGTTTGTAGTGTTGAATGTAGTTTAATGAAATACATGAGTTCAAACATGAAAATTTCAGTCAGAATCAACATTATTTGTCATTTCCAACTCTCTTTGCCTACATGGAAGTGAGACATCGTTCTTCATTGGTTAGGTGGGTTCAACACAAACACAATATGTGTGTGTAATGTATGTTGAAGTAGCTCATCCACTTGTCTACTGTCTTTTTTAAGTGCTGTGTATATTTTAACTTATTGTTGTGTTGCTCATATGACACTCTCCTCCTTCACGCCTATGAAGCATGTAAACACGGTCAAAATGCTTTGTCGCTGTGCCATTTATTGTCATTACTGACCATCTTTTGTTGTCCATGCTGCATCCATCAGAGAGGAGTACGGCGTCCACTCACCGGGGGCCAAAGTAAAGAGGGCCACATGCTGTGACCTATATTTCACGGTACAGTAAAGAATGTTTCGTTATAGCACAAAGCTTTTCCAACCCATAAATAACTAAATGAGACATGTCTGCCAGATCTGTTTCACATGTTTAATTTTATATGCCCTCTGAGT
Organism: Trachurus japonicus; assembly: GCF_045865225.1. Classification (NCBI taxonomy): domain Eukaryota; kingdom Metazoa; phylum Chordata; class Actinopteri; order Carangiformes; family Carangidae; genus Trachurus; species Trachurus japonicus. The sequence continues at coordinate 14,020,500 of NC_140919.1, read as the reverse complement.
CTGACTACAGGACTTGATGGTTCATCAAATATTGATTTGTCCGATGTAGTTATTTTGTGTCTGGGTCTGTGCTGTATGTGTGTGTGTTTCCTATATATATATATATATATACAGTATTGTGTATGAGTCTGTGTGTGTAGTTTCACTTCTTCACTGTCTACCTTTCTGCTCCTCTGTGTATCCAGGACTCGGATGATGAAGAGGAGCATTACGACATGAAAAAGCTGCCTCCCACAGACGAAGGCTTCGCAGAGTCTCAGTGCTAAGAGTTCCCTGGTGGTCGGGGCGTGTAACTGCAACGTCTGGACCCACCTGGTGTCTGAAGAAACGGGAGGTACTCAGTGGAAATCACTGCTGGATTCATGTCTTCTGTGCCACAGTCAACCACTCACCCAGTCATTACATGGGAGGAAGGATTTGACTGCCCTCCCTTCCCCTCCTGTTTCTATTTCCAATCATGAGACAATCTGAATTGCTCATCACAAACACAAGTATGCCAAACATTTTATTTTGTCCATGAGATGCAAAAATTTCTAAAGGTTTCCCACGAACCACTTCACAGCGTTTACAAAACACACGGCTGTGCGACGTCCGAGGTATTAATTCCTCGATCTGAGAGCTTCCGGTTATGATGAAATATTGTGTGTTGTGTTTCCGCTGGTACCATCTTCAGGTACCGCCTGACCCGGTGCATGTAAACACACAGATAAGCACTACACATATATATATATATATTTTGTATAGCTTGATTTTTTGTTTTGTTTGTTTTACTTTCTTTATTGTGAAGGCTGATGTGAGATAGGTATGTTTTGTCTAATTTATTGCTTGTATCTGAGTGGTTGTATGAAACTTCCCTCTGTTGCGCTGAAGTGGAATATTTCTGTCATATTTGTTATATTTGGAGAAAGAAAATAAAAGGTTTGATTTGCAATATTAGTTGTGACCACTTTATAACATTTGTATATAAAAGTACAATTTATTTGAAATATTTTTTCTATATTACTATACCATTACTATGTCAGCTGTAGATGTGTCTGTCATTAGTCTTTGGAGATGTCTAGATGTGGTCCTTCATGGATGTAGACTGATTTATGTTTCTAAAATGTGTTTTTTTGCATAAATAAATAAATAAATCGTCAGTGGGTTAACGTGAGAATGAACACAACTTTTAAAAGCGAGGAATTTGTTAATCACATTAACGCATCTTCGTTAGCAAACACGAGACACTTTGTTAATGAAGCTGATTAGATAGCATGCGGCCACCACCATGTTCTCCTCCAGCTCTCTCTCTTTTGTTTGGTCTGTTGAACTATTCATGAATGGGTCTCTCTTCCACTATTCATGAACGTTCTTGAATATTCCTTTTAAAAACTCTGAGGATGGCTCTGGAGCCACACAGCTTCACTCGCAAATTGCGGCAGCATCTGTCTCATCTGCGCGGCCGTGGGACTTCGAGAGCCATGAAAAGACCTAATAAAAAGCCGCCAAATGGAACACACGGAAAAACGATAAGTCCTCATTCTGTCTCATTTCTTTTCTGTTTCTCATTCAGCTCATTCATGCCCTCTAGGTTTTAATAATTCACACACAGCTATGGTGAAACAATTATCATTCCTGCTTCATCTCAACTACCATGGCAACAACTTACTGATTTCAGATGAGGGGGAATAAATATTTAAAAAATTGATTGAAGAAAGAATGAACTGATAACTGGACATGATTTTCTGCATGTAGTGTGGATAATTCAGTTTTTTTTTCAAACACCCAAGCTGAAGGGTCGTAGTATTATCACGTCCCTGTAGTGTATCATTTGCACAGATTTTCCATTTCACTGGAGATGTGCTTATTCAGCTGCCAGGTATCGTTAGGCGATGAGTTGCAAATCACACCAAGTGTTAACAGTGAAATGCAAAACTCTCCTAGGAAGAGAAAGAGGCCAGACCCAGCAGGAAGTGGCCGGACCTCAAAACCAGCTCCACCCTCGACGTTGGAAATTCACGTCGTCCAGTGAGTTGAAACCGTGACGTCAGTGGTGTGCATCACACCTCGGTAAGTCTGGCATCACAATCAGATTATATCACTGCATGTTTGTTCTTGTGTTGGGTTTATCAGATTTTGAAGATATGCAGCAAGGACCAGTTTGTTCCTTACCTGGTAAAAAAAAAAAAAAAAAAGCTCCCATGAACAAGATTTCTATCAAATTTAATTCTGGTTTTACTTTTTAAATCAGTGGCCAAATGAAGGTTATCCACACACTTAATAAGTGCAATTTTCACTTTATTGTGCTAAGCTTTTAGTCAATCAGACCTGAATCAGAGCATGGACTTATTAAATCAGTGTCACGAGCAAAGCAGCACATACAGAGAGAGTTCACAAACTGTCCTTGCTAACACCTAAAAAGCACAAACCATTACCACAGAGTGTTAGAGAAATGGAGCAGTGGAAGTTATAATAACCATATAATGATATTATTGATTCAAATTTCCATATCATTTAGTCATCAGCAGTAGCAGTAGTGGAAAAAAACAATCCACTGTCTCCTGACTCAGTAAATGGTGTTGTCATGATAGAAACACCTGTGGGACATTGTCGTGTGCAGCTTTGTCAGATGTTTGAGTCATGTCTCAGTTCACGTTCACAAGCAGACGTCTGGTCCACGTTTATCTCAGTGTGACGCCCTGCAGGTCAAAGTCCTGTCTGTTAAATTTGCACAGGGAAAAAGGGAGGAGAGAGAGCAACTCTGTTACAGCCAAACTTGTAGGTACATATTAACAATATTACTTTAGAGACTAATACGTGGTAAAATTCAATTTCTGCTTCATGGAACATTGTGCAATATACTTGATCCCAGAAGAGAACAACAGAAATACAGACAGAATAAAAAACAGGAATTCAAAGTAAAATGCATCTGACAGTTTATATGACTTATTTATCAATTCTGTTTGCGTCTGCAGAACAGATACGAGCTGTAGAGCAAATACTTTTCAAACGATAGGGATGATGCACTGCTATATTACATCTGCTTCAGTGGAATTACAGCTTAATGGATGAAGCCTGTAGTGAGTGTAGACGAGACTGGGGGAGTCCAACTCTTGATCGTCGTGTCTGGAGAATCAAATGGACACTTTGGCTCAATATTCTGTTTGTACCTACAGTTGAATATTAAATCTACATTTCATTAACATTTAATTTGACAATAAAGTAACAATCAAGACTCGAATAAGATGGATGACCCGAGTTAGGATTATTCCCACTATTGATTCTGTGCTCTGTTTGTATCCTCGATCATTTGGCCAGTTCCATTTTTAAAGCATAATTAAATTCTCTGTCTTTGGGTTTTTTTGGATCAATTCTGGGTGCAGTCCATGGGAATTTTACACTGAGCACAAAAATCTTTAATACTCAGAGGTGAGCGTCAAGGATTTGTCTTGTGTCCTTAAACAGAAACTCTGTCCGCAGCCATCCTCCCGGCTGTACCGCGGTCAAATTTAGACTTTGTGCTCTGTGAGGATTGACAGCTGAGTGAGGCTACAGCTGATGCGCCTCCTCAGCTCACGACAGCATTAAATGCACAGAGAAAGCTGCTTTAAGACAACCTCTGGTGCTCCATTAATTAGCAAACCAACCTTCGAGAGCAGAAGGCGAAACGTTGTGCAACCAATTTAATAAAGGCATGACTCAGTAACTTGAGGAAATACGTTATTTGGACAGTGTGGGGGCACGAAAAGTAGTATTGTCTTTTCTACAGTCAGTTAAACAGTGAGATTATTTTGTTTTTCCACTTTGAGGGAAAAGACGTTTACTAAAAATCATTTTGTAATCACATGTGATTTATAATCTCTCTATATATCTCTATAACGGATTAAAACCATACTTATAATCAGTTACAATGCAGTTATAGTACTGTATAACTATACTTATAAACACTCATAATAATGATCATAATGCTTTCTAACAACAATAATCATAACACACTGAAACTTTATGTGCTGTCATTCTTGGCCAGGTCTCTCTTGCAAAAAACATCTTGGATCTCAATGGGACAAACCTGGTTAAATAAAGGTTATAATAATAAACACATAAGGTCAGATATTATAATACGTTATAATTGTTAGTAACTCGCTGACTATGCCCACATTGATAATGCATTATAAATATAGTTATAATGTGTTATAATGGTCTTATAAACATGTATAACTATCATTATAAACACTCATAAATCGTGATAAGGATTTATAACAATAAACATAACACATTATAGAGCATTAAAACTCTATTGTAATACTTGACCTTATAAGCCATTATAAAATGCTCTATGATGTGTTATGCTTATTGTTATTAAGTATTATGATCAGTTACAAGTGTTTATACCAGTAACTATAGTTTTACAGTGCTATAACTGCATTACAACTCATTATAAGTATGGTTATAATGTGTTATAGGCGTCAATTAAAGCGTTACCATCATTTTCTCTTACACTAAACTAACAAAGGTTTCGTTGTGACATTTAGCCACTGAGGCATACATATCTTAGCAGCGGCTTCATTGTGACGCTTCCTTTTGACATTTGGTCTTATCAAATTCTTGTCCTCGCTGATTGTCAGCTGTGGTTCCTCTCCACTGACGCTCAATGAAATCCGCTTAACGCTGAATCACTTTCTTATGTCTGACATTTTGGCAGCTTCCACTCACATTTTTCTGTTTAACCACCTCCCCCTGTCCCTGTCCCTATCCCTGGTGTTTTTGCTGCAATAATAGCACCATCATGTATCAGCTAGAATGAAAAAGACATGAGTACAGGTCAGTCAGCCCCCCTCCTCCCCCCACCCACCCCCCAGGCAATAACGATGGTTAGTGTAAAAAGGTCATGTGTGGTAACTGTTTACTCTCCAGTCATTGCTGTAACATGACAGTCTGTGTCTGGCGGTGTAATCAGGTCTCCATTAGATACACACATCACTGCACAGGGCGTTTTACGCTTTTTTCCATTTATCTGTCATATATAGAGCATCCTGTTTCTATTAAAAACTCAATTGGATCCTGGGCAACACAATTTTCTACATCTTCATATAGGTTGGTTTACTGATTACAATGGTTATGAATTTGTTGTAATTGTTTTTTTTTGTCTCTCCCTTAACATTCCTCATGCACCTTGCAGTGTGAATCTCATTGCCTTTCACAGATACAGTGACCTTTCACGGCACAAATGAGGAGCTTCATCACCGGTCGGTCTGAAGGGACAGTCAGACTGCAGTATACAATGCAGCAAACTACTGTATGCCATACAATACATGAACATACTCAAAGGTGAAGTAGTCCCAATTTCATCTTAGAAATGTGGAGCATTCAAAATGTGAAGTCCAGGTAGTTAAAGGCGATATATATACAGTATATATATAAAATAATCACTGTGTTCTGTACCTGCACCCTAATTCTCCAAGGTTTTCTCACACAGTTGCAATACTTCACATGCAACACTTACAGTATGCTTCGCTGAAGTATAAATAGTTCACAAAAAGTAGGACAACTTAACACCGTGCTGCTCAGGAAGCACACCCAAATAGATTAAGGAGCAAAATAACCCGTCATCGGATGATGATGTGACAAAGTCTCCTGGATTAGAATTGAAATAGAGAAGTGGTAACACGTTGTAAATTAGGTGTCCCATTTTTGTGACTTTCCTTTTTTTTCTCTTCTTTTTAATAATAAACCGCAATGTAATCACAAGAACGTCTTTCTAATCACAGTAAGTAGCAGAAACGGTGACTGTTTTTTCGATACTGGCAGGACAGTGTGACATTATTGATCTCCGTGGTCTGTACAACAGCACATTCAGCTACTTAACGGAACAATCAAGCCACTGGACACGGATTAGCATACTAAGACATAAGATAAGGAGCAGCTACTTTAGGATGGGTCAATTTTTGCCGTCAACTACCGGCCAACCTGCTGCAGCTGCAGATGGATTGTGTTCAAAGACCATCCCACACAGTCTCTGTTTCTTTGGCTACCACCGCCGCCTCGGCCTGAGCTTGATTTGGCTCGAGGGAAATTGAGGGATTGGATCTTTATTTTTCACTTAGAGAACCCCACTCAGTTGTTATAGGAGATTGTTTTTAAAAAAAAAAATCATTTCTTTTTTAAAGGATTTATTGTGGTGTTCACTAAATGCTGATGCTGTAAACCCGTTTTGAAATTGGCTGTGTATCAAAATCTCTAAATAAAATGGCTAGAACAAGTAGCATAGATAGTTACTGTATAAAAAGGATGCTCCCTGCCAAAGTGATCAATCTATATATAGATTATATATTCCCATTAGAGAAACTGGAACCAATCAATATGATACTGACCTAAATTAATAGCCCATTATTAAAAGTGGAACATTTTAGATTCCTATCAGTCAATCAGTTAATCGACTGATAATTTCATCACTTCATCTTATAGGATTCCTCCAATTTCCCTATACGTACTCATCATCACACTCTGCTCATCATTTATTCAGTTTTGACTTGATATCTTTTTCTTTTTTTTTTTGGCAAAACATTTGAGAAACAGAGTTTGGACAGAAAAAAAGTCAGTCCCCTTTAGCAAAGCACTTATCTGCCAGTTATATGTGTCCCAGTAGGGGGACAGTGAACTGGCAGCTGTTCAGTATGAATGTGCATGGCTGTATAAAAATTATAGCAGGAGGCCAGTGCTGAGAGAAAAAAAGATCATGCACACTCAGCAGAAGCCTGCATTATTACAGCGTCTGTGTCATACAGTCTGCTATAGACCATGATGACACGGTGTATGACACATAATGATGTAGCGCATGCAGGCAGCCAAACGCCGGTGCTACATTTTTTTTTTTGTGTGTGTGGTGAAGCAGCGACCACCGGGAAAGGCTGTGGCTCAGCGGAGCAGGTTAATGATTTCCCCTCAGTGAACTGGATGTGGAATAATCCTGTAAAAAGAGAAGAATAGCAGAGCACAACCCCTGAGGACACTTCCTGCCCCCCCCCTCTCTCCCCCTATACTCCCATCAGTCCATACATCCCTCCATCCTTCCCTCCATCTCTCATCTGTTCTCCCATCCCTCCGTCCTCATTGTGTCTGTAGCATCTGCTGGTTGCTCGCCGGTGTCAGAGCGGGGGTGGGGACTCTTCTGACACCACAGTGTGTATCTGTGTATGTGTGTGTGTGTGTGTGTGTGTTATGAAAGACAAATACAGAGTGTGGGTGTTTGCATGAGCATGCGCCTGCCTGCCTGCCTGACTGTACGGTAATGGTTATAAATGCAGTTGTGGGGATAATGCATGCGTTGTGCCTGCCCATTAAACTAGACTGTGTGCAAATGTGGGCACAGAGGGAGAAAAAAGGGGGGGAAGGAAGAGAGGAAGAGAAACAGTTTTTGCCTCGCCTGCCTGTCTGCCACACCCAGTCCTCTTGCTTTCTCCTCCTACCTTCATCCCTTCCTCTCCCTCCATCTCTCTCTCTCTCTCTCTCTCACACACACACTCCTCTGCTCTTCTACTCTATCTGCTGGTGTTTCCATGAGAACAGAGAGAGCGCCTGGGTATGGAGGGGAGGGGGGGTTGGTGGTTCGGGTGACGTGTCCTAAGAGCACAGTGTATGTGTGTGCATGTATATGTGTGTGCACGCATGATGCATGCATGCGCCCAGCGACGATCATCGCTGCTCCCTTTCACACGTCTCTCCTCCTGGCAAGAGCTGCTCCCCCGGCTGTGCCAGAAAACATGCTTTCGGCAATCGCCGTGGCAATTTAGACACGGCGGCGCTCCGCTCACACAGGCTCATAACACTGATCTGAGATCCGGAGAGTTGTACATTAACACACAGTCTGAGAGGGAGCCTGAGCAATCAGAGGAGGTGAGGATGCTTCCATTTGGGAGCATCTTTCTCTTAAAAATAATAAGAAAAGAAAAGAAAAGAGAAGAAAAAAGAGACACCTCATGTGTGAAAGGGGAGGAGATAAAACAGAGGGATAGTTGGAGGTTAATGTGGAGAGAAACAAAAATTTAGCACAATGAAAAATGATCCATCTGGGTGAAATATTGGGGGTATCCAGTCAGTTATTAAGGGAGAGCCTTTTTAGGGTGGGGCCGCAGCTTTTGCTGGAGCCACGCTGAAAGAGAGGAGGAGGAGGAGGAGAAGGAGGAGGAGGGTGAGAAGATGTAGAAGAAAGGAGTGCTGATCTAAAAGAGGTGGTGGTGGTGGTGGGGGGGTTATCACTATGAGTGAGAAGAGGAGGAGGAGGAGAAGGAGGAGGAGGAGGGAGGGGATAGTGTGAAGGGAAGAGGGGAGGAGAGAGGGATGGAGGGAGTGAGGGGAAGGGAGGGGTTTAAAGGGTGGGCTTGTAGTCATTGTCAGGCAGCGAGTAGGAGAGAGAGAGAGGGAGAGGGAAAGAGCGAGAGAGAGAGAGAGAGAGGTGCGTCCAGGCAGACCGACTGAAGAGCGTGTGTGTGCAAACTGGGATGAGTAAAAGCACTGAGCAGCTTAGCTGTTGATACAGCCAGAGAGAAAGAGAGAGCGCGAGCGAGAGAGAGAGCGAGAGAGAGAGAGAGTGTGTGTGTGCACGAGCGAGCGAGAGAGAGAGCGAGTGAGAGAGGGTGAGAGAGAAGAAGTGAAAGGGAGGAAAAAAGGGAAGAAAGAAGCAGAGAAGAAAAAGGGAGGATACTACAACTACAACTATGCTGTGCTGCATAAGAAGAACCAAACCGGTAAACTGCTCTGATTTGCTTTATCAATGATTCCTCCTTCTTCTTTCTTTCTTTTTTCTTTTTTAAATGATCCTTACTATCGGCTCTTTTCTTGTGATAAAATGCCTCATCACAACTCTGAACTTTTGCGAGTGTTGGTGTGTAGTCAGATCGGGATGCTCGAGGACAGATTAGTCTATAATGTCGGTGTAATTTCCTTTGACTCGCGGCCTGGTTTGTCTTTACAGAAGTCTATCCACAGAGCCCAGACACGCCTAGTTAATGTGATTATCCTGCATGAATGGATGTTGCCACAATGCCTCTCAGACCTCACACTGTACTTGCAGAGAGAGGCACAAGACTGTAACTCGATCATGGGCAGCTGGGCATTCCTTCCTATTGATTAGGCACTTGAACAAAAAAAAAAAAGTGAAAGATTATTGAAAAGCACTTGATAGATTCTGTATTGTCTCTGGTCTTAAAGAAGGAAGACTCTCTCGTTTATTCAGGGGGGCTCTAGTGAACTCTAAATAATCCACCACTGGCAATGATGCTATAAATTAATTAGGGCAAACTATGTGCTTTTAATTGATGCCTTAAATGGGTGTGTTGGCATCTTTTCTACTTGTGTCATCTTGAGCAGAAGTGGGTGAAACGGGAAAGTAAATTTCCACAGTGAAGAGGGAAAAAAAAGGGTGGGGTACGGATTGAGTGAGCAGCACCATCATGTCAGTGGCCTCGGGGGGATACAATGGGAATAAATGAGTCTAAATGGATTATCATAGCCCTCAAGCTTTATAAGTGGATGCTGTCAATGGAGGGTACTATGAAGTGTGCACTCATTTAAAGGGTGTGAAAGGGTGGTGTTGGGTAGTTTATAACAACCCATGGCTATTCTCAGTGGCAGAAATTATAAGAAAAAAAAAAAAAAAGGTGTTGCATGGAAGCGGGTGGGTCTGGACAGTGGGGAGGGGGAAGAAGGTGGCACTCTCCTGTGCTTTCACTCCCAGCAGCAGCAGCAGCAGCAGCAGCAGCAGCAGCAGCAGCAGCAGCAGCAGCAGCAGCAGCAGCAGCAGCAGCAGCAGCAGCTACCACCACCATGCTGGTTTTTTGTGTGTGTGATCAAGGGCCAGATCCCTGCTGCTATCTCCAAATAATTATGATTTTTATCGGACTCATAACACACTGGATTCTGATGGCACTTGATTGCTTCTTAAATGTCAGCCAGTATGAGTCATGATCAGCTCTGGCACGGAGGAGAGAGAGATGGAGAGAGAGAGAGAGAGATGGAGAGAGAGAGAGAGAGAGAAAGGAAGCAAGGCTTGCCAGTTGAAAGACATGCAGGAGGAACAGGATGCAGAGAGAGAGAGCGAGCGGCAGGGTGGAGTGTGGCGGGCACACACATGGCAGAAAGACACGAAAGGGAGCTGGAGAGTGGAAAGAAACCTGGTGGGAGCAGAAATAGAGGTGGAAAAAAAGAGGTGGGGGTAGGGTGGAGGGGGGGATGAAGCAGGTAGGGAGGTTGTAAGGTGTGGGGGAAGGTAAAGGGAGCTAGGCAGGCATGCAGCGAAGCAAAAATGAAACTGGATGGGGTGGCTACACAACCCGGCTAGAAATGTAGTGGTGGTGACAGAGTGAAGGATGACGGTCGGAGAAGTTGAGCAGGCGCAAAGGTGAGGAAGATTATAGAGGGGGGGTGGGTGGGGAAAGAAGCCGGCACCGCAGCCATGTGGGTGAGGCACTGCTTTTTTTCCCCACAGAACAAAATTGTCGCTGCCTCGAGTGTGCGCATCTCTCCACAGGGGAAATATATATTAAAAAAATGTCCAGCCGACCCCCAGGCACTTCTCTCTCCTCTCCCCCCCTCCTCTGCTTTTCATGTGCATGAACATAAATTAATCCAGACACACTCTGTGTGGTCTTCATGGGCGGATGAGCAAAGAGCATGATTTTTTTTTTTTTCCTGCTTTGAAACGTGACAATATAGCTGTGGGTGCTGCCATTGTGGAGTGTTAAGTGCTATTGCAACATCTTCACCGTCGGAGTGGCCACTATAGCACTTCATTTGAGTCTCTTCAGAAGCCTCTGCTTTAGTTTTATGCAAATTTCAGAGCAAAAAAAAAAAACTCCCAACATCCAGGCTTCAATCAGCACAACATGCCGCCGGTCCTCGCCTCAGGGTTTTGGAGGAAGGGCAAAGATCAAGTTTAGAAATTCTCAAATGAGTGTCCACCACCAGGCCCACTCAACGCTGCCATTTTCCCCATTAACCAGGCCTCATCATCAAACCCCTCCTATAAGTGTCTAAAGGTATCTAGCTCCGCCCCCCACCTCCTCTATCTCTGTTTCTCCTCCTCGCACCAGGACCTTGAGAGTCTGAATCCTTCTTGACCAAACTCCCCCAAAAAAATCCAAAAGACCGGTGCTGCTACGTCAGAGACAGTTACCTCCCCTCACGCCGTGGCTCTCATGCTCATGCACTCAAAGACCTCTCCTCAGATCCCGCCTTCAGCCGAAAGCATCAGCCACAGCCCACATTTTTCAGTTCCTGTTTCCACCACCCTCAGCCCCCATCCTCCTCCTCATCCTCCTCATCTTCCTCCTGCCCTCCCGAGCACCATGTCCAGCCCCAGCCTCTTTCCTCCAGCACCACTTGCCCCTCATCCCCCCTCCCCAATATGAGATCAGTGGCGATTGCGGAGCCTTTGTTCAGGCAGAGGAGAGTACGGTGTAATTGAATTAAAGACTGCTCCAGAGGATGTAATGACGCTGGCATATGGCCGCTTATTAGTTACTGCGGAGCATCCCTTTTTTTTTTTTTTCCTGTGGTAAAAGACACAGTGCATCCTTTAACATCGCTCATCAATTCACCGTCAATGGAGAGAGAGAGAGAGAGCGGGGGCTGTGGCAGTCACCACCTGAGCCCCCCTCTCCTCATCTGCAGGAGATAGCTGGCTAGAAGGGTGTGGTGCTCCACTGTGGCTGTATGTATGTGTATGTGTGTGAAACAGAGAGAGAGAGAGAGAGAGAGGGAGAGGGATAGAGAGAGAGAATGAGTGGGTAGCAGTTTGCCCAGTGAGAAAGAGCGTGAAAGACGACAGAAAGAGAAAAGAGATATTCAGCTCTTACAGACAGCAGCCAGTCCTTGGTGTCTGGATGGTTCCGGCAGTAAAAAAAAGAAAAGAAAAAGCAGACAGCCATTGAAATCATGCTGGGATTTTCAGGATGGAGGTGTCGTTGCAGGAAGTGTGTGTTTGTGTGCCACCAGCAGCAGCAGCAGCAGTGGGGTGGCTAATATTATCTCTCTGCCTGGATTGGAAACTGTGCAAATATGACAAATGGTTGTGGTTGAGTTTTTCATATGATTTGAATTAGACTTGTGCGCTCTGTTTTATTACTTAAAGCATCTCCAATAATAATTACACATTAAACTGACTCGCACAGAATAAATTGAGAAGTTGCACCTGTTGGGTTTGTGATTAAAGAGGCCCTCTGCAAAGCAATGCTCTTGCAGAAAAGGCAAATATCACCTCTCATATTCCTCTCCCTCTCTTGCCAGGGGCATTTGATCCAAGGCTGGGCGGAGCGGCGAGGTGAAAAGGGAGTCTCCCACTTGAATGGAGCAGAATAATGCTAATAATAATAATAAAAACCTCTGATTATATGCACGCCTGGTGTGTGCGTTAGCGTGAGATGTGGTTCTGTGGTTAATTCAACCAGCACCATGTCTTCCCCCCCTCTTCCTCCTCCTTCCTCCTCCTCTTCCCCGTTTGTCCTCCTTTCCCCTCCTCCGCCCCCGCCTGAAACAAGTCCCTAATGGCACTCGCTGGCAATGAGGCAGTGGGAAGGTGGTGGATTGTTACTGTGTGTCACCATTGGGGGATGGTGTGTGTATGAGTGTGTGTGTATGAGTGTGTGCGCGATTATGGATTTGTCGGTGAAGCCGTTGACTCTGGGGTGTGGTTCTCACGACAGCCGGTGCCCACCCAAGGACAGATACAGACAGGGAGAGAACACAGACTGCAGCTGATAGGCAAAGCTGTAATACACACATCCTGCCGTCAGATAATGTACTCAACACATTTTTTATTTATTTATTTTTAAGCACAGCCAATTTATTAGCTTTTACAGACACTGGGGGGGTTTGTCCTCTGCTGAATGGCACTCTTGTATTTAAGTAAATTAACCTGTGAACCACTGTAGAACATGAAGATGGCGGTCATTACTTGTCACCTACATATGTAACGGTGTCAGTGTGTCCTACAGCCAGTGTTTAATGCTGCCTCATTACACTAGTAGCTGTGGTAATAGTAAGAAAAATATATTATGTAATTGTCTGTTTTGAAATAAGCAAGTATTATATTGCAAATACTCCACTTTTTTGTTGGATTCACCCCAGCACATTGGTTAATGTGGCGTATCTATGGCAACCAGAGAGACTGTTCAAAGAGGAAGCACTGCGGGCTAATTGTAATAAGTCATTTGATTAACCTGATAATGCAAATATGTTGTCTCACTGCAAATTAATGAAGGAAGAGTTTAAACGCCGGTGGAGTCTCGGCGTGAAGACTTCAAGGGAGTGTACCTTGTGGTGTGTGTGTCTGTGTGTGTGTGTGTGTGTGTGTGTGTGCTGCACCTTTGGGAGGTGCTGCTGTATTTATGAATGAAAATGTGTGCTGCACACATAACAGACACTGGAGTGGAAGAGCGCCTGCAGGAAGGGTAGGCTACGTGACCAGGGTTCAATTAACAGTCAGAGTCTTTAAGAAAAGCAAAAAAAAAAAAAAAAATCCGGAGCGGTTCACGGCGATGTTCCTGTTTAGGCGGTATGAGATTTAAATGTGTGTCACCCGACTGCTGATTTGTGTATTACAGTACAGCACAGGTTTGATGTGACAAGCCAGAGTAGAGTATAGGCCTGTAGTGAATCTTCTGCTCCGTGGAAACAGATGACAGCAGAAAATCACAGCACAGCACTTTTTTTTTTTTTTTTTTTGAAGGGTGATGCCCAGACAAATATCAATAATTCAAATGATGATGCTACAATTGTGGTCGAATCATGATGGTGATCTTTCTTCCCCCCCCCTCCACTCCGTCCTCAAACGCTGATATGAGATCACTCGGCACTCTGCTGGTATTTTATTACATTTGGGCTCACACACACACACACACACACCCAGATCTCTAAAGTAAATGACATCCCCTCCTTTCCAATAATGATGTCATACCCCCATATTCCCAAACACCCTCATCCATCGCTGTCTCCTTCTCGCTCTGTCTGACTCACTGTATGCAGCCAGTAATTCTATTTAGAGTTAAGTGCTTGGGTCAAAATTTTGGCAATTGTAAGCACCCATGAGATCAGACGCAATAAAAGCCCAATAAGTCACCAGAGAGCTGCATATTATTAAGAGCAGAGGGGTGTGTCAGTCTGTCTGCCTCCACTCTCTGATCTAATAACAGGACACTTGCTTAAGTTTATTTCCACACTTTACTTATATCGTCAAGTAAACGAGCTCTAGTTGGGTTTTAAACATACATCACAACACGCAATGAACCCAATTTAAGCCCCCTCTAAAAAATCTACCATGCCTTTCACAACCAGCGTTGTTAAAGCGTTAAAATAGCATTGCGCAAAATTGCTTCATATATTAACAACTGCAGAAAGGCCCGCCGCAGGGTGCAGGATTTACACCCTGAACCCTGGAGACTGCACGTGAATAAAAGGTGGAGGAGGAGGTGAATATACCAACACAGCTGCACCTTGGCCCCCGCTGCTCCAATATTGCACTGACACACTGACCCTGAAGAAGACGTGTTGGTTTAGGGGCCTCTGGCTCTTAAATCATGTCACACAGATGTGATTCCTCACGTAGGCAGCTGTCCAAGCCCAACCTCATATCCAAGGTAATGACACTATTAGAGACAGAAGGTACCGGGGAAACGGTATACTGATGGATGCTGCATCTCGAAACCCATTTTCACCCAAATTCACTGATCTTAAACAAGATGCTGCTGCTGGTCGACACAGGCCGCCGCTTATGTACTGCCGTGCACACACACACATACACACACACACACATGCACACACACACATATAATCCTTCTGGCCACCCCTCCGGCCGTGCCTGGCCCCCCGCTGCTACATCACACCCAGCCCCTCCTTACCCATGCTGATTGCCCTGCCTGATTTATGAGTTCCTATTGGCCTGCTCCCCCTGAGGGGTCAGGTGTGCTGCCAATCAGGGTGACATATAGTCTTTCATCGCACCAACCAGCAGACAGCGCTGTGATGAGTTAGCACTCTGGTTGTCAAGGTAACCTTTGATGGTTGGGAGGGGTATGGCAGTGAATGCTGAGGAGATTTCTAGCAGGCAGCTCGTTCCCTAGCAGCCAGAGATGGAGCCGTAGGAAAAAAAAAGAAAAGCTACTGTACCCAGAGAATAGAGATTGGCTCATTATTTTTTGGGAGAAAGAGCATCAATTTTTGAACACTTAACCTTTTTCTGCTTACAGTTTACGAGGATATCCTAAGCAGGGAACACACTGACGGATGCCATGCAGAGGGTTTTTTTTTTTTACATTTAAGTTTAATTATTCACTGGATGTATTTCGGCAGCATTTACCAAGAGGACAATATCACCCTCATGCCTGGATTCAATAACCACAACAAATGCCTGGAGTCATTTGTCATGCCCCAAATCCCAGTGTATCCAATTCATTAAGGTTCACACACAATCGACCCACACACAAATCTGCTATTCTCAGGATTCACAATGGCTCTAAATCTACCCTCCCCACCCTTTTCCAGCATATGAAATGATAAAATACAGTACATTCATGCTGTAGTCGAATCCACCGTTGTCTGCTGACAAAGCCTTGATATTATGGAAGGACAAAAACAATCAAAACCATTTAGGTTCTGCAGTTTTCACATCTCTATCATTTGGCTAACTGGTTGCTCCACTGCCTGCATGCTCTTTGACAATTTGTGTTTGCTTCACGTTGCTTATTCACATTCATTTTAAGGTGCACATTTTAAGTCTTTTGATTGGTTGAGTCGTGAGCCTCGAGAATATTTTTCTTACCTTGATTTGTTTGCCTATTCATTTTGAATGTACTGATTCATTTTGTTTGCCACTTTCAGTGCTCATCATTCATTCCTTTATTTGATTTGATTTTCTTTTCATTAGATTTATATGACTCATAGCACAACCCACTATTTGATGGACAGCTATGGATCCGGTTACCGAAGGTAATATCATGGAACCCCTTTCAATATTACATTGTGTACTGTCCTATTCCTAACCCTCTTCCTTATCAGTCCTACACTTACACTTAATTCAAAAAGTCCTGAAACCCTAACCCAACTTTCCTACTGTATACTTCTCCAGTAATAGAAATAAATACATTAATGCTGAAGTTAACTAACAACTCCCTCTCATAGCACTTACCCTACTTTTGTCTCTGTCTTCTGACCTTTCAGCTCATGACGTGTTGTATCTTTGGTGGGATTTTAAACCCAAATAAAAGAATGCCAGCATGATTACATGGGAGCTTCATACTCAAGCTACATGTCACCACAGTACAGGGATACTTTGCAAGTTTTTAACAAAGTACATTCCCTTGCTGGTTTCCAGTTGGCCTACACATTGGCTGGTGGTAGATATTAACTAGCTGTATTTTCTCTTGGCACCCAGGTGGAGAAGAATGAGGAGGCGGACCAGAAGATTGAGCAGGATGGTACCACCAACAAACCCGAGGACAAGGCCCACAAGGCTGCCACCAAAATACAGGCCAGCTTCCGCGGACACATAACTCGGAAAAAGATGAAAGACGGAGAGGAAGAGAAGGATGGCGACAGTCCTGCTGCTGCAGAGGAGGCGACGGAGGGAGGAGAGGAGGCAAAGAAAGCCGACGGAGAGGAGGCACCTGCGAAGGAGGAGGAAGCTGCAGGAGAGGAGGCCAAGAAGGAGGAGGAGACAAGCCAAGCCAAAAGCCCAGTGGCAGACAAGCCAGCTAATTCTCCTGCAGCTGCTGCTGCCTCCCCTGCAGGCGCAGCGACGTCTCCTGTAGCGGCGGCCCCGGCTGCTGCTTCTCCTACGGCCGCCACAGCGCCCTCTGAGCCCCAGAAAGAGGAGCCAAAGGTGGAGGAGAAGGCCGAGGAGAAGCCCAAAGAGGTGGAGGCCCCGGAAGCGGTAGCCAAGAGTCCCACCACAGCCACAGCTGAGGAGAAGAAGGAGGAGGAGAAGAGCGAAGAGAAGAAGGAGGAGGCCAGACAAGCCGACGTGCCTGCTGCTGTCAGCCCGACAGCTGAGAAGGAGGAGCCTAACCAAACAAAAGATAAACAAGGTATGTAGATTATTCTAAAGTTTTTATTTCTATTCATTACAGTAGGATTTGTAAAAGAAATATGACATGCCAAATAAAAGGTGCCCACTTGGTAAGAACATATAGGAAGCTTCTCAACCAAATACCGAGGTGTATACATGTGTGTGAGCTCATTAAACTTGAGACACTCTCACCAATCAAGAAACAAATTAGTGTAAAAATCTAACAAAGATGAATAGGTAAGCTCCTCTATAGTCTGCCTGGCAGGCAACACAGGAAATAACTGCTTGTTGAGTCTTTGGGATTTAAAGATCTTTGGCAATGCTCCACTATTCACTGGTTTACACAGAGACACAGCTCAATATTAGATTACACAGACTTGTGTCTCAGCCTCTGCACGATGGGAACTCCATACTGATGAGGCCTGGAGATTGGGAAGGAAACACAGGGGAAGTGCTGTCAAGAATGATGTTGCACCAGGGGGCTAGCTTTATCTTGGGAGCGATCTTATATCAAAGTAATTGTGAAGAGAGAAGGAAGGTTTTATTGTTTACTTAAGGAGAGAGCATCATAAAGGTTCATGAACGTCTTCACAGGGTTTTCATTATACCAGGAGCAGCGTATTAACTCTGTTGCCACAGTGACAAACCGTGGTTGATTGTCCATGCCCATTAAGCTGTTGCTACACATTGGTAACATCCTTGAAATGTGGACCCAGCTAACAGATTTCAAAGCAAGCCACCATTTGACGACCAATTACAGCAGAACGTGTACCTGAGAAGAAAACTGGAAGGCCATGAAATTGTATTACAATGTTGAAACAATGCATTTCCCCAAGTTACACTTGACATGAACTCATATTTCTGGTCCAAGGACTCTCAGACTGGGTCAGACAGGTAGTTAATGGAGCATGCTCAGTCTGGAGTAGGTGGGGGTGTGAGGTGGGAAAGACACACATGCACACACACACTTAACTGGAGAACTACGGGGAAAGTAGGTCACCTAGGCAGCACTGTCTCCCTGTTGTCATAGTTACCACCTCGACGGGATAGCTGGCCTGCATGGAGCAGAGCGGGTATAACAGGTGCTCTGATTTAAATGAATGATTAATGATCCCTACTGGTCATGATCCGCACCGGGGAAGTCTGTCACAAACAAACACTACTTGACAAAGAGCTGCTAATTAACAGTCCACTGCCGGCCACAATCATCTGCCTTACCAACTGAACAGACTCAGAGAGCAAATGAATATTCATAATTAACTCACTCGGTTAAGGTTTTGTCAGTGCACAGACTGTGTTACATGCACAAGGACGCCAGGTACTCTGATCTGGCTGAATAATTTATGAGGCAGCCCGGCTATGATCCAGATTCTCCGCCAAGGGTGGTTGGCTTCACTTAGTTACGTCTGACCAAGTCGGTAACTGTATGGTCACAGAGCACTGTAATAATAAAAGAAAGTAGAAAAATGAAATATATAATCAATTTAAAAATCAGTTAATAAAATTCACAAATATGAAATTAAAGTAAAAGAAAAAAAGTCTGATAGCTGGAAAGCTGCATTACAGTTGATGGGAACGCCCTTGTTTCTGCATTTGCAAATTTTCCTGAGTTGTGTGGGCATAATTTGACTCTTTGCTCTCATTTGAAACAATGTTTTCTCTTGGTTCAGGAAATATTTTGTAACTTAAGTCAGAAATATGTGATTTAAGTGGCTCAATTCAATAGGATTAACAGTGATATATAATTGCATGTCATCTGCATAGCGGTGAACATCAACGCTGTGATTACAGATGGTAACATACAAAAACTGAGCAGTAGGAGACCCATGACGAATTCTTGCTTCTGTTCTTTAACACAAGAGGCTCTCAATTAAGAAAAAAATAGATAATGTTTACAGAAAATACTGTTCCGGTGATGACTAATACCAGTGTTAGTGTTTAATTACACTTCAGGTCTTCCTACTTTCCCTCCATGTTTAAAATCCCTCGGTAAACTATGTGTCATGTTCTCATTAACATTGTTTACAGAGAACTTAGAAATCAGTGGGCAGAACTGACACAAAGCAGACGCACTCGAGTGCACGGCTTTGTTTTCCCATCGCCAATTCTTATTTGCAAATGCATCAGAATCAAACCTAAACCACCATTTTAGTCGGCACTATCTCTGGTGTGAATAACGGAGGTGACACTTGTGTCAGAAAACCAGAAATGACGAGCTCTGGCACCGTAAATTGGGTGAAATTGTATTTGCATCACACAGTTCAGTGGCTGCAGAGAAGGACATTCTCTGGTCTGTCATAGCGGCTAACAAGCTAATTACCTCTTACCTGGAAGATCTGCAATGACTCATGCTGTCTTGAGTCTCACACACACACACATACACACACACTGTAGTACAAGCACTCATGCCGACATGATCGCCCCACTTCTCTGTCTTTCTCTCTCTGCCTCGCCCTTACATACACACACACACACACACACACACACTCTTGCACTCGATCACCCCAATCTCCAATGCAATGATGTCATTCTTTGATGTCTCCTCTATTAAAAGAGTATGAGATCACCAGGGTATGACATCACTTCTCTTATAGTAGTTGCTCACAAACAATAAAATGAAGATCACAAAATCACTGCAACCCACACATACTGGATAATTAGTTCTTATATGACACATTTTTTACTTTTTTAATTTATAGACAACACCTAGATATTATAAAATCTTATAATGAGATGATATAATTATAATTCCTTGGCAGACAATTAGTACAGAGCAGGATTTAAAAACAGTAGGAAAAATGTAAATTATCTGAGAGTTATTACTCAACAAATTTAATTATCATTGGCTCATTTATGTATCACAGGTTGTAATTCAGCAGCGTTCATGTCTCACTAAGCCACTACAGGATGTTATTACAGTGCAGTACACTGTGGGCATCACACAGTATCAGATGTGACAGGTCGAGATGCTGCTGTTAGCGTTGCGGTGCAAGTTAAAATGCTTCATGGGTCCATTAGGGGCACTCTCTTCCTTCATTATTTACACGGGCAATGTGGGATTTCAGACATTAGGTTGTGACTGACAACACTCTCTGTGTTAGTAGAGTTGACATTTTGTGCACGACAACAAATTACAAAGTCCCCTCGGTGTATGTGAGTGTGTGTGTGAGTGAACACCTCCACATTTTCATGACTTTTTTTTTTCCCTCTCATTTTTGTAACAGAAACTTCTGAAGGGGGAAATTTTTAAAACATCAAAAGTAGAAGCTGAAATGCAAAAATCTTTGATGTTCAGTATTTCAGAGGACCCAGATCCAGCTTTATTATCCCACCTCACAATGTAAAACCCCCCACTCACACACGCTAATTTTCTCTCTTCCTCTCTCCAACTCACCTTTTATCTATCATGCCCCCCTTCTTTCCGACCCTCCAACTATTTTTCCTCCTCTCTCTTTGCCTTTCTCTCTCCCTCTCCTCCTCCTCCCCTCCTTCCCTCAGATGCTGCAGAGGAGTCTAAAGAAGAGGAGGCCACCCCGGCAGATGGAGCAGCGGAGGCCACCGAATCCAAGGACGACTAAAGCAAAGTCTAACCTAAAGAAAGCAGAATTAAGAGTATGAAGAATAACACAAAAACAAAAATCTAAAAAGGTTGCTCTTTGCCTTCCCAATGTGAAGGCAGTCCGTTTCTATTTGTTTGTCATTTTTTGTGTGGCAATGATTTTCTCATGTTGGGGGAGTTTCCAGCGTGAAGTTTTTTGGCTCAAGCTAATACTATGAGGAAGTGGTGATGATGATGACGATGATGATGTTGATGTTGTTGATGAATATGAAAAATGATTGTTACCTTGATGATGGGGAGGAGGATTTGATTTGGTATACATCTTCACTATTTAATGTAAGTGAAATAATATGGCTCCCAACTGGATATTTACACATTTAAAATGCATTGCCAGTGCAGTGTCCTTAATTTTGCACTGCAATGCACTTTCTTTGACACATTTTCCAAATGAAGTCTGTTCTGCAAAATGCACGCACAAAAAAGCAAACCGGGTTTTGAAATGCAACTCCAGTTTTCGACACGGTACAAGTGTATTGAGAACACAGCAAAAATAAGACATGTACTCTCACATTGGATGGAAAATAGAATGTATAATTAAATGTGTGACGCTTCCAGTTGGGCAGCTCTATCCTCAATCCAAAAACCACATATAGGACAAGACTATCACTCTCTCTCTCTCTATTCTGCTTGAGTCATTCAAGCTTGGTTTACACCCCTTTTACAAACTCTCTGTTTACTCACATTTACAGTAAAGGACCTGTTGCCATTTGAATGACATGATCATATAATAAAACTATAGAAATCAGCTATAGTATTAATGTAACTGGCTCTAATAAGACGATTTGTGTTCTGCCAAACCAAACGTGAGAACAGTAGCATGAACCAGCGAACCAGATGCATGATGGGAACTCTCCCTCTGAGAGGAACTTTTTCGCAGTCACAAAAACTTAAGAGGTGTGGCGGCTTCTTTTTGATGTCTTTGGTGTTGTTATGACAGTTTATATGAATTGGAAAAATTACTCTTGCACTGATGTTACAAAAAAAAAAGGAAAAAAGAAAAATCTAACAAACGAGCAAACAAAAAATACTTTTCCTATGTTCCAGTGAGTGCAATGTCCAGTTTCAACCTTATCAAAGGAGTTCAAAACTTGTGAGAAAAAATATGAAAAAATAAAAATGGTTTCAATGTCTGTTTTCAAAATAAAGCAAATGTGCCAATTACCATCATAAACTGTGGAGTTTGTTTAAAACTGTGTTGTTAAGGGGCAGATCACATAGTATCACGTTATACTGCAACATCCACAGTTCATTTCTGGGATGTGGGCACATAATAGACCCAACAACTCTCTATTTTTCTCTTCCTATATCCCTGTTTCCTCTGTTTCTCTCTAGACTGTCTACTTTGAAATACATTTTTTTTAAAATGGATAAAACCATCATTTTTTTCAGACCAAGAACACAAGACTTAACATTTCATGGTTTACACGAAGTATCAAAGTGTTAAAATTCTTGAAAGGTTCTTTAAAGGAATAAGTCAGAATATTTTTCTTCTCTCATTTCTGTCTGTTCAACTTAAAGTTGTTGCAAGAAGATGCTTAGCTTAGCATAAAAAAGACAAACTGCTTGTCTAGTAGTTCTGTCTAAAGCTCACTATTGAAACATAAAAATGACAGAGAGGGGGTAACATTATTGTCTAAAATGGGGTTTACCAATCACATTTTCACACAGTCTCTCCCAGAAGACGATCATAATGTTGCACTCGGGTGTGGAAAATACCACAAATAGTTGTGCAACAAATGAAGAACATATGAGAAAGAAGCTCAGTCTGTGGCCTCCACCTCCCACCTCTGTGCAGTTGAAGTGAGGGGAGGGAGTATATACTTGACACATGAGTATAAACTTAACACATGAGATTTAATTTGCTTGATTTGTATGAATAATTGCACAAATGTGTAGTTTTGCAGGGAGAGGGGTGGGTGGTAGTGTGCTGTGGTGGAGGTAGAGTGATAAAGTAAGCGTTGACTGAATCTCAAGATGAAAAAAAAAGCACAAACTTGGGCTTGGGAGGCCAGATACCACGGTCCAGGTGATAGAGAAACATTTCTAAAACAGAGCCAAGACTGTGCTGTTCATTTCACAGATGTTTTGCAGGTTGGTAGAAAAAAATTTCACTTTTTGAGAAGTATTGTGTTACTGAACTTTAGAGGTGCTGTTCAGCAGATTTCTTTATGGGACAGAGCAGGGCCAACTGTTTCTCTGTCTCTGAACTGGGTGAGTTAATCAACAACAACCCCTATATTAATCTTTACTTATAATTGTTTGTCAAATAAATTGCAGTCTGAGTGGTTTTAGTGTACCAGTGTGACCAGTTATCTAGTGATTAGCAGTTAGTATGAGAATAAATATTAACTGTGAGTTGGACCATCAAAAACCTTGGGAGCCATTTTTCAATCTTGTCTGACATTCATCAGTCTCTTATCAGGGAGAGTTTAAAAAAAAAGAAAGAGAAAAGAAATAATAATAAAGAAAAAAAATCCCATTG
The DNA here is from genome assembly GCF_045865225.1 of Trachurus japonicus. Classification (NCBI taxonomy): domain Eukaryota; kingdom Metazoa; phylum Chordata; class Actinopteri; order Carangiformes; family Carangidae; genus Trachurus; species Trachurus japonicus. The sequence goes on along the minus strand of NC_140919.1, from coordinate 13,997,364 downwards.
CTGAAGTTCAACAATTCTTCATCATGGTGTGATGTTGAAACCAAGAGTTTAATTTTTATTCCCCACATGATTACTGCAATGTCTTTCCCCCTGATCTTGCTAGTTGTGCTTGAGGTCTTCAGCTTTTGCTGCAGAATCTTTAAAAAGACTAAAAGAAACAGGATTAAATAACACAGATCCTGGTCTCTCTTCACTGGTTCCCAGTACAGCCCAAAGCTGATTGTAAGGCTTTTCTTTTAACTTACCAGACCTTGCATCGACTTGCACCATCTAACGTATTTATACATGTCCCCTTTGCTCTCTTGACGCTGATCTCCTGGTCATTCCTTCAGTTCACCAACAAAAAAAATCTCCAGCAGAGCATCTTCTTCCCCCTGATCTCTGGAAATGATGCTTTAAAACTAAAGAAACTCATTCAGTTGATTGAAGCCTTAAGAACTTGGTCAGGTCCACCACCATCATTTGATTTTGTTATTATTCCATTAGTTTATTTTTTGGTTTTTACCCATTTATTCTCTCTCATTTTTAATTGTATTGGGACCATACAACAGTGGTGATCCTGCACACACAAAATTGATTTAATGACATATTTACATAAGAGATTCATTATCTATCTACTGGAATAGCATATTTTCTGGATGCCAGTAATAAATTGTTAATCTTGTATGTCTCAGATATTAGAATTAGATAATTATTGGAAGCTGAGACAGAGCGAAACATTAACATTATGCGAAAATGTGCAAATGAAGGTAAATTGCTTCCTGTCACGATGCTGTAGCATGGTTCACTAGAAAAAGAAATAAATAATAATAACCCCAAGGTTAACATAAATACCAACTCCAGTCTCACAAAAGTTGTGTGACCTTTACACTAATGAAGCTTGTTTGCCGAACAAGCAAGTCTAGGAATGAGGATTATGTTTCTGGAAAGTTTCCTTCATCACCTTCTTCCCTCTGAGTTGCACACTCCCTCATTCCTCCTCCTTGCCCCCGATAAACTCTTATCTCCAAGGTGGAAGAAGAAAATATGGTCATCAACTTTCAATTTTTCTTATGAGGGTTTTTTTTTCACCTTTATGTGCAACACAAGTGAAAAAAAACAACTCACTGTTAATAACTTCCACCATAGTCAACATATACAATATAAAATATAGGCTACAATACAATATAACATCTACTTTCAGCCACTTTTCAACAGTTGCAGATTAGACATTTCAATCAGTGGCTTTCTCAACAGCTGCTCCAGGTCACTGTCAATGTCCCTCGTTTACTTTCCTCGCCTACATTTTCCCAGCATGCATCTGGGGTTGGAGCCAGAATCTGTTTGGCAACAGTTTTCCATTTTCTAACCTTTAACACTGTTACAATCCCCTGTTCACCTTCAGAGTCAGAGGTTAACAATGATGCAGAGTAATGTGTTTGTGCCACAACACACACAGTGACATAACCTGGTTTGTGGTGACACCTAGTGGACAAACCTTTAACTGCAGCTGCTTGGGATTTATTGTTGTGAACGGGCGACGCATCCATCTGTGGTGGTGGTAACAACGCTTATCTTTTTGTCTTTGGGGCACAGTCTCACACTTTTTTCTGAGGACAATAATGTCTTCCAGAGACATTTATAACAATACATATTTTATTTGCATGTTACATGGTGATAAACACAACAGTGCCATTAAGTTTCTGTGTGTTCCAAGCTATCTCCAAAAGAAAAAAAACAAAACAAAACCCAAAACAAAAAGAAAATAAAGAAACAAAAATAAACAGCTTACTTGCCCCAACATCTCAAGTCACATTCAAATACAGAACACTGAATTCAAACAACTTTATTTTGTGTTATGAACATTTTCTCATATACCTTTTATTACATTTCTTTTTTTCTTTTTTTTTTAGAAACTGACTGCAATTACCTTATGCCATAATAAAGTAAAATAGAAAAAAAAAATGTCCAGGACATTGCTGTGTCATAATCCATGATTGAGTCTTAATTTTTCCCGTGACAAAGGGAAGGGAAGTACAAACATGATAGTTACATTTGCTGTTTAAATTTTTAAATGTTGAGCTGTATAAACATGATCTTATGGATCTGCTGACTTTACAACATTCTATTGTAGAAACATCATACTGTATATACACACAAGTAAGGAGGAAAAGGAGAAACAAAAAAAAAAGAGAGTCTAAACTTGAAATAGAGGGGGTTACCACTGTAACCATATAGCTCGGTGGAAAGTCGAAAGTTAGCTGTTGGGCCAACTCGTCACGTATCTCATGCCTCATGTATGTATGTATTCATGTATGTATCAATGTAACTGCTCAGGTTGGTTAATAAGGATGTAGTGAATCTAATGAGCACACACGCCCACACACAAACATAAGCCAGATTTTGTACAGTGAAGCGACAATGATGTTTTGAGGCAATGATCAATAGTAAACTAGAAAGCTGTATCTACAGTCTTCAGTAGATATCCAGGTCTGTCTACAGAGGGGTTGCTGCTGTGTCCGTACAGTATTAGGCTCGGCTGGTTGGTCTCTATCCGCAATGGAAATACACTATTTCTTATTCATTTTCTGCTTTAAGGATAAGTCAGAGCTCCATGGCTTTTTGCATTACGTGGTCTCTGTTCATTAGTTAGTGCTTATTGGCTGGTTTTTAACCTGCGTGGACACACGTGGACATCCACACTGGTGACGTTTGCCTCGCACGAGAATCTTCTGAATGACAATGAACGACAAGTTACTTTTCCTTTAAAAAAAATTCCCCAATGCACTGGCCTGTCTACCCATCATGCATCTCAAGCAGGTTAAAATAAACACTGAGAGGACAGTCTGTTTTTGTCTAAAGAATCTGCCCGCGACCACAGCCTTGCTCTGCCCTGAGTTATTTTTTTATTTATTTTGTATTTTCTTATTTAAAATGCGACACACCAAGACAGACAGACAGACTTACTGAATTAGACGTGTAGCACAGACTGCTCTCATGCAAACAGATCATGAAGAGTTTCACCACGACTTCCACATCATTCTCATGTCACTACAGTAAAATGGCTGCTGCTGCTGCTGATAAACTAGCATCGTCAAGTATGGGTCAGTCAGTGGCTAAAAAGCAGAAATACCAATACAGTACAAAAACATCAGGAGTCAAGTTAATCCATGTTAAAGTTGCTATGCCAGAGTTATTTGTTCAGTTGTAAAAAAAGAAAGAAAGAAAAAAAAAAGCGTGTGTAAGATGATGAAAGTATAAAAAGAAAGAAGCTTTTTTTAACTTTCTTGACAGAAATATCTGATTGTGAGATATTGTTTTTGTAGTGACTGGTAGAAAGGACAAAAATCTGGTTTTAATCGTTTAAATGCTTAAAATCTTTGATTGAAACTGTGTCTGTACTCTCCTGTATACGCAAATTAGACTGGATCGGATGGTACTGCCAACACCACAATGTCACATCAATGAAAACACATCTTTCACTGTGCGATGACATAAATTACATGTGTGTTTTACAGTACTAGAATCATCTCGGCTTGGCTTTTACAGAGGAGCAGAGACGTGAACTGAACACACATCCGAACTGGGCGTCGGAGTCCATATGCTATTAGTCACCTTAAAGTAGGTCCAAATAAATGTCAAAAAAAGAAGAAAAGCAGCTAATAGTGCACAGTTTCAGCAAATATCCTTTCAGAAGCTGTTTCCTGAAAGAACTGCACCATCTGAAAGGTCGTCTTCCTGTGAGTTTTTATAAAATATTAACTCATGTGATTGTTTTGTCTGTGGAGAAAATAAAGAGTGATTAGCCTACGAAGTGGCGAAGGTGTGGATAGAAAATAAGCCATATAGGACATGTAATATAATGGTATTATTTTGTTAAAGAGGCATCAGTACTGTGGCCTTGGCGGCCGTTGAGGAGAACAAGCATTGTTTTGCTTTCTTTGCAGCTCTCGTATTAAATTCCTGGTACATGGAGAAGCGTTACAAGCTACACATAATATTCCCTTCCCTATTACATCGTGTAAGCCAGCACTTGTGTTATCTCAAGGATAAGTACAATAATTACTGCACAAAACTATTTTTTTTCTCTTTTCTTTTTTTTTTTTTAAACGCTAGACCTTTATTTTATTTTTTTTTAAACATCATTGTGTCATGGGCTTCAGTTCACATGAAAGAACAGGGTTGCCAGATCTTGCAAGTTGTTCATCCCCTTCAAAAAAAGAAAAGAAGAAGATGCAATCCTATTCGGAAACATGGAGACATAAAATTTGCTTTTCATATAGTCTAAGGACATTGGATTCAAGTATATATATATACATATATATATACACAACTAAAATGAATGAGGTAACGACAGAAAAAAATAACCTCAATATCAATATATTATGAATTTTTCTTTATCATTTCATATTAAAACACACATACTTCTTTGAAAGAGAAAAACTAAAAAGTGAGTCATTCATTGGTGTCATACTTTTTTTTTTTTTAATCCAAATTCCAGCAGTATAGAAGAATGATCCTAAAACGTATAAACTAAAAGCAAACACTCAGTTTTGTGGTACAGTATACGTAGCTAAACGCTGTGCAGCTCGCCACACTAACGCAGGACGGTTGGCCGGTCATCGGACGAGCAACATAACACTGCGACAATCTCCTCTGTTTCCTGTTGTTACAGCGGCAGAACAGGTTCATCTTATCATAGAGAAATACAAAATGTTTTTTTTTTCTTTTCTTTTCTTTTTTTTTTTTTTACTCTGTACAGTACGAGTCGTTTATAACCTACTGTTTCTTTGTATTTTAAGAGAGAGTCCTGCTGCGAAAAAGACAAGAAACAAAAAAAAACAAAAAGGAAAAGAGGGATTCTTTTGGAATAAAGGCGAGTGGTTGCAAAAGCCACTGAATGAGGATGTAGACATCCATCATCAGATAAACTCGTTTCCTCAGGTTGTGTTGTTCTCTGCATGGTTTAGCTCAGTTAGGATCAAGTCAATTCTACTCACTGCATCCACAGGTTTTTGGGCTGGACGGCAACGAACCGAGTGACTTGCTGCATCTAGAAAACACTGTCACTGATTGGAGAGACACCCCGCTAATGCTTTACATACTATGAGTTCAATGCAGTAGCCTCAGGTTATGGTTGTACAGACTTTTAATATCAAGCTTTCATCTCTTTTCACAATCAGCTGCTGTGTGTTCTCCCTTTGATTTCTGTATGTGTTAGTTTCAAATCTACAGTATATCGTATGTATATTTGGCAGATACTTTGTATGTTGCTCATTAATGCACTGGTTAAACACTCACTGATTAAAACTACAATTTAAGTTAACATAATGGGAGTAAGAAGAAATATATCTCATGTCTTCAGTACGTCTAGAGACAAATGATTGTTGGCCTCCCTGCGAGCAGGGCGCCTCGGGACAAAAACACAACGAACCCCCAGCCCGACCCCACACCCCCAAAAAGACAAGATATAGCAAAACAAAAAAGAGAAGTGCATACGAATTAAAAAGAGCAATGCATTTCTTTAAAAGAGAACTGTTTGCTTGTTCTGTCCTTCATTTCACTGCTTTTTTTTTTCTCTTGTTGTTCATCTAACATCTTTTACCCATCACATTTTGTAATATCTGTAAGCAGCGCCCGAGAGCACGTAAGGTTTTTCGTATCATGATGCAAACAGTCTGAAAGGGCGGTAAAGGTGGTAATAAGGTAGCAATAAGGATGTCGGTGAGCCGGAGAGGAGGAGGAGGAGGAGGGAGAAGAGGAGCAGGAGGAGGAAGAGGAGGAGGAGGAGGAAGAGGAGGTATAGGGAGGGATGGACGGAGGAAGGGAGGAGGGAGCAGGGTGTGGGTAGAGGAAGAGGAGGAGGGCGGAGTGGTATTAACACTTGAGGAGAAGGCAGGCGAAGGAGGTCAGCAGGAGCCACAGTGATTGAGATACACAGGCAGCGCCGTTGATGTCTCGGCCTGTCCCGGGTCCTACAGACAGAGACAGAGAGAGAGAGAGAGAGAGAGAGAGAGAGAGAGGGGAGTGTTAATGTCGACATACATTATTACATAAGAATAAAGGATGACTGATAAACTGTTGGAATAATTTCATTTTCTGACACATTCCTCTTTTTTTATTCCTATTCATATCAGCAATCCCCTTTGACCAAGTGCAATGATTACATACTGAGTCCTAGTTACCAGTTTTGAGAAAATATACACTTAAATAATACACTTTTTAATACAAATGAATCACATTGTCACAATCATTTCATGGGAAAAGTGAAACAATATTTAATTCCAACTTAATGGGCAACAGTGTATATCTTAATATTATGTATTACGTATTATGTTCTTCTTAAAGGAGAATGCCAGGAACCTATTTTGTTGATAACACAGAAAAAGTGACTTATTATATCTTACTATAATCTATATAAAACATAAAACAAATCGAAAGTGGTGTGTGGAAATGGGGCTGTGTGACTCCAGTCTACTGGTTTTGTTTGGCGACATCTGGTGGCCATGTTGAGCTATTGACTCTCTTTCTGTTGCGATCGCCAAAGCAGAGAGGATACTGTACAACTTGGAGGTAGCGATGACCTTTTGGTAACTTAGACAGCACCTTTAAATTACTGGGGGAAAACACCTTCTCTGCTGCAAAGAACCAAAGTCAACCACATTCAGAAAACACAACGGACACAGTCAGACAGACTGTAACTATGACTTGCTGTTCACTTTCCTGCTTTGAGGCTCATGTATGTTGATTTATTTACTTTCAGTGTTGTTGCTGTTAACCTTGCATCAGGGTTTTTTCTCTCTCACATTTCTAGGCTTTATCATAGAAGACTACTACTACTATGTAAAATGCATGAACATAATAAAACATTTCACAAAACAGCAAGAGCAGTTCTGCAGCAGTTCTGTTTTTCTGTATTAGTGGCAAACTGTTGTGTGTGACTGACTGTCCTGTTCAATGTCAAACTGATGAAGATGCTTTAATGATTTCTTTCTTTAGTTTGCTTTTTGCAGCTGTTGCTTATTTGCAGTACAATGAACTCTCAGGGCCACAGGGGAAAAAAAAAAACTAGTTGTCAAGTTTTACATGGCGTCACTGGATGGAAAACTGTGGTTTGCAGCTACTCCTCATAGTTGATTGTGTGTGTGTGTGTGTGTGTGTGTGTGTGTGTGTGTGAGCTGCCTTAATGAAACACAGGTGGCAATCTTTATCTGAGTGCTTCTGACACTTTAAAGAATTAATAGAATTAGTCCAATTAGTGCACAAATGACTACATTGTCATATTTGTCACTGTTGTTTAATTAATATTCAATTGTACCTTTAGTATGTATGTTTATGGATAATGAGCATATTTGTTAAACACAGCAGCTAATTTGACTGATTTATCCAGTTGGTTCACAGACACGTCAACACAAACTGCCTGCAGCCTCATGACGCTGTCCGTGGTGCTGAAGCTGAAGTAAGAGACAGCGTTCAACAAACTCCTCATCTGATATTAAATTGTGCTTTAAAGGAAAAATGAAGTTCTCTCTGCTATTTTGAGAGACATTTTACTTTTTCTGAAGAAGTAAAGCAGATCTAGAGTTAAATATTGCTCATTGATGTTTGATATCCACAACAACGACGCTGCTTGACGTCCCTGATTCCCCCAGGAGCTGGTGGAGACTCAAACCAGAATGAAAAGCAGAGTGAATGCTGGACTTAATGTTTCCCAATACGACAAGTAGACTCTGATATGAATACTCAGCCACCCACCTCAGCTTTGAAAAGCATCCAAAACTCACCTTTTTGAAGTTGCTTTTTAACTTTTAAGCTCTGCCACTCGTGCTTTTATGTGAGATTACATCTTATCATTTTCTCTTAGAACATATTTAACTCTGTATATCTAAGTAAAGTGTTTCTGAATAATCACTGAATAAATTAAACATGATTATATCTTAATTATATAATGTTGTTCTGTAACTGCTGGGGGTATAAATTACCAACTGTCGTCAAACACGTTCGCCTTATCAACTTAAAAGGTGATGATGTGTCAGTGCTGCGTTCACAACTTGTTTCTGCTGCTTAAGTTATTGCAGGATAAATCTAAATTTAATCTTTCTGCATATTGTACTGTATAAGTGTTGGCAGAGACAGTATGACACCTTCTCCACATGAATTTAACCATGTCAGACCTGGTAGGCAAAATATAGTACGTCCTAAATAGAAATGGAGTAGAAACCATGTTCAACTGGCTCTGTGGAATAAAACGCTCCTCTGAGGTGTCACAGTAAAAATATGAAAATAATAATGGACTCAGACTGTAAAGCAAATAGCAGTGGTTACACTCACTATAGAGGAAAAGGCTGGCGTTCTGGACTCCAAGTCGGTTCGAGGCCACACAGGTATAGTTCCCATAATCCTCTTCAGTGACATTGGCAATCATGAGAATAGTGGTGCTGCCAAGAATTTGGATGTTGATGCCCTGGGTGTTGGACAGCCTGGACAGGAGAGAGACACATTTTTAAGTCAAATGCATGGAAATTACACTTCGAGGAAGGAGTGGTGTTCGTGACATCTTCGAAAAAGTTCAGTATTGTGTGCAGGAAAAGTTCACCAGAGCTTAATTAGCCAACTTTTTTTTTTATTTTTTTTTAACCAAAAGCAAAAACACACTTTAAGTCTTTTTTTTTTTCTGAAAAATTACTCATAACCTACTTCTGGCTTAAAAATAGACTTGATAATCAGCTTTACAGCGACATGACACTTTCACAATGTGGTTGGCAGGATTCAGCTGTTCTTCTGAATGTGGTATTATGTCCTACAGGCAAAATCTGCTCCAAAAAAAAAAAAAAAAAAAAAAAAGCCACATTATTTTTGTCACATTCTCCCTACACTGTATTTTATTCAATTTAGTTATAATGTGGCCATTTCTGCACAGCTGCTGCAAACACTGAAGGCCATGTAGTGGGCTTTTGGTGAGGTCTATATGGTAACACACAATCTAAACAAACAGTTCACAACTATGTCAACAGAAATGCCAGTGTTGACTGTATTGAGGTATTCAGATAAAGAAATTAGTTGTATTTAGTTTGACTTATATAAGCGTTGTTTCTTTTGTGCTGACAATCGTCTTTGCAATAGCCAGGGTCAGTGTCGTTACAGTGAACTTTCTTGAGTGTGGACATTGTGACTGTTGATTCTTTTATTTCAATACAATGCTGCATTTACCAGAGAGCTATCCTTGACTCTTGAATTATGTAGCCATAAGAAAAAAAAAAAAGGGAATACATTTCTTTTTCCCTTCAGGCTTGCAGAAATGTAACATCTTGTAAACATGTCAAAACATGACACAAACATCACTTAGTAAATATTTCCGGGTGAGCGTTTACTCTACGGCACGCAGAAAAGTAAAAGTTTAAACTCTCGTTCAACAATTCAAAATGTCATTGTTCTAATTTGTTTCGACAAATTACTTTGTCATCTTTGGTTTGTTTCTGTCAGACAAATGGGATTGTTGTTATCCTGTCTCGGGGATAAAAGATTAGCATGCTGCTAAAGTCCTATTCTGCACTTCTGTGTGCCTTAATGACCACCAAACTTCTGACAATCAATTATGTCAACCTTGAACCTCTTTCACAGCAAATTAATCAATACAGTGTGCTGACTCAGACTGTATGCCTCGCTGATGAAGTGCTCCTTACATCATCGCAACCAAATAAAACTCTTTTAATAACCCGGTGCACATAATGGATTCTGTTTGTTCTGGGTTGATTGAGCCCTTTCGTATCATGAATGAGGTGAAGTTCATTTAAGGCGCCTCAACTTAATCCTGCTTAAGTCTGGGTAATGTGGTAATCGGAATTTGAGCAGGGGAGCGAGAAGTTTATGCTGACACATACTTAGCTGATAGAAAGTATTAACATAAAAAGGAAAACGCACATCATGGCACAGCATAATTTGGCTCAGTGGGGAGTGGGGAAGTTGATAAAGTGCTGAGGTTCTTCCCATAGGGACACCTTGGGAACAGTTGCAATGTGTGTGTGTGTGTGTATGTACTAGCAGTGTCCCCACTCCATCTAAAAGCAAACCCCCACCCCTCCAACGATAAGGCCAGCAGCAGATATACTCTCTAGTGTGTCTTCATGAGAAGTGACTGCACTATTAAAAAGGGCTGCCTGCCCACAGAGCATGCTGAGAGTCCCTGATAATACACAACGCTACGGGGAGCTGAAAGCAAACAGCTAGTTTTACTATAGATTATGGTGCATGATTGTAATACAGCAGCGGGGGAAAAAATACTGACCTAGAAAGGTCAAAAGAGACAAAACTCTTTTGTTTTCACTGCGAAAGGTTTTGCGGTTGGCTCTGTTTGCACACTGGCTGTGAGTTCAGATGCCCTGCAGCACAAAAAAAACTGGAAAGTAAAGAGCAGGAAACTGGATAACTGGCTCTCTGGCCCCCAAAGTGCGTCTCCTTCTTATATTAGCATTTATTGAGCTCAACATTTCTGCTGCCCATTTTAACTTTTAATGCGTTGGCACACGCAGATCTGCAGCCTGCAACTCCCCTCACTTTTGATTTCAAGTTCATCGTCAAATATGCCTGCATCTGTGCCAGCTTCTTCATCTGGCATAATAGACTGGAATACATTATCGGGGAAGATTTGGCAGAAATGTGCATTTCTACCTGTTTTTGGAGGAGAGTGTGCCACACTTGACATCCATCCCCTGCAGGCAGAGGGCAGCAGTGCACCACCGGCTAAGTGCAGCGATCATCTCTCGAAGCACAGAGCCACTCTGCCACATTAAACCCTAGATTGAAATGATTTGACCCCTCTGTTTGGCAGAGGGCACGCAGTGTGTGCGCAGGGGCTGTGGTGGCGGGCGGCAGAGATGAAAGACCAGAGCAAATCATCAGATGGACAGATTTGATTCTGTAGCGTGTGGGAGCATCTAAAGTAGGTTATCACTGCCAGGGATAGTGACAGGCCTGTTATGATTCAAGACGGATGATAAATGAAATCAAGTCGAGAGTCCTGCTGAGACTTGTAACCCAGAGATGATTGAAAACGGTCCAGCAGCGGTGACAGCCATGCATCAGCTGACAAAACAACAAACATATTTGTCTGTCATGTTGGCTGACAGCTCATTTTGGATTTCCTCATGTTATAAACATGGATGGAGTGATTTACTGCGAAAAAAAGGGCAGGAGACACGCCCCGCTTTTAAAGACGCGTTTTTTGCAGATGGAACGCAGCAGCCGGCTGATTGCAGTCAAATGTCAGGGTTAACATACAAAGAATCATTTGATTTACAGTTTGATCCCATTTCCTCCTCACACTGCCAATAAGGAGGAAGAGAAGAGGAGCGTGGAGGGTCCTGACAGCACGGCAGTCACAGTGATCTGTTATGAACCGAACCACTGGCCGGCTGCTTTAAGATAATGATGGATCAGTCTACTGAGGGTAATTAGGTCTCTTAAGTGCTGCACAGCGTCTCAGATCCTGGTGCAGTCAGAGATGCTGTGAAGTTGTGTTTCAGAGCATCAGAGGTGCGTTTGATCACCTGAGGAGCTGCACGTTTTCATGTGGATATTAAGACTGACAGAAGATGGATGTGAGGTGAGGCTCAGCGAATTAAAGAGGAGGAGGGGGAGAAAAGAAGCAAGCTCTGATGCCAAGTTTGTGTTCAACTGCTCCTGCCATGTCATTTGTCGTTTGCTTGAAGTCTTGGAGTGTTTATGTGCTTATTCAGTTTGGTTTATTTGGGCGAGTAGGAGCAACACTTTTTAAACTTGGCACGGAGGAGTAAAAATGAGGGTTGAAAAAACCTCTGTGCTTGTAAAGTTATGTTCATGAATTAATCTTTCGAAACTTGTGAAATAAATCTTTAGCAGAGGTTCAATGTTTTTTCTATGTGTGGAAAAGAAAAGAAAAGAAAAGTGAGACTGTGAATAAAAACCGTGAACAAACACTATCAGTGGTGTGTTTACACAGAAACACTGTGAAAGAGAGAGTGCTTTTTGTTCCCTGTAAAGCCCCAGCGCTCAAAGTTTCCACATTGTGTGTATGTGTGTATGACACTGAAGTTACAAGTGTGAATTTCAACCCTGTTTTTACACTTGAATGTGACAGGACAATGACAATCCTATCTGAGGAGGCCCGCTCCATCATCCATGTTGAGAATTTACTCTGATCTGGAGCAGGGACGAGGGCAGCGCAGCCATCTGTCCTCTGCCTGGACTTTGCCCTTGTGACTGTGCTGTTGTTATTCAATCAGATTCAAGTCTGAAAACAGGGTCAAAAATACTTGTGAAGCCTCCGAGCACCGAGTTATCTCACTGTCGGTGTCTTCTGTGCTCACATTTTCACAGAAGCACTTCTTTTTTATTTGCAAAATTTCATCTCTGACATCATTTGTTCACAGTTTTAATTCATATTCACATTTGCCGGTTCTCTCTTTCTCTTTTCTCATCAATTCAACACATTAAGTATAAAGACTGTTTCCAACAACTGTGAAACAAAAGATATTAAAAGTATTAAAAGAGATTAAATGATTAATCAGTGTTGGATACAGTAAGAGCAAAATAAGAAGCGAGGAGCATAAGTACCGTAATTAAATATTTGTTGAGTAGGGATTAATACAACAAGGGCCAGAAAACAGTAAAACATAACTGCTCTTCTAAAGATGCATGAATCAATTTAAAGTAAAACCATTAAAGACTATAAGTTTATGTGCGGGGCTGACACAACTATACATCCATTGCAAGTTCCCTGTCTTATCTCTGTGTATAAATCCTTGTTAGTGCAGGTATAAGCTGTAACGGTGCCATCGCATCTCTGCTTAGTCTCCAGCGATAAAAAGCAAAGGGAGGAAAAGAAAAACATTTGCACTAATTTACTGCAAAAAAATCACAACCGAATACAGCTGCAGCTGACTTTAAGTTCAGAAGTTTTGATTCGGTCGTATTGTCACAGCCAATGAGGGTGAAAATAATGCTGCATGCAGCTTTAGTCTCATTCTCTTTACCCAATATCACTAAGTAGTGTGTGCAGCCATCAGTGCATATAATAGTCCCTTTGTAGGGTGCTTATCTTAAAAGGTGTCAGGAGGAAACATTAAAAAAGTGAAGCAGAAACTTTGTGTTCAAACAACTCGTGGCCTGTCATCTGTTAACAAAGTATTATCTTTAGTAGTTAGAGCTGATAAAACCTGCCAGCAGAAGTTGTCATATCAGCAAAATAAATAGTCGCCATCTAGAAATGAGACGACTGCTCCTATCTGCCTTTGTTAAAAATACAGGAGCCCATGGTGTCAAAAAATTACCAGGAATTTCCAGTAGTTAATCTGACACTGTCTCTATAAACTGTGTGTGCAGTGTTGTGTTGTGTTGTGTTGTGTTGTGTTGTGTTGTGCAAGAATCGAAAGCTCACATAGCAAGCAACATAAATCGAAGGAGGCTGTAACTAATGCGTTGTCATTGTGATTTAAATGTAGATTTCAGGGGTGGCCAAGAATATGGCAACCTGTGAGCTGATGAGGCTGAATCAATTTTCGAGGGAAAGAAAAGCGCAGGAGCAGAGCAGAGCAGAGCAGGACCCCCACCTTAACAATCAGGTAAATAAGACACAACGGGCTAGAGGTTCTCGGGGAGGGGAATCTATAAAATCAACTGGCCAAGCAGAGACAAATGACATTATTATGGTGCATTAACATCATCATCCAAGGAGAAAGTGCACTGGCACAGAGGGACGAGGGGTTGGGGAGGGGATGGGAGGGGTTGGGGAGGGGAGGGGGTGTGACGAGGGTGGGGATGGTGGGCCGGCACGTTGCCAAAATCCTCCAGGGGACAAAACAACCGAGATAGATGGAGGTCGGAAACAACAGATAATGCAAAAACATTTCAACGACCATAAATCTTTCTTTTTAAGCGCCGGTGTGATAGGCCTATTACTTTAGAGACCATATCTGTGATAACACTTGTGACTCTCCTCCCATATTTTTCTCTCAATCTTCAGGTGAACTTTTACTGCTCTCGCTTGGTCGCCGGTGAAACTGCAGATCACATTGCTATGCATGCGCAATTTTCCTATTATTAGGTGTTTTTTTTTTTTTCCCACCCCCCCCCACCCCCACCCCGCTTCTGATTCAAGCCCCTCGAGTCCCCGAGTGACTCAGGTGGTGAGTTTGCCGCGGAGCAGGGGATCTCTGTGGTTATTAGATGACAAGTGCCGCAGACGGAGCGACTGGGTCGTGGCTGCCTTTGGATGTCATTACACTTCGATCCTCTTAAAGTGTTTTTCCCAGAAACATGCATGACACTTAAATTGATAGCTTTCCGATGAACATCTGCGTCTGACCAGGCAAATTGCGATTTTCACCGGAGACAGTGGGCCTACAGTTGCGTAGAAGCCTTTTTCCAATTTTTGGCAGAATTACTTGTGCTACAGTACAGGGGGGAAAGGATCACAGAGATTTTCGGTGACTACAGTATCTAAAATTGCATGCGGAGGAATGTCCGTTCTGTTTGACTTTTCCTCTTTTCAAAAGGAGTTTCACACAATGCCCCACCGTCTAACGCAGTAATGTTCAATTAAGCGTAGAATAACAGCCTGGTGAGTGATTAAGTGGGTGATTAGTCATTATCAGACTACACAGATGATGTCATCAAATTAACACTGGGCTGGGACAATGGGAGCACTGTGAGGGCAGATTTGACAAGGGATTCAAAAAGATCCTTTATAACCACTCTGTGAAATGAAACGATGAATTTGCCGCCACATTTGGGAGGTGACGGGGGGGGGGGGAACATCTCATGTGGAAGGCGTCTGACCCTGAAATAAAACAGGCTGGACCTCAGTGGTGGCCGATGCACGACTACAGTATATGGAGACGACTTAGAGATCAATGCTGCCTTTTTTTTTCCACTTCAGAAAGCAATGCTATTCATTCATCAATTAATATTGTTCATAACTGTGAGCTGAAAAGCCACTTTACAGCTGTCATGCTCCTGCACAAGTAAGTTCAATGTAAATCTCATTATTTTTGCTCCATTATTTAATTTGCAACGGCAGCAACATAAATCAGGTTCGCTCGTTGCCTCTAGCTGAGTCAGGTCAGGTCAAGTTTAAGCTATTTCTGCAATCTTTCATCACACACGACATCACCGCCAGTGCTTTATACCTGTAACTAATTATCAATCATCACAAATCATGTTTCAGTTCAGGAAACCCATCGCATTAATCTGCGAGGGAATGAAAACTTGCCCAAATTTGCTGTTGCTGTAATGTATAAAGAGCACTGTAATGTGTTGTGAAGGCTTTTGTCAAAGTCCGTTGTTGTTTCCAGTAATTCGACACAGGCCTATAAAGGAGACAAGGTTTTTTTTCTCCCCAGCCTGGAAGCGTTATGCAGGGAAGCATTACGGTAATGAAGAGGTGTCTGTGGGTTGCCAGCCACGGTGGATCAGTCCTACAGTTGATATGGTTGTTTGTGATACAGGAGGCTAATGGCTTGTGCTTTATTTAATAGCTTGTTTTACTGGTTGTTTCCAGCACAGCTCAGGTGTTTTAGCTCAACGGCTTTGTGTCTGTGCTAAAGCTAATGGAAAAAGGTACACAGTTGATGTAGGATAATGGACTATTTCTCTGAGGCAACCTCATGTATGCAGCGTGCGGCTCTGTGTGTAATGTAAATGTGAAAATGTGAGTCAGGTTTTTATTTTTTACCTTTTTTCGTCTCTGTACCATTCGAACTCTGGCGTGGGCACAGCGGTGGCGTCACACTGCAGCGTCCCCATGCGGCCCACCTGAGTCTCCGAGCTCTGGGTTCTCTTTATTGTCGGAGGATCTGCGGAGTCACACACAGTGATGAGATGAGTCACATCCTGAAACTGATGTTGAAACCCAGCTCCCATGTCCTGTAAAAAGCATGGCAACATGCTGCTATACTCTCATCTCATTTGGCAATTATTTATCTTCAGTTTCCTTTTTCTAAAATTACTGTCATGACATCCAGTCGGACTGAAAAGGATAATTGACACAAGCTTTGCCCAGAAGAAAAGCTCTTTCATACAATGACAAACGATCTGTCTCGTATCTCAGTGATAACAGCAAACAAATACATCAGC
This sequence comes from Trachurus japonicus, assembly GCF_045865225.1. Classification (NCBI taxonomy): domain Eukaryota; kingdom Metazoa; phylum Chordata; class Actinopteri; order Carangiformes; family Carangidae; genus Trachurus; species Trachurus japonicus. The sequence goes on along the minus strand of NC_140919.1, from coordinate 13,981,275 downwards.
AAATATCTTCTCTGTAGAGGTTCATTTAATTATGGGCCACTTAAGCTCCATGAAAACATGTCGGAGAGATTTGGGGCTACAAGTTCATACTTTATAGTGTAAATCAGAGACACATTATTATTCCAACAAACCCCACAATGGCCAGGAATATGTCCCGTGGATTAATACTTCATTTCCATTTAGCATCAAACACTAAGAGATGGTTTAATATAGAATTGTTTATCCTTTTATTTTGGCATTCAGACTTGGCTGAAGCAGACTTTAGGCAAACAGCCATAGGTGATTCACTCAGATCAAAGAGAAGTGTGTGTAACTCCTCTCGGGGTTGTGATATCTCATGTGTTGCTCATCAATCCTCAACAGCCAACGTATGCATCAGCAGTCGCCGGATCGGAGCGCGGACCCCTGACAAGATGTAATTAGGTGATCTTGTTTTGAAATGCTGAGTGTCTCTTTAAATGATGATGCTCTGCGAAAGAATTACCATCCAAATGGCGGCTGCAATCAAAGTTACAGATCTTTCTCTTTCTGCCTGGGCTCATCTCGAGAAGTCTGAAGAGTGCTCCAAAACTTTCAAGAAAGAGCCGTCCCTCCGTACTCTGCATGTCTCTCTACTCCTCAACTCCAGCCTTGACTTTTATGTGCTTTTATCTGTTGAGTGCATCATCTTGTGAAACGTCTAACAACGAACGTGGTGAGAATATCGATCCGGTTGCGGAGTGGAGGAGCCGGGCTCGTTACTTACAGTTGACAACCACATTGACGTATTTGACGTCCGGCGTGGCCACGTCGTTGCTGGCCTTGCACTCGTAACGACCCGCTTGGTTTCGCATGATGCCTATAATGTCCAGGTACTCTTCTCCATCCAGCGGCTCCGCTGCAGACAGGAACAGACAGAAAAGAGAGAGAGAGAGGGAAAAGGAAATGAGAAGAAGACAAAGTTAATGTTTGAGCTTCATGCTGGAGCAATAAAAACATTTCAACCTTCTCTCCCTCCTGAGAGTCTAAGTGGTGTTATCTCCTTTCCAGTCTAAGCGAAAATGACTAGAAGATGGAGTTTAGTAAGAGATTATCTTACTGGACAACCATTTTTGAAGGAGTAGTTGCACATTTTGGCCAAATTGAGCTCTCCATTAGTCCATGAAGCTGTAGCTAGTAGCCATAGGTGACTTACATTGGCATAATGAAAGGAAATAGGAGGTAACAGCTGTCTCTGTCCTACAGTATCATTGCAAACAAAATCTTCTCTGTGTGATCCCAATAACAGTGAAGTTTAAAATGATGTGATGTGGTTGGGTGAGTTATGTGTTGGACCATTTCCTTGTCACAGTTTGGACCGAGAGAAATCAGCATGTAGTCACATTTTTGTCATTTCATGTATCACTCTGCTGTGTGCTCTTTTTGTTACGAGCACTCTCAGACTTTTAGTGCAAGCTGCCTCAAATGCCTCATAAACTTTCGGATCTTTTATATTTTTGTCTCCATGCCTTAATGTTTTCCTTGACAATCTTCTCAGTTTTCTACTCGGGTGCTATAGAAACTGATATTTCATTTTGACTGTTTTTTTCTTTTTTTGAAGTGTTAAATAACATAACAGAAAATCTCAGCTTTGTCATGAGCACATGAGTAAATCTGTCTCCTCTTGAGATATGTGCTATTATTTCGCCGCTACCCGCATTGGTTTGGCTTGGCTGCGGATGAACTGGAGGACATTGAGATACAATTATAGAAAGGAAAACGAATTGGCCAGTCGGGTTTTCCTCAGAGCACCAGGCAGCAAAGAGGAATGTGAACATTGCTATGCTTTCACAGTTCATAGTAGCATCAAATGTGGATCTCTGAAGGTGTCAGCATGCTTGAAACAAAGTAGCCCTAGCGACACATCGTCTGACCACGGAGGCAATGGAGTGAAAAACTTGTCATCTCAAAGAATTGGGGAAGACAGGTCCATTGTTCCAATTGGGATAACAACGCACACTTTTTGTCAGGCTCTCCTTGAAGGCACTCAAGGTGTTGCACTCAGCTGTAAACACGAAAAAGCCACTAAGGTAATTGTGTGAGAAATGATCCGATTCCACTGTTGGGAAAAGGTGACGTGGGGGTGGTGGGGGGGCGGTTTGAGATGCCGCATGACCGTCTGACAAGCAGCTCGCCTGATGCATACTGACACTTAAATTTGGTTGAGCCTTGCTTCTTGATTAAGGGGTAAATAAACAAGGCATCATTTTGAACTCCAGCATGCCTGCACGCTCATAATCAGCAACAGAGGTAATTCAAATTCACAGGCGGGTCACACTGAAAGAGAGAAAGAAAGAAAAAAAAACAACAACCTCAGACTGCATGACTTCAGATTGACTCTTTAACTCACAGCACGTTTAATATTCTGCAACTACTTAAGCTTTTTCCTGTTTGTCTGAAAGCGTCAATTAACTGAGGAATGGTATCTGCAAATGTCACACAAAACATCTGAAGAGAGGGCAAAAAAAACCACACGCACACAAAAAGAAAACACAGACACTATCAGACGGATATCTGACTAATTGTTCAATGAGGCATCCACCTAATTATCCGTGTACAGAACACAGCGCCTCGACGTCTCGTTAGTAAAGATCTGGTATATCTTATTAAGGATCTATGGGTGTGTCAGGAACAGGAAATGGCAAATTCTTTAACATGCCGCCACGTTGACTGTGTAGCATCACACTCTGTAATTAACTTATTTGTGTTGTGATGTGTTATTTGCTATATGACACTCACAGGGATGTGATGATTAATGCTACTGTATATGTGGCAAGTTTACGTTGTTTATGAAGATGCAGAACTTTTCTGTGAGAGACTTGAACTTTTATTTGACATCCATTTTGGCCTGATGGAAAACAGAACCATTGGAAACTGCACTAACGCAATAAGGAATCGTTTGGTTGTAGCCGATACGGCAACAGCGCAGCTCTCTGGGTTTTTCTCAGAATGATACAATTATCCTGAGTGAGGGGAGGAAGTCTCCCCGGACGCAGCAAATGTAATAACTACAATAACGCCGACTGATACTTCCCTTAATCTATGAAAATAAGGAGTGATCGAATCTCGGGAGTGGAAATAAATTGCATGGGGCTCCCTGGGGTGGAGTGTGATGGGGGGGTGGGAGGGAAATGTAGTGTTTGTAACAGCAGTAAATGTCAGTGGTCTCAGCGGTGGGGAAAGTTCACACTCACGTTCCGAGTGAGGGGCTGCAAGTTGTGCGAGACTATCGCGCCACACCCTCGGAAAAAAAAAAGAACCCTGCAGCTTTTGGGAACTGTGATGGTGAGAGGGTTAGCTTGAAAAAAGAAAAAAAAAAACAGCTGTTCTGCTTTGGTGAACACACACATAATATACGACACACACGACACGAATAACAACAGTCCGCAGATTGAAGCTCAGAGTCTAAATATACTATCCAACACTGGGTCCTGAATGAAAAATGGTCTAAATCCTCAAAATCAAGTGCATGATGGAGATGGGGGGTCATCTGATAAAATATTATTTCATGCTGATTGAAAGATCAGTGGGATCATGATCAAAGTCTAAACCAGATCATATTCAGCTCTCCCTGGATGAACTGCCAGAGTAACGTGATTGGAGAGGTATGATTGAAAATCTGTTGCCATGGAAATTCTATTGAAGCTCAATCTCTTCTTCAGCGCTTTGGTTCGGTGCTGGATGAAGAGAGAGAGAGAGAGAGAGAGAGAGAGGGAGGGGAAGAGAGAGGGAGAGAGAGCCAGGTGACTGCAAAGATCAAAGACGAGAGGAGAGGAGAGGAGAGGAGAGGAGAGAGGAGAATCTTAAATGACACATGAGAGGAAAAGGCTCGTGTGGGGAAAAATTAGCTCAATTTGAAGAAATACGGTGCTCATCAGATTTATCATGCGGAACCATTTTAATTATTCGACCAGCGATATCATTTTAGAGTCAGCGCACGAAAGCTAATAACCGTTTCTTTTGGCGATCAGTCGAGAGAGTATATAATGCACAAATTAACTTTAGAGGAAAATAAATTATCCTGAACTTTGGTAGAACAAGCGACGGAGAAATCGGATATGCAATAAACGAAGGCAACAAAGAGTAGCACAACAACACGCCCAGTGACTCCACAGGTGCATACAATACAGTACAACGCTGGGGCAGCCCCCTTTCTTGCCGTGTGGTCCAGCAGAGGATGAATTAATAAGTTATTACAAAGAATACAGAGCTGTCACTCTGATACCCAGATGATTACAATGTGACCCTCAAGAAATATGAAATATTAAACATGAGAAATATTCATCTTAAAGTTTAGCAGACAAGCAATATAAGAAAAATTCAACTGTTAAGTGAGAGCAAAACTAATACGAGTAAGAATAAAACTTTTTTTCCCCCTCTGTTGCAGAGGAGAGAAGAGGTAATCAGAGGGAGGAGAGGCTTGGAGATATCTGAAGAGTGTCTGACTGTGAGGGATGTGTAGCTGTGAAGAAGTTTAATGTGTTTAACATCTCAGTGCAGGAGCGTATCCTCAGTCTGTTAGTCCAAAAGAGATGTTGGATTTCCTTTACTTTCTAATCCCTTCTTGATATTGTTCTGTATGTAATTCCATGTAGGTGTTTTAGATGTAAATGGTCGAAGCAGGTTTGCAGCCCCCTGCTGTTAGTGGAGTCTCTGAGATCTCTATTGCGGCTCCCCAGGGCTGCATTTACCTGTCTTTCTGTATCTCTGCTGCGTCTAAAAAGGGCTTTGATTGTCTTGATTGCTGTGGAAAAACTGTGTGGAGAGTTTAGGTGTAGGATGGAAAATATCGCACAAAAAGCCGCGTGTGTGTTCTGCTCAGAAATATCACAATCAGCTTGTTTAAACACAACAAATAACTGTCAGTTACCTCGTCTGGTGTGTACAAAAAGCTGTTCAATCAAGAAGGATGAATGGGATGTAATGCATTGTCTCAAGAAACAATTGAACACAATTCAACATTTCATGCGTCTCTGTCTGCGCTCTCAGGAGAATACAGCTTTCTGCACATGGAGAGTGTGCCTCACGTGTTATCTTTTTAATGAAGCGTAATGAAGCTAGATTGGTTAATCTTGTCCAGGGGGAGTTGATTAGAGTGTGTGTGCATTATATACATGCGTGCATATGCACACATACCATCGCCTGTGTGTTGAGGCCTAATGCCTTGATGGTGAGTACGAAGCATGCATGCGTGCATCGGGTTGCACACACATTTCCTCGAAGGTTTTCAGGGAGCACTGAACGCAGTGACTGATTCAAAGTGTGCACATTAGAAAAGCCATTAGAAAAGCCCCATGAATCCTGACATTGCACTATATTATATCATCATATTTTTATGCTAATCTGGAGAGAGAAGGGAAAGAGGGTGACAGAGAGGAAAAAGTACTATGAGTAAGGCACAAGGAGTGACTATATATTTTTATATTTTTTCCACATAGACCAAGATAGGTGACTTGCAAAGTACTTTTGGGACTTCCTGATGGTAAAAGGGTCTAGGGAAGGGATCGCAAATTGTCATATTGTGGTCCAGACCCATATACTGTCCCTTCTAGACCCATTTACCTCTTAACACCAATTGAATTTCATTGGAGCATTTCCATTTTAACCGGAAAACATTTTCTAGTCTTTATGTGATGCTAGTTAGTCAATCATTATCATTTTAGAGATACACAGAAAAAACTAGAGACAGTCGGAGAGATAAGTGGGACATGCGTAAGGGAAAGAGAGAGAAATGGAGCTGTAAAGTCGCTTTAAAGTGTTGATGTTTCTTATAAAATAATAATTTACTACCCTTGGTCTACAGCCACACTGTGTAGCAATTTGCTTAAGAATACGAAAAAGCCAAACTGCTAGTTTATAGCTAATATGGCTAATAAACAATTATAAGATAAATTGATGAAGATATCGCTGTGCATCATTAAATTCTGATTTAATTTTTTTTTCTGGTCATTGATCACAGCAGCTGCTCATTATTGAAAACTTATGGTGATACCGATGAAGTGCTGGTAAATTCTAACTACGGTATGTTTTGATGTCTGTGAAGCTAATTTTAACAAAAGCACCTTCACCACATGACAGAGTTAGCTTCACAGTCAAAAATCACGACGGTCACAAACTTTTCAGGTGACAGCTTTGAGAGGACGTGCTGTGATGTGTTGTGTGAAGTGTAACAGGGAGAATCCAACTACTGTGTTCACCCACTGTCTATTATTTACACCGGTTAAACTGCTGAGACAAACTAGCTGGAGGTGAGCGACCCGGTCGCCCAGTGGAAAACACACAAACTCACTCACTCAATCTTTGTTTTTCTACATCACAAAAGAACAATATATTTCGGTTTTTAACAAGAGCCAATATTTTTCTTCTTTTTGTTTCTTCACCAACTACTGTAGGCTAATTAACATTATCAGGTTTTGCTGCCTAGCTTCATCATGAACAACTGCCAGTGGATTCATCGGTTGCCAACTTCCTGTAAAATGTGTTTACTACAGCTGTTTGGTTAATTTAGATTAATTACAATCAGCTAAGAGACTGAGTGATAGATAAATATGCAAGTACACATTTTTGACTTTGGCTTTTCTTTTTTTTAAGTATATTTTTTGGGCTTTTTATTGCCTTTAATTGATAGCATAGTGAAGAGAGAGACAGGAAATGGGGAGGCTTTTCAATGCAATGGATGAACATGAACACACACTCAACTTGAGTGGAGGTCAGAGTTTGAATCCTTGTATGTGTTGCATATGTTCGGATGTTTCAAGTCTTTTTCTTCTCAAACACAGATGTGGAGTGCGACTGTCAGCTGCCTTAAGTTCCTCTAAAAATAGAGTTCACAATAGAACACGTGGCTTAATGCATTGCCTGATCTTTCTTTCTCTGAGAGGAACATTTGAATAGAAACTTGGCAGAAGGTGTTTAGACCACCGTACTGTGGGATTCTGGCAGATAAACAAATCAAAATTACAAAGTGAAGTTCATATTTCACTTGAATGCAGCTGCAATTTTGCAAGCAAATGGAAGTGGTATAATTTCGTGCTTGTAATAATTTTTCAAGAGGAGTCCCATTTCCATGGAGCTCCACGTCTTATTTAAGAATGAAACTATTCCATGATTATTGGAGAGGACGATATACCCAGCCTGAAAAGACCCTTAATGAAATTACCTTTCCTTGGAAACCCAGGTCTTTTTTTAAAAGCACTGGAAAGCATTTATGAGCTGCTGAAAAGTAAAAACCTCGGATGTGGGAGTTTGAGACAATCTGAGCATAAACACAGAGAGGAGAGAAATCCTCTCCACTCCAAAAAAAAAAGGTACGGTAAACAGAAACCAAGTAATAATTGAGAATTACAGGAAACATCTGCAGATAATTGAGTTATACAGTAAGGTGCATTATAGCTGCCTACGGCTGAGAGGTGACGGCTTAAATCATGCACTTTAGCCAGCTTGTCTCCTTGGCCATTATCATTTGAAAGCTTATGAAATCTGTTGGAAAATTAGATGAAAAAAAGGACAAAAGGTGAAAACATGTACTGCTAATAGCTGAGCACTGACATCAAGGAAATCAATTATTGTTTTGTTCTTTTTTTTAATAGAAATTGAAAAATGTTCTTTAAAGCAGCCTTTCACCTTCTCTTGGACACAAAGCTCAAATTGTTTTTCTGCTATCCTCAAATTTTCCATGCAGCCTGGTGTTAGCCATTTTAAAAAGACAATGCATATAATTGCTGTCTATTTCCACACATTATTCTGTTGAAAGCCCTGCAGCCTTTGGGATATGCAACAGCGGCAGGCTGGAAGCGAGTTGGGACGAGTTGAGGAGGGAGGGGAGGGGGGGCCTGAAAGGAGTACACTTCTACAAATGCCTGCTGGATATTGATTTGCATTGCATTCGCAAAATTTAAGTTTGAGTCAACAACTACAAGTTTTTCCATGACAATTACAGCGCTTTGTAGGTGCAGGGGGGACAACGGTGAGATCGGGGAGTGCCAACGTTTAGGCTGTAGGGTTCATACACACCCTCCCCTCCCCTCCCCTCCTCCCCCCTCTACATCCTGCCAAAGCATAAGTGGGGTCCAGAGAGAGGGAGGGAGGGAGGGGGGAGACAGAGGAGGCAGAGGGGGTGAGGGATGCGAATCACAAACCAGCAATTTCAGCCAGCAACTGGATGGCGTTCATTTGCATACCCTCATGCATCATTCATCAGCATCACTTTACCACAGTGTGAAACATTACATTTATTTTCCAAATGCTAATTTATGTTAAGCAGCTGATTTGAGAAACTTCAGAGTCGAGTAGCATAAAAGACCCTGCGACATTTATTTTCTTTTGTCTGCACGAGTGTGGAAGTATGTGTGTGTGTGTGTGTGTGTGTGGACGTTCTCCTCTCAGACCTTTAACTCTTGTGTTTGTGTGTCCGTTTGAGCATGTGTGTGTGTGTGTTTGTGTGTTTGTGTTTGTGTTTGGACAGTTGGTCCTGGTTTTATCTGACGCAGCCACATGGCAGCTATCTTTCTGTCGGCAGTTGGTGTGATTTAAATGATGGGTCAACATATAATAACAAAGAGACTGCGCCCGTCAACACATTCCTCTTGTTGGAGACGATGTACTGTAAAGACGACTGCGCTCAGAAACTTTGCTGCTTTCAAATTAAACATATTTCCTCTTACGTTAAATAAACAAAGCTTCTCACACATTCCTACTCTGGGGTCGTTTAGGAAAAAATAACATGTTTTACATCCTTTGAAATGGAAACTCAAAAATACCCTCGTGGGACTCCTCGTGTTAATGTGCTTTCTTTTTTTATTGCCAGAATTCTAATGTCGTATTATGCTTGGCAGCGATCGCGTACATCTGAGCAGAAATCCTACATCTTTTCAGCAGTGTGAGAGGACAAAAGGAGAACTTCCACTTCTATTCACAAGCCATTTGCTACCACTGCTGCTGGCGGTGCAGAAATAACACAGGTGTTGGAGCCAAAAACAAGACGGCTGTTTATTTGCCGCTTCTTGAGCCGGAGAAATTACACGCACAGCGGAGCGGTGCAGCCGCCTGTTTTTCGGAACGATGTCATTCCTCCTCTCTCTATCTCATTTTCCCACTCTCTCTTTCTCCTACTACTTCTTCTTCTTCTTCATCTTCCCTGACTCTTCACATACCTTTGTTGTTTTCGGAGGCTGCTTTGGGGTGGTTTCTCTCAGAGTGGCCCCGCAAATTGTGTGTGGTTGTTTGTCCTGTTCAAGTCTGAGGCCTTAAAAGGAGATTAATTGTTGATAAAAACAGAATGGGGTTTAGTGATTGAAATCCCATGAAGGGGAGTTGGGTTGTCTACTCTTTCTTCCTCCCGGCTGATAAACGGATCTCTCCTATTGTTGTGGGAGGACTTCTCATTAATGTCTGGATAGATTCTATGGGCTTGTGTTCTGCCATGGGAAAAGAGGCTTTGTGTTAAGCAAGGATAGCAAGGTCAGGCACAGAGTATCACCACTTACTCCTCTATCACTATTTTTTATCTGCCCCCCTCTCTCCTTTTCTGTCTCACACACATACACAAACACAAACACACAACATCCATTTGTGCGTGCCAAGATACGTAAACACACGCTGGCGTCATTCATACATCCGCACTTATTCATGTCAGACAGACGCTGGCACTAACAGCGAGATAGCGGCACTGCTGCATCTCTGGATCTGAGGTTTGAGTCTTGGTAAATGTCATCAGAAGGTGCATATAAATATAGATGTAGGAAGATGATGTGTGTGTCTGTGTGTGTGTGTGTGTATGCACGTATTTGATTAAAGAGGTGTGTTGCCAGTAAGCGAAAGAGCTATACCTACCCTTGTCACATGCACTTATCATTCCACGTGACCATGACTCTATCAGTTTTATTTGGTTACTGAAGGTAGCGCCTGCATAACTGCCTGTAAATCTGATGATGGAGTGTGTGGAGAGCTGTGTGCAGTGACTGAGGCTAAGCTCGCAGCTGGTCCGGTCAGTAAACCCCCTCCACACTGTCGCAGTGCCAGCCATATAACATCAGACTTTTTCATAGAAATCCACCCCTTTTCAGAGTATTAGGACAAACTTAATCTAGAACAACTTGCAATGTTATGCGTATAAAAGACTAAATTCACTTTTTTATTAAATAACACATCACTACGTGACACTTAATTCAAAATTTTAAGAGACAAGTCATACTCATCAATTATTAAAGGTGTTAGAAAATTGTGATTTTTTCCTCATAAAATGATAACTTTATTCATAAGATATTGCCTTTTGAAGACTGCACCTCACCTTAGGTGTCGAGGGAGTGAGTTTTAAAGCTCAGCTTTTGCTGTTGTCATCTGGACAGTGTTTGACTAATCCTGTGTGGGGCCGTGAGTTTGGAGCATGACAGTTTGTGGCCAATAAATGCTCACCCACCTGTCATTCAAAGCAGCACACCCCCAGTTGCCCTGAACTTTAAGTCTTAATTAAGTTTAATTGGACATTTTAACATAGAAATGTACAGAGATTCAGATTTCATTTTGGAGTCGATCTCATTTGGCCATTTGAGACACAGCAGCAGCTTTTAGTGCTGGCCTCAGAAGTTACTGCTCATTTAAAACCAAACTTTTGAACCCACTCTAACAAGTCGGTGACCTTTAATGTTGACTTCTATAGGAACTGTGGCGCCCATAGCATAGCCAAACCCTTGTTTCACACATCAGCAATCTCATATCCTATTCTGATGCATTTGTCCTGTTCCTTTCCTTCCATGTACTCAGACCTTCTCTTTTGATTTGTCACTCCTCTGCCAGTATGACTACATGATTTCACATTGCCACTGAGGTAATAGGGTTCCTCACCTTGTAAGTGGATTCAAACCAAAAAAAACCCATCACGTCATGGGTTCCCTTCTCCTGCAGGCTATACTGCGTCCCCCGAGGGGGCTGTGAGACTCGGGGGCTCTTGAAAAAGTGCTTATGGGACGGAAATAAAAAAGTGCTGAGTTTCCGTACAGCTGTGTGACTTTAAACAAGTGCGAGCCCCTGTGTTCAGCCAGCCCAGCGGTGACTACACCTAATGAGGATGGGTAGACACAGGGCAAGCTGTGCTCATGATGTTCTGTGCAACGCGTGTGACAGCAGACCGATTTCAGACCAGCTGCTGATGGTGCCGATTGTAAACAAACACGTGAACGGTGACAGTCAGCAGATCCGAGACCTGCTGAGAGACAGATGAGCAGCTGTTTCCTCCCGCTTCCTGAAAAGCTGGCGTCGAAACTGACACAGATGCACACGCATGCATAAACGTGCGCACGTCGACACGCGCGTGCACACGCATGCACAGCTGGAGACGTGGAGCAGGGGGTTTGACCTGGGTTGCTCTGACAAGGACCTGTCATCAACTTACACTTCACTCTGGCAATCAGCAGGCTTGTCAGCTACTCTCTGTCACTGGTAGTTTGGCACACAATGTGATGTGTGTATATGTGAATAAGTGTGTGTGTATGTGTGTGCGTCTCCAGCCTAATCTGCTCTCCCACTCCTACTACGCGGGAGTTACACTACCGAGGCACATACGTATCTCCACTCTCGCCTGCTCCACTCCCTCCTGAGAAACAGAGATATGTGTGCCTGTGTGTGTATGTGTGTGTGTGTGTGTGTGTGTGTCGTGCTGCACTCTCTAGCTCCATGTCTCTCCCTAGACAGTGAGATGAGGTGTAGAAAGGACAATTGAAGTGACTGTCATACTCTGCTGAGGGAAGAGATGGGAGGATGATGGAAAGAGGAGGAGACATTCGGTGGAAACGGAGGGAGAGGAAGACAGAAAGACAGCTGGAGGATGGATAGACAAAGCAGGAACAGGGAGAGAGAGAGAGCTTTCCAGACAAGGTGACAGTGCTGGGGGAGACTTTTTCCCCGAGCCATGGGCTTGGAGCATGGCCGACGCCGCTGGAGCCAGCGTAGGAGGAATGTCAAGGGCACTCAGCATCAAACCTCTGAAAGACTGCCCTGCCAAGCACTGTTATAAAAGGGTTATGACTTCAATATTCAGGATCATATAGCGTAGGAGCGCGGGCTGCGGTCCAAATCAATTCATTTGGACAGATGTCTCTGTTGCAATGAAACTGTTGTGGTAGATTCATAGCTCACCCATTTACAGTCACCTGATGCTATTATCCAGAGCACCTTAAGGGGTTCGACGTGTTGCTCAAGGACACTGCGGCGGTAAACACGGCAGCTGACGGACAGTTAATAGGCGATGAGGAAGTTGATATTTTGGTTACGGGATGCTCCATGCCGGCGTTCGTCAGCTGCCAGAGTGCAGCAGTGTAACCCGGGCGTCTTTATGACTGGAATTTAAATCATCTGCGTCTTCCTGCTCCTTCTCTCTCTCCTTCCCTCTGTCTCTGTGTGTGAGCTCCTCAGATGTCCAGATGTGTGTGTCTTTGCTCGAGCGGATCTGAGGTTCACTGTGGTAGTCCTCCCTGCAGCGCCGAATGACTGACAAAGTCTATTACACCAGAGAGGTGAGAGGATCTCGAATGCATAATTGAACATTAATTAACTACTGGAGTTACTATAACTAATGATAAGAATGATTGCACATCTAATGAAACTGCCCATTTGCATACTAAAACACTGATTCTGTTCTCCCTTCCACCTCCTGCTCATCTCCCCCGTTTTTTCCCCCTTGTTTCTCTTTCTTCCCTGAGGATAACATAACTTCCACCAGTCCCACCACCACTCCCCAGCTCTGTGTGGCTCCTCTGTCATGCCTTGGGATACCAGACGCGGCCAGAGGGCATGTATTTTTCATACTTGTCTGACTTCTATTTTGGTGGTCTGAGAGGCGTGCAGTGAAGGATTCCTTGCTTGACCAGCGGCTCCATTTCCCCCCTCATCGAGCTTGATGGGGTGCCTCCATTTTCCCAGCCTCCCACCGCCCAGGACCTCCAGTGTTCGACCTTTAGCAACTATTCTGGGAGAATTAAACAGAACAGGAGCAGACTCAAGCTGGGAACCAGCCAGCTAAAAAGATCAACACGTTTGCAGGTCTCATGCACATGCATGTTGCACAGGCACGGGAGATTTTGCACACACATACTCTGCCGTGCCGTGCGTGTGCACTCACTCACTCCCTTACACACACACACACACATACTGTACCGAACTCCACCTCCTATCCTCTTTTATCTTCTCCCTCTTCCCCCCATCCCGCTGAATGTCCCTTCACCTCTGCTCTCCGCCCCGGCCCTCCATGAGCTATTGATCATCCGCCTCACTAGTCAGAGCTACGAGGTCTGCGGTCAATATTCACAGTGCCGCCTGTGCAGAGGCTGAGCAAAAAAAGTATTTGATAAAAAGTACAAGGGCTGCAAAACAGTGCAGTGTCTCACTCAGGTAAAACAGATGTCACGCTGCTTTCTGCAGGCAACATTATATACTATGTCCACCTCAGATCTTCAAAGTCTCCCTTGATACCCTCGGTGAGTGTGGTCAGAGGAACCTACCTAATGAGACACATGGCAGATGTTTGTTGTGTTTTTCCTGTGGTTTCTCAGCTGGTTATCATAATGAACTGAAGCTGGACTGTAGCTGTGAGTTGAAATTCTCACTCTTAAATTCTATGCATGCACCGCAGTGGAGGTATAAAATGATGGCAACACTTATACTCCTGATGAATTACACCCACAAAAAGGAATCGAGTTAAAAGCCATTAATGCTTATTGATTCATAACATAAATCTTCTCACCAGAGACAAGGAACTGAGTCTGCGATTGAGACTGAGATTTTTAATCTTTCATTACAGCTGCAAAAAGCACAAAGTCCTTCAGATTAAATAACAAAATATGTTGTTTCAGTTTGGCTCTTCGAGTTCGGGTTAGATTAGATTTGACTGACAGTGGCCAAACAAGCCATCGACTGTCATTCTGGAGTTATTGTTTCTGGCTTGTAAATAGCGTTCACATCAACGTCCAAGTCGTAATTGAGCCTGGGAGAGGATTTTTCATATTCTTCCAAAATCTCCAGTAGCTATATCCAACTTGACACTAAATAACAGAGAAGTGCCTGACAACAAAACAAACACGAAATGCCTCTCATCACCAAAAGGCTATTATTAATGGATACGGTGTTTGCATTTTAATCTTCACAAGACCAACTTTGTATTCAAAAAACTGCCTTCAATCCTCAGAAAAGTGCTGTGAATAATGCAACGCTAAGTGAACACAAACCAGTACTGGCCTACAAATGGACAGGAGAAGTTCATCACTGAGCAGTAGTAGACTAACAAGCTCCCAGTGCTGTGGAAAAAAGAAAAAGAAAAAAAAGGCAGTAGACAGCGGTAAGCCACTCTCTGGTGTAGAGCACATGTCATCAGGCTTAATTCTGACCCCAGCGGCCCGAAAGTCTGAGTCCGACCTGTGGCTCTTTGCTCCATGTCCTCCATTCTCCCTGAACTTCCTCTTTACCAACCCGCTATTTGCAAATCAGCTTTAGGCTACAGCCTTAATATTCTTGTGGTGTTATAAGTACATGAGAGAGAAGTGACATTTTGAATTCCCAAAAGGTTTTTTGGGTGCACATGTGTGTGTGTGTGTGGTACTTATGAGGCGAAGAGAAAATACTTTTTTAGGGCTTTTAAATGACCTAGTTGTAGGTTTTGCCTTGCTACATAATATTAGCATTAACAAGTGTTTACCAGTGGTCAAGTTCAAATTTTAGCATCAAACTTAATTCCTTTACTTCTTTACAAACTTCATTCCTCTGTCTCTGGCAGAGAGGGATGCAACAGCAATGTTAAACCTTTTCCACATTACATCTTTTCCTCTTCTGAAGTTAGCATGCTAACCAGCTAGCCCCGGCTCTTCTTGACACTTTCCCATAGCGACTCACGGACGACATGCTAGCTCTGCTCAGAAGATGAAATAAGGCCCATTCTCCTAAATTCTTATATACAAAGGCTTAGACAACAATGGTCAAAGCTCTTGTGAAGTGACCAGAGAGAAAAGAAAACTTCCTTTAATAATAATAATAATAATAATATAGTTCCTTTAACATGAAGGACATATACTTTGGGTATAATCACAATACTAACTCAGTAGGACCGACAACAGCTGCCGACTATAGGTTATGTGAAAAGACAGCGATCTTCCAGGTTTAAGCTATCTCCTCCTTTGCTTCTGCAGCTGATGGAGGGCTTTGTAACTTAAAATAAAACATATTCCACTGTGGCAACAATGGATACAACATAAGATAATGGCCACTTGACATCTTCTACACGTTGTGTTTGAAGCAAAGAGTTCGAGGGGTGAGAACCAAAAGGGCGTAAGTGACATTTTGGGCGAAAATGAGTTCTATATATCAAAAGAAAGGTCTTGATGAGCTCTATCCAATGATGCCAAAATTACCCATCTGAGATCAAACTGTATTGAATAAAGCAACAAAACAATAAAGACCTAACTCAAAAATGTGAGTAATGTTTGGAGCCAGAAGGGCGTAAGTGCACTTACGCCCTTCTGGCCCTGAAAAATACATCTAAATACATGTTGGACCCACATGTTGGTTCAGAGCCAGAAGGGCGTAAGTGTAGTTGTTGCCCTTAAACAGCATTGAAAACGGCTGAGAAAACTGCAGACATGGAACTGTCTGAGGCAGAAAAGATTTTGATGAATATTATGAAACAAACTGATGAATCCTATATTAAAGAAGTTAAAGATGAGTCAGAGTTGTTTTTGAATGTATGCCGTCACAAGAGTGATGACAGTAAGACAGAATCATGCCTTGAGAGCCTTACTGGGGTCATCCCTATGTTCCCTAGCTCCTATGTACCTGTTATGTGTGTGACTGGGCAACATAGAACCCTTTCATAGAAAAAGGGTCCTATGTTCCCCGCTTTTCCCCAAAAAGACCAGGGCAACATGCCATTTTTTGTCCCATACCTGCAGTGGAGTTGTGACTTTGCAGATTTTTGCCTATTTTTTAGTGAGAGGTTGAGTTGTGACTTTGAGTGAGAAGTGTAATTGTCACATTGGTTGGGTTTAGGCAATAAAGACAGGAGTTGGTTAAGTTTAGTACAGTAAAAAGACCAGGTAGAGGCTAGACAGGCCAGATAGATGGATAGAGTCCAGATAAGTAGGGAGAGTCCATCGACCAGCAGCAGCGGGGAACATAGGACCCTTTTAAAATAATTAATGAATGAGGTACATGACAATTAATTACTTATTCAAGTGTTAATTATTCAATCAGTTCAATGCATTGTTCAGCAGATACGCCCAATATGTCCTAGAAGACTTGGAAATGTTTGGTGCCAAAAAGGCGTATGTGACGTTTTTGACATATTTTTTTGATTTTAAAATGTTTAAGAACATGTTCATTGTGTTAATATGTCATAAGTTTATTACATAAATACTCATTCATATAAGCATGTCTGTGGTTGCAATGTTGTGGTATAGGGTTAATGAATACAGTTGATTGAAGTCTGGTCAAAATTTTGTTTTGCCTCTCCTGTAAAGTTTGTCAAATGTCACTTACGCCCTTTTGGTTCTAAGCCCTCGAGTTAACCTTTTTATTCGGGCAATTATTTCTGATAAATGTTGGTAACTGTTCACTTTGCTCGTTATCTGCTTTGGCAGTGTAAGCCAAAGAACAAATAAAACGCTTTAGGTGAACTGCTGCATGTACCACTTTAATAAGCACCTTGTTTGCTTGTTTGCCCACTAAAGTCCACATCCCTACTCATAATGAAACATCCCCCGCACTATTGTCATCTTAGATCATGCTCAAATGGTTGTAATATTTACCAAGCCTTAGCATTCTTCATTTCATAACCTGACTCTCTGCAGTCCTGGCACAGCAGGTGTGAAAAATCTCTATCTCCGTCCAGCTCCAAAGACGTAGGTATTATGAGACCTCGGGAAAATTCATTCAATTCAGTCCCACAATCCCTTAATTACAAGTGTAGTGATGTGACGCAGAAGCAATAACCTGCCTGACTTTGTCTCTCGGTGACAAACACAAACAGTATCTTTGATGGACCCTTGGTGTTTTGTATATGCAAACACATATGCTATCCTCAGGACTGAAAAAGCTGTTTATCTTTCAGTCTACACATTCTGTCATTAGGAAACCTCGGGGATCAGTTTTAATCTAATTAGCTTTGTGGTAGCCCTGTGACACAGGCAGCAATAACAGAGAAATAAGATTGTAGAGAACAGCTTTGGCTTGGACGACCCCGTAGAAACGTAATGAGTATGGACACCCTGAGATACCGTAAGCCAGTAGCATTTAACTATCTCATAAACAAATCCTAGGATGGAATATTAGTTTGGATAGCTGACTGAAAACAGTCATTTTCAGCATCTGAGGTATCATTTGTCACTCATGAGAATTGAATGGGATTGTTTCAGGTTTTATTTCTCAGCCTCTGAGACGAAACTTTACAACAGACGCGATCCAGAGCTGATGCGTTACCATCTGCAGTTTGACGACTTTCTAGGTCGTTATAATCAGTTTGGTTTGTGGTCGTCTTGAATTTTTCTGTTACATTACAAACTGTTTTTTTCTTCTTTCTTTTTTTGCTCGCTCCTTTGGTATGAATCACATTTCAAGTTTAGTAATATATTTAAAACAACCGCATTACCCATTGGGTTTAATTTACTCAGACTCTGTAGTTGACTTATTCATATGCACTCAACGTATTTCTCAAAGGTGAAAACAGAGAGGCATGTTAGTACTGCAGGCTGAAAAGCTGCAACCGGTGATTAAATTCATTGTTGGCGAATCGGTTGATTTAGTCAACTTTGTCACTTTGAGCTTCCTCAGTGGCCAAAGTAATATCTTTAAAGTACTTATCTTGTCTGACAAATAGGAAAAAAACCCTTAATATTCACAGTATTATTATAAAAGACAGGGATCAAGGCAGTGGTCACATTGAACACTGGCAGCAGAGCTTTTGACATCTTTTCCTCTTTCTATTCAAAACTCCTCCTCCTAATATTGACAAGATAAAATCGTTAAACTACCATATTGCAACAAAGAAGCATCTTTATGCACAACTCTCTGCTTCAAAGTCAATGCTTACAAAAGCGATGGGCAAAACAGAAAGCCGTGTTTATTTCTGGTGAGAGTAAAGTGCTTTGTAAGACAAAGAAAACTTCAGATGACCAATCACAACAGGAAAGAGGTGGGGCGCTGTGACCCAGATTACAATAATAACAACAACAACAAGGATGGGAGCTATATCTAGGAGGAGCTGCTCGCACACAGCTGAAGCTGTAGCTCGCACATTTCCGCTGGGGCTTTTCTAATTTTGAAAAAGTGTCAACATGTCTTTATTCTTCAAACAGTAAAGCATGGTTTGTTCTTTTGTCAAGGGCATGCAAATTGGTTTCCTTTAAATAATTTCTCATTTAACACAAACTGTTCAGTTCTGAGGGAAAGATTTCCAGTTGAAAAGAAAAGCCAAAGAGAAACAGTGTGTCATCCGTCTGTCAGAGCCTCATATGTCTGGATAATTGTCATTAATCTCAAGGACTGTTGCCTCATACGGCTTTGGAAAAGATAACGGCAGTGCCCTCGTTTCAAAGAAACTTTTCTGTATGAATGTGTTTGTGTTCAAACCCATGATTGATTGATTTTGTGCGTGGGGCAGTTACTAAATATGGTTTTGCAGAAGGTCCATATGTTTCAATCTTTGGTCAGAACTGGAAGTGAATTGAGGATTGTGGGTTTAAATGAGTTCTGTGGTCAGGCTGAAAGTGAATAATGAGTGAATAATGTAGTTGCTGGAGGGCATCAGGAGAATGGGAGCACAGGGGATGTGGCAGAATGTAGTGAGTTCATCTTGTTTCCATCTTGTGTGTGAGTGCCAGTGAATTTTCACACCTTCGTGAACAGCAACATGTGCACGAAATCATCACCCACAGCATGAATATGCATGCGGTTACGCAAGGATGAGCTCCACTTGAGCCGCAGTCTATAGTCACAAACTGAACTTTATCTGCACTGATTTCAGACACGGCGTGAACCCGTTAACAAACGACTGACAGATGACAAGAATTTCAAAGGCTGGTACGGCGTTTCAAAATAGTTTGGTTCTTAATTTAGCTTTTACAGCCTCACCTTATCTCAACAGAGCAGCAGTGTCAGTTATGTGTAATTAGCCATTAGCCATGCTAGCTTGACTGTGTGGATGTTTGCTAGCTGTATGAGGCAGGTTAGCTTGCATTATTCATTATTAGCTCTTACTATTCATTGGCCACTCATGCAACTAACTGGATTTTATTTTATTTCCATGCATTTCATGGCACTCTGATTCAAACTTCTGTTTCTGTTGACCCAAAAATAGAATTGGGAAAATCCATTATGCACCATACTGAATTTCAATTATTAATTCGTTTGTTTTTATTATTATTTTATTGTCAATATTATTCTTTCCTTTTTCCCCCATGTCTTCATTTCCCTTCTTTTAAAAAAATATTCATCTGCTGTTGCTCTTATACCAAATAACTGCAGTGGATGCTCCTTTTTCCTGTTGTTACAGGCCTGCAGGTGATCATTTTAAAAAATACAGTTTTGTGCTTTAATGTAATCACAACTGTGGCCCCTTTACATCCTAATATAACTATAAAAATGCAGTTTATTTGAAGTGAAATGTGTGGAAATGGCCATATTGAGCATAAGTGACTCAGCCTCTGAATAAGGTACTCGAGTCTAGGAATGACAATGTGTGTCTCATGAACATCTGTGGACCCAGCGAATAGTTGAGAGCTTCGCCATAGCTGAGCGAAGTGGCGTTTCCGCCCAGGCAGGCGAAGGCGTAAAGCAATGAGACCACAGGCTGCCAGACATCATTATCTCTCTCAGCAGTCCGCGACATGCTCTCGGAACTGGGTTGGACTTATGGATTCTGGGGCGAAAGACGCCCGCAAACAACAACAAACAGTAAAAACAGTGCCAGCCTTTGCAAATAGTGTGGGACCCCCATCTCAGGAGCCACATGTGCCCAGGATCCAATCCCTCCAGGACACTGACAGGATTTTGCTTCTATCACACTGCTTCTGTTTCACTGTTCATACTCTTTTCAATACGGAACAAAGACTTGTCAAAGGTGGTCTGCCCACTACTTCCTCAACAAAACAGAAAAAATGAAAAACTGAAGAATAAAAAGGACAGCTTTGGTATGTGGTGACTGTACTGAATCTGCAGAGGTGTAGGCCTAGTTACTAAGGTGAAGTCTGTTGAAGCTTGAAAAAAATCCAGTTCCTTTTTTTTTTATATAAAAAAACAAAAATCGTCTAAACTTACAAAAAGGCTTTACCGACAATAACTTTGTGAGCCACAAAGGCTCCCCCTGAGTTTTGCAGGAGGAAAATGAAGTGCTTTGACTCATTACCACCGATCTGTATAGCAGCCAGTTAGATCTATTAGGCTCACAGGATTGGGCTGAACAAATCACTCCTCCGTTTTAATGAAAAAAGACAAAAGAAGCAAACACACCTATTCACGTTGCCCCGCTTCCAGGAACAAGAAACAAATGTATTTGATGGAACATGCGCTGACAAAATGACGCGGTAATTGATACAGACACGCAAACAGAACGGTTTTCAATCAACACGGGGCCGTTATCAAACTGAGATGTTGTCAACTTGAGCATCTTCATTCATCACACTACAAGCGTATCAGCAGTTGGGGACATTTATCTTTTTCTCTGAAATTGGATTAAATCCCCAAGCAACACATTCACCTCTGTTTGAGTGATGCACATATGTGGAGATTTATATCAACAACCCCCTTCTGCATTCCTAGATGGCATGTGCAAATATGTGAGAACCTGCTGGATAAGAAACCTCTCTTAATGGTTAAATAATCATTAACATAAACATAGCCTTACTAGAGGTGAATCTGTTTATTTCACCATTAAACAGACAAGACAGGGCCTATTCAGGAAGGTACGGCATATACAGAGATAAGTGGGTGGGGCATATCCAGGTGGGCGGGGCATATGCAGATCGATTTAGTCTAGAAGCCTCTTATTCAATACAATACTACAATACAAGCTTGCTATCAGAAGAAGGAACCAAGGTTGAAAAAGGGAAACATGAATTTGCAGAATGGGTAATCGTGAAAATGTAGAATAATTGTGGACTTATTCAGATGGCAAGAGCTGACAGTGGGTCAACATGTGTGCCTCGGTTTAATGACTTGATTGCACAACTAGCGCAAATACAGAAATATTTTAATTAATTAATTATGAACAGTTTTCTGTAACATTGAAAATGTTGTAGCCTCAACCACTTGTGACTGAGCACCTCTGGTCTGGGCTGCTTGATTACAAGTGGTTTTCCTTCTCCATGTAATACTCAACATTCATTATGTGTAAAGGTAAATTGATAAATAAAAACAATATCAAGAAAAAAGTCAGAATTAAATCTGGCCACATTTCAAGATCATCTGAAGGCTGTGTGTAAAGTGGAAGGAGGCCCAGATGAATTCAACGGTGGTCTCAAGTGTGTCCGATAACAGATCATTGAGACTTATTGCTTTCGCTGGTATGAAATGAGATTGTGGATACGATGGGAGGAGGCGCAGATGAAAGTGTCTTAAGTGTCTTGAAAAAAAAAGAAAACAATAAGAGGGCTAGTGACTAAAATTTGAAAAGCTCTCTTGGCCATTTTGCATACACCTTCCAGATGAGGTCCCTAACTTGAGCTCATCAGTTTCCCATCTCCTCAGCCTAGAGCCGGGCTACAGTACAGGATGATGAAGGCAAGAATAACATCAGTGGAACTTTATTCCACTCGGCCCACCAAATGTGATGAGAACCGATGGAAAGTTATAGAGCATAAGCCATAGGGAATGACTACATATTGAATTTGTGGTAAGCCTGTCCACACCCCTGCGTTTTAGCCTTAAGTCCATTGGTTTGCATCTAAATCTGCATCACAAAGTCCTGCTGCCGTGGAGCATCACCTGGAGTCTGGACCTGATATGAGCTTAATGTCTAGTCAGTGTGTGTGTGTGAGTAGCCTATATGTTTTGATTTGAGGTTGTGCAATCTTGTCTTTTCCTATCTGAATAACATATTAATTTACATGGGAGAGACTTAAAGGGATACGCCAACATTTTTTTTGTTACGTGTCTTGCCTCACTCCCGAGTCCATGACCAGCAGATAGACACCATCCTTTCGACTGTACGTGCAGTAACAAGGGAGAGCCCATATCGCCCGTAATTAGCTTAGCTCAAACGTTGGAAGTGTGGGTAGTGTTAGCCTGCCTCCACCTAAAGTCATCAGTCATCATTATAAATCATCAACACTCTTCAGTGTCACTCTTTGTCATCAACACTCTTCAGCAACTCTAAACGGACTGATCTTCGTCTCAGAACTGACAAAACTCTCCGGTAAGGCATCTTGAGCGGTCAAATGCCGGTAACGGGATGAGATCGGTCAAAACGGAGGGATCAAGCAAAGACGGTTTATTTTGGTTCAAGCTCGCTACATCGAGGGTAGGTTAGCTTCCTGTTTCAAAATAAAAGCACTTTTATTTTGTGAAAGTAACCGGAAGTGCGTTGGTCACAACGGCTAGCTTGAGTAACGTCGGATTCGTCCGAACAAAATTGTAAACAGCTGGTATTTAGATAAATTAATGACACACTGCTGATCTAAACGGCTACTTTCTCTCCTGAAAATGTTTAAAATGTTGATAAAATGATATATTTACAGAGTTTACAGCTAAAATGAAATCAGCTTCTGACTGCTGATTTCGGCTCGGGTAGGAGGCAGGCTAACACTACCTATGCACTTCCAGCATTTGCGCTAAGCTAATTACGAGTGATACGGCTCTATCTCCCTTGTTACTGCACGCACAGTCGAAAGGATGGTGTCTATCTGCTTGTCATGGACTCAGGAGTGAGGCAAGACACGGAAAAAAAAATGTTGACGTATCACTTTAAAATGTGACATGCACCAAAATGTGTGCTCTAACTAAAGGAGATTTATCTGCTTTAAGTTGCCTACAATAAGAAATCTGGCGTCTAGATAATTAAATCTGGCACACCGCTGGTCACGCATCTTGACCGACACTCACCGTAATGAGTACTGATTGGATGACTCTTACCTGAGGGGTTGAGCAGCCGCCAGGTGATGCTTGGTTCTGGTCTGCCACTGGCCAAACAACTGAGTGTCACATTACTGCCCTCATTCACTGTGATGTCTTCGGACACTTTGTAGATGTTGGCTGGAACTGGAGGCAGAAAGAAGAAAAGGACATCAGGGTTAATGAGATTATAAAGAGAGAACGGAGAACAGAGCGTGCTTTATCCACGCACAGGGCGAGAGGAGAGGTCTCGACCTCTGAGAGTCTGGCATTTTTATTCTTGTTTCATAACTTGAAATACACCCAATAAGACTAAAATCAAGCTTCTGGCTGCTTTACTCTCATCTTATACTCTTTCCCATATCTTTATAGGAACTATTGAGATTATTTAAAAGAGGATGGATGCAAACACAAGCTGACCCTGATTCTCTTAGTTGAAAAGAAGAATTTAGAGAAGCTTTAGAGAAGCTTTTTTTCTTGCTGCAATTGCCCTCAGAGGTACTTACAGTAAACTTTCTCAACCCAGGATCCAAATAAGCAATTTAATCTCCTGCCCCGGGACCTGAGCTCATGAAAACAGATTGCCTCTCTTGTCATACCGGGGACCCACCAGACGCTTGGCACGGATTCGGAGTTCAGACAGATATATACTTTTTTTCTTTTTGAAAAAGTATAGGCTTTAATACAGAACACCTGGTGAAATGAAGAATCTTTGGACTTTGCGTAGTGTGTGGATGTGACACTGATGTTCAAAGCGACACGGAGCGGTTTCATCCTGACGCCACATTTAATGATCATCCTGCCTGGCGATCACCTCGTCTATTCCTCACTCCTACTGCTCTCACTCCCACACGCACACACAAACAAACAAATAAAACAGGGACCAAGAGAAATGGAGAATCCTTTACTCTGGAAGAAAACTAATGAAAAAAAAAAAAGCAACAACAAACAACTGAGATGAATTAAGAAGGTTCATTCTGCTTTAAAGTGAGTCAGCAGCTAAGATGCAATCAATCATGAAGGACGTAGAGGGCATACATCATTGTTTTCACAGACTGTGGGTGAAGTGGTTGGGATACGGTATCGTGTATGCAGATATGCAGAAGGCACAAAAAATGATCAATGGTTTGGAATATGATGAATGTTGGACCGGGCACAGTGCAGGAAAATGAGTTGGGGTAACTGTTTATTTTCTGTGGATTTCCTATTCTAATTTCAGGTATGCGCGCACGTACGCGGTTCTGTAATCTCACAGGCTCGACACACATTAGGCGAGGTTGTATTTCAAGCTTGTCATTAAAACGTATATTTACTCCTGCTTCTTCCGAGAAAAATGAACAATCGAACTTGATTGCAACCCTCTCTAAAAGGTTGTTGTGCTTTGTTTTCAGAGTAAACACAGAAGGCAGCTGTCACTCTCATTTGAGTTAGTGATTATTTATATTTTTGTACTTCCTGTCACGGCTGCTGTCTGAAGTTCGCAATTGTAGAAACTGCAGCATCTCCACCAGCGGAAATTGGACGTATGAATGTACTGTACTCGGAGGTGCTATTTCCATTAGACCCATTTCATTTTTCATATAAGGGAGCACTCCTATAATTTCAACAACCTTACACATCTCAGTCGTCGGTGGTTTTTCCGTTCAGTCATTTGCAAACTGACACCTTGAGAATATGAATTGCATTTTTCTGCCTATAGGCTAGGTGGCACAGTGTGTGAAACCTTGGCCTTTCTAAGTGGAGTGGTGCATGTTCTCCAGCTTCCTCCCACAGTCCAAAGACAAGCACATTACAGTAGGTTGATTGGTGATATGAATGGGTGTGAATATGAGGTTGTTCATCTCTATATGTCGGCCCTGTGATAGACTGGCATCATGTCCGCTCTGTGCGACCCCTTCACGGATAAACGGCGCAGCTAAAGGATGGATTTTTCTTGCTAAACCCAAACCCTGGAATAAATATAGTTCATCATAATAGCTTGAATACAACTGTGACATCAAATATTTATTCGTTTTCAGCGTGCCATGTTTTATTCAGAAAAAAAGAATAAATATATGTGCATAAAGGCAGAGGCACGTCATTACGAACGTTCAGCGTTGCCGTGTGACCGAGCAAAGTTTGAAACCTTTGCAAAACTTCTGATTTGCTCCTTGTCCTTGTTTATTGTTCACAGAGCGCACAGAGACCTACGTACAATAGAATCCACTCATGACGCGCATTCATTGCCTGCTGTGGATCGAGCCCATTCAGTAAAGTAAATATATGAATAATTCGAAGATATCCTTGTGCATTAATCTGACAAAACACCAAGACACACACTGCTAAGTCACTTGGCTTTTCCTGCCCCTGCAGTGCCACCCTGCCATTACATAACGGTTTTAAAGCCACGGGAGGTGTTGCAAACAATGCGTCTTTAACAATTCTTTAGTGCGTGCTCTGCCGCTTTAGGTTTTTCATTACATTTTGTCCAAACACACAATCAAACCGTCACTCAATCTAGAATGAAGAGGAAAATAAACTATGTTGTTAAGGGGTCTGTTTTACTACTGATTAGTGATTATCATAAATATTTTTACCTGGCTTGTAGTGATGTGTATTTTTTTCTTCCTTTTAATATTTTGATTTATTGTGAAATTTCCACTAGTTTTTTTTCTTCTTTTCTTCTTTGGTATTCATGTTTGTAACTGTGTGGAACGTGACAGCTAACGTAAATACATACATATGAAAAACAGTTCTCTCTTGGAAATGAGAACTTGTGTCTCAATGATATTATCTGTATAAATAAAGGTTATATATATAAAAAAAATCTATCTTAAATACAGCTATTCACAAGTTCACCAGTGTCACCACTGTGGTTGTTTCTGATTTCCTTATTTACAATTCATTGGTTGTCTTGGCCAATGCGACTGATAAATGGTGTTTACAAAATATCATTACTTTTAGTTGATGTAAGATTTGCAGTAGGAATTAGCATAAGTGACCATAAACACAGAATATGATATTATGATACAATATTTCATCTTGATATGGGTTTCATCTTATCCTTTTTTTTCTCTATTCTGTCTCAACCTCATTTTTCATATACTCGGATGGTTTCCCTCACTTAACATTTATTCATAACCATGAACTTTTCATCTTTTCCCCCAATAAACCATGCTATTTGATAGGTCAACAGAAGAATTAGAGAGACTTCTGCGACTCACTGTATAGGTTAGAAAGAGGGCTGTCTAAACTGTCAGCTGCAGTATGTGTGTGTGTGTTCAGGAGGAGGAAATATGTGCTGAAATGTCAAATTCTGAATGCGATTGCATGAGATTTATGAGTCAGTGGTAATAAACCTTAATTGCCAAGACTGAAACAACCGACTACAGTCTCATCACATTAGCTCTCACGTCTGATTGGCCATCCACAACGTTCACACATAAAAAAAAAGCATTGTTTGGAAGTAAATCATTAAAGCTTATGGGTTACCTGATTAAAAGTGTCAACAGCCGCACAATCAGTTGCTGTGAAAAGTAACAGACTCTGCCAGCTCTCAACAACTGTTGTCAATTTGTCCATAAACAGGGCACTTAAAGCCCAACTGCTCCATTAAAGTTACTCAGTGGCTCAACAATAAAGGATGCACAGCACTCATATTCCTGTTATACCCTGGAGTCTTGCTCTTATATTGGTTGTAATTGTTCATCTTGTTTAAAAAACAGCTAAAAATCAAAAAACTTTTTTTTGTGGTGGTGGCTTCAGTGGAGGGCCCTGGAGGTCAACACAACACCTTAAGAAAATGTATGGAAAGATTTCAGAAAACAACTTCATCACCCTGACTGCGCTAACAGCTCATATTTACAATAATATCCGAATCATGATGTTACAATAAACTGAACAAACTCACCTTGTTTCCAACAATACTAATGGTTAGCTGTCTTGTTAGCTTAGCCTCGTCTTTAGCCAGGCCTGATTGGTCAAATTGATGAAGATGTTTTCTGTGTATTTACATACTGAATGTTTTCAAACTTTTTTTTATTTGTAGCACATTTGGGTTTGTGCATGTGTTTTCTTAAGTTGCAGTGCGTTGAGCTCTCAGGGCCACTGTACTTAAGGAACGCTAAGCTGATAATGCTGAACAGATATCTGAGAACTGCATTGTGTGGGAATTCATATGGTATTCAACTTTAGCAGGACTTGCTGTGTTGAACTAAAATAAACCTGCTCCGTTCCTCTGTATCGACCGCGTTTTACAAAAAAAAAGGAAAAAAACGAAACAATATTTTGGTGTTTCTCTCTTTCAGATTGTTTCTTCAGCGAGGTTATTATTGAAGCTTTGTCTCTGTACAGCATCCCTAACAGCCTCCACTCAACCCTCCCCGCTTCTCTCTCCCACATACACACATACTGTACATACAAATCACATCCCTAAGTAACCCATCTCTCTAATACCAACTGACAGGACAGTCACAATCGTGCCAAACAGCATTTTAAATGAAGTCATACAGAGTTATTGCTGTAGTCAAATGACCAAGCCAAAATGAAGATGTGTTTTCCTGATATGTGGAGACGGAACGAGGGGATGCCGGGGCGGAGGCACTCGATTGAGGTGACAAAGAATCCAATTGGCTTTTTTTTTTCTCCTCCCCACCTCAAAAACAAACCAAAGTGGGGAGGGCCGGGGGTGAGGAAGTTGATTGGCTGAGCAGGATGTGTGACTGGAGAATTAATCCTCGGACGCATAGATAAAAATGGATCGAGGAGGAAACAACTGCTCATACTCTGATAACCCTATCACCTTTATAAATGGGAGACGAGGGGGGAGGGAAGATGGACGAGAGAAGTGATAAAGGAGATGAGATGAAGAAAAAAAAAAAAGGGGGAAGGAAAGAGTGAAAGGAAGAAGTGTGAATGACATTCCAGCTCTAACGGCCATACAGCGCCCGGCGTCCAGCTGTCAGCGGTGAAGAGGGAGGAGGGAGAAGAAAGGAGCGCATTGTAATCTTAGTCATAGGTCAACCTTCAAGGAACAATGTTGGAAAGGGCAGCTATTTGAAAAGCACTTTACCTCTGCAACTGCAGGATGGATGAATTCCATAGAGATAGACTGTACTTCTCTGTTAATGTTTTTTCCATGGCTGGGTTTGGGTACAACACAGAATAGATTCAGGCGTGGGCTAAAAACATCATATTTAGCATCATGTTGTGTACAGTACAGATACACACTCGCTTTCACACATACACTCTGTCTCTCTCTCTCACACACATACACACCTTGGAACATGTATTCTCTAATTTATTCTGTTTTAACTCCATCTCTGTGACCCACTCCTAAGAGTGAAAAAAGTAGAATAAATTTCCATTTCATACAGAGGTAGCGAAAAAATAAATAAATATGTAATATAAGACAAAATCAAAAATACAATGTAAACTATAACATCCTCCCTAGCTAATGATCCTCTGTTTGGTTTGGTTTTGTGATTCCTCAAAAATAATAAATCTCTGATGAAAATTTTATAAATACACTGACCTTGCTTTCAACTCTCATTTCAAACTTCAAAGACAGAACCAAAGGAAAGATGGAGCGAATGATAAGAAAGAGACAGGAGGAGAGGAGAGAGAGAGAGAGAGAGAGAAGGAATAATTAGAGGGGAATGTGTTAGTGTTTGTAGGTTTGAGAGAGACGGAGCCACAGGCTGTTCCTTAGCCTGTGTGACGACTTATTCTCAGGGGGAAAATGGAGCATCATCACTAAACTTGTGTCTTCAACACAGCCTCTGCTCATTACTGGCTATATTACTACTGCAACTGCTGCAAAATACTCCAATCAATATTATAATATGATGCACAACAATGCAAACACTCCACATATGTGTTTCAGGTCTTTTTAAACATTAATCTTTATTAATAAGATATAGCAGCTCTTTGTATATCCCAGTTGCTATTGTGTACAATGGCTGCAGGGATTCATTTATTTAAGGCTTTCATGTGGTTTTTAACACAGCTGCGGACAACAAATACTGTATATATTTTTTCTGTTTGTTTTGTTTAGCAAAGTACAGAGTCTTCCAGTGCATCTTTTTTTTATAATTATACTGACCTTTGAAACGGTATTTATTACTATTTGTTTACCAAATTATTAATTGAGTGATGCAATACAACAAAATAATGTCCAGATTTTTTTGCAAAACTGCACTAAATTTATGTCCAAGGCCGACGTGCAGCACAAACATGGGCAGGAGGCAAAGCTGCAGCTTTAGTGTGGATGTGGGAGTAGGACGTCTGACATCCATGAGGAAACTGGAGACAGACATACAAGTAATGTGTGTTAAAGTGCTTTGGGGTGCTTTCACACCTCACCTGTCTGGCTCGGTTAAAACGAACCGTGACACATTTTGTCTATTTAGTGTTAAAGCTGCTGTTGAATCCAAGAATCCCGATGGAGACTGCTTAAAGGATACATCATCTGGTATTTATATCTATTTCAGGTGTTGAATGGGTCTTAAATGTACATTTTTGAGAAATAATATGTAACATTCACTTTAATTTAGCCCTATTTCTGTACCCAATTTTGCTCTCGCAAGAAAAATACGCAATCTTGAGTCCTCTGGAAGCCTGAGACGGGCTGTATCTTTGCCGTGTACCGTAACATATCCACCTTTTGGATCTATTAACGCTGGCTTATAACACGGATGTCAATTTGTGTGATAAAAAAAAAAAGAAATCCATGCATTTACCGCGACTACTGAAACCCTGGAAACGTAAACATAAAATTCCACCGGAAGAGTAAAACTTACGTTTTTGACGTTCAGAAAAAGGTGGATAACTTAAATGACAGAGAAGATTGAGTTATGCAATTTCCTGAAAAAAAATAGATTTTCAGGTGATGGATCCTTTAAAGGGATAGTTCACCCAAAATTCAAATGCATTCAAAAGCCCCGAAATGCGAAATTGGACGGACCAGGAAGATGACGGACCGAAGAGGAGCTTCCGCTACAAACAAGCTTGAAATATAGACTTATTTAATTTTTTTTCAGAACAATTTCGCATTTCGGGGCTTCAATACAAGACGGACATTACATACTAGCAGCATGGAGGTATTTGGATGTTTTTTGGTGTGTCTTTTTGTTACAAAGACAGTTGGTATCCATTTGCAACCGTTATATGGACATGCACTGCTACGCCGAGACCCCCTGTAACTCAGAGAAGCCACGGATAGCTCTGATAATGAGTGCAATTTGAATTTTGGGTGAACTATCCCTTTAAAAAGGAGGGCTTCACTCTTCTTCCTATAGAGGCCTCTGGTGTGTGTGGTGTGTTTGTGGTGGGAAACACGACTAAGGGATTTCATAGATGCAATGTAAACATCCCATGGCAAAACTGTTTAAGATGCCTCTTCTCCGTCCTGTCTCTATATCAGTGTGATAGAGTTTATACAGATGTTGCCCTGGAGGAGAGAGATGGCGTATGGGGCCAAAGCAGAATTACCCATGTGGTGCTGATCGGGTTGCAGGGGGCAGATCCAGGATTTTTTTTTATTTTATTACTCTCCTCAACCTTGCAAGATAGGGCAGTTTTTCAAGACTTTTGTCAGGGAATGTGGGTCTTGATGTGAAAAATCAGACACATCAGTGATGAGATATATAAGATCTACGAGTCAGGACAGTTTGGTGCAGATCCAGTCAATAATCTAAATCTGACAGATGTGTAGGAGTGTTTGGCCTTGGCTCAGCTCTTCATAAAACCTAACAACATCAAATACAAACTTCAGTCAATCACTACTATTTTATTTTTAACCACGAAGGTCCCGACGATGCGCAAAATGCACTAAACAATGAGTTGTCTGTGTATATATATCAGTTTATCTTTACAACTGTTGGTTCATTTGCAAAAAGAAAAAAAAGTCTGTGTGAAGATGAAGCAGATCAAGATTTGTTGTTGGCAAATGGAGCAATAAGGAGAGAGAGAGAGAGTCTTCACAGACAAAGAGGTTGAGCTTCTGCCAAGTGTCATTCAGCAAAACAAAGATATTTAATTTGGCACTTTAACAAAAGCCTCGTACAGTTTAACAAAAGCCACAGCACGGAGGAGGGTGGCACACTGTGTACACATGAGAGAGAGAGAGAGAAAAAAAACTGTCAGCCACAGAGGAGACTGGACTGACACTAGCAGTACAACAGAAAAATTGCAGGGGGCAAATACAACATCAGGAAACTTGTCACAGCCCCATACCTCTCTTTGGGATTTGCTATAACACACTTGTAGCATGTTTTTCCAAGGGCTCTTTCACTCCCGCCCTGCATGTCTCCCCCTCTGTTCTCCACTTCTTCCAATCACAGGTGGTCCTTTCCTTGATATATATCAGAAACACGGTAACCACCTTGCTTGGTCAATCTCAGATTCAGGCGTATTGAGCATAAAATTAGCCTTTGAACAGAAATCGGGGAAGGCAGCAGGTAATACAGAGAGAAACCCCTGCCCACCTGGACTCTGTCAGATTGCTTTTTTATTCAAGCTAAACTGTTCATTACAATCCAAGGATTACCGCGTCAAACTCCATTCCCCTCTTTATAGGACACATACAGGAAACAATAAACAACAAAACAGCTTTGGGCTTTGACTGTGAGATTCATTCCTTTTACTTTAGCCAATCACAAACTGCTGCTTAGAACAACAAAATATGCCTTTTTATGGACCCGCAACAGGAAGCGGTGTCAAAATAAAATATCATTTTTTGACTTAAAGTGAGCTATATTTTCTTTACAAGCACACACCACAGGCACAGTTACATTTTTATATCGAAGACATTAAAGTATTACACAGCTATAAATCATCTATACTGCTGCTGGGTCTGTGTATACCATTTTGCATATTTAGCATTTTCCCCCCTTGGGCTCATTTCGCTCCCTCCAACATTTAACCCCCGCTGGCTCTCAATGTGACATTTTGAGGAGTGATGTGGCAGCAAGTGTAGAAGAGGCGTGCAATTATGCTCAGCTAATTTGAAACCATTAGAAGATAATCAGGAGAAAGCACTCGCAGCTCTTTAGCTTTTAGCTTTTAGTGCTTGGAAGCTTTACTGCCAATTACCTGCTTTCTATAAAACAAGGTCAGCCCAAAACCTCCCCTCCGTAAGGCCCCAATGAAGAACAATACAAGCAGCCTGTTGCCCACCAGCGTCAGCCTCGCTCTGACAGAGACTTAATAACATCGCCTTAAAGAGGCACCTGCTGAGCCTTAAAGCCGGTGCATGTTTGTCTTTGTACCTGTGTTTACAGGATCTTTTTCCCCTTTTCCTGTAATCTCCACTTTGCTACCTGAACCACATATGAGCCGATCTATTATTGCAAATCAACAATCAGAGATTCGCAGCCATTCAAGGGCTCTCACACAGGCACACATTTGCACCCTTGGATATAATGTGGCTTACTAAAAAAGACCTGAGAGACGGAAAAAGGCCAAAGGAAAAGGAGAGAAAAGAGTAAAATGTAATCTCTGTGCTACATCTCTAAATGTCTGCAATGTGCTGGTGTTGATAAAGAATATCTGTTTAGATTAACACTAAGTCTCGTGGCTGAGCCGTCGGTCGTACTCTTACTCCTGAATCATTCAAACACAGTTGTACACACACAGACATACACAGACATACACAAGCACAAATGCTATCATAACGGACATTTTGTCTTCTCTAGCGTAGATGGTATATCTGTATGCTGTGTGACTCATTGTTAACACCCACCGTTGATCCCTTCAGTTATTCTTGTTGACATAGTTAATCGACATAATAACAAGATACATTTGCACTTTACGTGAGCCGCGCGCGCACACACATACGTCGTATGAAAAATAAAAAGGAGCAGCAGCCTTGTTTGATCTGAGACCTCAGGGTGTGTTTTCCCGCAGCCACACACACACACAGACACACACACACAGACACACACACACACACACACATGCACACATACAGTATCTCTATGGCTGGCACTGCAGAATTGAAAGGAAAGACAATGCACAGGACTGAGAAGTGGGCTGACTCTGCTGTTACTGCTGCAGGAGAGGGAGCTCAAGTGGCCTGGCATTACTAGCGGCACACACCCCTCCTCCTCCTCTTCCTCCTCCCAGCAAGGCACTCATGACTGTTGCGAAAAACAGAAGGGAAGAAGTGAAGGCAGATGAGAGAGGAAGAGAGAGAGGTGATGACAGTGAAGAAGACACCACCTCTCTCTCCCATCCCAAGCGTAGCCGTGAGCAGCGGCAGTGCTTTAAAACCCCAAGATGCTTGTGAAACTTTCAAAGGAAGTGGCGGATATGAGACAGATGCAATGGCCCGCTGGAGGCGCTGATGGAAGCGAGAGAGTGTGGGGGGAGTAAAAAAAAAGAAAGAAAAAAAAAAAAAAGGAGCGTTCTTTATGTTTCTGAAGGAGGATTTTCTCCGTTTGAGACCCATCACATTTCCATGCTCTCCTGGTGCGTTAGACCTCGGTCTTTCTTGGAGACACCAAGGTGATTAATTAAGGAGATGGTTTTCCAGTCTGTGTTGAGAGCTGCTTTTTCCCACTAAGGGCCTTGCAAGGGCAGCAACTCCTAGATCACATGAAAATTTAATTGGTGTTTGCATGGAGAGAGAGAAAACAAGGGGTATAAGGTACAAAGGTGTAGTAGCAGTTTTTGCTAACAAGCTCTACACAGGCAGCGAGGGAGGGCCAAAGAAGAGATAATGCTGTAGATTGGGTGTTTTTTTCCCCTCTCTATCCATAAAAACCAACTAATGGCAGTCCTCGCCCTTATGAAAAAAATGTCTCTATTTATACACTCCATATAAGCTGTAATTCTTATCTTGGCCTAGTGGAGGTACCTCCGTAAATCCTGTGCCTTCTTAGGAGCAATAGCTTTGTACTTTAAGCCTGGCACCGACAAAGTGTGGAGGGCTTGCCAAAAAGGCAAAGCTGATTTTGCATTCTAGCCATCAGATGATTTAGGGGCTTACAATATCATACAGCTCATGGTAATGAGAAAAACAAAGATGGCTAGACAAGCTAAATCCAAGGTTACAAGCTTGGCTGCAATGGCTCCTCTCTGGTTCTTCAATTGTTTAATACCATTTCCTGCCCTTTGCTCCTCCGCCTCTGAGTACCATCCCTCATTATGTCACATCGTCCAGACAAGGGTTACTGGAGATCACAAGCCCCCCCACCGCTTTATACGTATGCAGCTCTGTTTAGATGCCTTTTATGCCCCAACACTTTCCATTTTCCTCCCAGTGTGAAACCACCAGCATCTCCTCCTCTTCTAATTCCAAAGCTATTTCTTGCAAGTTAGTTTTTTCCTTCATCGCCGTCCCAGAGGGGAAAAAACAAAATAAGACAGCTTAGTGACGATTTATATATTTTGCATTCAAGTGAAGTCCAAAATGGGACCTCTCTTGAGGACTTAACCTGATAAAAATGAAATAATAAAGCTGTCAGACCGAGACAGAATAAATGTTTTAAATCAGTGTGAGCTGCGGTGGTTTAATTGAACATGTGAATATTTAAAGATTTGATCTTTTCCATAAAAATTAGATTTCCTTGATGGTGGACTTCATAGATTTTCTTCCTTAGAATACAACAGTAAGCCAAGACGGTTTCTTATTGATCCATGCATATTCAAATAAAATGCTTCCATTGTTCTTTCAAACAGTAAAAGGGATCTATCAAATTACAGATTGATTTACTGTGGTATTCAGCCTCATTCCCATGATTCTTAGAGGCCCTCAGGGATGATCAGCGGAAGTCAACCCAGCACTATCTGATCAATACAACCTGATTTGCCCCCATTCTCTTTAATTCACCGCTGTAAAGTGCACCCCATAAGAGGGTGAGGTTGCCTGTGTGTATCTGCGTGGGTTCATTGATGTCTGAGTGCATTGTGTGTGTGTGTGTACAAGTACACGTGAACATTACCATTTCAGCCCTCTCCCTAGACTAGAGGCCTCTAGGCTACTTGCTTAGCAGCCATTAACTTTTAACCTGAGAGTGGGTCCAAAGGTTTTTCATTTATTTCAGGCTGCAGCTCGTTGATGGACTCTCAGCACTCTCATGCTAATGACAGAGGAGCAATGGGATCAAGAGCTAGCTGACACATAACAATATAATGTGTGTATGAGCAAATTCACTCACCTACATGCTGACACAAAAAGTGCTGGTAGTTTGTCTGACGCCCTCTGACTCTGAGACTCACAACACAAGCAGCAGATTATCAGACTCTCCTATGCTATATATGCACACTGAATATATTTCAGTTACAGCTCCATGGTAATTTATGGTAATGCTTTATTTTAGAGACTTCATCGTCTCCTGTAAAGTACTGTACGGTTTCTGTTCTAATTGAAGGTAAAGAAGTTAAGATGTTAAGTTCATTCACTCCAATTTGTTCCCATTAAACAACTCAACTTTGTTGCTATAGTGTAGTTCTGAAGGCAATCACACATTTTTTTGCAGTAATTAATAAGTGTTTCTTTGGGTTTAAATAGATCTCAATTATGTAAAAAGCTCTTATGAGGAACTTCTCGGTGAATCAACAAATACTTAACAAATTAATAAAAGGAGCTGAACTCAAGAATATCGTCTCATCTATTTTCTATCTCACAGGAACAAGTTTTAATTGTGCAGATTAGGTGATTATCAATTTGTGGGATCTGTAGATTAAAGTGTTACTTAGGCTTGACAGCTTACTGTATGTCATGAGTTTGGAGGTACTCAGAGTTCGGCCTACAGTCTTCTCACAGTGAGCGAAACAGTCCAATCCAACAGTCAATATTGTGGATGTTCCTGAGTCTGTTGGTGATGTGACACTGCCGTAACCAGCTTACACAAACCCCTCACTCCCCATCCACACAAGAGTAAGCACTTTAACGGTTTAGTGCCTGTGCGAGCGCTACGATACAATTCAAGTCACAACGCGGCGCCCGACCCTTGCTGTCACAAGGAATTTCACAAGCTGCTTCTTTTCCGTCCTCGACAAGGCCAAAGTGCTCGGTGGTAAATACCATCGCAGCAAGGTAACAGGATACAGAGCAAAGCAAAAATAGTTTAATCAGAATTGGATCAGGTTTGCACTTGACAGAGAGGCACGGTCTGATTTATGAGTTTGCAGTGTGCAGTACGTCTGAACCGAAGAGCGGGCAAAGAGGTGGAATTCTTTACACAGATGTATTTAGCGCATTAGTGCATGGGTGATTAGTCAATTAAGCTGCTGGTCAGATAACAAAAACAAAGCTGCTATTTAAAGATGTCATCATTGGCTTTTTTCATTTTGAAATTCCAAATAATTCATCTATTGGAAGACAAATCTCAATGGATGAAAATTCAATGAAACAACCAACAGCTGCTATTACAGCTGAAAAGATGGAACTATAGAGCCTTGCTCCAATTTTACAAACCTGCGCTGGCAAAGCCGGAACCGACCCATTACCCTCAATTAACTCTAAATCAAATCCGAACCCGAGCCATTAATATAAATCCTGCAATCCAAACTGTGCTGTGCTGCACCGCAGTCAGGCACTTTACTGCATTGACTCAACCGCTCGCTCAGTCAGCTCGCACTTGTTGATGTGATAAAAAGTGGCACAAAGACGGCTGATTTTGCAGTAATCATGTGTCCAGATGTGCAGAGGGGCTGCTCCCCGCAATCAGCCAGCTGCATTCTGCCATGATGATGAATGGAGAGGGGGGGGGGGGGGGTTGAATTGTAGGAATTCACAATAAGAATTATTGCAGCTCATTACACTTATTAAATGATGATGGTTTAGATGTTTACAAAAGCTGTGCCTTGCTGCTTGGCCACATTTAATTAATTTTTGCCATATTCTTTTTACCCATTAAACATATGGGGTTGCTGCAGGAATAGGATGGGATGACATAGACAAAAAAACAACAACTATTGCATGGGGAGGAGTTTGCACAATTTGCAAAGTGTGTTGTTGTTGGCCCGGAAACCTGAAAACCAAGTGCTGTCGTCGTGTTCGTGTTGATGGGTTTCTAGATCTGTAGACTCTCAACCAGCTTGTTGGTTCTTACTGTGTGAAGAGCTGTGAACAGCTGGTAGAGTGGAGAGCACCTGACATACTCAGCTGGAGACCACGCCACAGTGCTTCAGACACACACACACACACACAAACATACACAAACACACACCCGGAGCCTCTGACTGGGCTCGCAGCTGCTGTTGCTGCTGCTGTTTGGCTGATGGGACGGGCGTGTTCTCCATCACACTTTCTCTCCTGTGTGGATTTGTGGGTGTCACTTTTACTGCCTTTCAACTTCCTCTTTATGCTGATACTCATTTTGTGTATGTAACATGTGAACAACCTCTGTCTCTTTGAGGCGCTCTCTCTCTCTCTCTCCCTCTCTCCTTCTCCCATCCCGCCTTGCATTCCTGTATTCTCTTTGTCTGCTGCCACTCTGTCTCCTCGCCTCTCGCCTCATTGCTGTCACTCTCTCTCTGTCTCCTCGCCTCTCGTTCTGTCTTTCCTCGTTTCTGTTTCTGTGCTTCGCCTTGAGCTGCAGTCTAATGAGCGAGTGGCTGCTGTTGAGAGAGTGTTTTCTAGCTCTGAGGAGAGTTAACAAGCCCATATGTTATTTACCACTGTGGCCACTGCAGAAGCCGACCAGTGCCAGATCTCAAAGACCCTCCCAGGGAAAAATATTTCCCATCAAATCTGAAGCTTTGCCATCAAAGTGCTGGGAAGAGGAACATGTCTGACAACACTCAGCGAACTGTGGCTGTAAGATGCCTATGGATTAAAGAGCGGAATACTGTAATGAAGAGTCATAAATATTTTCCCTCCATAACTGATGCAATTTTTTTCTCATTAGTGAGATCTATTTTTAGCTTCTCCAAGGGCTTCTGTTTTGATTACAGTGCATATAGGGAACAATTTTAAACTGAGTTTTGAATACTGTACTGTAAGTCTAAACAAAGCAACTTTTTTTCTTTTTTAAAAGCCTGTTCACATTACTTTAAATCTAATCTAATGTCATATTTTCGCTACTTTAATTCAAAATACTATCAGAAAAAAATGTTTCTAGCACAGCTTCACACCACTAACCACAAAATGTTCGACCAAAGTATGGTGTCCCAGGGAGCTCAAAGCACTACAACACATGCAAAAACACAAATAAATCCCCCCAAAATATCAAACACAGACAAATTCTCACCACACAACCAAATACAGACTGAAACACACTTGTACAACATTTAAAGTTAAAAGCACTGAATAATAAGTTTCAGTGCATTTATTACACCCATGCAAGAGCGCCCCAGCTGGGCTCATCACTTTATTGTGTGTCACGTGGAATCATTTGTACTATCTGCAATACATTTCTGTATTATAGGTAGTGTGTAGTGTGAATTTCCCATGCATGCATTGTCAAACTGAAGAAGATATTTTCTGAATTTACTTGCATTTTGTCTATTTGTTTTCCTCTGTTGCAGATACCACCCCAGCGTATTTTAAAAGCAACCCTTCATCAAAAATGCATCCAACTAGACTCATGGCATGAAGTGTTTAGCGCTCGCCTGCCACACGGACGGCTTGGTAGCCATGTGAAGCGCTGCATCAATGCTGGCTAGTCCACCATATGGTCCAGCTAAATAACATGCCAGACATCTGGTGGGGCAGTGAGCGCTGGCGGAGGGAGCAGCCAAGTGCAATCACCAGAAGAAAGACCTGCATGTGTGTGAATATGGAAGCTCGCATGAAAAGCACATGACAGATGTCGGCCAATGAACTTCTCTTTGAGTCTCTCTGACATAGGACATGAACAATGGCTTTTACTCTGCTGCAGATCTTTCCCACTTCAAACAAGTCAGAGTCTTTGAGAGAAGCTCTTTCCTGTGCCCTACACAGTCTATGGGATGAACTTAGGTGCAGCGGTGCTTTGAACAAAACGGCCATTAACAATGCCAGCAGCTTAAGCAGGTAGCATTTGGCACGTTCCACTTCTTAGCGTGCTAATTAGGAGAGGATAGCATGCTGTGTGTTAGCATGCTATCATTTGCTAATTAGCGCTAAACCCAGAGTACAGCTGAGGCTGACAGGAGTGTCATAAATTATTCAGCTATTTGGTTATGAACCAAATTAGTAGACAAATGAGTGAAGATGGCGCAGGATGAAAAAGATGAAGGATCAGAAAACTTGTTAGAGTTTGATCCTGAGGGGGACACACTTCAGTTTCTGCAGTGGTTTTGGAGGCATATCACTCTAAACCACAGCGGCCACAATAGATCAGTGTGTAAGAGACTTCCTGCTTGTCAAAGTAAAGACAAATGCCATCATCAAAGTTTGTTGGAGTCATGACTGTCTGTACAAAAGTTCAACGCAGCCCATCTGCTAATTTGGGAGATATTTGAGTCGAGATCAAACTAGCAGGGCGACCAATACGCCATGAAGCCAACGCTGTCATCTCTCGAGCTAGGTTGCTGGCATGGCTAAAAAGGAGAACGCACGGCTCATGCTCCTATTGCATGAAGAAGACCTGAACTTCCATTTCCGACTTGCTGGCTGCAGAGAGAAGTGGAGGAAAAGTGGCGGAAGTAGTTGGAATCCACATGGGTCTGTTCAGCGCTGAGCATCGTACAACTGAGCCGTTGGGAAGCCAGAGAAATCAGATACCGCTCAGTGTGTGTCTGAAGTGCAGGCTTGTGCCAGCGACACACACTACAGGCACACAAAACAAAGACAGCTCTTCCTCGTGCTGTTTTCCCTCTGTCATGGGCCTGAATCGATCCTAATATGTGGAGGTTATTATCAGACCGCAGCGGTCATTTAATGGTCTCGCTGGTTTATTTTGCTGATGTTTTTGAGTTGCAATATTTTCCTCCAGCAACACGGTGATAAAAAGTGGGATCAAGGCCTTGCAGTAGGATTGACCTGAACACCAGCGGGGTTGAGTGGCAGAAAGATCACACACACAATAAAAAAAATAAAAAAATATTGCTCACATTCGCAAATACATCCCCAGCAGGCGACCCCGAGAAATGTAGGGCACAGACATTTGAGAAAAGGTGACAGCGTCCTATTAAGCCGCAGCAGGGTAAAATTTTAATAAGCACCGTGTTGTAACGTGCGAGGATGACATTATTAAAAAGCAGTCACAAGCCCATATATTTATCTACACTACGCCATGCATAAAGTGGTGCTACACCAGACTCACAATGACACAAAACCTACACTCCCCTCTAGCTTCATCTTTTCCCCTCAGAGAAGGCAGATGAGGTCAGGTTTAACTGTACCACTCAATCTCACTTCCAGAGGCATTCACAAGCCGCGTGCCAAGGGGCTGTCCGTCTATCTGACAGGCCCAGGTCGCATAGATAGACAATGGCGAAAGATGGAGGGAAGGTGCTACTGGCAGGTTCAATACAAGTAATGGGCGTGCGTGAGGGGAGTGGAGGCGATGGAGAAAGAAATAGTCCTCTATATCAGAGATAAGACCGTGGGGGGAGACGCTGGCCGGAACCGATGGCCACTGGCTTGCCTGGTTAGCCGGTGAAATATGGCCCCGGTGGCTCACCTGCAGCCTCTGCCAATGCCCCTGCTGTCATGTGTGCTCATGGGATGGCCCCATTTAAATGCATGAGAGCACCTCTCACAGCCAGCATAAAGAAGATTAAAGGAGGCTGCAGTTATTTTTTTTATATATTTTTTTATTTTTTATAGATTCAGTCTAAGCAACATAAGCTCAGCAGCCCACGGAGAAAAAGGGAATGGTAAATTGTTGCTTTCATTAAAACTTCAAGGAGTCAGTTTCATTATGAAGGTTCAAAGGCAATGGAAAATGTGTGTGGCTGCTTTCTCCCCTCTCCCTCCCTCTCTCTCTCTCTATCTCTCTCTGTCTCTTATTCCTCTACTTCATCCAACTGGGTATAGCTACATGGAATAATGGGTAATATGATGGCCACATGTACTCTTTGTCCCTGGAGGGCTTGTGTATATGGATGTGTGCCCCGTCGCTGGCATATATGCTACTGTTTAATGCTGGTAGCAGACACAATGAGGCATGGTGGAGCTTAATATTGGTCCTCACACCCCTCTGTGGGGTTTTACTTCTGGCTTTTCAAGTGCTCGAACCTTGGACTTCGATTTCCTCTTAATATCCTGAATGTTTACGGGGCTAAAAGGTAAAGCACCCAGAATGTTTTCAGAGGTGGATAAATCAACTGTGTGGGAATGCATTTAAAGCTGCACTAATCAATATTTTTATATTAAGAATAGATCAAACGTCTATGTGTAACGTGAAAACGGTCTCTCTTGGTGGCAATCTGAGAATTATCACCCTCACCTCAAACAGAGACTATTAAAGGTACATTGCTTTTGTTTTATTCAGTGGCAACATTCCCAAACCATTACTTAAGGATATAAAGTGCATAAATATGATATTGTACCTGTCCAGCATCAAGCAGCAGACCAAGCAGGCAACTACCTGATGAACATAGTAGAGCATTTTGCATGTAAAGAGCCAGAAATGTCCCTCAGGAGTCAGTTGCAACCAAAAATAAATTTAGAGAGAGAATATTGACCACTGAATATTCTCCAGTTGGCCCTCTGCTCCAAATGAACTCTAAATGGGCAGATGTTTGCTAAGATATTACCACTTCACAACTTCATAAAACAAGTAGGTGTTTATGGGTTGTTCTACCGCCCCCAAATGACCAAATCACCTAAACTTAGGGTGTGAAGACTACCTAATACATAGTGAATAACTAGTAACCGAGTCAAAGTGCTCAAAATTCAGTTTGGATCTTTAAAAAAAACCTGAATGTGTTTGACCCAGCCCTCTAGCTACTACTGTCCTACTTTACACCCACCTATTAATGGGAAAAAGAAAAAGAAATGTAATGCCAGCACAAATTCTAGTTAACATTAGGCCAGGAACTGCATAATCCATCTGAAATATTTCATACTACAATACTACATGCAAGTAAACACCCTTAATCAACACACATCGCTGTCTTCACATCACTGGCGCACATATTTTAAAATTACAGTTCAGGTGGCATCAAATGTGCTGTCTTTTATTCAAGAAATATAAGATGGACAAAATTAAGTGTGTTCACGGCTTCAGCTTCTTCGCTCAATGCACTCCTTTGGTGCTTTAAAGTCCTTGACAAGTCGTAGCTCTGCCTTCAGTAAGAGGCTGCTGACAGCTGCTGTGTGGGGCTTGATGAGGAAGACATTTTGTTTACATGTTTCCTATTTTCACCTTTGGAGTTTATGAGCTTAACTGATCTCTGTTAACGTGCCGGTTTCAAAACACGTCATGAGGGATCACACATAAAAAAAAGAAAGAAAGAAAAGAAATGCAGTCTGAACTTCAGAGCAAGGCTGCAACACAAACAACCAAGTGCATGCGGGTGTGATTGTGGCGCCACAGAGACAGAGCCGTTATCTAAAATTAATGATAGCCATACCTAATCCGAATTAAATCCCCGCATCTATTTCAAATTGGCCAGCACCTTCCAGTTTTTCTATCTGCACTCTTGTCCATACACGCCCATGGGCTACAGTATGTGTGTGTGTGTGTGTGTGTGTGTGTGTGTGTGTGTGTGTGTGTGAAGGACGCACTGTAAAAGAACACCTCAGCAATACAACAGATAAGGGGTGGTCCACAAAGTACAAGTGTGAAGGGATGTGCAGAGGGAGAAGAGAGGAGGAAGGAAGGAGGAGTTGAGATAGAGAGGATAGAGGATAGTGGAGAGCTGCATGGCTTCACAGGCGCAATTGAAAGATTCCGATTGTCCCATGATAATTGTTAAAAGGTCAGTCCTCCTCCTCGCATGCACAGACTGTGGAGCGGAGGATACGTACAAACACACACATGCATACACACACCAGGGTGCTCTTTAGAGTGACACGGCTGCCTTTTGAGAATTCTGCGGATTAGCACCTTAAATACCACAGCATTGTGATACAAGGGTGGGAGAAATGAAAGGAAGAAAAGGTGGCTAAGTGTGGAAGAGGAGGCATTTAATGGTTCCTATCTTTTTTTTTTTTTTTTTGAAATTCAGTGATGCCAGGCAAGGATAAAGGTTGTATCCTGTGACTGAGCTTGAGTCAATATTAAGGTTAGCGTTCATCCTGTTAAAAACAAGGGAAATAAGCACTTTGTGAATACAAAATAAACGGTTGGAGGGGGATATGTTTTAAATTGGAAAAAGAAAAAAGAAAAAAGAAAAAAGAAAAAGCCTTCTATGAGTTCTTTGTTTGTGTAACACTCTACCAAGTTGTGATTGCACTCAGATTTTTGCACCAAAAAAGAAAAAAAACACACACAACATCCTGTTGTTGCATTAATTCCGTCAATTCTCCATGCTCCGCAGCATGTGTCTGCAGAACATTAAGATGTATCACTTCTCAGTGGACACAACATATTGAAATGGGGTCACAGCAATCAGGGAACAGCTGGCTACAGGAGCGTTCACTTCGTCTGCTACTTTATAGTCACTCTGTTTCTGCGACATTTATGAATGGATAATGCCATCTGTCTTGGAGGGAAAACTGCTTGTGGGGAAGGTTTGGGTGATAACTCGTAGATTTAAGAGCTAATTCAGATTGCCGAGCCAGACTGGTTCTGGTCATAAAGCCAAGACTTATGATGTTGTACTGAAAAGTTTGTGAGAATATACAGTCCAGTGGATATGATTTTTTTTTTCTTTCTGTGCTCCACTATGTCAGGAGAAAGTTTAATAACAGGACTGTTTGACAGGCTGGGATCAGATGAATTGCAATTTTTCTATATTAACAAGGCTCCTTAAATCATTTCATAAAGATCAATGCATATTAAAGTGCTGACTTTAATTCAAAAGTGACAGCATCAGATCAATGCTGATTTGAATTTGCTGATCAAGCACTGTCATCACTGGAGTGAAAAGGAAGTAGGTTAAAAAAAAAAATACAACTGAGAAAGCAGCCTCTTTACAATGGGTGCGACCATGAGGAGATCAATATTGAGAGGCTTCAAGGAACTCCTGGCACACACGCAGAGAAACACACATGCACACACATGCATGCGTTCACTGGATGATTATTAGCAGCAGGACAATGCAGCAAAATCCATCTAGCTGTTCTTGTTCATCCCAGGCTTTAACACACAATTCAACAGAATGGCTTTTGGTTTACTTGAGGCTCATCATGAAGAGGACAAGCAATTTTAGGCACTACATAATGAAAGCACTCACTTGCTCGCTGGCTATGGCTACTGTTCTTTTCACTGGTGGTTCACTCACAACAGAGGGGCACTGGATGATGGATACACTCATGGAAATCTGTGGGGTTCAACAAGCTGCAACAGTTCTGACCGCAGTCAGCAATCTGCAGGAAGACTGTCAGTTAGACTAAGGGCTAAATGAAC
Organism: Trachurus japonicus; assembly: GCF_045865225.1. Lineage (NCBI taxonomy): Eukaryota > Metazoa > Chordata > Actinopteri > Carangiformes > Carangidae > Trachurus > Trachurus japonicus. The sequence continues at coordinate 13,936,804 of NC_140919.1, read as the reverse complement.
TAAAACTTCCACTCCTGTGGGACGAGTATTATAAGAGGACCTCATGAGATGAATGAATCACTCCCCAGCCTCTGCATTTTATGAAACACATTTGCATAGCATATTGAGATTTGCTGAATTTGCTGAAACACTGCTGCTGTGGATGTGGTTGTATAATTTAATGTATGAAAATTATTGAGGTGGGGATTGGGGCTATATTTAGTCCTATGTGTCATTTTTTTTTTAAAGAAAAGAAAAGAAAAGCCCTCCCCAACATATTTCATATTATAGTGCACCTCCTCATCAAATTTAATAAAAGGCACTCCCACCTAAATTTCACAAAAGTAGGTTTAGAATTTGGTAGGTGGATAAAAAAAAAAAGGCCAAAACTCAGAGACAGCCAGGCTCGTGGTTCTGCGAGGGTGTACCAGGCTAAATGCTAAAGTCAGCAAGTCTACATGCTCATAATAATGCTCAGGTCTATGATCATAAACCAAAGTAATGGACAAACTGAAATTCAAATTAAAACAGTCCATCCAATGAGAGGAAAAGTCAAACAATCAAAGTCATTAGGATGCATCATCTGTAGACCAGGGTTATGCAATACAGTACTTCCGGTACTGTATGCATGTTCAACTGGTATAATCCGGATGTCCTGATGGCACTCCAGGAAAAAAGTGAAAGATGCAATGCAACCAAAGTAATTCATCCCGTGGTTAATAATCAACCAATAAAATATAATGATGGTCAATTAATAGCGATAATTCATTAGGCATTTAGCATCAACAGCTGTTTACTTACCAGTCTAGAGTAAGCTTAGCATCAAACTCTCACTAAGCAGTGGACTCCAATACCAATGTCAACTCTTATCTCCATCACATCTTATCTTCTGTTAAACCTAGCATACTAACCAGCTAGCCCCCGGGTTAGCTTTACTCTGCCCTAAAGTAGCACCAAGAGGTCAAATTATAACCTCTCATTTTGAAACATTGACTGAAGCCATGAAAGAGTTCACTAAAGTCTATATTCATCCTCTGGTGACAGTGATTATTTGCATAAATGTATGCCATTCAGCAGTTTCTGAGGTATTTTAGTATTATTTCACAATGATGGACTAATTGTTTGACCAATGACAGACACTGCAGGCCCTTGATTGACAGGGGTGTAGGCCTGCTACTGTGCACAGGGAGTCTTCCACACACGTCCTTTATTATATTGTTTATTTACCTGTTCGTCCTGTTTGACTTATCACTTGCTGTTCACTCTAATGATGTTTGCTGTTTAATAACGTTGGTTGTACCACATGTGGTAGCTAATGCTCAGTGTTATGTACAAAACTGAGCAATTGCTTGACGATGCATGTAAGTGAGAGCTTATTTTTTAAGTGACTGGCCTGACAAAATAATGTTTAAAAATGGGTAAAAGGGAAAGAAAACATATGCAAATGAATTTCAAGAAGCTTTTGTAAAGCTTATATTAAACTTTTAATTTTGTCAGATATTTTTCCTTTATGATTAGAGACTGTATTTTTGTCATGTGTCCTTGAGGAATGCAGCACCATCATTAATGACAGTCAAGTGATTTATGCATGTATAGGCTACAGACAGGATTTAACACAACAGATATCAGCATGAAAGCAGAGACTGTTCCCCCCTTGTTACTGCTGTCAGGCACAGTGTCTGTGGAGCATACTGGTTTCCTACTTGATCAAAAAGGTGGAATATTTAACTTGAATTCTAAGCAAACTCCAGAAACCTCATCAATTCAGCACAGTTTGGTTCAAGTGTCTTATTCTATAGCAAATTTATGTGGAGGCACCAAGCTAGTCCTTGTGGCTGAACCACTTTCTATGAGGAACCAACTCTGACAGCTACACTGACGTGATTGTGTTGGCGTTTCTAAGAGTTGCTTTCATGCACAAATTATCCTAGCAAAGACGGCAAGAATCGTCAACTGACATGCTAACTAGCTTTCAAACTTTATTGTTGTGACGATTCATCCATTCACCTGCCAAGTCTGTTATTTGAAAGAACCCGCACTTCTCCAAACCGTCTCCAACAAAGCCTTTCCAGATGGTTCTGTAGGACAAACGATCTGGTGTGTCAGGTTAAACTTACAGACAAAACAAAAACAAACGGAAAAGCGATAGCATACTGTATGTGAGCTACCGAGGAACTCATGCATGAACATATAGACCTAATCATACATTCCCACACGCAAACTTCTCTCGGCTAGCTAATTGACTTGGCAAACATCAAAGCCAAACCTTGAAATTGTCACAAACGCTGGCATGGGTTTTGCCATCGGCTAAACTTATATGTTTGTGTTTCGTAGGAATCAAATTGAACTGGGGCGGAAAGCCGGCCTCTGTGTTGGGATTCCTGTCATGTGCAGTGACCCTGCTGCTTGGTACCACTTGTCTCAGCCCTGCAAGTCCGCCGCTTTTTCTTCCACCGCAAATTTACTTTGTCTGATCATTTGTTTTCCAATTACGTCCCTGTCCCTGCTAGCAGAAAATTGTCAGCTTTGGTTATGTGAACCCACTCTTGGGTCTGTAACCAGGGGCAATGTTTGATGCTTAGAACATTTTCATACCCATTAAAAGATGAAGGCTGGGTGAATTATTATCTGGCAGAGCTGATTGGGTTTTTCGGGGGTTGGTTTAGGTTGTGATGGTACAGTGGAGCCACACACGAAGACGCGTTCTTATCTTCCCTTAGTGAAAGACTTGAACCTTCATGCAAAGCAGAAAATGAGTGGGTTAAAACTCAACGACAGCAGGAGCTGAAGTTGAATGAAGCTGTGGATTGTGCATGAAGCATGCTTTTACCTGTGTATCCTTGTTACTGAGTCATTTTTTCACATCCTTCACATCTGTGTTCGATATTTGACCAGTTTAAAAGTAAATAAAATCGTCACACTATTTATTTACTGTAACACATTCTCAGTAATTGCCGACAACCTATGCCTGCAGCACTGCACCGCAATTCAGATGAAAAATGCTGAACTGAACCTCAAAAGGAAGATTACACCCACGTAGCCAGGGAAATACAACAGATGAGCATAACAATGGCAGCAAAAAAAAAGTGAATGGGACTTTGAGAGGCAGAGCAGGGGACAAAATAACAGGCAGAGAAAGCAACAGAATCAATGTTTGGCTATAACTGTCGCATTAGCCGTGATAAATGAGGCCGACGACAGAAACTCTGGAAGTCGGTGCAGGACATTCCAATGATCAAGCGCTAAATAATCTGACACAATGGATTCTGGGAAGGAGAGGCAATATGCTGCCATGGCTCTCAGAAGAGCAGCATCAATTCATATATTGACCTTTAAAATGCTATTAATGGATGATATCTTTAGTTCATAGCTGTGTGACAAGTTCTCTTGGAGGCTATTGTGTGTGTGGTGATATTACACTGCGGTGCACTTCCTCCAGTAGTATTTATCTGGGGTCGGGTGTCACATCATACAGTCAGTGGGTTTAAAATGGGAAGCACAGTTAAAATAATAATAACAAAAAAAAAGATTGATTGATGAAGCTATCACATATTGTGAAATGTATTGAGCTACAGCATTAGATTTGTCACTGTACCAACACAGCACTCTGTGTCGTACATCTGTATGTTTTCTCTGGGTAACAGATAGATGACAGTTGATGCAGTCATAGCTGAAAGCAATACACACACACATGCAAACAAACAAACAAACAAAAAAATAAAAACTATATGAGATTCCATTTCCAGCACTCAGGTGCTGCGTTTCTGTCTGTCAGCTCGCCTGTTTCTGACAGGTTAAGAGCAATTTCTGTCAACTAGCTGTGGCTTTGGAAAACGAGACCAGAGAGACTTGGCGATGGCATTTTGATGGATAATGAAGTCTCTGTTTTTTTTTTGTCCTTGATGCACATCTCAGTGTTTTCATTGCTGTTATGCTGCCATGGCCCAGAGAGCCTGGGAGCAATTCAGAAACATTTCAGGGGTTTAAAGAACCAAAAGAGCCATGTATACTGACAGTTGAGGAAAAACTGTAAAAAAAAAAAAAGTCTATTTGGGAAGTGAGAGGATCAAACTGTGGGTGTTAATGAGTTTGCTTTTGCCAAGATTATTTCTTGGATATTTATCTGTACATTAGACAGTGGATTAGTAAAAGACAGCAAAGACTAGGGTGCATGAGGAATAGCAAATGAGAGAGTTTAAAAGGGCATGCTTTTCAGCAGGAAGTCACAGTCATTTACGATTTGCTGTGCACATTCAATATATGTCCACTTAAAGAATAATTTGGGGAATGTATTTTCACTCCAAAAAAGAAAGAGCTTATGTGGCGCTGTACAGAGGCAAGAAAAATCACCATCACCTCTAAAACTCACTCATGGACCCATCATGTCTTGATGTAATCTGTACAAATCCATGGGGGACAAACATGAAGTTGTGGCTGCGCTAAGATAAACTAAGCAGCTGCTGGCTCCAGATGCATATTCACCTTACAGGTCTGAAAAGTGACATTAGTCAAGCAATCAGCAAACCAAGTGAGTATGTAAACTGTCAAACAATTCTTCCATGAAGCTAAAATTATTGTAACCATGGTAATATTATGGGGCCAATGGGGTAACATTTGTTTACGGCACTAAACTGTTTGATTATTAGTTTGAGTTATTCATCAGTATAAAATGCCAAAACACTGGTACCAGCTACTCAAATTAGGACATTTGCCAGTTTCCTTTATTGCATATAAAAGCTGACAGTTAGGCTTAAACAGTTTAAATATACTGTATCAATGTGCTGTTCTTCACTATTTTAAGACTTTTCCATTAATTAATTAAGAAAGTCAGACAACTACTGAAAATAATTGCTCTGAACATCAGATTTTGAGATCTTTCAGAGACTCCTTACAACAATGGGCTACATGATAGAGGACAGCTGATATTAAACTGCAGTGGTGCACATTTGGGACAAATTTGTGATAAATCAAATTATACATGCAAAAAACTAGAGGTTTTGGGTCCCTGGGCAGTTTCCCACTTTGCTAGGTTGGTAATCCACTGTTATTTGTAGCAGTCGAATAATTTATCTGTACAGTGCTTCTGAAAAGACAATTCACAGTGTTTTATATAAGATATAAAAATGAAAAGCAGACAAGATAAAAGAAAGGGCAATATAAAGGACGCATATAAACAGGAATTTAAAAAGATTGCAATAAAATAGAACATAAAAATGAGGTGAGGATGAGTAACTCCAGAAGAGGCAAACTGGCATAAAACTTGCATTATTACGCCTTGATTTACAAGAATTTGGGAGCTGTTTTCAAGTTTTCCGGGACTTTGTTCAGATATGCGATGCATAAAAAATATATTTGCTTCACTATGTTTGGTTTTGACTCTGGGGATAATAAGACGGCCTGTCCAGGATGACCTGAGAAGTCTGAAGGGTTCGTAACAGAGCAGCAACAGATCAGAATTATATTTTAGCCCTGAACCATTCACTGCTCTGTAGACCAATAGAAGTATTTCAAAATCAATATTCAGACAAGTCGGAAACCAATGCAAGTATCTGAGAATTGGAGGGATGTGTTTCACTTTCCGGGTCTAAGTGAAAGCAACATGTTGAATATTATCGACTTTTGCAACAGATCTCTTGTGGATTCTTAAGACATAAGCAGATTTTTATAGAGAAAACTTCTGTAATTCTTGATATGTCATTATGTGAATATTGACTGATTTTGTTATTGCTTTGATGTGGATATTAAAATTTCCATCAGTGTCAATTTCTGTCCTGGATTGTCATCTTAAATGTTACAGATGCAAGGGTTAAGTTACTTTTCTTGCACAAAAAACAAATATATTGGTTTTTTAAAAAATCTTCTTTTAACTCTTGGCACATTCAGTAAGTACACCATTATGTAGCTGCTTGGTAATAATGTTATGTAAATGTGTGTCTCGTCCACATAATCATTGTGAAACATTTTGTGGTAGGATAAATGCGATGCTTAAAACATTGCTTTGAAAAATGTGAAATGAGGACATGGAGCAAGAAGCCAGAGTTTCAGAGAACAGTGGCTGTGAATGTGCATCTGTGCGTCAGCGTCATTGTCAACCCTGTCAGGTACAACAATTTGACACTGCTGTTGAGCAAAACAAAATTTCCACCCTTTGGGCTTTGGATCAAATCCTGCAGCCACTCGTCTCCCTCGCTGGCCCCGTGATTATCTCTAACTTTTTCTGCTTTCTCCATTCAGGAGCAATAACTCCCTATTCTTTGAAATGGAAAACTGCTGCTGAAGGCTTTTCAAGTGCACTTAAGATTCATTTGAACTTGAACAAGAAATTCTGTAGCTGTAGGGGGGGCGGTTGTGACATATAGCTTATTTTTTTATTCCTGACAATACATATTCATACGCTGCATTTTCATTGCAGACACCTTAGAGGGACACATATTCACGTTTAATAATAGAGAGTGGTGACAGTCAAGTCTCCTGCCTATGTGCTGTTGGACAATGACGTCTCTCACTCTGGAGACATATGAAATAATTAAAATGTGAAAAATAATGTAATAAGGGAAATTTATAGCTGACAAGTGGCAGCAAGCTTGTGCTTAGCATATGATGTGGTTTATTCACTCAATTTCCAAGTTAATATCCTTCCAGCTGGCATGGCTAAGTGGTGAATAATATGTTTGCCTTCACTGCTGGTGTTTATAGAGTTTCAGCTTACCTTGTACAATGAGGTAAACCTGTGAGGTCTTGGGCTGCTGCTTAGTCTGTATGGAGCAGGTGTACGACCCTTCATCAAACACATCCACCTGCACACAATGAAACAGAATTATGTTGCAGATTTATATTCTCATCACAATATTACTGGCAGAGCATCATGTTTTTCCTTTGTATTCTGTTACCCGACATCAAGCAAACATTGTTTCCCCTGTATTCATCCTTTATCTTAATCTTAAAGTGGCATCATGGATGGTAGCCTATATAAATGTACCTGACTTATTAAGATTAAACATTAATAATCCCTCACTAGCCTAAACCAAAGTTAAACAGGAATTATGCTCCAAAGGAGACACATACCATCAATGTGAGGGAAAAGGAGGTTATGGGTGTGAGCAAGTTGTTTTAGTTTATCCAATATCCTGAGCTTTTCTCTTCTTTCAGAGTTTAGGAGAAAATTTCAGCACAGTACTGCCACAAGTTATCTTCCAGCAGAAAATGAGGAAAATTACTTCTTAATGCCATGTAGTTTCACCTCTTGTCATTGTACTGACGGTTCGCATTGATATATCTGGATCCTTGAGACATGAAGTGGTTTGTTTTCATTGTCACAGCAGTGAAATTGATTTCCATTTTCCTGATTGATTGTTCTTTATCCTTAAAAGGGCTTTTGTAAGTTTTCTTCACCCATTGTTGTCTGTACAATACAAGAGGTTATAATACGGCCTTAGATTGAAGGCTACAGTGCGCTACAAGATTGGCCTGCGCTAGGTGGTTAGCATGCTAAATTCAGAAAATTGAAAAAGACATGGTAAAGACAGGAGTTAATAATGGTGTTTGTTTCCACCACTTGAGACAACTGTTGATGAGTAAAGGAAGTAGCCTAAATGAATTAAGTAGCCTAAATTAAGGATTAAAGTTTGATGCTGAGCTGGCAACTTTAAATCTCATGTAGGCTATTGCTCCTTTAAATCGTGATTTGTTGAATGTGACACTGCTTCCTTAAAATTAGAGCATATCTGAATGATACCTGTGTTGGTACTCTGAAGAAGCAACCAGATTAAGCCTAACTCTATTCCACCCTATTCTACACTAGAGAGAAAGACGGGTGGGCTAACTTAAAGGTAGAGTGTGGAGGTTTGTTCGTTGCAGTTTGTAAACAAAACATTTAAAGTGGGCCCCTCCTCTTCAACATCCGTCACCGGTAACGGTATCCTCGTGAATTTTGCTTCAACAAGTAGGAGGGCCGCTGTGGTGAGCTGGGAAGGGAGTGCTAGCGGCGGATGCTATCCGCCACCACTGGTGGAAGTTAGCGCCAAGCTAGCGGGTGTTAGCTGTGACAGATAGCATCCACCACTAGCATCCGGGAGAGCTTGCGGGCCTAGCAGCACTCACTCTGCTGCATGAAACTTCACCTGAGCTCTGTCATTGGCTGGAGAGAAAACACTGACTCCCCACTCAAAAATGTCCCAGTGCACAAGAAAAAAAAGCAAAAGCAAAATACAGGTGGGGGGAGGGGCGCAGGCACAGTCACAACCACACATTAAGTAGAAGCCCATAGGTGATGGTTAAGCCACATTTCAGTTGTATAAGTCTAGCGTTTATTTTTGAGCAAAAACCTCCAGACTCTACCTTTAATCCTATCAAATATTTTGAACTCCCCACAATACAATTGAAGAATTGGTTAAAACGGACTAAAACATAAAGCTACACACACATGACACTCATGATTGTTTACTATTGCTGATGTCCAAAAGTCAATGGCCCTCATTTATGAAACTTGCGTACACCAAAAAAATGGGTGTACACCAAATTCACCGCAAGGATCGGCATTTATTAATCTGAGCGTGAGCGTACGGTACGCACAAATCTCACGCCAGCTCTGACCAGGTGTACGCACATTTGGAACCAGAGTAAAGCATGCAGGAAGGAGTGCTGCTGTGTCAGAATGATTATTAAACCATAGTCTAATAACGCAGCGATGTGGATCACATGTTGTTGTTGTTTATATTGATAAAAAGATAAAAAGTAGCCAAAAAAAAAAAAAGAAACGCTACAACCAAGTCCGTGTTGAAAATTTAACTCGACTTTTATTTTGAGCAACTGAGATGAATTAAAAACCACGATGTGACAGATGTTCGTTAATCAGCTGTGTAAACAGAAACAGTCAATGACAGACAGACCTGTTATTGTAGATCACACACACAAACTTCCAACATCTCCTGCACCAGAGCATGACCGGACGGCTCCTCAGTCTCTCTCTCTGCCGGACACCGGGGGGGGAGAGAGCTCCGCTACCTGTCCAGGTCCAGCTGATCTCCGCGGCGGAGTGTTTTTTTTTTTCTTCCCAGTCACCGGGACCTGTCAGCGGGACATCGGGCCGGTGTTTCACATCCCTCCATCAGCCGAACCATGCCAGCGGTGCTGATGGTCATAAAGTCGCGTTCGCAGCAGTAATATGCCTATGATTTCTCCTCAATCACTTGTGTTTAGTAAACTGCAGGAGCATTTCATGAGATCGCTGGTTTTCCTGACGTGGTCGGTGACACGTGCGTCTGCAGCCTCCATCCACCGGGATGAGCTTATCAATCACAAAATCTATCAATCTATCAATGTGCAGATATTTAATGTTGCCGCCCTCTCCCTGTTCAACGCGGTAACGTCAGTAAAGTCCGTCTTCTTGGCCGTCTTCCGTGTCTCCATGTCGTAAAAGGGGCAGGGCGACGCCTCTAAAGCAGGAATATATCGGGGCGTGACATTTAAATGACGCTCGTTTTCAGCCGCCGGATTTATCACCACCACGCCGGTTCTACGCCGAAATCAGCAGCGTACACACTTTTAGTAAATCACACGTGACACTTGGCGTACACTGATATTTACACCACAATCTACACCAGATCCTGCGCAAGTTTGATAAATGAGGGCCATTGTGAGGACAAGTACATTATGGATTTTATGTTCTCTCTTTTGTCTTGAATTAATTAAATGAGTTTTAGTATAAAATATTAGGATATTCCTATCAAACTAATTAGTTGATGGTTCATGCCAGTGTAGCCTACATTTTTTGTTTTTGGTGTGGCTCACATTTAAGGAATAGTTTGACATTTCTTGCTGACAGTTGAATCCAAAGATCAATACCAATCTCAAATTCAGTCCATTAAGTGTGAATGACTCGTTACATTCAGACACAGACAGGATGTCTGTTTACCCCTGTTTCTGGTCTTTGTGCTATGCCAGCCATCCTGGCTCCAACTTCATATTTAGTGGGCAAAATGTCAAATTAATCCTTAAATTTGCTGAGATCTTTAATGTTAAAAAAAAAAAAAATCCCGTCTTTTGGAGAATACACAGGCAATGTTGAATCTAAAGTTAAGAATGAAGCACAGAATAAAAGTCCCTTTGACTGAGTCTGCATAAATAAATGAATTAACAAATGGATAAATATTTAAATGCCACATCTTCTGCTCTTAAAAAGAATAAATTTAAGTCAAATTGTGCAGTTTATTGAGGTTATATGATCAGTGGAAAGAATCCTTAAAACCGAGAGAAATGTGGTATTTTCAATCCCTAAAAGCAACTGTCATCCAAACCCATCTCTCCATGAATCAAATATGTGAGGACTGTAGAACAGATGTGTCCAGTCTTTACCCGCTGTGGTCAGTATTACCTTTTGTATGCGCAGGCTGTACTCGAGCTGTCCTTTAGTGACCAGATCTACTCTGGGGTCCAGGGACCACTTGTCCTGGCCGGCGTAGATGATGTTGGATCGATTGAGCCAGGCCACCTTGGACACTTTGTCATCAACGTAACACCTGTGGGCACGACAAGAACAATTGATGTGAGGAGAAGGAAGCAGAAATAGAGGGTTTGGTTTCTCATTAGGAGATGGAGTGTGAAAGGCCGTGAAAAGAAGAGACATCTGGCTTCTTTCATTTCATGATGTGAATGTGGACTTTTTTGTAGGAAATGGACCAAATAACAGCAAATGCAATCCCACACAGTTGGCCAGCTGTAGGAATTGTTTAAACAGGGTTTACACACACAATCACGTCTTGGAACAATGGGCCAAGCGGGAACATTGCAAGATGGTGCTATATTTGATAATGCTGACCAGCAAAGGTATTCCAAAGTTAGTTAACTTAATCAGACAAATCAGCACTTCACGTATCCTGGGGTCTTGAAAGAAAATTTGAGGAGCATCTCAATCTCTCTTATCCTCCCACTTGTTCTTCCCATTATCTCCCTTTATTCCCTTCTCTCTTTGTCCTTCTTTGAATCTGCCTCTCTTCCTCTGTCTGATAAATACATCGCCTTTAACAGTGAGCCCATTCCTGTGAATGAGAAAGGACACCAGTATCCTCTTGTTTACCTCTTGTTGCATGCTGTCAGAGCATTACGCCAAGTAAGCTGGAGCTAAGACATCTTGCACGGGAGGGAAGGGGGAGCCGAGCGTCTGCCTAATGAATAAATGTAAATGTGAGAAGACGTCGGAATCAATGAGAATGGATATCAGCTGTTATGCAAGCCGACAGTGGATGCGCCTCACATGCAAATTGTAGCAACTCCCCGAGTCTTGGCTGCGCACACGGCTTTGCAGTGTGTTGGGCTACAAGACAGTAGATTAGGGAGGCAGTGGAGTGAGGCTGTCTTTGGCAGGTGACCCTGGGTGATGCACAAAAAGTGTTGGTGCAGTCACCCCAGCCTGTTACCCAGTGGGAGCTGGATGTCAGATTTGTCGAGGGCTTGTACTCGCAGCTTGAAACCTTGTTGATGTTCCTTCCCTTTGTGAGGAGTGCAGATAACCCACTGTATCTATTGACTCGCTCTGACATCTACCTTCTACTTCTCTCTGAGTGTTTATCCACTTTTGTTTCGAATATCTTCAGGGCTATAATGAACTGATATGATGCAATTGCAAAAACTAATTCACACACAGTTTCCATGATGAAACTAAGAACAACTCTTCATGCAAAGCCAACTATAAGGGGGGACATCTGTAGTACCAAAGTGGAGCCTTTCTCATATAATTCATATAATATGGATCGTTTTAAGCCTTTAACTCAAATCATCCATGAATGAAGGGCCATTGCGGTATGTGATTCGTGCATGTTAAACGCTAAAACCTTCAGAGCTTCAGTTTTATATTCCGGGCAGTACCTCAGTGCTTTCACAGATACAAAAACATCATTTAGGATTCAGTAAAAATATCTCAGATTTTTTTTTTTACTTAACACAATCATGATACAGAGCACTGTAGCTTGAATAAAGAATTGGAGCAAGCAGAGGCAAAGAGATAAACTCTGGATATATATGCAACATTGGTAATGTTATTCATTTCTCGTGCAATATATAAACTCTGCTGTGTAAAATTGCTAAGATATTTTCCTGTATGCAAGATATTCCCCTCAAACATCCACACTACTTTTTATATTGATGAACAATATGAAATTTCCATTTGATCAAACATTGGATTACTTTAACTATTTTGGTTTCCTTCCCAAAATAATACGCACATTAACTTTATATTACACAATAATAATGTCTAGGTTCTAAAACTGTGTTCCTTCTAAATGATAATATCCTGCCTGAAACATATAGACACCGTGACAGGCTGAACAGATTTTAGGTGTTTGTTGTGAAGCTAATAAACCCAGCCTGTCTGACTGAACGGTTGCATCTTGTTTGTTTTCATTGAGCTTTCTTCCTCTCCGACCTTATTACAGTACCACTCATCTCCTACCATGAAGTAAACGGGAGGAGAGGGAAAAAGCAAATCAGGAGAGTGGGAGACAGAAGGAGGAGACGTGAACTGAATCATGAGACCAGTTTCTTTCAGTCGTCTCTGTCGAAAACTGTGATTTCACTGAACTGTACTGACATCTCACACAGATTAGGACTTGAAACACATATTTTAACCATCAGGCCATTGTTGAAATATGATAATAAAATAGTTCAGATAGATTATTGAGCTTGAAATGAATTTGTCGTAACTATCTTCATTTTCATGTAGAAAATAGTTTGGATCTCTGTCATTGATCTCAGAGACATAACGTTAAATTAAATGCGTCTGACAGAGAGGTACCTCTTAAAGTCTTCTGACTCTACAAAAACTGCTTTTTACAATTAATTTATTTTATCTTAAAAAAAGCTACACTACAAAGAAAGTCTGACAAACTGCAACTGTCATCACACATTCACTGACAGTTTTATTACTATTTACTATTTAGAGAGCAAACAGAGACTATTGAACCACAGCAGACTGATGTGGCAAGCTGTTGCTTTTCTGCCACGATGATGGCAAATGCAGTTGTTTTTTTTTGCTCTTTTTTATTTCCGTAACACACTGACAGATGCTTTGTGTACGTTAGAAGTACAGTTCAGAGAGTATTGAAGTCTCTGTGTGATTAAGACAGAAACGTTAAAGAATTAAAGCTCCTAAAAATTAATTTAAGATAAGATGAAGCTTGTGTAGAGAGTGAGTAATTGGAATCAGCAGACATTGTAATCGAATTCAGATTAGGCAAACTGAAACACAAACAAACAAGTAAGCAAACAAAACTTTCTCTAAAACTACAGTAATAAAGCAGATAGAACAGCTGTGGAGATTAGCTACAGATATAAAAATGACATTTTCCACAGTTGGTAATTAAAAGTTAGTGTGTGTGAGTGTGTGCTTTAGTTCATTACGCTCTCTCCTTTCCAAATATCAAATATTTGTATAGTGATCATTACAGCAGTATCATCTGTGACTGTGCAGACGGAAACAGTATTATATAACACTGCACTGTACTGTGCATTATGAAGCAGTAAGGAAAAAAATGTGCCAAATGTTTATACCCAAATCCTGTCAAACTGACTCCAGATCAGCATATACCCACATATGCCACCTGCATGCCCCAACAGACACACAATATGCCAATGCTGTATGACGTCACCACAGCACATAACCAACCACATACTCATGCCCTGCCACCTGCCTGAAATAAGGTATTACAGTAAATACATGGCTTACTCACATATGTGTTTATATTAAATGTACTATGAATAAAATATTGTGAATGACTGAGCTGAATTTAAGTATTCCATATCATAAGCTCTGGTAATATACTATTATGTACTGTAAAGCTTATAGGTGAAAGAACTGTTTTGGGAAAATTGCCTGTATTGTTTAGAGCGTTATTTTACAGATATTATAGTACAATTTGCAATTATTGCAATGCTCTTGGACTTTAAAAGCATTTTTATGGGCATACTTTGAGTTCTGGTATTAGGCTGGGTCTGGGGTTGCTGACAGTAGTATACAGTATATACCCGGTTGGGTGGGGTTGGGGTTCGTTTTGAGTTGCTGTTTGGCTGCTTTTGCCTCACAGACCTGGCAACCCTGCTTTCATGTCTTTCTCGGAGCTCGCCTTCTGTTGAAGACAAGTGTTTCATGTATCATCAAAAATTTAAAACTCTTCATAGAGAGCGTTTCTGTGTATCTCGGTTTTTTGTTATTGCCACCGTGACACCATTTTCCTGCCTGTTCACCTCAGGTTACAATGGATCGGCTGGGCGTCATCGCTTTACATTTGCATGAGTTGTAGGTTGTAGACTAGGATTTTAGGTAGCTACAACAGCGTTTGAGGTAAATGCTAAGGGTAGCATGCTAACATTCTCACAAAAACAGTGTTGCGATATGGAAAGATGGATAAGCACAGTTTTACAAATTATTCTAATGGGTGTCCATCCATCTGATTGTGATCATGTATTTCAAAGTCACGTAAAGGTTGCTGACACGTTTCAGCCAGATGGAAACAGACAGATCCTGACGTGCAGAAATGTAGCCTACAGATGATGAATGTAAAGAAAAAATGCAATGAGATCAAAACTGAAAAGAGAAAAACATTATTTATTCATGCCCAGAACTACACTTAGATAAAATTTAATTGCATTCTGATTACGTGATATAGGGGTGTGATTCTGACTTCCCAACTACAAAGAGATGACATAAAAAAAGACTCCTGAACAGACTCTTATAGACAGCATATCCTCCGCCACAGGGACTTTGATGGAAATATCAAAGCAGCTTCCTGCGTTTCCCACATTTCTGGACCAGCTGTCAAAGTCTTCAGGCCATACGTCAATTTACAGGTCATGAAGGAAAGAGGAAATACGGTGAGACAAAAGAGGAGGCATTTGTTGTATGGCAGGATGCGCCCAATTATATCCTCTGTGTAAGTGAGAAAGGCAACTTTAGCTGTTAATCACATTCACACTGTGAGTTTTGATTCTCCGCAGCGTCACGCGAGCTCTTGGATAAATACAGGTGAATGGGACTATTAATCATCCAAACGTGCCTAATCTTTTCACCTCCTTACTTTTGGCGGTCACCATATGCTGCTCCATATGGGTCAAAGGAGATGGATAAATACATACCAAACACATGGTTTTGTACATTTCACTGCACTCAGACTTCAATCAGAGCCATGTACTCTGCCACTCCGCATGTTCTCATCTCCCCTTCCCTGATCTCTCTCCCTCTCATCTCTTCACACCTCAGTCTCACCACTCCTCCACCTCTCCACCTCATTTTCTCACCCCATCTACCTCTCATCCCACTCTGTAGATTTCTTCTACCCTCTCATCTTTCCATCAACACTCTGTAGCAGAAGTGGACAGCGAGGAGTAAACATCCAAGGAACTATTCATTGATCTGTGCCACAGATTGAGGAGTTTCTTGGTTACCCTTTTGCCCCCCCCTTCTGTCTTTGTCTGTCTTTCCCTGGCGTGCTAAAAAACCTCCAGAGGGTCCCTTGGTACAGAGTGTAGAGCATGCTCAGTGTGGTAGCCAGTACCTGTTCTCACTAATGAGCGACTGCACATGAAGTGGAGAAGCTACTATCACTTGTCAGAGCAGTTGTCTGCCTGTAGCTCTGGCTTCCTTCTAGCGGAGTTAGCTGTCAAGGTGAGTCTGCGTAGGGCCAGGTTTCCACGGCTCCAGCTGGACCAGAATTAGAAATAAGAGCTTGTCTGTCTCTGGCTGGCCCGATCTGAGGCGCATTCAACAAGTTGCTTGCAGGGAACTCGATTTGATTGGAATAGTCAGCCACGGTTGAACGATTTGTAATGAAAATCCATCCCATTAACTGGCTGCAGCCCTCACAATGATGCAGTATCTCAGCTGTATTATTTAACCAGCGTTATTTATTTGAATATTTGGCACAAAAAAAAGGCGAGAAAAAAAGAAAGAAAGAAAAATCAACCGTTTTTAATCACAACAGCATCTCCATGTTTGCAATCCTCTGCAGAATCCTTTCGAAGCCCATAATCCTCTCTAGAATACATATTCTCCGTTAACATGAAAAAGCGTGTAAATGCTAGCAAATATTTGCTGATGCTTGTAAACAAAATGCCTTGTTATAGTCACCTTTTTTTTTTTTTTATATAAAAGTGCCGTTGTTGTTCATCAGTCCCTCCAGGGCTGGCTTTACGTGGGATCTTGTATGTGATGGATGCCTAGGTTGCTGTCCTGCGCTGTTTTACCCTGAGCTTTGTTGATGGATGCTCTGCTGTGCTGTATTATACTCTTTTCTGCCCCGCTATGCTGCGCCAGTATGGACCGGCCAATAGGCTATGGCTGACAGGGGACTGTGTGGGCTGACAGATGCCTAGGCCAGAGCTGCTGAGCTGGGCTTGTGTTGACAGGAGGGTTGGGCTGGATGGATCCCTGCTCCAGGGCTAGCCGTGGGGGAGGACCAAAGAGCAGGCTGGAGCCAGGGAGTGAAACTGTAATGAGAGGAACGATGTGCCAAGACTGACAGAACAGCCACACCACCCGCTATCCCCATCAATACCCAGTTCTCCTCATCTCAACTCGTCTTTTCTCTCCTTCTTTGCCTCCTCGACACCTTTCACCCCTTAACAAAACACTTTTTTTTTCTCCATTTCCTCTTTGTTGTGCTTCTGTCTTGTTCTGCCCTGCACCTTCTTCAATCCTCTGTCTCCATATCACTCCTCTCCTTCTTTCTCTGTCTCCCCTTTTTATCCTCATATTGACTGGGCAACCTGTGTCACTACGGCTAGAATACACACACATGTTGGTGGATATTTTGTGTGTGTGTGTGTTGTAGCAAACACTCAACCCGCCATACGGACAGAATCTGAAATACTTTCTCTGAAGGTCTCAACTTGTTTTCATCAATCGATAGAGATTAAAGGTAAGACTGGGGCAGTGGCTGTTTGATCAAAATCTGCCTCACTCCAGCATGGTGGGTGAAAGCTGCCAAATCTGGCCACGATGTCCTGTGTCCTTGTTGTGTACAGGCATGTGGCAGGGGGAGGGATAACAGACAGAGGGAGGGAAGCGGAGAGATTAGCCCATCAGACGAGCATACAGACACAGACAGCCGGAGAAAGACAAGATGCACAGCAAAAGAAAGCAAAAGAGTGAGAAAACATAAGCTAAAGGATAGGAGCACAGCTAAAGCTGCATATCAAATGAAAGTCAGGTCATTCGTTTATTGCCCTTAAAGCAGTTTCCTGTCCCAGATATTCACTGCATGGCAAGTTAAATATATTTCTGTTAAGGTCTAGGTTAATCCTCTAGGACTGGGCTTAGAAGAACACAGTGTTTATTGAAAGACCTGCTGCTTTTCTGTCTTGCCATGAAGTTCACCTTTAACGTTCCTATATTTGGCAAATAGGGAAGCGAAAGCTAAATTTCTGCCCCTGTCCCTATAAACCTCAATTAACACTTCCACACAGAGGAAGTAAGTAGGTATAATTGGGCTGTTGTTATCAAAGTGAAGTATAACACAAATGTGAAACTTTCAAGGTGAATGCACTGTGAATGCACACGCTTGTGGCTGTCACAGCGTGTGTTAATTGACAATCAGCAGGAAAAAAAATCTTCATTATTAGTTTGTAAATTGGAGTCGACACTGGTGTGAACAGGACACGTTGCTTATTGTGATTTCAAAAGGCAGGTGCGAAGTGTCTCGAGGCCTGTTTATGAAATTCCCCGTGCAGGTTTAATGAGGCGAAATGAGGTGAAAAGCCAGGGATGATAAGGGTGATGTGTCAAGGGTGATAAATTGTCTTCTTTCATTGATACTGATTTTAAACAAAGGGAAGAGTTTCTCCTCCTGCTGTGAACCCAGCTTGATACAAAAAAAGATACCAATTTCCCAAAGTGGTCTGTCAGCATCCGCCTATTTGTTATTCTTTAGTGCTGCTTAAGATCCAAAAAAGGAAGAAATAGAACAACAGAGCAGTTTGAACCAATAGGGACGTCTTCAGGCCCTGCCATCATTTGCCATAGTGACTTCATTTCAATTAGCACCATCAGCATCCACCTCAGCGCAGCCCCATACCGTGGAGCCAGACCTTCTGGGGAAATCCCTGGTGACATAACTGCATCAGAATAGATTTGGAGTCACCTTTGCTGCTCGGTCGATTCTCCCTCTCTTCTTCAAAAAACCCTCATTATGACAGCCTCCGTCATGAGGCTGCTTCATCCTGCTTGGTATGCATCAGTGCTTAGAGCGAGCCATTAATCAGGGCAGGAATGAGTGTTTTGAGACTTGGCCAGCAGACGATGCGGGAGGGAAGTTATTTAATTATTAAAAGTGTTACAAACAACACAGGAATTTGCAGGTCTGCTCCATTCAAATTCGCTTGGCACAGGTATGAGTTCACTTCGAAGGCGCTCCGAGCGCCAAGGCAGTTAAATTTCCGTTTGTGCCGCGTTTTTGAAAAAGTTTCTGAAGACGCTCCAAAATAGTTGTTATGTCGCTTTGGGTTTTGCTGCTGCCAGTGCAAGATTTAAAATCTCCACAGCAACTGCCGCAGTAGGAAGGAGCGATGGTAAAAAAAAAAAAAAAAAAACGCGCACTGGCAGAAGCCAACGTCTAACTGCTGATCAGAGATCAGTCTGTACATATCAGCAGTACAGGAGCCCTGACACTGCCGCTGTCAGTCTATCTTGTATTTGACCCATTCGGGGGCCTATTTTAAAGTCAATGCGACGATTCCACCGATGTTTCCACCATTTTCTCCTGTGTTGTGTGTTTTTTATGCAGGAGTCGGTGTGAGGGAGAAGTGGATGAATGTAACGAGCCCATGACAGATGGCGCCTCATGGAGACGTAGGCAGGAGGATCTATGGCGAGGGCAGGGTGCTGTTATTAAATCTCAGGAGAGGTACTGTGCTTCCTCTCTCTGTCATTTCTTCCCCTTTTGTCACGTTCGCTCTCTCCTTCCCTCTCTTTCTGCTGTTTTGTATCATCTCTTCCCGTCACTGCCCTTCTCTCTCTCTCTCTGTTTTTCCGTCACCTTCTTTCATTCTTGCCCTATCACTTCTCTGCACCCTTCTTATTCTTTACTTCCTTTGCTCATTCTTCTCCCTCTGCCTCTCATTACTCCCCCACACAGCTGTATTGTCACACTGTACGCCAGGATTGTCAGTCAGGGCATGTAGAGGATGCAAATAAGACCAGCAACACAGCAGCAACAAGAAAAAACACTGCATTTTTTTCTCCCTGAAATATTATTATCATTATTATATCATAAAACCACCTGAGAAGTGTTATTTTAACTGCCTTGCTTCAAGATTTCCCTCCCTATCCGTGCTTATTCCTAAGTATCCGTGGTGCTTTGTGTGAATAAATGTGCCTAAGTATAGAGGAGAGAGTTGTTATCACTAATGTACGCCACATGCCTCTTACAGCTTAAAATTATATTCATTATGCCACAATTACTGGCTGTAGAGCGCCAACCTTTCCCACCCATCTCTGTCGTCGCCCCGCGTTCCCTCTTCAACGCCCAACCTGCTCTTATTATTACAGGATGTCACACAAAGGCCTTGTCTCCAAGTGTGACACTGTGGAACTACAAGCTCATTTCTCCACTATCCACATTTTAGTCCTTAAGCGATCCATCACTGTGTTCTGCTGTGGTGCATTACGGGGCAGAAAGAGGTGGATCGGTTGATGATGCACTGGAGGAGAGAGCACAGACGAGAGGGGAGGAAGAGCTAAAATACTCGGGTTTGGCCGTGAAATGAAAAGCAGCATTATAAATTCCGTCTGAAAATGAAATGGGCTTATTTGAATTTGTTGGCCTGGCACACTGTTTATGTTTCTTGGGGAAGCGTCTGATAATGTACAAAGAGAACTACCAGGACCTGCACTACATCTCAACAACACAGATTCTACACACATCTGGTAGTGCTTTAGCTCAGGAGCTCAGAAAAAAAATCACACAAATATAAACATCAATAGCTTTGCCACCACTTCTTGCTCATAGGGTATTTTTTTTTCCCCATCTCAAAGGTAACACTTTGAACTGAAGATGTATCTTAAATAATGATGTTGTGCATCAGAGCTCGCAGCTTAGCTCGTTTCATCATCATTTCCTGTGTGAGAATTGGCTTCTATACACTCTTGCCAGAATAATCAGCATTTCTCCCTCGTGGTCCAATCTTGGGAAAGCAGCAGCAGCGGCGTTACGCAGCAGGTTGTGAGGGATGTTTTTTTTGTGACGCCGCGTCTACAGCATCCAGCAGTCGTGGCTCGACTTCAAAAAGTTAAGCAGCAAGTGATGCGGGAGTCAGCGCGTCAAGTACATGACTGACAGGTGTCATGTCGAATGAGAAGGTCAGAGAGGGCTCCTGTGATTTGCTGCCAGTGATGGAATAGCTTGTTCAACATGTCAGTGCAGCGGGAGGAGCTGATGGGTTGACAGCCACTCTTCATATTGGTATGAAATCTCACATGAAACTGGGGAAGTTACCTGCGTCATTTAAATACATAGTACATACATACATACACGCTGACACTGATTAATGCACCACAACAGTGGACGGAGCTTTACATGTATCTCACATTTGGCACAGATTACCACTGACAGTGAGCCTGATGAATTATTAAATATTGTGCTTTTTTTTGATTTCACAGTGAATTACCTTAGGCCATGGCTAAATATTGCTGTTTGGTTTTTTGTTTTATTTTTGCTTTACAGCTCCGGAAAACTGATTATTCCTCAGTAACTTTATGACTGACGGCTAAATATGCAACAGTAAAAAGTTATTAAAAAACAAAACAAAAACAAACTGAAGATATTATTTATTGGATGAGCCTCAACAGTGGGCCAACTCTTTAAACTATGACTATGGCTGAGTGGGTTGACTGATGAATTCATACCACTGGTCAGCTGAATGCTGTGTGAATGAATGATGAGGCAACAATACTAGTCAGCCAGGGAGCAATGGAGTTTCAATACTCTTGGCTCTTTCAACCTTATTATGTGCAAGCGAGCAGTTTTAACAACCCAGAGCCTTTGATTAACTTGATTAACAGATTTTTCAGTGATTTCTCATCATCAATTTATTTATGAATTTATTAAAATAAAAGTTACTTTCCATCAAGGAGAGTTGATTACATTTGGTTCAAAGTAACCCATGAGATTTCAAAGGATTCTTTAAGTGGTTCTGAATCCTGATTAGTGACATATTTTCCGAAATAAACACCACTCTCTTTAAACCAGTGAGAAGAATGTGTTCTTTTTAAGGTCTTTAATATTGTTTTGATTATCTATTAGGTTACATGCATTAAAAATCGTCTTCTTCATTGTTAAGGTCCTATATTGAAGAATGTGAGCGCTCCAAAATCATTGTCAGGAGATGAATAGATTATCGGACTTCCCAGTGATAATAATATTAAAGACCAGTGATTTAAGTTTGTTAATTTTTTCCTGAATAACTGGAGCATTTTAATCTGAGTTTGACTGGTCAGCTCTTTTGGCTGCTGATTGCTCATCACCATTTGCATTTACTGCTGAGTTTCACCAAGCTACACAGTGCATGACTTGGAAATCAGTCATCCAATTAGAGGAGAGTTTCAGTGACTGACACATACTGCCCTGCTCTTGTTCAGGCTCCATAGAGACAGAGGAAGTGCAAAACCATACTGAAATGGTTATTGGTACTCCAAACCACATGTTCATACTTTCAATAGAACACCAGACAACGTGTAAAATACCGTACAGGCTCTTTTCCTATACCTCTCAATGCCTGAATGCTTTTCCTAGCTGGAACACAGTTTACATCTAAATGGTTTCATAGTAATAGTGAACACAATTTTCTAAGCAATTGGAAGCAATTTTGTGGTGGTATATGCAACCTGAGGAGGGATGTGCAAACATATGCTTTAATGACTCCAGTATTCACATGTAGCCTATTCCTCATGTTGACATCCAGAGAAAAGCTACTGTATGTGAGCATGGGTTGATGATGTAGCCATGGAAACTATAGAACAAGTCACAACCCCCAACATATATGTCACTATTTCTTCCATTACTTTGTCCTTTTCCATTGAGTGTAATCATAATCACTCTTTAACAGAGCCATTTCAGATTGTGCAACATGAACAAAGAGCATTTCACCGCTGCTGGAAACATCTTTCACAGCACTTAGCACCAAGGATATCTCCTCGCTTCAAGTGGTCCCCTGAGCCCGCACGAGGCTAACTACTGCTAACAACCGGTGCAAACCACACAAGAGGGGAAAGTATAAAAGGTTTTTGGGCTCTGTCTGTCCCAGGCTGATGTCTTAAGTTGACTTTTAATTACTCACTTTATGCTGATTTGGCATCTGTATACTGATCAAAGAAGAAGGAAACCTCAAGTCTAATTGACTCTGACAGGCAGGGGCTGATCTCAGTTATCCACAGAGCCTTCACGCAGTCCTTCATAACAAGGAGGCTGGAACAGATCTTATCCAGATCACAGAGCATGATGATGATGATGATAATGAAGTTGATTTATTGATTGATTCATTCATTCACTCAAGTTATTCACGCAGCAAGTCAGAGCTACAGAAGTGCTGTTATGCTTCTAATGGGAAACCCATTGCCACAAAATAATGCTATTTTTAGATAATAATTAAGTCTAAGCAGGATATTCTTAAACGAATGCAAATCAATTATGATCTTATCATGAACCTAAATCACTGTTTAATTGCGTAGCGGAGGAATCAGGGACAAACAAACATGAAACGCTTGTCTTTTTAGCACCTTGTCATTTACTGTAAACACACTAACAGACCTTGGATCACAGAGGGAGCAAGCTGATCTTATAAATAATCTTAAGAATGATGAAAACAGTTCACTACACTAATGGATTTGCATGTATAATTTAATATTACTGCTCTGACATGCATATATTAACCTAACGGTCATGCTTGATGTACCATGCACCACCATCACGAGAAGTGCATGTGTCACGGCGTGATTTGCATTTGAGAAAGCGTAGTGCAACTCATTTACAAGCACATTTATGTCACAGCATGTCAATAAATAGCTTTTCCACAGTTATAATTAATGATTTAGTGTATTCCTTTAAGTGCCCATAGTCGAGGCCTTTTGTAGGAACTTGGCCTTGACGGCGTCTTAGAAAAGTGGGACAGGAGGAAGAGTGAGAAAGAGAGAAAAGGAGGGACACAAAAGAAAAGACAGCAAAGATTTATAACCTGCACAATAACTGTGGTCAGGCATAAAAGGCCTCGCACTCTCAAACACTGCCATGTGTGGCAGCGCGCGTGCCACCGCTCAGAAGCCATCTTCTGCACGCTAAGAGATAGGCACTAGTAAAACGAAGATGCCGGGTAATGATCCAGCAATGTGTTATTATCATAACAGCCCAGGAACCTTCCCTGAGATGGTATAAACACAGACAATCTAGCAGATTCCCTTTTAATTGCTTTCTATTCTGTGCAGGGCAATGAGAATGAGAAAGGGGTGGCGGAGCGGGGACAGGAAGTCAGGAGGAGAGGGAGGAGGGAGGGAGGGAGAGCGTGTCTTGTTCCTCGGAGCAACTGTTCTAGCAGATAATGCCAAGCAACCCTGACAGAGAAAAGGGATGAGAGAGAGAAGGAGGAAACAGGAGGCAGACAAATGTGTTTTTCTGGGCTCGAAATCATCCCCACTTTTTCGCCTCCCTCAGCTCAGATCTATGAACGAGAGAGGGAGAGCGGGAAAGCTTGAAGCTAATAATCACAATGAAATACTCAAATGACACTAGAAAATAAACAAGAATGTAATTTCATCACAGTGGCGGTTTAATAACAAAAGAAACCATGCCACTGTTGTAAAACGGCAACTCTGTGCGGGAGGAAATTAGCCTCTGGCACAAACAGGGATTAGAAGGGTTTTTTAGAACATTAAAACAAAATGCCACACACTGTTTGTCTTCTCACATGGTTTTACTTAATGCAACAGAACGGCGACTAGAATTCACCAATAACCACAACGAATAGTCGCGGGTGATTCACAGTTATTGCCTAGAGGGGCATGGTTTACCAAACCTGTAAACAACTGCTTGTTTCATATGTCTTCATTACTGAGGATTACTGCTGACCATTTTGCAAAAGATTGATTTCTTTATTTTGCAGGTACTCACTGAGTTCCAACCATTTTTTTTAATGCACGATGAAAATCAGCTTTTTCCAAAACTTCAAATGTTGCTCGATGTGTAATCGATCACACTGAACATTTGACTGAGCCTCATGTGTTTTTGATCTGAGACCTGTCGGAGCAAGAAACATTCACATCATCCACTTCAAAGCGTTGATGAGCTACATGAAAACATGCAAGTGCAATGATTTTCTGCTTCTGTCTGTCAATGCTCGGCTGCTGGAACATTCCTTAAAGCAGGAAAAGGGGTCTTATCTGGTGGTAACATATAACACAAATTGAGGAATAAAAAAGAAATACACAACCCTGACCAGAAACATCTCCAACCTCTCCAATCTACCTTCCCTATCAGGGTCAAACACCTGACCTACACTTTATCAGGCTGTTGGATTTAAGGCGTTATTGTGGACGGAGAGGAGATAATGAACTTATCTTTCCAGGCCGGTAACATCACCTGCATCCATTGATAGCATCTCCACGCTCCAATAGTATGTACCAGTAAGTCGCCGGACCACCATTACTGTGTGGAGCAATCTAAACTCCCCCTGATTTTGATTCCCCCCGAAGTCACTTGCTTTGGTGCTCTTGCTCACATCAACTGGAAAACCCATTTTTCGGGGCCTCAGCAAAGCCAATTTCTATCTGTCACAGGTAGTGGGGAATTGACTGTGGGACATGTAGCATATCACTTTAAAGTGACAGTAAAACGGGAAATCACTTTGTGCCAGCCACATGCTCTTGTCGCCTTCCATAAGAACTTTGTTCAGTCAGAGGGAAAAGTCCTTAAAGCTAAACGGTTTGTAGGGGGAGAAGATAGCGAATCGGTGCCAGGACCTGTCTCCTTGCACCTACTCAGGACCAACGGTGGAAGAACCATTTGTGGGCCCGAACTGTACTCTTCAAATTGACAAACTCGCACAAGACGTGAGCACAACACAAGCGCGATGAGGGTAAACTATATCCGCACCAAGAACTGCATCTAACAAGCCGAGCTCTGCTGAGGGCAGACTGAGGAGTTTGCCGTTTTGATTACCTGTTTACTCACCTCAGGAAAACCAGACACGGACTTTAGGAGAGTTTCTCAAGCTACACAACCGCTGACAGATGATCAAATTTAATCTTGATAAAAGAGACAAACAAAACCGAGGCAGTCTTTTTTTTTCTTTTCAGCTGCAGGTATATAGCCTATCAGCAGTCCAGCTACGTTTGTGCATGACCTGATGCTGGCAAGGTGATATCTTGGATTGCGACCTTGTCATAGTAGATTGGACGGTGAAGCAGGTTGGAAATGTGAATATAGACAGGTGGAAACCAACCTGTGACCCATGGAGCCATCTCCATAAGCCCAATTATTTTGTTATTGGCAGCGGCATCTTCGACAATCAAACGCTAGAAACCACTTAAAGTGTGTTTGTTTTCTGTTGTCCCCCAGTTGCTATGGCTACAAAAGAAGAAAAATACAATACTAAGTAAAAGGTAATATGAGATATTACAAGTCCATGTTTTAACATTTATCCAGCTGCAGTATTGTAGAATCACTTAAAATTTTAATGGCTATTTTAATAGGCACTACTTATCACTGCACTGTCATGCTGTTTTTACATTAATGGTGATAAAAGTAGTCAAAGTGAAAGTACACACTTCATAAAAAAGAAGTATAAGAAAAAAAAGGTGGATTTGCAATGTGCTGTTGGAGGATTGTCAGGAAGGCAGTTCAGTTTAGTGTGAGAGCCCTTTGTTATAGTGTTAGTGGGCATTTTGATGCTTCTTCTAAATGACTGTGTCAAGTTTATCGAGAGCATCGAGCAGTGACAGAAATATGTGCGCATGCATGTGTGTGTGTGAAACAGAGATAGAGAGGCAGAGAAAAAATATTCGGAGAAGGAAGACAGACTGCAGAGGCAACCGAACAGGACGAAATGAGAAGTGTTTATACAGTATATTTGCATGTCAAATTTGGCTTGCAAATGCTTCACTGGTTTATCTATGTGTTTATTAGTGTGTGTGTGTGTGTGTGTGTGTGCGCGTGAGAATGTGAGAGAGTTGTGATAACCTTGTAGAGTAGAATGCTAATCTGCACTGAAGTGAGGGACAGAGCAATTTAAGGTGAACTTCACAACTTAAAATGTCTGTGATGTATCTGATCGAGGACAAAGCGCTTTCTCTATCACAACCAGAATGTGTGTCGCATAAGTATATGTGTGTGTGTGTGTATTCAAGTCGTTGCGCGAGCATGCAAGTCGTTAATCACTTGGGCAGCGCTGTGCTTCAGCCTCAGTTCAAACAGTGTCAGAGAGGAGCAAGGACTTCACACCAGAAAAAAAAAAAAAAAATTATATATATATATAGATGCTGTTATTTTTACCACGAACACTGGGAGCTGTCAGTTAATAGATATGCATGCAGTTTGTGCGAGAGGACTGTGGAGACGTGGGAACACAGCTCACTTAACACAATCACAAACTTCTTGAAGACTATTGTTTCAAAGAAAAACTTCTGCGTGATGCAGTAGCTCTGTCCTGAGGTGTGACTAGAACTTCATTTCATGAAACACTTTTGATTTATGAGTCCTTTTCTCCAGCCAGTTTGCTAGCATTTTGTTAAAAGCGGTACACTTCATATTGTACTTCAGGGTCAGATCAAGACTTTTTGGGGTCCTAAACTCAATTTTGTTTGCTTGTAGAGCTGGGTCAATGTGTTATGTTGTTTTATTTTGGTGAACTTTAGCAAACCTTCAGCGCGTATCATTAAATATAAATCTATTTTTTTAGGGGTTCTGCCAGACTTTTATTTCAAATCAATTTGCTGTCCTTAAATAAACTATATTTCTATATGTTGTGCTACAGCTACATGGTCAACGTTAGCATTAGCAGCTGTTTGCCTACAAGCCTGGATACATTGTTGTGGGTTCAGGATGAAAATTATCTTTATTTAGGCTGCCACCTGGTTTTGCTCTTTCTCACTTTCTTCTTCTGGCATAAGCATGCTAACCAGCTAGCCCTGGTCTGCCTGGTTATTTTCC
The DNA here is from genome assembly GCF_045865225.1 of Trachurus japonicus. Lineage (NCBI taxonomy): Eukaryota > Metazoa > Chordata > Actinopteri > Carangiformes > Carangidae > Trachurus > Trachurus japonicus. The sequence continues at coordinate 13,909,649 of NC_140919.1, read as the reverse complement.
GATACCGAGTCGCTGTAGCATCATCTCTGCCCTGAAGAAATAGTGCTGCTCTGAGGCTGCATGATAACATCTTGTATTGCAAACATACTAATGATTGAAGCTCTTGCCAAAAACTGGTTAAATAACAAGCTAATAGTTACAAAATTACAAATACACCTTTGTATATGTCTAGTTAGAGACTACATTTAAACTAAAGATAAATGAAGACTAATGTATTTCAGTTTTTTGCCATGATTAGGCTAATGTTTGATTTTCCTGTGATGCTGCCTTATTAGCATATGTTTTAACCTCCTGTGGACTGGGCCCCAGACAATGATGTATGATGGACATGCATTGTGGTGGTGACATAAAAATCTAATCACATTGCCGTGGTACTGTCAGTCTCAACTGATCAAACCACACCCACACAGTCCTGAGTCCCGAGCAGGCCTGTCGCTCATCATTCATATACTTTAAGTATGGATAAAGTATACTTTTTAATGTTTTTTTCTGACTATGAATAATAAAAATGTTATGATTTGTTTATCCTGTAGCAGAGGATTTTATATGTGTAACCCAAAGGACACTATTAATCAAAGTTGTTACAAGGTTTGTGTACACTTTATGCATTCAGAGAGTAATGCAGATCCTCTTGTGTGACTGGTGTTGTTTTGTTGTTGTTCCTGTGGTTTCTGTGCTTTTGTCCAGAGAGTTAACTTCAGATCCATCATATGCCGGCAAACAAACCACAGGCAAGTACAATGTAAAAAAATAAATAAATAAAAAAAATAGCTGGTGTCACATAGAGCATGAATAAACAAATATACAGAGTATGCTCTGTTCGCTGGCTCTTTACTAAGAGGTCATTAGGAGTTACATGGGTTTTGACACTGGCTGGCACAATGTCGCCTCTGACGGGCTTGTTAGTGATTTGTGGCTCAAAGACGTGGCAGCTAAGATACAAGACCGGCCAAATATAAATCCCTTTGTCTGGCATGGTTAGTGGTTTTGGACTCAATAAACTGTTTGCACAGTGGCAGATCAGCTCGAGCACTCTATGAAAGGAAATTCAAAGGAAGTTCTGCTGGCAGTGAGCTAATGGCCAAATCAGATTGCTCCAGTCAGAAATCCATCCAACACCGAGGGAAAGAGTCGACTAGAGCCAGAAAAGAGGGCACATTCCCCGAACAAGGCCTGGCGGCTTGTTCAGCCACCGTGATGAACTAATACATGTATAAACTAATACTAATACATGAATAATATAAACTGCGTGTCAGGTATAGCGGTCTGAAATGTATTGCAATCTATCATTGCAATTAGAAAGTGGAGTTTTATTGATAGACAAGCCCTGTGTCCCCTTGGGCTGAGCACATTCTGTAGCTAAATACAGAAAGACAAAGCACACTGACAAATAAGTCATCAAAGTATCACAATCACAAAACAGCTGGACAATACTCACATCTGGAAATGCCTCTGGCTGTTGGCCTTCCCTTTTCTGTTCACTCTGACAGCAAAGGGAATATAGAAACCAAGCCATATATTCTATTTTATTTCATTTCTTTCAGCAAATGTGTTTTCTCTTTTTCCTCTTCCCCTTCCCCTTCTCTTTTTCATACGGCACATGAAGCACCTCAGCACTTGAAAGAACTACAGTCGGCCTCTGCTGTGATTCTCTCTGCACTGTTACAGAAATACATGAGGCCTTCCTTCAGAGGAGAAAAAGTCTGGCTTCAGACAGATTTTTTTAGTAGCAGCTGTAAAGTCTGTTAATGCAACCATGGTTAGTGTGGTGGATGTAAGCATCATTTAAAGGGATAGTTCACCCAAAATTCAAATAGCACTCATTATCTACTCACCCTCATGTCGACTAAGGGCTGGGAGAAGTTTCAGAGTCATCCGTGGCTTCTCTGAGTTACAGGGGGTCTCGGCGTAGCAGTGCATGTCCATATAACGAGAGTGAGAAGCTCCTCTTCCTGGTCCGTCCAATTTGGACGAACCAGGAAGAGGAGCTTCCGCTACAAACAAGCTGGAAATATAGACTTATTTAATTTTTTTCGGAACAATTTCGCATTTTGGGGCTTCAATACAAGACGGACATTACATATGAGCAGCATGGAGGTATTTGGATGTTTTTTGGTGTGTTTTTTTGTTACGAAGACAGTTGGTATCCATTTGCAACCGTTATATGGACATGCACTGCTATGCCGAGACCCCCTGTAACTCAGAGAAGCCACGGAGGACTCTGAAACTTCTCCCAGCCCTTAGTCGACATGAGGGTGAGTAGATAATGAGTGCAATTTGAATTTTGGGTGAACTATCCTTTTAAAAGCTTCAATTTTTTTTTCAAAATTATGGACAGTATACAATACTAAAGAGTTAAGTTTAGTAAATATCCAGCTTCACAGCATAAGGCAGCTGAATACATTACACCTATTTTTTTTAAAAATATGATTGCTTAGTAATTAATTATCATAATGTGCAGGAATTTTAAATACTCAACAAAAGGGGCGACAGTTGCATATCAGGTCAAGTAGTTTTGTTTTTTTGGGTTTATATGCACTTTTATTTAATTGATTACTGTAAATTAAATTGTGGGAACAATCTGCAGGCTATTCTTTTCCACATAAATCCTCCAAAAAAAATACACTGAGTGCCGTGCACTTTATTTTCCCACCTCTGCTTCGTCAAAACCAGCTTGCATTGACACATGGTATTTCATTGTGTAGGTGATCAAGGGTGATGAATAAGATCACCATCTGGATGACTTCAAAACAGACCAACAAATAAGCAAAAATTCTGCAAATCAATCATGTGGTCCAGTGGAAGAGCAGGACATGGTCACAGTCATACAAACAAACATATTATGTGTGGATTTGATGTTTTTATGATTAAAGAAAAGGAGATTTCAGTTCTGTCCACAAATGGACATCGTTCCGGATGATTTCTTGGTGGAAAACAGATGCACTGTGGTTATTCTACTGATATGGATATGATAGACTGAGTCCTCTGTCTGATACATTTTGACATTACTAAATCAGCAGCGCATGATGTCATGACATGATATCTTGGACTGACAGAAAGGGGCGGCAGCAGCTTGGTTACGATGAGTTCTGTCCTCTAAACACTCTGTAGCAGATATATGACTATATGCCGCCGACGTGTTTGTGTTCTCGCTTGCTTTGAGTTATGCTTCTCTGGGAGTCCTAACAAAGGAACTCTGACACAATCATAGAAAAACACATTTGGCTTCTCCATAAAAACTCTATCAAGAAGTTGTCTGAGTTGAAGCAGGGCTCATTTGGAAAATCAACTGATGCATCAAGCTAAGCTGGGTTTTGCCATCGCAGATTGAGTGGGCTAGTTAAGATGTCATGCCCACAGCTCCTGCTCTGCTGCTGCTACATATGCATTTCACACCATGCCGCTATAAGAGCTGCGATTGATCTGTTGCTCCCTCTCACTTTTGCCTGCCTTTAAATTATTTCGCACAGGGAGTGATACAAAACGGTGAACGAATATCACACGTATTTCTCTCAGTTTCTCAGCGCACCGCACCTGACTCATCCGATTCAAATGAATTATTCATTTAATTTGTAACTGACCTTAATGTGAACGGACCAATGGGCTCTTTTCAGGTTTGTTTTTTTTTTTAAATAGATGCTTTGATTGTGGGACTGACTGAGAAAACATGAATGGTAGAAGTCAATATGAACTCCCCCCTATAAACAACTGCTGTCATGTTGCCCTTGAGGCGAGTAAACTTTTGAAAAGATTGACTCTAGTATTTTAATCACAGCTATGAAGGTTGGGAGGATTTTTGCTTTATTCATTTCAACCTGCTAAAGCTTCCTTATGGTGAGAAGCATATGTTAACACACATACTCTACTGATGTGGTGTCACCATGGTCACTATAATACTGGTCGAGACTTGGTCAGATTTATCTTTTCATTTGATGCAATGGTTACCTTATGTTATATAAACTGCTGATTACACATGGGAACCAATCTGCATTACATCCCTGTGTTTGTTAACTAATCCATCCACTAGGCTATAGACTTTACTGCTCTTCATATACCTCACCACACTTTTCCCTTTGGCTCTGTCATAATAACTATAGCCACTAAGTGTCACTTAACAACAAAATATAACTATGGGTATACAGTAGTAACCTGCTGCTCAAACAAACTATGGGCTGTTTTTTAATTTTTTTATTTTATTTTACAGGTCAGCCATGTTTTCACGGTAGTCAAGTCAAGTAACAGTTTATTTTAAAAACAACCTCAGTCGACCACATGTTTGCTTTTGTCATGATAACCAGTGAATGTCTGTAAGATTGGGAGAGATAACCTAACCTTAACAAGAAGAATCATATTACATAGTTTATGGTTTACCACATTAATATCAGCAGTGTATGATGCTTCAATCTTGTTCAACCCTCTAACTGAAGTTCAGGCTTTAGTGGTTGTGAAATCTGCCCTGGAGACCAGCCACCTACAGCACAATGAGACAAACCTGCAGAAATAAGCCAATGACTAAGCAGAGAAGAAGTATTGTCAGGACAAACCTCCACCTGCCATCAAGGAGAAGACAAATTCATCCACCAAGTATCCAGTTAATTAACAAATTACAATTTCCAGATGATAATAGACATTTGTAATTAGCGCTTTTGCAGGGATTAAGGAAAGACATGCTTTAGCTACAGTATTTTTTTGTGGATACTGGCAGCTGCAGGAAGCAGAAGCAGTTTCATACACATAACCAAGGTGAGGAACTGTAATGGCTGCTGAGCATAAAAGAAAACCACTGCAGCGCACTTTCACTGCTTCACTTTATCAATTTGTTATGGTTTTGCATTGTGTTTCCCAGAAAGCTTTTCAATAATGACAGCGAATAAGGTTTGAAGCTCCTACACTGAAGGTGGAGGGGAAAGTAGCTTCATATTAGTGTATGCTGATTTATTCCTCTACTTTTCAGAAACTGGTAATGACAAGTAAGAGGAAGAAGTACCAATAACTTTTTTTTTTTTTTTTTACAAAACAAAACTACTCCAGGAATATGAAAGTATAATTCACAGCTTCTTTTTTTTCAACCTTTGATTTCACTCTTTCATTATATTTTTATTCATCTACACATGGTGGGCGCAATAGTTCTTTCAGTGTTTTAATTTCTTTTTTTTTTCAATTTTAACTTCCTTCTCTTGCGTTATTTATGATGCTGGTTTTTTTCCCCCTTCATTTAAAGGTAGAGCGAGCACCAATAATGCCACAATACTCTTTATTGTCACTAAAGGAAATTGAATTTGGATTTTTTTTTCTTTTCTTTTTGAGGCTGGGTTTTCACAATGTGTCTTGGAAGAAGACGCCTTCACGCTTTGATTCTGAAACAACTCTAAATCCAATGTTTGCTACTTTTATCTTTGGAGACTTGGACATGTTCCCTCTACGTCAAATTTCATTGTAATTGCAGCAGAAAGTCCTGGAGTGACATCATGTTTACCCAGCGATCCATGGGAACGGGAATAAATTAGCTTAAGGGCGAATTTGCGCTTTAAAGACTGGAAACCCTTAGATATAGCTCACCGCTGTTCAAATCAAACTGCTGCGATATTCAGCCGCGCCGCTATCACTATTTTGATCACAGCTACATCAAGGCAAGCCAAACACTGATTATGAGCAACCTGAAGATTCTCATCTCAAGTGTTGATCCTCAATCGATACACTGTAGGCTCAGGGTGTCTTCTGATGTGACTCCGGGTGTTTAGGTTCAGCTTTAATGTTGTCTGGCAGCATGGGCTTTGGCTGTGCGGCACCCTGCCAGGATGTCACTGGGAGACAGGAGCACGGATCTGTCTGTCTGGGACACAGACTGATGTGTGTAATCTCCTCACAGGCACACTGTCATCTGGTCTATTCATTAAGGCCAAATTCATCCTAAGTCAGACTTGACAGGTTCTAGTTCACCGAGGATGGAAAGTTTGAAAGAATATATATGCGATCTGTTTTTCTGAAGAAAAAAACAACTCTTGTAGTGTCTGGTAATGATGTCCAATCTGTGGTTTATTACAATGTTGTTTCCAAGGAATCAACTTGAAAGAAGTTTTACTTGTTTTTTTTTTTCTTCTTCCAACAATCAGTCAATTTATCCATTCATTTATTCATGCTGTAAGCAATGCTGTAATTGCACACTGGCATACCAATTGAAATGTCAGCACAATACCAAATCTACCATTTGTTAAAGGACAATTCTGGGCAAATTCAACTCGGGGCTGTATTTCCCTAACATTTTAGGTGTCTGTCCCCGCATCGCCATGGCAGCGATGAATGGGTGGAAATGGATGGAAGTTCCGCTGCTTAGGCTGTTTACATCCCTCAAAGCTGCAATTTTTTTCCACAGACAGCGTCAGATGGCTACTCAAACATGCACCGAGACGTTTATTTACTTCAAGCAAGCCGACATGTTTGTAAAACTAGATCTAATTCAAAGTCTCGCGCGAGACCCAAGTTGACGCGCTCGGTGTGTTCACGTGCAGTCGGAAGCTCCCGTTTGTGTCATAAACACAGGAATATCAACCCTTTACTTGCTTGAAGTAAATAAACTTCTCGGTGCATGTTTGAGTCGCCATCTGATGCTGTCTGTGGAAAAAATGTGCGGCTTTGAGGGATGTAAACAGCCTAAGCAGCGGAACTTCCATCTGCTCCCATTCATCGCTACCATGGCGATGCGGGGACAGACACAACTACCGCAAAACAGGAGCAATTAAACTGAATATCTTCAGATTGCTTCTTTTAGACCTAAAATGTTAGGAAAATACCACCCCAAGTTGAATTTGCCCGGAATTGTCCTTTAAGACACAACATGTAGCAATAAAATCAAGCACGTGGATGCCAGAATGCAGGTGCAAACGTTGGTTCATGATCTGTCTCACATTTTCTACTACTATCTAACCTGTTATAATCGTTCAGCTGCACTGATCAATATTTCATGTTATGTACAGTACATATATTATGTAGGAGCAGATGAATGTGTGTAATGATAAAGGAATCCTTTGTTGTGACAAACCTGCAGATGATGTTCACCTGGCTGCTGTTTACATCAGCTCTCTGGAGCATTTTAGTCTTTCAGCGCTCACGTTCAGCCCACACACTGGATGCCAGTAGCACGTGTGTTGGGTGAAGAGGTGATTACATGTTGGGGTTAACAGATTAACATCTTCCCACCTACGGGTAATTATGGATGGGTACTAACTGATACGATATGTTTCCTGGGAACCAGTATGCAACGGTCGCTGTTTTCTGTACTTTTGTGTGTGTATGTGTGGTACAGTAATTGAAGTTATTTTGTTTATACCAAATGATTAAACATTTCTGAATTTTGAATATTTAGCTGCAAATGTGGAATATTCTGCTACAGTATAAATGCTTATGTGATATGAAGAGGACATTTGTGTCCACAATCCACATGAACTTGATTTCCTGCTGACACTAAAGCACTGTAGATGACACCATATTTATTTTCACTAAATGTCAATGGTATAGCACCTGCATGCGCTCGCTTGAAGATCAGCCAAGACTTGAGGAAATCTAAATGTCAGGGAACATGTTGTTCAGGTATTGTCTGCATTTTCAATTCAAAGCATTGTCTATGCACTCAGAGACACATGGCACTTTTTAGTCGAGACTTGATCCCAAGCAAAAACGGTGTTTAAAAATTTAACACAACTGTCAATCTGGTTTAAAACTCACTGCGAGCAGCGCTGCCAAGGACTTGGCTGGAAATGATTTACTGTTTCCTCCGCTTCGCTCTCTCGGATCTTTTAAAAATACTGTTCAAGGATTGTATCTTATTTACTATTTTGATTTAAAAAGTTTACATTTGCCCGCAGGCTGCTGCTGTGTGATTAGTTGACGCTTGCTGTGCTGCGATGCAGATCAGGTGCAGCGAGAACACTTCGACGTCAACATTTTCGCGACTTCGAACGCTTACTGAATGTTTGTTTAATGTTTGTGTTATAGGGTTTGATATTCTGTCTGCACAGCTCATGAATACAACACTGTACCCTTTACATCTCTCACACACACACAAATACAGTCATATGCATAGCTGCACAGAGACATAGAGAGCGACCTGTTTTCTAACTTGGAACATAATAACTAGTGGGATTTTGACTTCAGAAAAAAAATCAGTTCAAAAATGTCATACACTATGTTGAATGAAGGGGAACTCAGCACCTCTTCAATGGGCACACTTTTTTATATACTACACAAAAGCTGTTACAAAAAAGTGCACTTAATTATCAAGTCGTACAACAGAATAGAATAGGAATGTCACAATTATAGATTTCTTGGTACGATTATTGTCAGAGAAATAATCACGGTATTACAATTATCACGATTATTATGCATTCATTAATTTCACAACACTATTAATGTGTAAAATCAAATAGTTAAAATATACATAACTAATTAGTAACAGTACCAGAACCAGTACCAGGACCAAAACCAAAACCAGAACCAGAACCAAAACCAGAACCAGAACCAGTACCAGTACCAGTACTAAGTATATATTAAAATGACCATTTATTAATCCCCCAGGGGAAGTGTTTGAGATAATCAAATCATTAATTGTCATCGATACCAAATGTTTAAGTTAATTTTAATCTTCTTTTTTTTTTATTACAAATGACACTCTCGTATTTTAAACTCCTACCAATTCAATGCTCTGTTAGGTAAATGGACCAGTATTTGTGCATCTACCTTTACTTTGGCGCACATCTGCCCACATGGTTTAGAGATAGTCTTTTTTTGGACAGTGACGGTATTTAGGAATCTTTGTGATCAATTAATTGTGGCGTTTTACCGCAATTAACAGTGAAAACAAGTAATTGTGACATTCCTAGAATAGAAGAAGAAGAAAAAAAGAAAAGAATAGATGGTAATTATGCCCAATATCTAGTCTGGAAGCCAAAAAAAGTGAGTTGTCTCACTTGGATTCTTGAGATAGACTGAGAGAAAGAGAGACAACACATCACTATAAGCTGACTCGCAGCGATCCTAAGTAATTACAAAGAACAATGTTCACCCGTTGAGAAGGTGGAGGTGGAAGCCAAGAAAGGTGGAGGCAGCCTGGCAATTATCCCTCGGGTGTCTCTCTAAGGTGAGTAACACAGACACCATTTCTCAGTGTGTGTGTGTGTGTGTGTGTGTGTGTGTGTGTGTGAACCATTCCCTGGTGATTGGACTGGTTGGAGTTGCGATGCTGCTGTCAACTCTTCTCTGTGCTGGGATCCACTCTCCGTTCACAAACCGAAATGCTGATACCGGCATGCTGTGTGCATGTGTGTGCATACCTACAGTATAGGCGTGTGAGTGACTGTGCATGTGTGTATGTGTGAGCAGCATCTTTGGAGTCGGGGGAAAAAGGGAGAGTTTTTGTCCAGAGCTTATTACACAAGGTGCAAAGCAGCTAGACATTTCTGGCATGCAGGTGCTTGGCTAATGAAGTGCCTTGTCAGGTGTGTGTGTGTGTGTGTGTGTGTGTGGAGTGCCCCATTGAGGTATCACATTTAATTGTATTTTCACAAGCCATTGGATTGGAAAGTATATACAGACACATAGACACCTTTAAAAGCCTGATCGCAGGCACACGAGGACGGTCGCTGTCATGTAATGGCAGGATCATGACAAAACACAATCCTTCACATTCAAACAAGCTCATCCAACTGTCACTTGACTCTCAAGAAAATCATATCAACGCGACTCCCCAAACAACATTATTACAGTAATGTTTTATTAAACGCTTCTGTTCTGACAATAATAAAGACATTGATAAATTACTGTAATCAGAAATGCCATATTACCCTGCATAACACCCACAACATTTCAAGGGACGCAAAAATTATTGAAGCAGCCATTAAAATAAACTCCCAGAGTGTGACAGTTTAATTTCCATGCTGCTTCATGATTGCAGCAGAGTTACGTCACCAAATTAGTATTATGTTGTATTTATTCTCTTGTCAAGCCCACACTAGACAACAACGTATTCACAGTTGCCAATGGCAAGGTAAGAACCTGTCTATCCTGCGGGCTGCGGGTGATGACAGCGTTGCTCGTGGCCAAAAAAAAAAAAAAAAAAAAGTTGCAGACAGAACTTAAATATTTAAATACAGAGGCAGAAGACCTGCAGCGGCAATGAGGGACGTGAAGCCTTCCCTGTGTAAAATGTAATAGGCATAAACTGATGTTTACATTCTCCTGATTTCTCTGACACTTGGGTGGGGAGTTAAGCGCTGGTGGGCTCCAAAATGAATGAGTTGCCCAAGGCCTGCTCATGGATAGAAGTTGGTCACTCACGTGAGTTACTGCTTACAAATGAGTGCGCTTGTGCACGCCAGCCCGCCTTGCACGTTGCCGTGATGCGATTCAGAGCTGCGGGGCTTGTTATTCTGTCAGCGTGAGCAGGAACTTGAAAATGTCAGGTGCTTTTCCCAAAAGCACACCAAATGTATGCTTCTGATTCTCCCTGCGACTGAATGCATGTATAGGAAAATCAATAAACAGGAAATGTTGACATGTATATGATCTGCCTTGTGGGGCTTCCAGGGAGCTTGTTTGTGCGTGTGTGTGTGTAGGGAGACTGATGTGAGCAAACAGCAGCAGAGTTTTGCAGCAGCTTCAATGAAGATCATCTAACCGGGTGGTGCTGATGAGGGAGGCAGCAGGTGGATGGGTTCTGTGTTTGAATCAATGGATGAACAGATGGGTGGAGAAACAGATGAATAAATGAATGATAGGCATATGCGCGCTGAGATGAATGACGGACCGATGATGGATGGACAGTTCTGTTGTGTTATATTTGTAGTTGCACTTTAAGTGCACTGACAGATTGTACCGCCGTACTGCCTCGCTACAGCTGGCACACGTGCTGCGCCAACAGCTGTTCATTCACCCGTTATCTGCAACTGACACAAGATATATGAGCTACAGCTAACCCCACATGATTATAAACTTAACTGGGTTCCAAGTCAGTTTATCTGGAAATTCCTGCTCAGACAATCAATAATGCTAGATTACGTCGCTGACAACACAGATGCAACAGGTGTTTGGAAAATAAATGGAGTTTATTGTATATTTGTTTGTCTGGTGAGTGACATTGTAATAAACCTGGAAATAAGCCTCCAGATTGCTGCATCTGACTGTCAAATTGAGTGTGTATCTAAACTTGCAAGTGTATATGTGCATGCGAAGGTGCATGAGTGTGATGACAGATTAAACTTTATTGATCCCTATGGCGATGGCCATTTATTACAGCAGCACAGGGAGAGAGCTGAAAATCAAACAAGACATAGATTTTGATATAAACAGAGACAGCACAGAGTAGATCATAAATAGAAATAAAATAGTCCTATAAATCTAGATGTATATGTTGTTATAGCAGCGACCTCAGGTAAACAAAGGCACACATGCAGGCCAAGGTGCCTCTGTATATATTTCAGACTCACACACAGCAACTATGTCCAATCTACTTTTTCCTTGTGAAAACTTGGCACTTGCATTACCAACAATGCAACGCTGCTTCTGGCAGTTCGGTGGAGTGTTCTGCTTATCGGGGCTAATGTAGCCTGGAGCTGCTGGTCTCAAGCAGAGATAAGGAGCACGACCACAGAGAGCTCAACTTGTTTTCAAAACCCACACCTTCAGAGTTCTGTCTTTTTTTTTTTTTTCCATTTTCAAGTGACATGACTTGAGGCATGTGTCACATTTCATCTATGCAGCCGAACTCCCCGAGACCTGAAAATGGCCTTTGACGTGTGAAGTCGCTGCCTGTTCCAAAGCCCAAAGACAAAGGCAATGGTCACATAACAGACTGCATACGAGCTGTACTTTTACCAGGTGGTAATTAGGGATACAAAAAAAGCATGTACCTCACTTTGTACAGGGTTCAAGGCTTAATATTGTTCCAAGAGTTGGCGTAGAACCTGCACAAAGATCACTACAGTGAACAACTTCTTTCCAAAAGAAAGCAAAAACAAAGTAAGGGCTCAACTCGTAGACTATAATAACGCAAGTTCAGGGTTCTGCACGTTGAAAATAAAGCTTGTTAAGTCCCTTATAATACCAGCTCAAATCAAATGGAAGACCACTTTCATTCCAAACTGAGGCTGGAGATTAGAAGAAAACAGTATGGATTTCTCCAAACACAGGAAGTCTCATTAGAGGAGTAAAGCAGAGGCAAACCACTGTGTTTTTAATACCTCCAGAGCCACATCTCAAAAGGCACAGCTAGCTACAGTACTGTGCTGTACATGTTGGCGGTATTTCATTATGATGGGCTGTCTAGCAATATAAAATGTCACAAAATCCTCCAAAACAAACTTGCCTCTCCTGTCTCTGGTCCTAAGCTGCTCTGCCTGAAACTGCACAAGCAAACACTTCCTGCGGAGGAGGTGGCTTTGCATTCTTTGCATCCTCTTCAGAAAACAACAACAGTTGTCAGTGGAATGTGATGGAAGGCAATTAAAAACAGTGATTATACATAATGCAGAAATTATAACAATAACAGTAATATTATTATAAAAGCACAGTCGAAGAAAGTGTCTCATGTTGGAGAAGTCTTGTATTTCTTTCTTTCTTTTAATTAAATCTTCCTTGAGCATACTGAAGCCGAGCTGCAGTAGACAATGAACATGTGCAGTGTACTGCTCCTTTTTTGAATCTTTTCCCTTTCATAACACTCTGCACTTTGTCAGCCGTCTTGTTGCTGTCTTCTGTCTTCTTCCTCGTTGCTTAGATAAAAAAAAAAAAACGCATTTTGCCAGAATCTATCATCCCTTAACTTTTATCTTTACATCCCATGTGGAAAATCCGCCTCAGAGTCTAGCGCAAACTAAAAAAAATGCATTCATAAAGTGGGTATATAACCATGACCATGCGTGCGCGTGCATGTGTATGGTTAAAGCTGGATAAAGCTGTGCATTCATCAACAATAAAACTGAGTGAGTGAGTGACTGACGCAGATTAAAGCCACCGCAGCCGCACTGGGGAGCTTTTGGCTTCTAAGGACCCCCGAATCCGCCAACTGTGGATAGCGAGGGCTCCACGTTTGCATATGAGGATCTTTTAACAATACTGAAACCCTCCTGACAGAGTGTAAGTCGCTCTGTCGTTCCCCATCGCCGGTCTCCATCATGATTTTCCCTTGGGTGTCTCTCCTCTCCTCCCAATAATCCCCCTCCCCCTCCCCTCTCCCTCCATCTCCTTCTCTTCTTATCACTCCCCTTTATGGTCTTAATCATTGCTCTTCTCTTGTGAGTTTCTCTCCTTTTTTCTCCAACTCCCTGTCCCCCCTTGTGTTGTGATGTTGGGGATGTGGCCCGTGGCCCCGTCGGAATAAACACCACATCCTTCTATCTGCCTTGCCACAGGCCGTTCACTTATCCCCATTAGACAGGACTTCAGGGAAAGATACCGCCAACAAGCAAATGTTCCGCCCGCCCACGAACACCAAAACACATTTGCATGGACATATGCATGCACACACACACACAAACACGCACACACAAACACTTGAAAGCACAGGAGCACACAAGTGGGTGCTAAACTTTTTTAGCATCCTGCCTAAGGACAAAACAAACTCTTGCTTTTATTTTTTTACTGTATATATATTTAACATAAAGCTAATTTTATAAACATGACTCAGCTCTTAATCTCCCGACACTCTAATTTTTGATAATGTGTTTGTTTGTTTGTCTGACGTGGTTCCTGCATTGTGCTGTGGACTTGAGCCAGCAGTATTAGTTATCTTTTGGATTCAATTTGAGTGTGCAATGAGCTGTACATAAACCCAGTGAGTGGACATGTTGATGTTTCTACGCTATGTGTTGTTATGAAAAGAAAATATCATCATTGGTTTTGCACTAATTCCGCCCCTGCTGGCTTAATGGAGCCGGCATGTCCAGGTTTTTATTGAGGCCATGTTTAAAAAAAAAAAAAAGTAAATACTGAGTAAATACAGTTGTTATTACTAACAATGCACGCTTGGGCAGACCAGCACACACTGTCCTGACCTACATAATTAAGGATCTAACATGAATAACTCATCAGCTCCTGGAAACTTCAGAGTCTTTCTTAGATTATTTCCTTTTTTTTTTCTTCCTTCCATTGGTTCTGCATTTGACATCAATCAGCCTTGACTCTTGGCAAGCTCATTTCAAACAAACAGTGTAGGAAGACAGTGTCTGCTGGGGGACACACTTTCTCTCTGACTCTGTCTCTCAAAACACACACATATAAAGACACACACACACACCCAAACACAAACAGACAAGAGATTAAAGCATTAACGTTTCAAGCATTGAATGCCACGCTGAGAACGTGACATTCCTGTTTGTTCCTGAAAAATGCCAAAAGAAGGTGGATCAATAAGAAGAGCACCTCTTTTGTTTGCCTCCTCCTCTTGTCCTCATCCTCCATTTCTTCACCTCCTACCACCCGTCAACACACCCACATCCACTTTAACACCAGACAAGAATGTCGATATTGAAGTTTTTCATTTTAGATTATTTTTATTTTCCCCTACTGCACGGAATGACAATAGGGTGTCATTTTTGATTAGAAAGGAAGTCTAGACTCTATATTAATATTGTGAAAAATTCAAAGCACTGCATCCACAGAGAAATAAACACAGACTGAAACTGAAACTTAAAATGAGCTGTCAGAACTTTTGTAACTTTGTGATGTCATAATAAAGCATCATGCTACAAGCCCCGCCCACCTGCACCCACCATCCAACCAGGCAGGACTTTGGTTTTGACCTGACATGTGCTGTATCATTACTGTATGTTATCGCTCAGTGCATCACTCAGCCAATCAGAGCAGAGGCCCAAAGCCTCCTCTCTTCTGATTGGCCCGTTGTTACTAGGTCTGCAGAGCAAACTAATGCTTTCTTTAAGAAAGTCTAGGTGCATATACTTTTCAATTTGCTACAGAAACGGCATTTCCTCCTCCATTGCCATTGAACATTGACTTTGCATGTAAATTACAATGTAGAGAATTAACCGATATTAACAGAAGTGCTATGCAGCGATACACACATGCATGCACACACACACACAAACACACAGTCCTTCCTGCGCCTTCAAGATATAAATTCTTCCTATATGTTCCAACCCATCCTTCTCCTTCAGGCCACATTGCTTCTAATTCACTGAAATGTCTTTGTTGTTGCCACCATGACGCAGTGTGTTGAGAGATATCCGTCAGTCAGCGGCCTTGTTCTCATGTACCAGCCATTTCTCCTCAGTCACTTCAGCCCCCGAAAGAGATGTGAAGTGCAGCTCCTTTGCTTCAGATAGCGCACAACTTAATGTGCAGCACAAATAAAAGAAAGCTCCGCTGAAGGGTGACTGCAAAGTGTTATCAGTCTGGGACCTGTAGGGACAAGAGGAGGAGGTGATTGGGAGGCGGAGGTGGAGGGAGGGAGGTTGGGGAGGGGGGGGGGATACCTGTTTCAGTGTCAGTCTGTCACTCAGCCTTCAGGCGGGGTAAATGACGAGGGGAAAGAGAGACTGAAAGGTAGGAGGCTTAAAGAAAAGACAGAAAAGAGAAGAGTGAAGGACAGATGGCAGGAGAAAGAGCAAAGAAGGGGGAGGCTGATAAAGACAGACAAAGGGTCAGGAAGAAGTGAAAAAGGCGACTAACGATTGGAGGATTCGATCACAAGGGGAGCTGTGACCCGGTGTGTAGGTGTGTGTGCATGTGCATGTGAGTTATGTGGATCCAGCCTGCCCACTTGACCCGACAGAACAAAGCAGAGCACAGAGCTGCTGTTGTTTAGTGACCAAGTCATGTCTCCTCTCAAAAACAGAGGTGGGCAACCGACTGAACAAACCTGTGTTTGTTTGTGTGTTTTTGTGTGTGTGTTTTTGTGTGGGCTACGCAACTTCCAAGCACACATTCTGAATTATTCCATTACCCCTCGCAGGCATTACTGAACTAACAGTGTTACAATATGATTACAAACAGAATACAAAGTGTTTTTTTTTTTTCACAAACACTGTTTTCCTGGATAAATACATTACTCGCCATTTAGGACATTGTAGTGTATTTGCAGCAAACAGATGGAGACAGTTTTAGGGGGGAAAAAGGCAGGGTAAGATGGCCACAAGCCACACAATGATACCCATAACCCCCTTTGCGTCCAGGACTGTGCAGATCTACTTAGGCGGAAAAATGCTAAGGTCTAAAGCAATTAGGCATCACAGTCTGAAATGTGGACCGGGGGAAGCAGTAGTTTTACCACACGGACAGCTCTAATGAGACAGACACAGAGTGAGGAAGAGGATGAAACTGGTGACCTCTTCACTCGGCTCCTGTCATTACACAGACCGGACGTGCCAAGAGTTGAACTAAACAAAGATCAGCCTCTTTTCCATCTGGTATCAAATTCCATCTGGTGTTATTAAATTACTATAACTGACAAACACCAAAAACAGACATCATGTAGAAGATTATGGTTTCAATGCGATGCCGAGAGACAACAAGCAGGGAAAATGCTATCTAATTCAATTCATCCATCAGTTAGAGTCGTATCTATTCCTCTTGATGAGGTTAGATATAAACTAACCTTTGATTCGTTCCAAACAGAACAGAAATATAAAATCCATCTTTTCTGCTGTGATTTCCAAGCTCCAGTGACAGACGCTTAACTATCAGAGGAGCGGGGGGGCAGGTAGTGACGTTGACAACTGTTGTGTCTCTTTGTTGCACTTGACTTTTGATGTGGCATTTGACAAATCTGAGGACAATGAGCTTCAGCTGTTTTGCATGAAAGACATAAAGTGTTTCCTGGAATATTTTTTCTCTCTCTCTCTGAGCAACTCATTTCAATCTTAATGTAATTTGAATTTTAATTGAAACATTGACATTGACATTTAAATAGACTACCTGGCAAGGCCCCTTTTTCTTCACTTAATTTCCGGACTGATTGTGTTTTCTTGTTCCTTTTTTTCCCCCTCCGTACTTATTTGAATGCAGCGCCAGTGAATGTATTTATTCCACTAATTTGCATTAAGGCCTACGTGAAATAATTCATCTTTAAACCCACGCTGCCTATTAAATAAAACCTTTACATTATTTAAGTTGATAATTAGGTGTAATTTCTCTCTGTATTTAATATAACCAACATATGCCAGATGAACCCCGGTTCTATTCCACTTCTCTTTCTCTCTCCCTCTCTCTGTGCTTGGTATCACAAGACTGATCGCCCTCACTGGGTTTTGTTGATCTGTAACTGGGGCAGTCGCTGTCATGGTGGCAGCTCATGCAATCATACAAAATCAAGGATTAGCGTGTAGGGCTTAGGGGGCAGTTCAGGACCCTGATGTTCCAGTGCAGCACATGGACTTCTCCTCTGAAGCACCTGGCTGAAAGAAGCTGTTCAGAGTAGAAACTACAAAAGCTTCAAGGTCCTAAAGAGCTATTTTCTCAGTCAGGTTCTTTTATAAGTCTATGAGAGTTCACATGAACACTGCAGCAGTTTGAAAAACCTTGTGGTTATTTCACATCAGAAATGTCCATCTGTGCTGCTCTGTCGCTGTATTTCTCATTGGTTTAAGGTCAACAAGGCTTAGATGAAAAAAAAACCAAAAAAAAAACCCCACAATGTCACAGACTTCCTTTGCTCCAATCAGGATTTAGACGTCTAATGACAGTGATGGGTGGTGTTGTCAACCGGCTGTCGACCAAGTCACCTCAGTCCACACACATGCAGTCTGTGACAGATAAATCCTTTACAAATAAAACCAGGAAATGATTTGGGATTTTTTTTTTTTTATCATTGTTAGAAAATACATGTAGCCTAGACAAAACAGGTTTGGGGACTGGCTGAAAGAGATTAAAACAGCGTGATGCATCAGTAATTTGGCTCAATGGCTAAATTTGTTGCTGACAAATCTATGAAACCATGGCAACTTGGTGCACAGTAAATAAACGAGTATATCAAGTGTTTGTTTTTTTTCCACTTATTTCTCAATTCTGGATCCAAAATATTCAAACAAAGTAAATGAACGATGGTATTTAAATTTCTGGCCGATGACCACATAAGCAGGATAATCCATTCTAAAGTGTGTGTAAAAGGATTTCAAAGCACTCTGCTTCGCATTGGGTGGCTCCTTCCCTCTGCGTCGTACGTTAAAATCCTTTGGGTGGATTATCTGTTACATGTCAATCATCAGCCACAAAAAAAGCTGAAAAAAAAAAAAACTAGATTTCAGCTCTAGGGAAATGGACATCAGTGTTAAATAATCGCAATCTTCTCTTTTATGCAGTGAATTGTGGGAGTGAAACAGGACTTGCCTCCAGGGGACGCAATGATTCCCGGCCGTGTTCAGCTGCCACAAATGTAATTTTTCTACATCTACCGCCCCTGAAACCATATTTCTGCAGGTGCAGCAGGAAATGCCTGCTCTATATTCACACACCACTACAGGTTCAAGACATTTCTCTAAGGTGACACCTTCAAAGAGAAAATCTCTTTGACATATTACAGCACCACTAAATGCCAGAATGTGCCTTCTGCCGAGCATCCTTTATTGACACTGCAGGTGCCAGACAAAGATTTTGTTTAACATTTAAACTTCGACATTGTTAAGCTGAAACTGCAACTGGGGAACTGGCAGAAGCATGGGAAATAAAAATGTGGGAAATAAAGACACAAGTTTGTGATTAAATCAGATTCATACACTGCTCTTTTATTATCGAGACTCAATAAACACATTTTTTCATAAACCTACAAACCTTAAAATTCAATGATCTTGTGGACTATAAAACTGCTTAAGGTATGTATGAAGTAAATAATATTATGCTTCCAGATGGTGTCCAGAGGATGTTTCAGACTCGAACCAGTAGATATGAACTAAGAGAGACTAATCTGTTAGAAATCAAACTGTGTAACACACTTAACAGATTCAAAAACTTATTAAAAAATAATATTATTAAAGGTACATTGTATAGGAATTACTACCATCTAGCGTTGCGGTTGTATATCGCAAGCAACTCAATCATATTTTTCATGCTGCATTCACGTGAAATTGAGCAGACGGCAAACGGACGACAGCCACTGCACGTAACGGCATAAACAAGCCTCTATGTAAACAAGTGGTCCGTCAGCATGAGGCAAAACAATACACGTGACAATATGTTGTCATGGCGATGTCGTATTGTTTACCTGACCCACGTTTTACCGGCTTTCTCTCGACTTCTGTGACTAAAATGACATCTGGTTTGTTAGCGACGGCCGTCTGCCCGACTGCAGGTGAATGCAGCATCAGTGTAACGCTCCATTCCTCCTCACTGCGTTACCGCGGTGACATTTCACAGACGCCACCTCAACCTGAGCCGACAGCTCCGGTGTCTCCGCTGAGTTTCCGTGGTTTCCTACCGTCACGCTGCCACTGAACGTAAAAACATGGCGACACCACATGGCAGCCAGCACCGAGCTTACCCGCTCCATGTAGATATGAATGATATGAACGGCTCATTCAGAGCTGAAAGGAACACTTCAGTTTGTTAATGGGGGGGATTATTGATGAATGAAAAACTTACTTTTGAACAAAATAATCGATTTTCGTGAATAGATAACAGGAGAAGTTACACAATGTCCCTTTAATAAATATAAAACTGAATTATAAATACCAGTGTGCTCATAAACTGCTGAAAATGTTAATTTAAGAAGGGTAGGCAAAATAAGCTGATGCTTCAGCCTACACCTTTTCGGTCAAAGTGCATTGTATTGCTTGTTGTGTTTTTGTATTGTACTGTATCTATACATCTATATTTGTCTATTGTACTTTTTCCCATTAGTTTCTGCTACTCAGTCCAACAAACTGGGGGCATCCAGTTGCATTCTGGGCACCTGCTTACCGTCCATCCTGCTCCACGGTGCTCACGTCAGGTTGTGAGTGCCCTGTGGCAACAAGAGGAATGTGCCTCCATTGGGAAGCCTCCAGCCTCCATGCCTTGCTGAGTTATACGGGCAGACATAAATGAAGTCCGGAAAAACACGACGGAGGTTCCTGCTCATGCAAAAACTCCCTCCGCGTGGCTGCTGCACCACACAAGCCAACAGCATTTTTTTTTTTATATATCTGAGTGTGTTTACAGTAGTATATGTGTATGTGTATGTGTATGTGTGCCTCCACAGCACTCGCGGCTAGCTCAAACATCATTAAGTGATGGTGGGATGGAAGGCATGTCAGCTGGGCGATGGAAAACAGCTGTTCAATTTCACACTTCCTCTCTCTCTCTCTACCTACACTCTCTTTACCCCCCCCCCCCAACACACACACACACACACACACACAACACCGCCCACTTCCACCTCCGTATCTGTCCAAACCGTATGCCCTCTCTCCCCCTGCTGAATATACAATGATGCCTTTCAGACAGCAGCCTCTTAGGTCTTTCAAACCCACTGGGGTGACACACAAATACACTCGCAGGCACACACACACACACTTTTTCTGACCCAGACCACTGGGCTGAGTCAACATTTCAATTATTTATCACAACTACTTCTACTACTACACACAGGGGCCGTCCAGCAGAGGGATTGAGAGAGAGTTGTCGCCACAATAACAACAGCGATGATGAGTTCTTGTTACTCGGCTCAGCGTTTTCTGCTAATACGACAAATTGCGCCTCCAATACCACAGAGCTGGAAACCATGATTTGTCATCATTCGTCGGCGCTCCATCCTCTCCCCTTCCCTGTCTCGCTCTCTTATTCCTCTGACACACACACAGACACACACAAGGCTATGCTTCATCTCTATATTGCACACATACACAGCAAAAAGGTGTGACACATTACCATTAATGTACACAAATTAAATCATACTCATTCACTAACACTGATGATTCACTCATTCACATACTGTCCTGAAAAGCCTTGTGAAAAGGTTTTACACACACTACTGAAACCCTCTGGGCCCAGTAAAAGGTACATTGAATACAATAGTGAGAAGAGAAACCCTTTAAAAAAACAAGCTATTCTGTGTTTCAGTAGAAGTAATATAATAAATGTCTTCTTTTAGCATAGAGGCAGAGCAGTGTCTACCCTCTCTACCACTTCTATCTAATGCATTATATATTTAATGGTAGAGACTTTAGTGTACAGTATGTGCCAGTTGTTCATTTGTATATGTGTGAAAGGTTTTCAGGTAAATAAGTGGAAGCTTTTCACACACACACACACACACACACAGTATGTACATGAGGTTTTCAGCAGTGCACGTAAAAGGTTTCTTTATGAGAGGTTTTCAGTTGTCTACAGGTATGTGAGTGCATGCTGAGAGGGTTTCAGTAGGATAAGTAAAAGTGTTTTTTCAGTTGTGATGTTGTTTGAGAGAATATTTTTTTTCTCTTGCATCTGTATGAGGTTTTCAGTGCAGTATGTGAATGAATAAGAGTTTCATTCATGTGATCTGTACAGTAGATAACGTCCTTGATGGCCCCTTATACGTACATTTTCTCATAACACTCTATTAATGCTAGAATGAACATTTACTCAAGTGCTGTTCTGTTTTAATTTAATTTAGAGTACCATTTTATTTTATGATACTTTTCTCATATAATGATTTCTATGTCGTCTGAAAGTATAGATTTATTTAAGGGTTTATTATGTCTTACTGCACCCTTGTTACACATTCTACACTGGTTTAACAGCACATGACTGGAGAATTAGCACCAGCAGCTGTTTATCTTGATGAACCAACTCCTAATATATTGACGTGACACTCGTGGCAGTTCCTGTAGCAGGTTTTCTGTGTATTCTGTTAAAAAAACAAACTCAACTTGGCAACAGTTAATCACTGCTGTGTTTTTTTTTCTCTGTATCTGTCTGTATCTCACATCTCAAGTCATTATCACTTCCTCTTTCTTTCTCTTCCAACCCAACGCGCACACTCGAAAATAAACAGATGTCTCTCCGTGTGCCCAGTTTCTTCTTCCTACAGCGTTTGAAGGTGGAGAAAACAAGAGGAGAGCGTCTACGACTTCATTTACCTGAACATGACCTCCTTCCAATTGCTGCTCTCGGCGCTCGGTTCGACAGATAAGCAACAACATGCACACATGTGCTTGGAAAGACACCGGCGCCTCATCTCAGTCTAAATGGATTAAAAAGGCTGTAGCCCCTGAGGCAGTGGCAGAAAGTTCAACCTGCTCAGAGAACAGGCAATAGAGAGACAGACACAGAGACAGAGACAGGAATAGATGCTGAGATATATATAAATATGTATGTATATATATGACGGGTGGGTAACTCACATATATTGCACATCTCTACCATCATAATGTAATCATTTCCGTTGTGAGGAAAGCCTGTATCCAAGATGGCACGAGTCCAGATTTCATGTCCAATTTCCAGCTTGTCTTGGGGGGAAATGTGAAGAGTGCTGGACTGTTGAAAGTGATCAGACGCCCGACTCTGGCTCGACAAATCTACTGAATGAGGCTCCATTCGCTCTTGGCTCCAAAATCTCATTATGCGTTGCACATCATGTCGAGTTAGCCATTATTGATTGGGCTTGACTATTACAGTGGCACCAGTGTCCATTAGGCATTATCAAAGAAACACATCCAAGGACTTCAAGTGTGTTTTACACAGATAATTACATATGTAAGCTCTGCAGAATCCAAATAATAATAATGATTTATAGTTTGTAACTGTAAAAGCAGGAAGTGAGTCAGCACTTTTGCTCCCATGGATAGGCTACTAAAGTTTGTTTTAGTTTTTTTTTTTTCTCCCAGCACAGGATGATGATTAATAAGAAAGTCAGGTCAGTGGTTAAAACATGCCTGAAACAGTTTCAGGTTTTTTTTATTTATTTTATTTTTATAAATGATGTCATCACATAAAGTGCATTAGTGATTATTGCCTCCAAACATAAAACGCTTGACCACCATACTTTCAGCATGTCTAGGATTGTTAATTCCGCCCAAAGGAGATGTCATCTGTCCTTGATGACTTCATACCTCCCGAGCACATTTTAGTTTTCTCCCAGGAGATCGGATCTGAACTGATCTGAACTGAACTCACTCTATTATAAAACTGTCAAGAAGAAACAGCAGGGAATGAAATACTTTTCAGGGGAATAATCGGAGTGGGTTTGATTGGTCTGACACACATGTGCACACACTCAGACTGAGGATGATGATGATTTTCTACCAACCTTCTGCATGAGATGTGTAGGACATAGCTACTTCATCTATTGAAAGAGGATGAATTGGAGATAAAGATCTTGCACATGCTGTTTCACAACTAAACGTGACAATGGTATTATTTGTGGCTGCTGTGCCGCTCAGGTTTCTACAGGATGGTGTGGTCACACCCTCAAGTCATTCTCACCAAAGACTCTGAGACGCAATGTCACACCCAGAAGTCGACCTAAGTCTCCCCAGAGAGGTGTTAAAAATATGCCATCC
Organism: Trachurus japonicus; assembly: GCF_045865225.1. Classification (NCBI taxonomy): domain Eukaryota; kingdom Metazoa; phylum Chordata; class Actinopteri; order Carangiformes; family Carangidae; genus Trachurus; species Trachurus japonicus. The sequence continues at coordinate 13,886,190 of NC_140919.1, read as the reverse complement.
ATGACAGCAGCCTTACATCAGCTGAGGATCTCTTTGTTATGTCTCTGGTAGCGACTGTGGCTGTTCCTTTTTCTCTTTTTTGTGATTTCATTTGATTTATTCACTTTTATCTTTTTTGAGAAAGCCACAGAATATCTAGAACTGAATGTACTGCAGATATAAAAGTAACAATGTCTTTGCGTTGGGGAAAACAAAAGGGAGCCTAATCCAAGTATATATCGTTTCAAAGGCTGCTTTTCTCTCGTGGTCTCCTTAAGACATTAAAATGTTCCTTCTGCAAAAGCTTGACCTCCCGACCTGTTCGTAACATCGAGAGCAATGCTACAACAGTTGGCTCTAGAGGCGCCAACAACCTTTGGCTGAGTGTTTGTTGTTTGTGCAAATAAAAGAAATATATTGGAGATTAATATTAACAGAATGTAATATATTGGGTTTTTTTTTTTCAAGCAGATTCACTGGAGCAAGAAATAAAGAGCAGAACTGGAAATAGTTCTTCTGTTGCTAAATGTGCACTTTCTTATAATTCAGGGATGGAGCTGCTTTGAAAACGTTGGTATATAGCCTGATATTAATCTTCTGATGACACTCTACAAAATGCAAATGTCTGTTTGTCATTCACAGCAGTGCTTTACCTTTCCTGAATTAGACGTCTCTGGAGTTGTTTTTATATGGCATTTGAAATTGAATGGGACTAAAAGAGCCACAGAGGTTTGTTAAAACCTGTTTAATTATAGCATTTGCATAGAACAAGTAAGTCATTATGGTTAGGACCAAAAAAAAAATGGATTTGATGTTTCGCTGTAGCTCTTATATTTGATGTTTCGGGGTCAGAGAAAATGCACAAATATTGCGATGAATATGACAAAATGGCAGGATTCGGTTTCACTGATATGCATTAATCTGTAACAAGCAGCCAGTATGTCCATAAAAACAGGCCTGGTGATCAGCATTTGAATGTGGACAATCATCACTTAGTTCTGCAGGAGGTTTGTTAAAGAATCCCCAATGTCCCCACTTCCCTCCCAGCTCAGTGAACTGGTGGCTGGATTATTGAGGGGGGCTGTTTGAGAGGGGTCTTATCCTTAAACACCACTGGTCTAACTCCTTCATGCCTGCACACATTTAGATAAAACAATAATTGAAGCTTGCCACTGCATAATCAGATTATAATTCTTTAATTAAGAAATCAAATATTCTTAGACAGATTTAATCAATACTTAACTCCAGCATAAGTCACTGCATTATGTTCAGAAAGCTGATTAGGCCACAGAGACTTTGCTGGTTTTGGGGGCAAACACAGCTGCCTCTTTAATCAGGAACATGTGGGGACATATTTGGGCTTTGATGTCTCTATCAAAGCTTGAATCATTGAATCCTAAAAAGGATGCCCAGATGTAAAGCCCTGTTTACACATTTAATCATCACCTACATCTGACTTTCTGCTACAGATCACTTATTGTGTAAGTCCAGATGCAGCTGGTATATCGAAGTTTTGTCATTTGACCACATTGGAAGGACAAACTGTTTCAGACTGTTCTGAGGAGCCACACTCAAAGGCGGGAGGAAAGTAGGCCGTCGCCAAGAGATGAAACGTGCGAGAATCTTTTTTTATGTGGGGGACAATGGGACTTATAATTAGACTGTCTCTAATGGAAGAAATTCATTGTGTTGCTCTCAGTTGTTCGCGAGAGTGACAGAGTGAGCACAGCGACGCGTTCCTGTTTTTATAACTTCTAGAAAGTTCCTCAAACGTAGACTAGACTGACACAAGAGGGGCGAGGTAAACTTCAATATTTTACTATGAAGGATCACATGAATGTAAATGGGCATCACATGGCAACATCAAAGCGGAGCGGCTTCAAAGAGAGGTCTTCATCAATTACCACAAGCACATCTAACGTATCCAACTTGGAAACAAAGACACAGTAGTGTTGCTGGAAGATTCTGGGTCTGTGACAGAGGTGTGAAAATAACTTGTTTACTACATGGCCTCAAAGACGAAAACAATCTTAGACTTCCACAAGTGATGAACATTAATCTTCTTCTATATCAATAACAAACCATGGGCTGCCAATATATTCTGTGTCACCCTCCGCACACAAAGTTTTTACTCAGAACACATATCTTTGGATTCCTGCTCAGAGCACAGCAAATAACAATATCTTTTTGTCTGCTGCCTCCGTCTTCCTTCAGACGTATAATGAGTGTAATTTTGTCGATGTTGCAGCATTCCAGTACAGTGCACATATCCAGTCAAGACGAATGTCTCAGAAAATGTGCGGGGTGGTATGTAATCGTCTATGGGACTCCAACTTTATTGCAGAACCCTCACATAGCTGAGATTTCTCTCTCATCAATGACAGTGTGGATTCTGTGTTTGCCTATACAGGAGCTGCAGACTGAATAAAACTTACTATGTCAGGCATCCTGGATTGGCTGTGTGCGTGAATGTAGACTATTCTATGGTCAGTCATTATCACTCCAGCCCTGCAGGCATATCACTCTGCTGGCACGGAGATCAAGTGAAAGCCATCAGCTATGCAGAAAGATGTGTCAGACTGGCAGACATAAACCTACACAAAGGCACACTTGTTGGCTCAGTGTATAAGAGTTTCAATTATTTAAACTGGCCAAAGTTGCAGCTTCCACCAGTTCTCACCGACTCTCACTTATAGGCATGCAAATAGACACATCTCTGCAGCTCTCTATCCCTCTTCTTTCAAAATGACAGGAAACAAGTCAGTTGTCTCAGGATTGAGCTGCCTCAAAATCATTCCTACACACTTTACACATAGCACACACACCACTCGATATGTATTGCTGCGCGCTTCTTAATAGAGCCCATATGGACAGAAGGGCTTGTGGGCTGGGAGGGCTTGGCCAGCAGTGAGGCCTCACAGCTGTCCTCTGGCAGCGTCCAACCAGCCCCCGCTGGTAGGCCACCATCATTAAAAGGCCAAGTGGATGAAGGGGAGGATCTCACCAACCCTGAGGTGAGCAATCTACAATGTCCACAGCCTGACAGAAAGACCACTTCCAGGCAGAAAGAGAGAGTGAGGGAGGGAGGGAGAGAGGGAGGCACGATGCCACAGAAATGTCGAGGCAGACAGGCAAATACACACACACACTGCCAGGCCAAGAAGTGTGTGAAATGTCAGCTTTTATGTATGTCTGCACACACACAACTTCTATACAGACTGCAACCTTTCTCAGGTCACAGCTCATACCAATACTATACTAACTATTCAGCTGCTCGTATGTAAAGAATATTCATTAAAGTGAACCATAGGAATTGCAAGATTTGAAGCAGGGGGACACTTATTACGTGTATACTGTAGGTATATATATATTTCTTTTTTTTTTTTTTTACTCTGAACTGCAATTAACTGTCCAAACTCTTTTTTTTATTAGCATTGTCAAGTAGTGGAGCCTGCACTGCATCTACACCCACATTATTTACATGTTTTTGCTTTCAAGTACAACAGAAGCAGTAATTACTGAAGATCTTATGGAATTGAAACCCAATTCAAGTCGACCACGAGACTATGTAATGATTCTTGTCTCCATGGCGACCATATTTTACACTTTAAATACCACAATTTATGCGGTATTTCTCATCTCATCTCGAATTGATTGAAACACAGAAAATACCTAATGTCCTTGTGTTGAAAAGGAACAAAATAAGCAATTATCCATCCTTATCTTACAGTAGCTGTATGTTTTTTTTTTTTTTGAAAATGCCAAGAAAATGGTTTGTTTATCATGTCTCAAAAGTTCAAAACCACAATCAAGCTGCTTCATTCACCATTTTTCTCATATAATTGAAACTCTATTTCCCCTATGCACCCTGTCTAGTCTGTGCAACAAGACGACTGGAGCCACACATACCATTAGCACCCACTGGTTCCTGGTAGCCTCTTACCACACTGCACTGTGCAGATATAGTACGGAAAAGAAGACACAAGTTATAAAAAGACAGCCTGGTTCTGATCCTTGGAGGAGCACTTTGCAGTTGTCAACCTTGTTTTCATGAATTAGTCATAGGGGTGTCATGTCTGTAACATCCACAATGTGCGCTGATGTTCTCTCTGTATCACTGCAGTCAACTGCAACAGCACAGTTTACTGTTGCCAGCCACGCTGACGTCAAAGCACATCAGCGAAGCCCGGAGGAGCTACAGGGAGAGTTTGGCTCTGAAAGAAGTTTTCGGTTTCCCCCCCTCCCTCCTCAACCCCCCGGTGCCTCCAGGGGAAGCATCATCAGCCTCTTCTGTCAGGGCTCAGGCTTGAGAACGACATTTTGGACGGACTGTACAATTTCCTTCAGCAGACATTATGGATTAGTTCATATTTTATAGCATGTTGTCAGAGTGGAAGAACACTAGGATGGACAATCTGGAAGAAGGCTGACCACCTCAACACTATTGAGTTCTTTTTTTCATTCAGGCAGAGGCCTTGCTAATCTTTAAATAGCATCTACCTGACATAAGTTGGATGCCATTCAAGTATTCACTGTTATGCAGGACAGTTCAATGACCCAGTATAATACAGTAAGAGATAAATCTAATAAAAGGGACATAATAGTGGCCGGCGGTGAGAGGGCCTTCACTGTTTGCCTCATTAAGGAATGGATATATTTCATTTTATAATTCAGACATCTTAACTCTGCGCTGCTGACTTATTAACAATCCTGTTAGGACTTATTAAAGATAGAAACAGCACAGAGAGACAGAAACAACTATATATCAGGAGAAGCATTGTTCTGTAGGCTATATCATAAAATCTTGGCTGACATCTTTTTTGAAGATATTTTAGAGCCGTCAGCACAGTGAAAGATCAACCAAGAAGTGTCAAGACAACTAGAGATCTGTTTTAGTGCAAATATTTAAATGCAGTGGTGGTGCTAAGAACTTGAAACAGTGCAGATACATACCAAGTATAGCTGGGTTAAAAAAAAAAGTGACAGGTACAATATTGGGTTGACTTTGCACCCAGTGTTAGTCTTACTTTTATATTTTGGATTCTGTTACAGCTTGGCCAAACGGCTATTGATTGGCACAAATGTCTCAGCTTCTCAAATATACACTAAGTACTTTCTGCTTCCCTCTGTGAGAGATGAGAAAAGACAATCTTTTATAGACTAAAATTATTATTGGTATAATGGAAAATAAAGGCTAATGGACAATAAAAATTGATTCAGCTATGGAACCAGTAATTTATTATATATATCATATTACATATATGATATAAATATATATATATATCATCATTAATGTCAGCTAATAAGTGTCCACAGGAAATACAGCATGGGAAATGCAATAAACAGAGTAATAAAATGCACAGAAAACACTTATAGGCCTATATGCATTTCTATAGCTGTCACATAAAGTGAAGATACATCTTCAGCTTTACATTCACAACAATGCAGGTAACAATGTTGTGAGATGTTTTTTCAATTGTGCACATAAACCTTTAATAATAAGCTATTCTATTCTCTCTATTTTATTTGCACAGCGGAAACGATGAATCCCAGGATCGACTGCAGCGTGAACTGTCTCCAGACACTGGCTGGAGTTTTAATCGTGGCGAGCCGTGAGTCAGACATTGTGGGGAAGAGACAGAGAGGTGGGGAAGTGGGAGGGGTAGCATTCCAATATTACCATATCATCCATAATTAATTTGGAGAATTCATAGGCACGTATAATCCCCCAACCCACAAGCATACACACACACACAGACACACAACGCAAACTCCACAAGGTAAATCAGCAGCACTCAGTTAGCATGTCTGTGTGCATCATCACCAGAAGAGCTCTAAGAAGCACAATTTTTCAGAGTGGTGATGATGATGTTGCTCTGTCTGTAACGACTGTGCGATTCGGCAAACAACATTTTCAGAAATCAGATGTAATTTCACTGGACAAATCAGTGCAATTACTGCACCAGTGCACTGTAATTTTCTCCTAATCTACAATTTTTCAGGTCAGAATAAAGCTATTAGGGCCAAAATGGGAGTTGGGTTTGGATATGTGTTTGTGTTTGTGTGTATGTGTGTGTGTGTGTGTGTGTGTGTGTGTGTGTGTGTGTTTGCGGGGAGGGCATGTTGCTGAGAGGCAAAGATTACGCACCTGTGAATTTCACAAATTAATTATGCATATTGACTTAACCTTTAGGCATTGTCCTGTTACATCTGCCTTTCTGTTTCTTCTGACTGCTTTTCATTTAACCCTCCTGTTGTCCTTCTAGGTCAAATTGACCCAATCTGTTCCCTTCCTCCATCCTTCCTTTGTCCCTTCCTTCTTTCCCTCCTTCCTTCCTTGAACAAATCTGTTCCCTCCCTCCATCTTTCTTTCCTTCCTTTTTCCCTCCCTCCCTTCCATCATTCCTTCCGTCCGTCCGTCCGTCCGTCCATCCTTACTTCTTCCTTCCTTTTTGACCCAATTGACCCAATCTGTTCCGTCCCTCCAACTATCCTTCTTTCCTCCCATCTTTCCCTTCGTCCTTCCTTCCTTCCTTTGATTTGATTTGATTTTTTATTTGTCTCAAACAAGCACAGCAAAAGACAAACAGTATATGTAAAAAAAACAAAAAGAAACAAAAACAATAATGATACTGTGCAAGTTTGAGAAGGGGCTGAAGGAAGCAAAGCTTATCAAGTTCAGCCCCCCCTTACATTGTGATTCATGTCATACATCTGTAATTCCTTCTTTCCCTTTGTCCTTTCTGCCTTCCTTCCTTCCTTCCTTCCTTCCTTCCTTCCTTCCTTCCTTCCTTCCTTTCATCCTTCCTTCCTTGACCCAGGAGGAAAACAGGAGGGTTAAGAGAAAGAGAACTCAGCTACAAAATGATCATAACTTCAAATCAGTGGCTGTTTGGAGTGAAGATCCAACATGCGTCTGATCCTGTGTTTACCATGGCGACGGATCGCTCCGAAAGGGTCGGCCATCTTCCCTCTGGCTAATTCAAAATTGTGAATATGCAACAGGTAGGTGTGGAGCATCTCAACGGACTGTGCTATTTGTTCAATAGAATGGACAATTTTTGCAGGCGTTTTTTTTTATTATTATGCAGAGAGGGAGAGATGATGGAGCCGCTCTCTCACACACACTTATTTAAAAATAAACAGCAGTGAAGCATCCATCCAAATCATTCCAATCAACAAGAGCAGCAAAAAAGACTTCCCTCACTAACAAACAAACAGGATCACTCCCTTGTCCTGCCTTTCTCTCATTATTTCTCTGTGTGTGCTCATGCTTGTGTACAAAAAAAGAGAGGCAGCAATCAATATCTCGCTCAGGGAACAAATGGTCCAGTCCAGACTTGGGTTTTATGTATCACAAAAACAACATGCACAGAGACATGAAGTTCTGCTTCTTGTCATTTAATAATATTACCACCATGCAGCCCTCTCATGAGCCCACGCAGGAGAAGAAAGCGCAGCGTTTCCTTTGAAAGATAACACCAAATAAAAGCCCATTATGGAATTACTACCTTTGCCGTGACTGTTTCTTTCTTCATTTTTTTCTACTATGAAATGATGACTTACAATATCTGACTTCCTTATTAGAGCCAACATGCTTTTATAACCTTAAGAGGAAATGATCAGATGGCGCTGCGTTGGTGAACGTCGCGCAGCTGGCTGTTGGCCCGTCTGACTGACAGGCCCGCGTGAATGACAAGCTGTCTGTTTGATTGACTGACTGGCTGACCGTTCGACTGGAAAGCAAACAGACTTCGCTTTCTGACCGACACATCAACTGACTGATATGCTGACTCGAGTGGCCGACTAACCGGTCGCTGACACGAGAGCTGATCGGCAGATGTCACTTGAGTCGGTGGGTGGCCTAAGCAGGCTGTCGGGAGGAGGAGGAGGAGGATATTGATGTGTGGGTAGATGGCTGATGTAGAGCTGGTCTTGCTGCTGAAGACAGCAGGAGAGAAGGAACAGCAGGAGGAGGAGGAGGAGGAGGTGAAGAACCAGAGTGCACCAGTACCATGTTTTTCTGACAAGCAACAACACTTCCTGAATTTGTGTGTGACTTGGACCCTGGCATCCTGGGCAGGCAGACAGTTATAATAACCTCTCGCTGTCAGCATGACACCGTGAGTTGTAGGGGGATACCAGCAGGCACAAGCAGACCATATGTGCATATTTCTTGTCTTAGACCGGTATGCATACAGTACACGCATGCATGCACGTCTGAGCGAGCGTTTCCGTGAAGCCGTTTTGTAGCTGCGTTAACGGTGCACGCCTCCCACCGAACGGTTCCATCTGAACAGCCCCGGTTCCACCTCTCACAACAGCCCCGGCTGTATTTTTCTGCCAGATACAGGGGTATTTGCGACACAGGCACACTGGGCTCAGCCGGTCCTAACTGGCATTCTGAGGGGCAGACCTTCCAAACAGAATAAAATTGCTCCAGCTTGGCATGTGCAGGAAATAGCATCTTCTCTCGTCCTGTGATACCTGTGGCAGTTTGTGCCCAGCCAGCTAAATCTCTGAAAGCTCACCTCAGGTGTGTTGGGAATTTAAAATTATATTCTATACTACAGGACTGGCAGTGGTGGGCAGAAGTGTCAACAAACCACATCTCGAGAAAATTACAGGACGAGTACATGTCAAACTATTTTAACCCAGTGTTGGCATGCGTGGTGACACTCACGGTGGGTTTGGCGCCTGCTGTCAAATTTGCAGCCATGAAATCACTGGAGGTTCAGACAGTTCATGGTGAAAAATGTCCACAAAGCCAGAAACTGAATGGCAGGGAGGATGACGGGAAGGTGTGAAAAGAAGAGATGCAACTGCACAATTAACACAAGTGGGAAAGTAATATAACTGGATCTACTGGAAACCTTTGAGAAAGCTGATATTCTTGGAAATTTATATACAAATAAATGAATTGTGAGTGTTTCCCATTAAATGTGTCTTCTGCCAAAAAGACAGTAATTCTTTTTTTTTGTCAACTGAGTGAATTGTCTTTCACTGTCACTTGACTATCCCCCAATGCCACACACTGCAATGTGATCCTGTTCTCAACTGCTAATATTAAAGGGATAGTTCAACATTTTGGCAAATTGGCCCATTGCCATAATCGCTATAGTCATAGCAGTAGGTTCGTTACCTTTATTTGTCAGTGCAAGCTATTTTTAGAATGGCGGAGCAGAGCCGTGAGCTGCTCAGAGCTACGCTACGGAGGCTCATCAAACTCATCAAATACACACTCCAAAAACTCTAAAACATTCTCATGGACAAGTTGTGACCTGCACATTCACCACGCTATGAGATAATAACGGAACATTACCAGACAGAGTTCTTTCAGAGGCAAATGCAGAGACTGCTTGCTGAAGAACTGTCCCTGAAGGCAACATGCATCAGTGGTTTTGCATGAATTTACCTCTAAAACAACTCTGTCTTGTAACGTTCCGTTATTATCTCATAGCGTGGTGAATGTGCAGGTCACAACTTGTCCACCAGAGTGTTTTGGAGTTGTTGGATTGTGTATTTGATGAGTTTGATGAGGGAAAACAAGAAATTCCAGTAGTGTAGCTCTGAGCAGCTCACGGCTCTGCTCCGCCATTCTAAAAATAGCTTGCACCGACAAATAAAGGTAATGAATCTACTCCTAAAAACTATATAGAGATTATGGCAATGGGCCAATTTGCCAAAATGTTGAACTATCCCTTTAACATCTATTAGTTTTTAAGTTGACAGATAGTTAGTTTTCACAAATCTTTCAGCTCAAGCAGCGTTTAACAGCACGCCACAAAGATCAAAGTACAACTAATTTCAACAATCAAGCATCACACAGAGGCACTGCAACAAACCACTTCAACAGTTTACAGTTTGCATTGCGTGCACTCTGTAAACTGTTTAAGTGTTTTGGTGGTTTGGTGGTTTGGAAGTTGTCTTTCTATGATCTTTTTCCCTCAGAGGTTAGCTAGCTGGCAGCTTGCACTTAATGTTGACAGATTTAATAGAGGAGGCTAAAGATGTCCACATGGAAGATAAGTGGAGTTCCTTGATGGACTGAAGGAGATGGATGCAAGTTTTGCGATGCATAATGTTGCTATTTTCTGGTATGTGCATGTTCCAATTTCGTTTTAATGTGGCAGGGAAATTCCTGTCCCCACATTTTAAATCTTCCATAGTATGATCAATTATTTCCATACCATTTCTTTTATGTGGCTTGAGTGCAAAAACATGAAACGTTGTATTTCACTTCCCTTAATGTCCCTACAGAACTGTCCCATCCTTTACTTTACATCCACAAGTAGCAAATAAACAGCAGTAAAGAGGGATTAAGTGGTTTACAGATTCTTTATAACGGCACAGAAATCGCAGCACAGAGCCAGAGTTTACATTTGTTATACATCCATTTAACTTCAACTAGCTGTATTAGCTGCAATTTGTTGCCATTCTGTTTCACTGTGAAAACTTAATGAAAAACATCCATCTCTTTAGAGCATTCGGCTGATCGCTGTTGCAGACTATAGATCCCCTTGGCAGCTAATTTCAGAGGTTCCTTAAAAAAAAAGAAAAGTGATAACATTCAACATGCAGGCATGGAAAGAAAAAAAAAACTTGGCAATATTTTATCCAGGAAAATATTATTTTAAAATGGTGCACACGGAGGATAGTTCAAAAAAAGCTCATGGGTGTTTGTAAAGTTCATGTCATTGAGGGAATCACAAGTTTTCTCTGAACATCCTTTAGGCTGCTTCCATATGGTAGTGACTTCACGATTCATACTTCACACATCTTACTTCATCTTCCCGTAATGGCTCTCCGGGAGCAAAGCTGTGCTGATGATAATCTTGCCAGATGGCCTAAGCGGTAAAACAGTAGAGGCAGCTTCTTTCCTTCATTTAAATATCACTTTCTCAACAGGGAGTACAGCCTTGGACTTGGGGAATCTAGGCAGAAATGTGCAGGGAAAATGATAAGCGCGGTGTGAGTTACTTCTTCCTGATGCATAATGTCTGCGCTGCCTTTGACTTCAAGCACATGAGCAGACATAAATGATTGGATTTAATCTGATCTGAATATGAGGAGTTTTGTGTCATTTATTTAGATGATGACTCGGTACAGACGTTCACGCGACGCGCTAACCTTTCTGGATGTACCCCGGCTTATTAGACGACCGACTGATGTTATGCAGAGAAAATCAGATGCACGACATCAGTGTTTTAATCAGCGCCCCGGCACACTATTTTCTAGCCCCAAGCAAGCCTTTCAGACTAAAAGTCTGATCTCTTTCTAGAATAACAGAGGGGTCAAAGCAAGTCTGCCCGGCAGGCAGCTACATAAAATGAACATGTTATGTCTCAGGGATAAAAACCTTGGATTATTATTCATGAGGACAAGTCTTCACAAATGATCCCATCACATTTACATTAATAAAAATCATGCTAATGGCAGCGTGAGATGTTCATTGCAGAGTTCAGTATTGGGCTAAAGGACACAGGTGAGGAGGAAATTAATGAAAGATACACACACTTTGCTGCAATGACTAGATTTAATGAAAGACAAAATAAAACCTGTAGGCTAAATGATCACATGGTTATTATTATTTTAAAATCGTCATGCGCACAGTAATAAAAATGTTCTAACTATTTTTCAGGAAGTGCAGGCTACTGGGATTTAGCAAACTTGTATAAATAGCTATTTATAAAAATATCACGAGGTCAGACGCTAACCGAAAACTCCAGCACTACATTGCTCCTCTATATGAATGGGCGATAACTGGGTTTGTTGCCATGGAAATGTGGCATGCATCGGCATCTTGTTTGCTGGAAATGGCAGTTAGGTATCCTTTTTGGCCACTGTCACTGACAATAGAGCCTTTAAGGACACTCTATTCTACACCGGCACAAAGAACGAGAGATTAAATTCAGCTTTAATTCATCAGAAATGTGACAAAGAAAGTTCCTCTACAAAACCAAGGCAAGGCGGAGAAGTTTGATAAGGATGCGTAAGTCACAGGCGCATTCACTGTGTGTCTCCCTGGAGGAACAGAAGAAGACTAACTGTGGAAGAAGACCCCCAAAAAAAAAGAAAACACACAAACACAGCCCCCGCCCCCTCTCTATCCTCCTCTGTACCCCCAACCCACCCTTTTCCTAATAGAAATCATTCACTATAAGCTTCCCAGGGACAACCTCATTAGAAGAGCGGAGCAGACATGCAGACTTCCATCTGTCTCCCCGTCTACTAGTTTAATGAGCTTTTACTTGCGTGCTTCACCAATGGCAAGACATGGCTTTATTATTCATTCAGACTGCTGTCACCCACAGGATGCAGATCTACACTGCACTTATGCTACGTAGCGTAGGAAGGATGTGTTTACCTTCAACATAGATAGCTTATTTATGCTCAGGAGGACGCCATGCTAGTATCAGTATCGGTGTATCCAACACCGAGAAGCGCTTTTGACGACAAACTTGGCATCTTTCGTCAAGGACAGTCACTTATCCTTTTTGGGTCTGTTCCTGCCAGCCGCTATGATTGAGTGAGTGAGTGAGGGAATAGTGGCTGGCAGGAACAGACTGCACACTTTGGTGACTTTTTGATACGTTTGAAAATAAATAAAACTTAGAAATAAATAATACACAAATAAATAAATAATAATAATAAAAAAAACAAGAAATGCAAACACAGCCCCAAGTATCTTTTGTGATGGCCGACAGTCCGCCATTGTAATTCCATCTCAGGCTGAAGACAAAAGTGGACCGCTCGCTGAAAACACACAGCTGTGTACATAATTGTGTGCTTGTGCGCTAATCCTTTCTTCAAGACGGTATAACATATTTACATTAATTTACTGTGTAGAGAGGTGCACTGTCATGGCCTTCATCCCTTCATGGCTTATAGTTTGGGGGTGGGTGCTGCTGAAGTGAGTGCCGAGGTCACTTTTGATGACTGGCCAATAATTATGATGATTTATGTATGAGTTGTATAGCCTCTGTTTATGCCATGATTATTAGACTCCTTAGACTTCTTAATTGGCATGTTATTGGCTTGTAAAGCTGATAAATAGTTCCCTATTTACATGCACAGAGGTTATGGAGGGAAATTAACATTCATTGAGAGTCGTGTTTCCGGGCACTGGTGAATATAAGGTATTCATACAGTAATCCTATTAGCTTTATATCTGTACCTTCAACTGTTTAATATTATTACTCTATATGTTCACCATCTATAGTCGCCAACTTTATCCTCACAGGTTTTTGTCTGTGGTGCCTGCTGCTCCTGCTAGAAAAATGGGGGGGGGTGTGTGAAAGCAGAGAGAGAGCGAACCAAAAAGTCGTGGGCTGAGCAAGGATTCAATTGATTCAATGTCAAGATAAATCTATAGATTACTGCAGATGTATGAGATTATTCATCACAGATGCTTCATTTGTGCTTTTGAAATGTCCCTAAGGGAGACGAATGCTCGGCTATTCTCTGTGTATTTTTGCAAATATATACGGGGGGCTTGTCAATGGGATGTCGGTGAACTAAACAGAAGAAAAGAAATCTCTTTTAGCCATCGTTACCCTTCGCCAAGGCCATTTCACTCCCACCGTACAGTGATCCTCAATCATCCCCCTGCACCTACAGTATAATACCTGCTGCTGCCGTTCTGGACCAAATCAAAAATCCAAGCCAGTCAGGATTTCCGGCAGGTGCTAACCAAAGGGAATAAACCCCACAAATTCGAGTTCATTTAAAAATCAATCAGGTCGTCACCTCGGCAACTTCCTCCTGACACCCCTCTCCATCTCCCTCTCGGTCTCTCTCTTTTGCTCCGCCATGTCACCGCCTCCTCCCCTCCGCCCCCACCAAATGATCGGAGCCAGTGAGCCATGCAGGCGTTAAAGTGAAATAGGGAGTGTGAGAAATGCATGAAATAAGTAAACGTATGAAAATTTCTCAGGTGTTTATGTTTCAGCGAGCAAAGGAGTTGGCGCTCGCTCAGACATGGGGCACGGCTGTTAGCTCCTTCACGTCCGCTTGGTGGAAATGGCATGAAACGCAGTCTATTTCACAGGCCAGTGGGCGGAGCTGGGCCAGAACGGCACAGACCTACTCTTTACTCACTCTCATTAAACACTCCACTTTGCAATGGAGCACACAAGGTGATGAACCCACACTCAATATCACCACAATAAGGAACAGGTGCATCTATCAGGAGTGGGTTAGTCTGGGACTTCTGTGTTTGCTGCTGATGGAATTTATTGTCTCATGTGTGAGTGTGAGAGTTTGTGTTTGTGTGTGGGTGGAGGGGGGGTATCATCGTGGTAAACCCTTGCATATGGGAAATGTGTATGTAGATGTGGGCTGGAACAGATGTTTGGTTTTATTCTGCTGAGTCTGTAATACATTTAACAAGCCAGCCCTTTTTTTTCTTTTTTTTTTCACAGGTTAAATCTGTCGCCGAAGCAACCGGGAAAGTTGTACCAGAGGTTTGTTATCAGCACCACACAGTGCTGTGCTTTATCTTGCACCATATGTCCTGAGTGTTGTTGATAAATGCTTATGGTGTTATGGTGGAGGTGAATATGCTCACACTTCGCTCCGACTCTGCAGAGCTTCATCAGCCATTACACTGAATAATTACAAAGGCAGCGCAGAAATTCACACAATTAACAATGAAAATAACACCTAATACGTATGAATGAAATCCAAATTATTTCAAGGAAGTTATGTTGAGATGAAAGATGAAACAAAATTCTGATTAAATATTCCCTTCAGAGGTGCTGATCCTCTCTAGTAAACATCTGACTCATTCCAAGGGACATGCAGCTATTTTTATGCGGCTTTTAACTCTATTCTGTCATAGAGACTCAGGGTTAATGATGACTTGACCACGGAGAGTATGTTTCAGTGGAGCAAAGGCTTAATTGCTTAAGGATGTGCTCTTTCTCCTGTGTTGTTCTCCTTGTATACAGTTGACCTTGTGATTAAGGAGCTGGGTTCTTGGTGCAAGTATGCAGATGACACAACCTGCGCTGCTGACCCTCTCCTCTCCCCAGGAAACATACTGTAGGCTGCTCATTAAAAGAAGACGAGTATTTAGCTCTTGGTCCAAAAGTGGCAATTTAATTTAGCTTTAACTGATTATATAAAAGATTGTTTCACCTGTTGCATGTGGCACTTCAAAGTTACACATATCTTGGGCCATGCCTAGATTACCAGAAGGATCACGACTTCAATTTCTTTTAAGAATTCACAATTTCAAAGTGAGTCAGTCAGTCACTCTTAAAAACCAGCAGCAAAAAAAAAAATTGGAGTGTTTTGACATTCCACTTGACTTCGTGGTTTGGTCACCTGAACAGCAAGATTAGGAGTAAGCTGGCTAGAATATTTGGCATTGCCAGCAAAATCACTGGGAAGCCCCAGATAAAGCTGAGTGAGCTTTATAACGTCAGGACAGGGGATAAAGCCTTAAGCAACCTGACAAACAGCTCTCATCTTTTATTTTCTCAGTCTGAGATGCCAACCTCAAACCGAGAAAAGTATTTATCTGTATCTTTGACTTTTGCGCTGTCGTCTACTTCACACACAAGTTTGTCTTGTCGCTGCATATGTTTTACGTGTTGTTTGTTTGATATGTTGTACATGTTCTTGTGCTGCTTTGATGGTTAAACAATTTTCAGTGTGGTGGACCATAAAGTTGATTTTTAAGTGAATATTGTGGGATGAAACAGACTCATGTCATGGCTCCAGTGTGAATGAAAACATCCTGTCAGCACTGAGCAGCCGCCTCTGTTGGCGCTCAAGTCATGGTTGAAGCATGGCTATATTGATTAGGCACTATGGCAGCCCACTGGGCCAGTGGGGCCCCTTCAGGGCCTGCCAGTCAACATCATTCCCTCAGACTAAGAAGTGGAAACGTTTCATTTCAGCCACACAGAGGAGAAATGAAGTGTGGAAGTGCTCTGTTGCTCCTGTTCTTTGGTAAAAAAATATGAATTTTGTTAAAAATGAAATCAGGAACTGACAGAAGGAATTTATTGGTTTGCATAGCGTCCTGCACATGTGTTTGCAAACACACTCAGGAGATGCAAAATCATACATCTTGTAGGCTACCATGTAAAATAAATTCAACACACACACACCCTCACATCAACACTCAACACACCATAACCTCCCTCCATCCAGCTGGCCTAGGTCACGGTTTTCTGTATGTAAAGGGTAACAGGTGTTTTATTTTGTGAAAGTAACCACAAGTGTGTTGGTCACAACAGCTAGCTTGAGTAGCGCCAAATTCATCCGAACAAAATTGTAAACAGCTGGTATTTAGACAAATTAACGACACACTGCTGATCTAAACGGCTACTTTCTCGCCTAAAAATGTTAGAAAAGGCGATAAAGTGGTATATTTACAGAGTTTAGAGCTAAAATGAAATCAGCTTCTGACTGCTGATTTCGGCTCGGGTAGGAGGCAGGCTAACGCTACACTCCCAGTGTTTGAGCTAAGCTAATTAGCGGTGCGCCAGCTCTGCCCGTATCTCCCTTGTTACTGCACGCACAGTCGAAAGGATGGTGTCTTTCTGCTGGTCATGGACTCGTGAGTGAGGCAAGACATGAAAAAAAAAATGTTGGCGAATCCCTTTAAAAATGAAATCAGGAACTGACAGAAGGAATTTATTGGTTTGCGTAGCGTCCTGCACATGTGTTTGTAGGCCTGGGACGATAATAAATTTTGCTGGACGATATATTGTCCCACAAATTATTGACGATAAACGATATTATTGACACGTTTTTTTGAGAACAAATTAACCACTAATATAATAATAATATATTTCTGACCATTTTTGGCCAGGTCACCCTTGCGAAACAGATCCTGATCTCAATGGGCTTTTATCTGGTTAAATAAAGGTTAAATAAAATAAAATAAAAAATTTCATAATAATGCAAGTAGTCCCTTTTAAATGCGATAAACTTTTATTTCTCATGAGTATTTTTTTTTAACCATTGTAATTGGAATGATAAGAACTTATATAGCTACTATCCTAAATAAATGAAATAAACAAATAATAATAAACAGTGCAGTGCAGTTCTTCTGTCCAATAACGTTACACACCTGAAGCTCCACTTTTCATTCAAACAAACTAATGTGACTTCCACAGATGTAAGATTTCATCAATGAGACTAGCATTTATCTCCTAAAAACTATTAAACCAGCCGGCGGTAAACCTCTAAAAACCTGCTGATAAGTTTTCTTAGTCGTTTTCTCCCCCAATGACGGAGGCTGAGGCCCGTGAGCTGCTGCAGACCATAATACATCCATGCTGCAGACTGTGGGAAGCCCCGCTCCTCCTGCTCGCTGCTACCACATTAGCTCCAAAAACGTCGGAGGAAATCTCCTAACAGGCGATATGTGGATAAACTGACCACAGACTGGGGCTCTAAACTGTGACTTTTCGCATGAAAAAATATTAAAACTTTAAAAAGTGACGTGTTAACAGCGCGGCAGCAATAATTACGGTAAAATAGCTTTTAGCTGCTTAGCTTTACAGCTAGCGCTGCCGGTTGCTGCCAAATGCATTCTGAGAAACAAAGATCCTGGATGACTGAAAAGAGGGTTCACTCCTTTCATTCTGCAAAACAAACGGCCAGGTGCTGAGACCGATGCACAGAGTGAAGCCTCTTGTCATCCAGCCTGGTTGGAAAACAAATACGTGCGCATGCACATGGCGATTTATCGAGGCCCAAAAAATGATCGAGTTCTTTTTCATTTATCGTGCGATTAATTGATTTATTGATTATCGTCCCAGGCCTATGTGTTTGCAAACACACTCAGGAGATGCAAAATCATTACATCTTGTACCATGTAAAATGAATTCAACACACACACACCCTCACATCAACACTCAACACACCATAACCTCCTTCCATCCAGCTGGCCAAGGTTTTTTCTGCGCTCACTCTTTTAACATTCATAATATATATAGGACATTCCCTTCATATGTGACTACACTTTGTCAGTGTAATTGTCACTTGCGGTCAGACTGAGCTACACATCTGTCAGGCCAGATACACTGCCTCAGCCAGAGAGCCCTTGCCACCTTCATTTCAGAGTGAAGTATAGTATACTAGAGCCTGGTCATATTGCCTCTCTGCCTTCTATCTTCAAGGTGTGTTTGATTCATACTCTCACATCCAACCAAGGCGATTAAAAGAGACCAGCAAGGGCAAAAGCATTAGGTGAGTAAAGTTAAAATCAAAGGCACCCTATAAAGTTGACGTTGCACATTAGTATTTGATATGTAGCAGATTCGGGTCAGCTGCAGCATTGACCTCAGAACAGAAACATGGTAAAATCGGTGCGGGAAATCAATGAGACAACCCAACCTCACCTTATTCATATTCTGGTTCAACAAATGTAAGAAATAGGGATAAAATATAGAAGAGGCACTCATTGGCTCTGCACTAATGATGGTTGATACACTATAACCTGCTGCAGAACATTGCGAATGGGGAAATCTTTGAAGCAGGTATAAGAACATGGACTGGGATTCAGGGAGTGTGGAAAATCAAATACATTCTTTGCCGTGGTTTCATTAGATTTATATATTAATTCAATATACAGTGTGATACTGCCACTGGAAGAAATTGTGAGCAGAGAGCTGATGCTAATTTTTTAATACATCGCTTTAAAAGATGATTCATTTACTGTGACAGTGTTAAAAACAATATTCTGAAATGAGCATCCCACGCAATCCGCCTCGCATCGTTCGACTATCTAAGAAATGCATCCAGTTCAGCAGAGGATTGTGCCACCATTTCAATACAACAAGGGTGTCTATGTGTATGTATGTCATGTTCTTGACAAGCTTCTACTCATATCAAGCCAATCTGAAGTCTCTATTTCCACCATGTAAAATATGCATTGAGTGTCTACGCCACTAGATGCAAAAGAACATCCCACACTCTCAGGGCATCTTACTATTGAATGAAGTGCGCTTCCATACTCTGCATACTGCCAACTCTTTTAGACATGCCTTTCTCCATGGTCAGGTGCACATTGAATGTTTTTTTCTGAAGCCTTTTCTCTTAACTCTGCAGCTCCTGAGAGACTGTGATAGAAAAAAAGAACAAAAAAAAAACACAACAACAACATCTAACCAAGCCCTCAAGTGCCTCTAAGATCTGAAACCCCCGTGGATGTATCAAGCCAGTAACTGTGTGTCTATGTGTTTATGTTGGAGAGCCGAGGGGCGTCTGTGTGTTTACCAGACTTTGTCTAAGTGCGCGGGTATTTATGGCCGATGCAAAGGTGTCTCAATGAGGTAACAACCTCTAAAGTCTTCTCTACCGTTCCATCTCTGTATGATAACTCCTTCACCATCTCATCTCCTCCTCTCCTCTCCTCTCCTCTCCTCTCCTCTCCTCTCCTCTCCTCTCCTCTCCTCTCCTCTCCTCTCCTCTCCTCTCCTCTCCTCTCCGCTTCCATCCACTCCACCTCTTCCATAATGCATGAAGCGAACTCCTGCTTGTCAGATGCAACCGAAGGGATGCAGATGTAGAATTCACAGCTGGTGACTTCGGAGCGGAATAGGTGTATGGCAGTCCCTTTCCATGATGTGAATATTATTTCCTCTCCATTAATAACGGGGTGCCCTGCGTTGTGATGTCTGCTTGCGAGCATAAGGATGAAAGAGTGGGTAGCTGAACAGCAAAGTAGGAGGTCGAGTTAGTTTATGATGTTTTATTGGTTTCCTTTGGTGTGGCTTTGAGTGTGTGTGTGGGTCAACATGCAGTTTCCGCACTGGAAATGGCCTCAGGGCCTAATTTACCTGTAGGCCAGGCAGAATGAACAATTTCTTGTTTATGCAACATGCAGGTGTATAGAAGGCCAAAAGGCATTGTGAATTTAGGAAGGCCAAACTGACGGCGGAAGTCAAGACCCAGGAAAACAAATTTAGAAAGAATTGTGTTTGACATGAATTTTCATCACACATAATCAGTGTGAAGGAATGATTTCCCTGCATATCCCTATTTGACACATCATACCAAAGGGGGTTGGAGCAGTTGAGCCCTTTCTGCAGTTGTAAGTGGATTAAGCATATCTCACTCTAGGCGATGTCTGGATAGGTGGGCACTCACAATGATCCTGTGGCTACAGAGCAACGCTGGTTGGTCTTTGAGTATTTCTGTTTGTGTTTTCTGTGAATTTTCAGATCAGATTGTGTGGAAGTAGCATCACCACCTCAGGTTTCCAGAGACAGGAGCCTGGACCTGCTGTATGCTAATGCCTTGAGGTTCTACCTTGCACCATTTGCATTTATGCATGTTTATTCACTTATGGTGTATTTATTACTATTACTCGTTTATAAGAGTTTCTGATTGTTTGCTTATTGGCTTCCTTTCTCCTGGCTGCTGTAACAAAATTAATTTCCCTGTTGGGATGAATAAAGTTTTCCAGAATCTCACTGTTTTATCCTTAGACACTACTTTAACTGATCAAATCTGCCATTTTCTCTATACTTAGAAATCACCTCCCATTACCTTGGACATCACTCAACCAAGACCACTTTGTAATGCTTTTCTACCGGAGCAGACGGAGTGCCAGGCTTCAAAACTACTTTAAACACGTGCCTTCTGTTGACGATTAAAGGAACATGTCAAAACATTGAAGATTATACATTTCTCTCGACAGTTTGCAGAGCATCCTATTCATCCCCGCCTCATATGAGGATGAAGAAACACAAAAACACAGCACCATTAATGTCAAAAATAATTGCCCACACTAACTTTCATGTAGCCTCATCATTCAACTAGCGGGAAATAATTAATTCCATCTGTCCGCAATCGAAAATGGTTTACATATTTGATATGCGGGCTTCAGGAGTGGAGCTGAGGCCCAGGAGAGAGTCAGGCTCGACAAGCCCCAGCTCCACATGGCTGCATTTAATTAGGAGGGATGCTGGAGAGGATGTGGGGGTGGTGCTTATGTTAACTGATTTCCCTCTTTAATCAGTGCTAATCTCCAGTCATTTTCACAGCACAATGCCAGCTCATTCATGAAGTCAAATTAATAGGTGAGGAATATAGTGCTGGCTGGCTCGGGCCTGGCATCATACGATGTTGGAGTCCTATCTCCTCCTGTCTCTCTTTTCCTCAATTATTTTATCTGCACCTCTGGGGTGGTGGTGGTGGTGGTGGTGGTGGTGGGTGGGAGTTCTGTATAAGAAACGGCAAAAAATAGAGACGTGCATGAGAGAGAAGCATAACGACGGCGTGCGCACGGACGAGACAAAAGGGGAAACTTATTTCTTTCACTGGGCTTGTGAAACGTTGCATTGTGGGAGTGTAATTATATGTGCACCTGATGTGTCCTCCTGTCTTGTTTCTGTCCTGGAGAAAAGCTCATAGCAGCCTGCAGAGCGATACAGCAATAATCCGGAGATGCATTGTGAATTTGGAAACACACTTGACAGTTGATGTGTGTGAGCTAGAGAAATAGAGATGTTGACTGAGCGGGAGAGAGGAAGGGTCTTTGGATGAAGGTGTATTTTTACAGAATAAGTGTGACTACTATCATTACGGCGAGCGACGACTTGATTGTAATAATCAGAAAATTCTGCCTCAGCTCTGTGCCCTGGAATTAAACAGAAGGAGGACAGAGGGAGAACACAGAGTGAATAGCAGAAAGGAGTGGGTCCAGTATCGGCCCACCCAGTGCTGGAATATGACCATAATTGTTCTGGGGAGCTTTTTACACTTTAGCCATCAGACTGCTGGCTCCAGCTTTTTGCTCCAGGTTTAGTCTGAGGGACACAACAGCAAACTCCTGCTGGGTTTCTCGTGCCCCTGTGGGTGTAGAAACGGCAAAATGAATAGAGTTCGTGTGGTTTTAAAAAGTTGCATAATAAACAAGAATAAAATCATTGTTGGGGAAGGTCAGGCAGCCGACAAAGACCGTACAACAGAAGACAATGTGAGCTACAGACAGAGAGAGTCTCTCAACTGAAGCCAGATTTGCAGATTTAGATGTAGGAGGGAGAGAAAATGGCAGTGGAGGTGTGTGGACACATGTGTGTAAGTGTGTAAGTGTGTGTGTGTGGTAGCAGAGCACGAGAGAAAGAGAGAGAGTAGATGTGGCCATCTGTAGGATTATTACAGGGTGCTCTGCCAGGTTAAATGAGGCAGAAGGCCGAGACATTTGGTGACACATCTTAGGTAACAGTGCGCACAATTGTAATGTGCTACTGCATGTTTCTGTATGGACACACTCGTTCATGTGAGTCACAGCATAAAGTCCTCTCTCAAAGACGTTTGCTCCCGACGGTGACCTTTCCTTCTGCTTTATGGCGTGAACCAATATAAAAGCTGAGTGTTCTGATGAAGGATTAAAGATCTGTTCCGCCCCGTTCACTGCAGCCCGTCCTCTAAATTAATGACATCATGTTTTACCTTATGTACTATCGTAGCTTCACTACGCTGATGACACCATCCCATATTTTAATGCCCAGTCAGGCCTTAAGCATCTAAATTCATCCACATAAGAGGGCGGCCCCACTGGTTTTTGCTTAGTTATGTATAAAGATATAAGCAGCTGCAAGTTTCAACAGTATAATATACAGGGCACAGGGAGCCTGCTTCAGCTGCAGCTCAGTGAAATAATCCTATACTTACTGTATTGCCTTGTATTTTGATGCATTTGCATTAATGTCTTAATGATTCCAGTCTTTATTTTCTGTGTGTGTGTGTGTGTGTGTGGTTTTCTTTTTTTTCTCGGTTGTAAATACAACACTACTTGTTAAAGAGGATGTTTCTCCTCAGTGCGTCCTTCCATGTGTAAATAAAGGCTGGATTTAATGTACCATTCATCTGTAGCTCCTCTTTCGCTGCTGTGAGAAAGTAATGAATAGTTTCTCCCTTTAAAATGTCTCACGCTGCGGTTTATGCTTTTGCCAAGTGGGTCTCACAACAGCTGCTGTCTGTCATCTCTGTTTTCACATTTTTTTAGGAAGGTTTTTTTGTATTATTCTTTCACATTTATTTCAAAACTGACAATACACAAATTATCTTCTTGCAATTATGACTTTTTTTTTTTTTTACAATGCAGTCATTATTCTAACATCTGCAATAATAAAAATGTCTTTGTGTTGTTCCTTATTCTTGAAGTCGTGATGTTCTGGGGATAGGGAGGTGAGATCATCTGTCAATCTGCTGCTTTAGTCCACAACATCTTGTCTCAACCACAACTGAACAGATAAACATGACCCATGGTATCAATGGGTGCTATATTTGTGACTATACTCCTCCATGATATTTGCTGTGGGTGGAGTGCAAAGACGAGGGCTGACAAAGTACAATTTAAAATAAAAGTAACTGTCTTTATGTCTTTAAAAACATTAAATCTGTTTAAAACATAATTTTTGTTTTCTTGCTTAAGACCTCATAAGTCAATGATAATAACTTCTGAGCTGTTGTTGCTGGGAGGGTCACATCAGATACTCAGTCTCAATCTCAGTCTGATTTTATATCTACTAAACAACAAAAAACTGGAGCAACAAAATAGTGAGCTGGTAGGAAAAATAATTGAAGGAAGGATGTGAATAGGTGGTCAAACCCTGTACGTTCAGATGTTCTTGAAAAGTTTTGAAACTACTGCTTTAGGTATCCATGATCCCCAAAGGATGAACCCTGAATTTCATTTTGACCTTTTGACCTTGTACCTAAATCCTCTGTGAGGCCAACAGGCAGGGTTTCTTGAAATGAGCTGCTGCCCCTTAAAGGCGTTCTGGTGATTTAGTATTACACTTGTATAAAGTTGAGGGAAATAGACAGATGGAAAAACTGAACGTGGAGCAGCAGATGCCATGATGTATGACCCTAGCCTGCTTTTTAAATGCCCTCATCTTTCAAACCCCCGCGTACCCAGTTTATAGAGCAGGTTTTCCGTCAAACATTTGACGTCTCAAGCTTCACTCTAACTGTAGTTCTCTCTTCCACACCTCATCTCCCTCAGAGACACTGAAGACATTACACAGCAGTCGACTGCATGATGAGTGAACAGACCTTTATATGTAAAATGTTTTCATCTTTTACTTTTTTTTTTTTGGAAATTGTAATTGACTTCCATCAGTGCCATCCTCAGGGCAAATGTTAAAGCCCATGATGATGATGATGATCTCCAAGTACCAAAATCATCCGTATGTAGTAGTATTTATCATGGTGTCATGCAGAGATCGACAGGCTTTAGAACCATGCAGGGTGTTTTTCAATCATTCCTGGTAACAGCTACGCTGAAGGTAAAGCTGTGAAAATAAGGACAACCTTGCATTTTCCTTTACTGCTGAAATAACTCCTATCAGCCGTCTGTTGAAGAGTTTTCTTTAATACTAATCTGGCTTTGTTGCTAATTCAAAGGACACGATGGAGTACGTGTGAAGGTGAATGAGACTGTTTGCTTTGGATTCAAAGATGCGACATAGAATCTCTTTTTTTCCCCCCCCTTTTTTTTTATTCCTTACAACACCACTCTGATCTCACATAGCACGCTTTGAATGAATGAATAAGCATGTAATGCAATATCCACACACTGCATGTGCCCGTTAGTGTGTGCCTGTGTAAGTGTGTGTTTACTGAAGGTCAGTTATGCTCCCCCATCCTCACAAATTCCCCTGGCACTTCACACATACTCTCGCCAAAACACCATTACACGCACGCACACACACACACACACACACACACACACACACACACACACACACACACACACACACACACACACACACAGAGATACTCAGAGACCAGCGCACATCTCTCCCTCCTTACTGCCAAGACTGTGTCTATGTTGAGGCTGACAACACAACAGGCCTTAATCCCTCTACCTGTGACTTTTTACAAACAGGATTAGTCCCAGTTTCCCTACTAAATTCCCTATGAAATACCGGCAAATCCAGGGCTGCTGGCTGATCTACGGGCCATGGCCCTAACCCTCTGTTTCATGTCCTGAATGCGCCGCTGCTCTTATCTAAATGAACAGCTCCGCTCTGGATGTGAAGCACCTCCGTTCCTCACTGGCGCACTCTTCAGCACGCTGCTATGTGGACAGAGAAGCAGAGCTGAAAATGCGCACACACACCAGTGAATGTCCAGCAATGAAAAAAAACTAAAACTAATCCTGTTCTTTTCCACACACACACACACACACACACACACATACAGCTCTGGAAAAAAAATAAAAGACCACTTCAAAATGATCAGTTCCTCTGGTTTTACTATTCATAGGTATTTGTTTGAGTAAAATTCACACTTTTGTTTCATTCTATAACCTACTGACAAAATTTCGCCCAAATTGGAAATAAAAATATTGTCATTTAGAGCATGTATTTGCAGAAAATGGCAACTGGTCAAAATAACAAAAAAATTCTGTGTTGTTGTTCTGTGTTTTCAGACCTTGTATAAAGCAAAGAAAACAAGTTCATATTCATTTTAAAACAACACAACACTACTTTTTAAGATTAGAGTTTAGAAATCAACATTGGTGGAATAATCCCAATTTTTTTTTTTAAATTTATTTATAATCTTTCCTCCTCATTAAATATGATTTGGTTCAGGTGATCAGCTGGTGTGCTTGTGTTGGAGTTCAATAGACACTGGAATCAATGGCTGCCATAGAGAAGCTGATTTATTAAAAGGATAGTTCACCCAAAATTCAAATTGCACTCATTATCTACTCACCCTCATGTTGACTAAGGGCTGGGAGAAGTTTCAGAGTCCTCCGTGGCTTCTCTGAGTTACAGGGGGTCTCGGCGTAGCAGTGAATGTCCATATAACGGTTGCAAATGGATACCACTTTTCTTCGTAACAAAAAGACACACCAAAAAACATCCAAATACGTCGCGCGAGATTTGGACGGACCAGTAAGAGGAGCTTCCACTACAAACAAGCTTGAAATATAGACTTATTTAATTTTTTTCGGAACAATTTCGCATTTCGGGGCTTCAATACAAGACGGACATTACATACGAGCAGCATGGAGGTATTTGGATGTTTTTTGGTGTGTCTTTTTGTTACGAAGAAAAGTGGTATCCATTTGCAACCGTTATATGGACATGCACTGCTACGCCGAGACCCCCTGTAAGGGTGGGTAGATAATGAGTGCAATTTGAATTTTGGGTGAACTATCCCTTTAAGAACATTTTGGAGTGGCCTCTTTATTTTTTCCAGAGCTGGTATATATATATATATGTATATATTTTCTATAAAAGTGAAAAATCTGGAGGTGAAACGCGACATCTGTAATGCAGCAGCGGCTGCACACCACACTCCACATCAACTTTCTGAACATCAACACGGTAGATTAATGTGGCAGAGAGATGGATGGAGGGGGGAGGAACACCAGCGATGATTTACTCATCAGGCTGAACAAGTGATACATCTAAACACTGTGAAGTAGCACATTTGCAATTTATGAGCAGGATAGTCAGCAACAGCCAGACATATAAATGAAACCAGGTGACTTCCCGGGAGAAGAGCTCTGTGAGGTTTGAATTAAAAAGTATGGCACTGTGAGAAGAGAAGGGGAGGGGAGGAGGGGGCAGTGCCATATTTCCTCAAGGAGCAACGGGCTGAGAAAGTAAAATCGGTGGCAAAATTGTCCCTTGCCCTGAGGAATAACTTTTATTATTGCTAATTTTATGACATATATAAACAATACTGTATTTGGCACCACATCATTACTAAAATAGGTCGGGCAACAGAAATGCTGTTTCACACAGCCTCTTCTATTTCAGTCCATTCATTTCTGTCTTGTCATCTCTGCATCCTTCATCCTTCATTCCCTCCTCCTCCTCCTCCTCTCCTCTTGTCTGTCCCTTCTTATTCAGACCTGTTCCATTTGGAGCTCAGACTTTTCACAGACCTTTTTTTTGTGTAATTGTCACAGAACAAAAGAGAACGGCGCAAATGGAAGGAAACGTACTGAGGTCCCTTCCCTGTGCCTCGGAAAGGTCGCAGGCATTTCTTTCCAGTTAACAAGAAGTGACACGAGTAACTCAGCCTGATGGGCACGGGGAAATTACCAGCACGGCGGTGAGAGACGGCTTCTAATCTTTTTTTTTCTTTCTTTCTTTCCACCAAGTTTTGTGCTTAGACTATTGGTTTAAGGAGATAAACACTTTCTCCACTTTTAAGAATCCCTTAGTCACATCTGAGCAAGAGTTGAGTGGGACTATTCGGATGGATGCAGCATGACACTTCAAGCTTGTAGCTGTCCGCAGGGTTTATTTGCCCCCCCCCACCACCACTACCACCCTTAGTGAGGAGAGATTTGAGAGAGCAGTGCACCTGAAGTGATAGTGTGTGACATATCAAGCTACAAGCCGCTCTTAAAACTGTCTCCTGGCCTAAAGAAGACCTCAGCGATATGAAGTGGATATATGGGCCCGAGTTTGTCTACATGGGTGTGTGTGTGTGTGTGTGCGGCTTTGAGTGTGTGTGTATGCGTATCCGTCTTTTGTGTGTGCACATAAGGGATGACAGCAGGCAACACTGATTACAGTGCCTTCAAGAGCTAAAATTGCTCCGTGATTCACAGGCTGTGACAGCAATCTCTATTTCAAACTCTGTGACTTGTTTTCAGCAGCGTATGAATATTCAATGAGATCCGGGCGTGTGCGCTGAGTATGCAAATACGAGTTCGCTGCGATATGTACATGGCAGCGGTGAAAACTTTAACTCACATTAGGTATCATCACCATTAAATGGTCCTGGAGGGGCAAAAAAAAAAAAAAAAAGTGTATCGAGGAGGGATGAAGTCGTTTTCTTACCTAAAGTGAGGAGGATGCGGAGGCACAGGTCATTCAAGTGGACGGCGCGATGGAGGTGGAAGGGACACGTTTCCCCCGAGACACCACATAAGGGGAAAGACAGATAACAGCTTTGTTAGCGAACATGAAAAATAAGGACATGTGATGAGTCTATAAAACCAGATTCTGTTCCAGAGTGACAAATAAAGACGGTATTACATTGGTAGCACATCATTGGATTGCACATTTTTATGCAGCGCTCACCCCTGCTGTGAATTTATTCACTTCGGCTTCCCATTCAGAGGCAGCTATTCTCTCACTCTCTCTTTCTCTTTCTCTCTCTTTTCAAAAATCCGGGACACCTCAAGAAAAATGTGAGTCATTTAAAAGAACTTGTGTCAAATTCCTTCACAGCAGCACATGGCTGAGGAATGAAAGTGATTCAGTGTAGTGCAGATAAAGAGTTTTAGCTCAGGAAACTCAGCAATACCAACATCATCATAGGTAATCTCACCAACACCATTATCAATAACAATGCCAGGTTCCCCAGTGCTGTAATCATCATCAATCTCAGAGTCCTTGTAATAGAAACCAAAAGAAAGAAAAATAAAATCCCTTATGCCTCCAAAGTGAAGAAAACTCATTTTATATTAAACTGAGAAAAGTTCTCCGTGTACTAGTATTTAATGCATTTAAGGCACTTTTTCCTTTTCAAGGAGAGACTGGGAGGATTTGTTTGTGTAAACCCTCCTGCGTGGGTTGTACTGTATTTTAGCGAGGACACGCACAGCCACGGTGGCATACTAAGCCATTCATTGTGTCATATAAATATGGACGGGTTAGATTCCCTTGCTCGGAGGCAGTTCTTCCTTAAACTACCTCCGGAGTTGATAGAGAAGTCATTTCACACCTTTCGCTGTGAAGCCGATTTTAAGCTACTAGCAAAATTCAGCCCGGGAAGAGAGAGTTGAAGCAATTTCCACGACGTAAACTGTATGTGACATGCCACCTCATGATGAACAACCCGCCAGATGGAGACGGTTCCATTTCCTGTTCGGGTTGGAGCCCCCAAATCCTTGTCTAGTCTGTTTCTGGCGACGGGTATAACCTTTTAACTTCCCCCCACTTCTCATCAGAGCTCCCTGTGGGGCCTCGCGAAAGGGAAGGGGTATAGGCGACTGTTATAAATGGTAGCATCGCTTCTGTGCTGCTGCTTTTGGTGATTTCATGTTTCAGCGGGGAAGGGTCTGTGACAGATCTCTGCTGTTCCAGGGACAGGTGCTGAGTTGTGGAGTGGGGGCCCGCCTCGGCGCTATATACGAAGGGGAAAATGGCAGAGTATTGATTGGGAAGATAGAGGACTGGAAAGCCGTATAGCGGAAGCGTCCTTGGACAAGGTCGCACACCCCTTCACAACATCCACTGCAGGACGAGAAATTCCCACACAGTGCTGCTTACACATGTACACAAGTGCGAACATAGCACCCACCCACCCACCCATCTGCACACACACACACACACACACACAACATTATGAGGAATTATGGGTAAGCAACCACCCCGGGCTTTTTCCAATAATAACAGTCTCTTTCGATAATAACCACATAAAATGGCAAGATGAGATTCCGCATGACGACACGTAATCAGTTTGGTTCCCCTGAGTTATAAGTATAATGAGAAAATTGCTTTGAGTTCACAAAGTAAAATTAATTGTAGATGTGATCATAAAGCGCCTCCAGTTGCCTTTGAGATATTAATGCAGAAAGTGTTACTAATAGTATTGGCATGAATTCAGCCGGCTCAGGTGAGAATAAAGGGCAACTATAATGAAAAGTAACACGTCTTAATGAAACACTGGCCAGTTAAATTGAGTTAAAACTGCATTGCTTCTAATGCATGACATCTATGCATGCACATGAGTCGTTACAATAAACTGACATACCCCAACAGAAGTTAACAGGCCAATGTGTTTTAATAAGATGAATTTTGCCACGGGGCTCCACACAAATAATGAACTACTTTAAAATCAGGGCATGATAAAATTACACACCCAAGACTATATAACAACAAAAGAATAATAGATGCATGGCGATGGGAAAGGGCCTCACTTTATTCACGTCAGAAAACAGAGTCTCGAGACCATGAGTGAGTTGTGAAAAGGTTACTTCCTCTGACATATTGAATGGGGAAGGTTAATGAGCAGGCCGGAGAGTAGCTGTGTCACACAGCTGGCATTTAATTAACTGCGCATTTATATTGAGAGGTTATGGACATGTATTACTTCCCTTACAACCAAAGGTCCCCTCATGTGATATATGCAGGCAGATTTGTGTGCGAGCTTGAAAGGCAACACTTTTTAATTGCCTGTTAACCCGCTAGCAAACTTTTGATGTGTTTGATGCAGTCATTGGAGTTGAGACACAAGTAATCAACATTGCGCTGTAAAAAAACGAGGCCAATGGTCGTTTGCGCCTCAGGTTTTTATGACGCGTACAGTAGTTAGGTTTAATTGTCAAGTGGCTGCAGTAATTATTGAAGGAGCAAAGGGGAAAAGCCTGGTGTTATAGTGTATGAAGAGAAAGGTTGAGATGGACAGATGGGTCAAAGAAACACAGGAATATGACACAGGGCGGTGATGTTCGATTCCCGTGTGATAGCAGTTAAGGGATAGTTCAACATTTTGGCAAATTTGCCCATTGCCATACTAATCCCTATAGTCATAGCAGTAGGTTTGTTACCTTTAATTGTCGGTGCAAGATATTTTTAGAACGACGGAGCAGAGCTGTGAGCTGCTCAGAGCTACGCTACGGAGGCTGATGGGATTTGTTGGTTTCCCTCATCAAACTCATCAAATACACAATCCAACAACTCCACAACGCTCTGGTGGACAAGTTGTGACCTGCACATTCACCACGCTATGAGATGATAACAGAACATTACAAGACAGAGTTGTTTTAGAGGCAAATACAGAGACTGCTGAAGAACTGTCCCTGAAGGCAACACGCATCAGTGGTTTTGCATGAATTCACCTCTAAAACAACTCCTTCTCATAACGTTCTGTTACTGCTAAGACTATAGGGATTATGGCAATAGGGCAATTTGCCAAAATGTTGAACTATCCCTTTAAGTAGCATAAAGTCAAATGTTAAAGAAGTACTTATTTCAACCCTGTCAGTTCAATCTGGTTGCTATAGACGGGATATTTCAGGACACACTCCTGTATCCTCCTCATATCAGAGGGTTGAAGACTCCAGGCATGGTTGGAGGACTCGTTGAAGTAATATGAAGCCAATGTAAGAAGACGATTTATTTTAGGTTTGAAAAAGAACACCACTTTTCCACCACCGCTTGCTCAGGGGTTGTTGTTGTTAAATGTCTCTGGAGACACTAAAGAGTTTTTTAAAAATCAGTTCAATCTTTCGAGAGCAGTGCTTCTGTTGCAAGCTTTTGCCAGATGGGAAAGTTGATTGTACAAGTTCAAACTTTGAGGAAACGATGTACTGTTTGGCTCTTGCCAAATACAGGACCCACTTGTATGTTTTTCAGCGATGAAATAACAGAATCCTTCTTTTTTTTTTTTTTTTTTTTGCAAAAGGAAAAAAAGCATAACTTTCAAAAATCATCAAACTGATATCTACCTTTTTTCTCTCACAAGCTTCCAAAGTTGCAAAGCGGCCTGACTGACGGTTTTGATTTCATTCAGCATTCGCAATGACATGCATAAGTAAGATTAGTCCTAGGAGGGAACAAATGTCATTCCATTTGAAATCACTTTATAAGATCTGCTTCAACTGGTTATGTCTTCTTACGAACCACCTGGCTAACCTTCATCTCAGTATCATAGCATTTCAATTTGGTCCTGGGGATTGAAAAGGCTTTTTCATCTGCAGGCAGATGGGCGTCGCACAGAGACACCACCTTTTCTCTCTGCAAAGTGAATCAAGGTCTGGGCAGAAATGAGTCCAGAATGAGACAACGTTGCAGCATTAGGTTTCGTTGGCATTAGTATTAAAGGGATAGTTCACCCAAAATTCAAATTTCACTTATTATCCTCCAGTTCTCCATGGCTTCTCTGAGTTACGGGGGGGTCCATGCAGCAGTATTTGTCCATATAATGGTTGTGAATGGTGCTCACTTTTCTTCGTCCAAAAAGACACAACAAAAAACATCCAAATACCTCCATACTGCTCGTCTGTAATGTCCCTCTTGTATTGAAGCTCCGACATGAGAAATTGTTCCACCGATCAGTGCAAATTATTTGCACTGACACAGGAAGAGCAGTGAACTGAGACACTGGGAGCTTCCGCTACAAACAAGCTTAAAATATAGACTTATTTAATTTTTTTCTGAACAATTTCTCATGTCGGGGCTTCAATACAAGAGGGACATTACAGATGAGCAGTATGGAGGTATTTGGATGTTTTTTGGTCTGTCTTTTTGGACGAAGAAAAGTGAGCACCATTCACAACCATTATATGGACAAATACTGCTGCACGGAGCCCCCTGTAACTCAGAGAAGGCACGGAGGACTCTGAAAATTCTCACAGCCCTTAGTCGACATGAGGGTGAGTAGATAATGAGTGAAATTTGAATTTTGGGTGAACTATCCCTTTAAGCTGTTTCACACCATTGGGATTTCAAGCAAAAAATGAATATTTATTTTCATTTATTTTTGTATGGTAAAGGATTACTAAATACATTGTTTTTGTTTGCCTTGTACCAGTTCACTTGAATCATGCACCATTCGGCTGTGACAGTTGACCTACAGTATTTCATTTAAGCCTCGGTCAGTCCTATCTCTTTGTTTGTGCCTTTGAGCACATTGTTTGATTTTTATCAGAGAATGTCCCTCCTGGGTGCGAGCCGGCTGACAATTGGTGTTTGTATTCCGTCTACAGTATGTGTGCTTGATTCAGCCATTGATTGTTTGTGGCGTTTTGTTCAACAGTCCGAGGGGGATGACAAGTGTTCAAATTGCACATTTCATTCAACATAGAATGATGATGCAGGGTGATCTGCAGCCAGCACCAGCACCAAAATCACACAAACACACACAGGCACACGCACTATCCCAATCAATCTGTCTGACAACCTCTACTGGGCATTATTGGAGAGAGAGAGAGAGAAAAAAAAAGGATGAAAAAATCAATAGGCCAGTGGCCACCCTGAAATAGCTGCTGCGCTGCCATCATATGCCGTTTCCACATGTGTACCGCTGATGTGTCGGAGCGAGAGGAGGCGGATAGAACTGGAAGGAAACACAAGGACAGAGGACGGAAAAAAGAAAGGGACGGGGGCCAGAGGCACTTGTTGTTATAACAAAGTCACAGCAGAATGTCTGATGTGATGATTTTGTGGATGATTCACTAAATTTGTGACACATGCGATTGCATGTTTGCGTAATTGCTGGCAATGTCACATGATTGAAAACCAGAGGAGAGCCTCGCACCACACAGCAGCGCGCGCAGGGCTGAATCAAAAGTAAATGGGAGGTGTGAAGTGAGCAATTACAGCATGTTGGTCCTCGAGCGGCCAAACGCCCACTTTAAGATGTTTTGTTTGAAGTCATGTCCCATTACTGAGTGTAATTTTCACATTGATGCCAGAAGAGTGGGCACAGGGAGAACATTTAAGGACACAGGGCAGTGCAATTTCCAGATGTCGTTTCTCTGCAGCCATATACCGTACTAATGCACATACCTCAAGATCAAGTCTGGTCCTGCTTGTTTTTTACTCCCTCACATGACAAATCAGCAACGGTTAATCCATTTGCTTCTTCTGAAGATGACGAGAAGTGTATTTACTTTAGTTGAAAAACAACAGCAGATAAAAGTCAACACTAGGTGACAGTGTCTCTGCTAGTGATGCTGCTGAAATCGTATTTGCCGGTGTGACACACTCAGCAAGATCTAGTGGAAAATTCAAGTGTTTGATATGGATGTGGAACTGCACGACTCGCAGATGCGCGGCTTACAGCAGCATGGGTTGACCTTCTCACAGTAGGATGGCGACAAGTGACTGCCAAATCTCTATTCTGACTGCTTTGGATTAAGTCCCACTTGAACGTTTCTTTCATCTGTGTTCACTGGAAATAAGCACCCGTCCTATGGGAAAGAGGGGTGGTAAGTGGGGTGAGTAAAGGCACAAGTGTAATTCATCCCAGCTGTTTGGATACAACCCACACACCCCCAGATTTCTGATGTTAGGATTTGCATAAGGGTGTGTTTGACAACATCTTTGACTTACATAAAAATTTGAAAACAATCAGCCAATGCACTTCATGCTCTAATTGGTCAGGGGTGCATGCATGGGAAAGTAAACAAGTGTAAGCGATATCTCTGGAAATGTAAACTGTTTAGAAACTGTTTAAAACTACTATTGCATCACATCTCTCTGTGATGGCAGATGTTCACCATGTGTTTGAGATACACAACTGTAAACTCTGTCAACTTTCAATGTGAACATGAAGCCAGACTTACGGGAGTGATTAGAAACAAAATAAGGGATGAGGAAGAACAAGAAGTATGTCTGTCCAGTGTGGTTTGCATTCGCCTCTACAGTACTGCCAGCAAAGAAAATCTATCCTTTTTTTCTGAGTCCACAAGAAGATCTCAGATTACCTTCAGTGATGTGGTTGTTTGCCTTCAATACAGCAAGGTTCAAGGTTCAAGGTTTTTATTTGTGTCCCCATAGGGCAGCTTTACTGTTTTCCAATATCTTTGAAAATGATCTGGGGTAAAATCAGGGCTACAGGAAGGATCGTGGTTGTAAGATAGATAATAAATTATGGTTAGGGAAAAGTTAGGCAATTAAAACTTTGGTTCCTACCAGAGACAACCTCCTGCTTCTCCGCCCAGCCTGTGTGTTACCATGAGGTCGGTGAGCTTAACATCTTGCGACTGGTTCACCCCACCCCGCCCTCTCTGCTATCTTCATGTGCCGAGGTCTATTTTTGCCAGACCAGCAGCGCCTCTCTGAAGCGTGAAATTCACTCGTGAATGTATATAAATGGCTGTATTTAGCAGTAATTGACTTAAAGATGATTTTTAATGCTCCATTTCATTTGTTATTGACTTTATCTTTACACGTCTACAGTACAACAAAACATTTTTTTTTCTCCTTGTTTGTAATCAGCGATCGAGAGACAGATAAGGAGAAGAAACAAAGCGAGAGGAGGAGGAGGAGGAGGAGGAGGAGGAGGAGGGAGATGCTACAGCTCCAGTTCTGGGCCTTTCTGCTCTTCATGTGCTATAAAATACAGCTGAATTCACATTATAGTTCATCTCCTTTTTGTCTCTTTGTGTTGTTGAATGTGGGAAACTAGTGTGAAATATAATGTGAGGTTCTGAACTACAAGCAGCCAGTGAATAACTGAGAACTAACCCTTGAGTAACCTCCTACAAGTACAACACATACATACGTTTTTGTCCAATATAAATATCATGATACAAAGTGATATGATAATGCCTGTAAAAACATATATTGTAGAAAAGAATCACTGCATTTTCATGCAATTAGTTGTATTTCACTTTTATAACTGAGTTGAATAGATGTAGCACTTAGTACCTACAGCAAGGTCTCCTGCTGCACTGAAGCTGTTAGTTCTCACTTGTCAGTCACTTGGGATACAAGTGTCTGCAAATATTAATGTTAGTGTAATGCATAAAATATGTGCACAACACTCATCTCTCATGTAAGAAAACAAACAAACAATACAGTACACTGCTTACATTACATATACAGTCATATATATGTATGTAGATCCATAAAAACTGTAGATAAAGTGTTATTTAATTTTTTGAAACAGAAAAGCTGGTTTTTAATTCTAAGATGTGAAGATGGTTTTTCAATAGTTGATTGTCTTTGAAGGTCTTAAAAGTCCTGTGGCATGAGGAGCTCCCTTTGTGTGGTGGAGATATTACAATGAATCAGACAAAGACAGAGAGAGGAAAAGGTGATGAAGTAGGAGTGGGGGGGGGGGGGCTACGGTTTGAGTGTCAAGGCTGGATGAGCATGACAAGAGGCTGCATCTCAAAGGTCATGGCTGGACCTGTTGATTAGTTCTCCCACACGTCTCCCGCTCTTCACCCCCACGTCCTCCTTATCTTCTGCTCAGTGTGCGTCTCAGAGGCCCTCCAGATCCTCCCCTCCCTGACCTTCTCAAGCCCAGAGATTGGAGGATAGTGAGAACAGGGGGAAACACATTGTGAATGTGAGGAGAGGAAAATGAGTAGAGGTGTTTTGGCGGGACGCTGCGGATTGCACACATGAACAATACTCTGCAGGAGTCGATTGTTAAACTATGTGACAGAAAGTATGGGGAACAACATCCGCAGGGACAGTAAAAGGTCTCAGGATCAGGGGCGTTTCTAGACACTCTGGAGGCCCGGGGCAAGAGGTAACTTGGAGGGCCCCCAACCCCAACCGGGACCACAAACATTAACTGTTAATGAATCCAAAAATCCCAAACTATTGATGATTCAATTCTGCAAACTATGCCAACGCAGTTTCATATAAAACGTACCTTGGCTACGTTGGTGCAAAGTGCAAAAACATAGAGGGTTTACAATAACGGCTCTTAAATTGTATGACTGTTACATTTTTTTGGACTATTTTTTTTCCTATTGTTTTGCATCCAAGTCACGTGACTCTCAAGTTTTCGGCCGTGAGAACAAAAAAAGAGGTAGTTTCTGCATAAAGATGCCTTTTGATTACATTTCTAGCAAGAAATATACATTTTATTTTCATAATATTCGCTCAGTGAATGTACATAATCATTCACTTGCTTGTTGTTTTTTCAGATCTAGCCAGAATAATTCAAAACGGCAATGTTTTCTGGTTACATTTTTATATATGATACTGGGTTAATGTACACAGCCAGTGACGACATCAGGTCACCGATATGGACCAATGTCAGCCGTCCCCGGGGGCCCCTTCCAGCTCAGGGCCCTGGGCTGCCTGCCCTGTTGCAACGCCTCTGCTCAGGATGACGGTGGGTGAGTTCGGAGGAAGAAAGTGAGGAAATGAAAAAGTTCAGGAGCGCATGCTGTGTTATCTCTCCTCCCGCACTAGAGGAGAGATGCATGGGTGTGGAGGTAGAAGATGGGGAAAGAGGGATAGAAAGACACACTGGGGGATTCGTAGATGGAGTTCACGGGGGTCTGCAGGACCTGAGAGACCGGGAGAAGTGAGACGAAGAAATAAAAGGAGAGAAGGAGAGCGTGAAGGCATGTCCGTTCGAACGGGGCTTATCAGCCAGCTTTCCCCAAGGGGAGGATGGGAAGGAGGAGGAGGACGAGGGCGGGAGAGAGACGGGAAAGGGAGACTGAAAGACACAAGAGATGTGGGATGAGTAAAAGAGCAGGAAGGAGGTGGAAAATTGCAACAAGGATGAGTGGAGCAAAAGTGAAAAGGGGTGAGGGTGAAATAAAAATGAAGAGTAAATGGAAAAGAAGAGTGTGAGGGAGGGGGGCTGCATGTGAGATAATTACTTGGAAAGGAGTGAGATAAGGAGAAGAAAGTAAAGAACTTGCGGCGCTGATGGGAGAAAAAAAAATGGCAGTAGAGAGCCTGAGTCAAAGAGTTAGATTCAATGAGTGAGTGAAGAAGAAATCAAGAAAGAGAGGGTGATGAGAAGTCATTAAAAGGATGAATGGAGGCAGGGGAGAGGGAGCAGGGGAGCATGACTTTGCAACGGCAAAAAAAGAGAAAGAAAAACACAGGAAAGAGCGAAGTGAGAGAGGCTTTACCAACAGTGAGGCTCACTGACACCTCCGTCTCCGTCCTCACCTCTGTTTAATAAAACATCACCCTGCAGCGATCAATCCACACCTACACGCTCAAACACAATGCGCACATATGCATGGACACTCACACACACATACACACACACACACACACTGCTTTACATTCTGAGCCATCACTGGAGTGAAAGCCTGAAGAGAAATGTGTGGAGAGAAAAAAAGAAAAGCGTCATCCATCCATCCATCCATCCATCCATCCATCCATGCATTTGTCTACTACTCCTTCACTCTCTCACTCCTCCCTCCCAGCCCTTTTGTCTTTAATTATGAAAAATCAATCTTTCAATTGAAGTTCGCATGTGCTGCAGACGTCAGTCAAACGCTACACACACACACACACACACACACACTCACACGCTCCACACACATGCAATCAGAGATGATTCTCGTTGAAAAGGTTGACGTGTGTGGAATTTTAAAGCGTTTCATAGACCAATTTGCAAGCTGGAGTTTGTCTTGCAGCATGTATGCTCGCACCTCTCCTCCTCCCACATATGGAGGTCAGATAGCAAGCAGACTGGGATTTTAGTAGTACAAACATTTCTGGGAGGCACAGCTTTGCTTTGAAATCAGGATTTATCTCAATGGATTGAGCCGAGAACAACGTTTTCTTTTCATTATATGTTTCTTTCTTTCTTTTTTTTTTTTTTGGCTGTAAAATAATGATAAAATAAAAAAATATATCTTTGATTCATATCTCTGCAGTCTCTGTACACCAACTGTATCAGGAACACTGCACATGGCATCCTTAGAGACCGCTACCACCCCAGACACTGTCTTCACCTGGCAGAACACCAAGTACAAAAGTCTTAGGCACCATAGGATGTGGATTGCATGTGGAACGGCAAACTACAAAATAGGTTACTCTTATTGTTTTCACTCCCTCTCAGACTTGTTAATAATCCTTCCAAATCTGGCAACTTAGTTCTCACAAGTCGGTTTTCCTTAACAAACCCCAGGTTGGCCGACCTTATTTCAGTGAAAACAAAAGCAGACAGTCAAATAATTACACAAACAAAGTGTTGTGAACATTCAGGAGACTGAGACCTGCACGCCAAGAATCGCAGGTCTGATGGAGATGATAAACCACTCATCATTATTATATTATGGTAGTTTATCCACAAAGAAGTGTCCTTGGTAAATTAGTCAAACTTCTAACAGCAAAGGGGAAAAACTGATTCATTTATTAGGCTGCTGCATTTGTATTCTTTTGACAAACTGTGATTCAAACAATGAAAACACAGAAACTTTAAAATGAAAAAAAAAGACTATCAGGAGAGACACAAACCAAGCCTGCCTTTATAAAGCATTGAATGAATTATGAATATTTATGAAAACCTGCAGTTAATCAGATTTTGAAATAATAAATTTAAAGACAATTTTCAATTTAAATTACTTTCCAATGCCTGAATTGTTGCAGTGTTCAATGTGCAGGTACTGTAGCTGGGACCATTAGTAATATTTTGACTGTGCTCACTCTCTGGTTTACCTCCAAATATAGTGTGAAATTACCTTTTGTCCGACTGTCTAATCATCATGTTACTTGCTCCAGTGCACGACTATAGGGAGTTCGCCATGGTCCCCAGTCTCATCAATTACTCCGGTGGGTATGATGGTATTGTAAACTGAGACAAATGAGGGCTGAAACTGCAAAAGTAAGAGCTGCGTCGTAATAAACCAACACTTTCTTTGAAGTCATGATTTATGGTAATTTCCTGTTGAAGAAAAAACATCTGTGCTCATCGGGGAGAAAAGTCAACTTTCAAATTCTCCGTCCTAAGTCCTCATACTGTAGCTTCAGTCCAGAGAACCACTGTCTTTATGTAACTACACAACACAGCTAAGTGTGTGTAATTAAAAGTATTACGGCGGCCTTAAATTAGTTTAAAACAGTCACACCCTGAGAGTCCATTTGTAGCCTATTATTTGGGATACTTAGTCAAGTCTAATGTTCTCTACAGTGAACTTGTACTTGAATAGATTCACAGCCTCAGTCATTTAGACAATCCTCTGTAGAGATAACCCCAATTACCGCTTCTTAGCACTCAAACGCGCGCACACACGCCCGGCTACAATAAAATGTGAGATATGCTGAGGAATTGAGAGTCAGGAGTCAGCAAGAAGATAAGAACGAGAAGATAAAGGCGGAGAGGGACACAGAGGCAGGCGCAAAGGAGAGAAAGGAGTTGTCCATTTGAATTAAAGCGAGGTCAAAGGTCGGAGTAGAGGGGAGAGCTGATGACGGCACCGGAGACCTGGACTCAAACATGACCCCTGTCCTCCTTTCTTCCTTCATTTTCCCTTTTTTTTGGCAGTGTGAGAGACTGTGTCAACACATACTTCAAACTTTATTTCTCTCCTTGTCTCTCTCTCGCTGCACTTTCTGGCTTTTACTTCAATGTGATATCATGCCCCGTGTACAAAATACCCCCTCGTCCTTCCACCTTGCGCTCCGCAGATGCCCCCCGTTTTCATAATATGAGCTGCTCTAAGTGTGAGATGTGCAGAAAATACAGTATGTGACCAAGAGACGTGCACTCCAACTCATTGAGAGAAGAACCGCGTCTTCTAACTCCCTCAACCCCCAAGTTACACATTCGTCGTGGCTCCGCTGTGGTAAAATAACACTTCAGTCCAGTTACATAGCAACACACATGTCATAAGAGTTCAAGGATTCTTGTTTATGTGGATTTTGTGAAAGGGATTGAACCAGCCATACATGTATAGGTCGTGACTCAACTTCAGGGTGCTAATATAACAAGAAAACCAGCACTTAAAGAAACGCAAAGATAAAAATCGACCGTCTAGTTCGATTAACACGTCCTCCAAGGTCCAGTTTCTACTGTGTTGCCGGCAATGTGGATTTCTTTCAAATAACACAGCTAATGATAAAATCAATTTCAAAATTCTTTATAAAATAACTAAATTGGAGGTTCATGGGGTTCATACAAATTAGTGAAACTGTCATATCTTTCATGCTGTGTAATATTTCCAATGAATATATTCATGACTCGCTGCTGATGTTGAAAGCTACAAGCACCCGCTGCCATACAGTCCGGACACTAATGTTTGACCTGCATGCTTACATCTACTCCTTTTAATGAGATAAAATATCCACTCCTCTGGCGCTAGCTCCATTTCCAACAGATGTCACCATGGAGCTTTTCCTCTCGAAACAAAGACAATGTTAGTTTTAATGCAACAAGAAGGGCCAACATGGAGAAATCTGCTTTCAGAAAAGCGCACCTTGCTGACTAAAGGTTAAACTGTCTGTTTGCTAAAGCATGACAGTACTTCTGGTAATGGCTACAATTATTTCAGTGTAGTACAAAGGTTGCTAGTTCTGGAGGCGCTCTTTGATTCACCACTGATCAGAGAATGTGTCTGCGTATCTGAACAGGAGTTTGTTGACGTCTTCAGTCTCCACCTGATTTTCTCGTAATCTGAATCTGCACTCACGCACACATTGACGCAAATACACATTCATCTATGACAACAAATTGATACATAAAGTAAGAACGCACCATAGCTATTTATGATCAAAGGAGCTGTTTGTATGTTTTTTTTTCTATTGCTATATGCACTGCAAAAACCCAAAGTCTTTCCAAGAATATTTGTCTTATTTCTTGTCAAAAAGTCTAATTTCCGGTCAAAACGAATCTATTTTCACTTAAAATAAGACTCATCACCTAAAAATTTACTGGTTTTTAGAGAATTTTCATTTGTTTCAAACTAATTTTCACTTGAAATAAGTAGAAAAATCTGCCATTGAAAGCAAGTTTTTTGTGCTTGTAATAAGGAAGAAAAACTTGGTCCACTATCAGATTTTTCTACTTATTTCAAATGAAAATAGACTTGAAATAAGTAAAAAGTGTCGAAAAACAAGCTACTTTTAATGTGATGAGTCTTATTTTAAGTAGAATGAGATTTGTTTTGACTAGAAATGACATTTTGACTAGAAATAAGACAAATATTCTTGGTAAGATTTTGAGTTTTTGCAGTGTGGCCAATGTTTTATTTACCAGTGTACAAGACATTTATCTTCCTTGTCATCACACATTATTGCATATCTTCACCTAAAAAACACTTAAAAACTATTAGTCCAACTCTAAGTCTTCTTTCAGACCTTAGCCGAGTATCCACAAACTTGGGTCGCTACAAATTGCACATCATCCATTGTTACTGTTGAAAACAAAAGAAAAACAAAGGACAGGTGCTGCTTTATAATTTCCCAATTTAAAATGACCTTTTTCTTTTGCACATAATTTAAATTCAATCTATTGACAAATGCTGTGTTAACTGAATAAAGTGAATTATATAACTTCTTTTGTAGAAGCACTGTAGCTGCGGTGCACAGCACGAGCTAATCTCTTCCAATGTATGAAATTACATTACAAAACAAAGCAGCGTTATCCATCAGTCCCCAGAGTTTTGTTAAAGCCCGATCAGCGTGGTGTGAGATATTACAAGAACTGTAAAGAATGTGAATGAGTCGATGTAGACCAATCAATAATCTTCCGCCCTGTTTCATCTTAGGTGACAAATGGAGACACAGCCATTGTGCGAAATGTGCTGGAAATCAGTTTCGGAACAAAAGGGAATTTAATGCTCTTATGACCTATCACATTGCCTTGTTATAAATTCATGTTAAACCTTTTGTATGGACATCTGAGTGTCTACTCCTTTTTTTTTTTTCCTTCTTCTTCCTCTCTGTAACACTGAAGAAGACTCAAATCACATTCTTCTGCGGCTTCTCATTCAAAAGGACTGACAAAAACATCCCTCCTCAGATCTAGACATGAACTCTGCTGCTTTCAAGGCATTTAAACAAATCACAGCTTTAGCCACTGAGCTGTGCAAGTTTGTTTTGAAACCATTTGAGCAGCCTATTTGCTTATAGTGAGAAATTTAACTCAAATGATTTGAAGACAGATTTTTTT
This sequence comes from Trachurus japonicus, assembly GCF_045865225.1. Lineage (NCBI taxonomy): Eukaryota > Metazoa > Chordata > Actinopteri > Carangiformes > Carangidae > Trachurus > Trachurus japonicus. Next base: position 13,843,695 of record NC_140919.1, on the reverse strand, counting down.
CCCCCTCCCGTCTCCGCATGAAAGTTCACAAATTGGAGTTTCCTAACTTGCGAAAAGATTGACTGTTGTGGTTCTTGCTGTGGTTGAGGGATTCAAATGCAGTATATGTTTTCTGCTTCTCCCGCTGCTCTCCCCCTCTGCTGCTGTTCAGTGGGCCTTGATCCTCCCAGCAATGGGGAAGTGGTAATTGCATAATAGGATTAAAGGCTGAGACGGTTTCTGAGGTACAGCTGTTGGTAAAAGACCATCCTCCATTAAGAACCTCCTCTGCTGCTGCTGCCACCAAAAACCCAGAGGCTTGTGGGTGTTTCCTGACAAACTGGCCTGTCTTTATTGATGGCAGTGATTGATCACAGCCTCCAGGGAGCTATGAGCAATAAAGTTATTTCTAATTGAAAGTTCGCACAGTGGCACACGGCGCAGACACACACAGTTACACTCATAGTCTTCCACAGAGGTCCTGCAGGCGTGAAAGCCACATAAGGGAACAATATTTTAGAGTTTGCAAATGTGTGCAGACACTGACAGACAGTTAAAAAGACACACACACACACACAGAACTTTGTGTCATCCGACTATAGTATGAGCTTGGCTGACATAATCGATAAGGAGAGGAGAGTCATAGCGGCGCATGCACAGCCCCGTCTAGCCAGCCCTCCCTAGTGTGGCATGACCAACATACCAGATAGGATTTGTCTACAAATCCACAAAGCACTCCTGCTCTGGTGCTTTAATTATATTTTTCTGAGTTGCATCCTCTGTTTTCTTTTTTTTTCTGTCTCCAGCTGTGACTCACTCCCTCTTCTCCTCCATCTTGTTTGTTTTTTTTGCTTCCACTTAACAGACAAATTTTGTTTTCTTGTGTCCCTCTCCAGTCTTGACTCAGCTTCTTGGCTGCTATACCCTTATAGCCCCCTAACCCCCCCTCCTCCCCTCCACCAACCCCATCTGCCCCTCTCCCACCTGCTATCCTCCGTGGCATCCCTCTCTCCATACTGAATAGACGTTTGCAAGTGTGTTGGCCTGGCTAAACTATTAATTAATCCCAGAGTGTGTGGACCTTGGTGGTGCAGACGCTCTCTTAAAAAAAAAAAGTCTTAAAGGGCAGAGAAGCAGGCTGCCAGTTCAAACATTTTAATCACGAGGCGGCAGCTACTATGCTAACCACAGTATGTGCGGTATGTCAGTATGGATAAAATGCATAAAAAATGTTATGCATACACACACACACACACACATAGACACACACACAAACTGAGAGGTGAATTTATTTTTTAAGGGGGAAATACTGTTAATCCACCTCTCCAGTCGCTAGAAAGTGTATATCTCTGACTATTTGACAGTGGATCAAACTTTGGCCATTAAGAGCACCTTTACCCACTGCTGCCTGGTCTAGTCTGGTGTGTGTGTGTGTGTGTGTGAGAGAGAGAGACACACACACACACACAGACCGAGTGAGAGAGGGAATAGGGGAGCGAGAGACAAACAGAGACACAGAAGGAGAGAGCGAGAGAGCTCTTGGTGCAGCCCACAGCCAACTCAGTCTAAATGGCTCCTTAGGGAATCACTAAAGCGGAACAATCGATTTCTACAATGGATGGGCTTAAAGAATGAAAAAAAAAGAGGGCCGTGGTGTCGTCCATTCCCCCGCTCGAACTTCACTTGTTTCCCTCTAAGCTATTAACTGATTCCCCTCACTTATTAACTGATTCCCTCACTAAGAGGGAGGTAATGAGAGAGTTGCCCTTGAAGCTGTAATGACTGCCTCCAAACGTGCTACATTACTTGCCAGTCGCTCACCTGGCGCCGTTCGGTCTCCGCTCGCTATACAGCAATAGAGACTGATTGGATTATCCCCGGGAAACCCAATTAAAGTAGTCATAGCAAGTGGATCGTGTAGATAGGTGCTTACATGTGCTCTAATTGAAGAGCAATCAGTTCTTCTTTTCCCTTAAGGCTAGTTATGGTTCATGTTTTTTCCTGGTTATTGGTTGGCTTAAAAGTTGGGGAAAGAAATGTGCCAGTGTGGCTTGCATTGGGGCGGGGGGTTTGGGGTTTGGGGTCAAGATGCAGAGTTGTAAAGCATTTGTACAATAACTCATATACAGCCTGAATTTTTCAGTCTGTTACAGTATTTAATAGATTACGGTATACTGGGGACTTTTTGGCCTTAGATTAGATTTTTTTTTTCTTTTTTGAAGTTGAAGACATGCAGCGAAATTGCCATGTTGCCATCTGGTACCATGATGAAATTGAAGTTTATCATTTGTGTAGAGATATTATATCATTAGGAAAGCCCACGTCCTTCTGGACTGAAATGTCAGCTTGGTTGACGCTTGTCGGGTTAGCCTCGGCCATCTGACACTTTCATCAGATGAAATCGTTCGGCTTATGGGCTGCGCCACTAATAATTTACAGGGCTCCAGCAGTTACCTTTTTAAATGTGCAACATGTTGGGAATCTAATTTGTACCAGAGCGTGTGGCGGTTCTTGAACACATAATGAGTACATTTCCACGTGAGCCAGCGAGTCCAGGAGAAATCAACTCACAGCTTTTGATAGAAATGTTTACCTGGTTGAAAGAAACTGGATTGTTGAATAGCATGTGTTACATACATCAATTTGCCGAGTTTCTCATGTCCAAATTAATGGCACCCACTGAGAAAACATCTATAGAAGTGTCTGTTGGACTGTGGCTGGACTCTGTATGTAATGTAATGTATGGCGCACGTCCAACTGAGACAATCAGATAATGATGTTTACTCATTTACAATATACAGCCTCGGCACTGCCTTATTTCCTATGATTTGGAACTTCAGCAACTTGTTGTTTGATTGGTGTTTTGTCACAGATGTGTTTAAGCCTTGATAAAGACAGCTATAATACACTGCAAAATTCAAAATCTTACCAAGAATATTTGTCTTATTTCTAGTCAAAACAAATCTCATTATACGTAAAATAATACTCATCACATTAAAAAGTAGCTTGTTTTTAGACACTTTTTACTTCTTTCAAGCATATTTTTACTTGAAATAAGTAGAACAATTTGATAGAGGAGCAAGTTTTTCTTTCTTATTACAAGCACAAAAAACTTGCTTTCACTGGCAGATTTTTCTACTTGATTCAAGTGAGTGTAGTTTAAAACAAGTGAAATTATCTAAAAACAAGTTCATTTTTAGGTGATGAGTCTTATTTTAAGTGGAAAGCGATTAGAAATAAGACAAATATTACAAAGATTTTGAGTTTTTGCAGTGTATTATAGCTGCCTTCAAGAAACAGTTTGAATTTTTGCAGTGTAATATACATTTTCTCCAGAACAGTAACTGGAACTAAAGAAACTCTGACCCGAAACTTACCAAAACGATTACTCCCTCCACCTTAGCATCAGTACTAACACCACACATCAGCCATACGTATCTCTAAGCGGCTTTGAACTCAACTCATGCGTAAGGTTAACTCCGGTCAATTATGTAGTTATTTCTGCTTGGCCAAGCAATTTGGATTTTAATCCTATGGCTGTTATCTCGAAATCCACTTTATGAACTATGCAGCGGGGCAAGCCACCGGAACCCATATTTCATCCTCAGCTGCAGATGTTCTTCCCCACAAATAGGCATAAACAACCTCACAGACAATAAGTGCGACGGGTCAGGGGAGGGCAGGGGAGATAATCCTCAGATAATTTGTGCGCAACAAAAGAATAAATAAGTAAACACATGACAAAAAGCGTCAGAATTTCATCACTCAGCTCATGGTCTCAGTCTCCCTCCCCGTCCTCTCTCTCTCTACCACAGGCCTCATTATGGAGTGCTTTGGAGATTGGCTAAGACGCCACCGCTTAAGATGAGAGAACAATTAGTGTCAGAAAGCATCACTCTCTGCATTCTCTGACACTCCGCAAGGGCCATTAACTCACATCAGTTTAGTGTGTACAGATGAACAAGGAGCTATAAACATTGTTGAGGCAAACAAAAGGAACATGCCAGCAAGAGCGGGAGTGACCCTCGGTTTAGGGGTACCGCACCCATCTGTGCAGAGCGCCAGTTCCGCATATGTATTTGCCTCCTCTGTTGTTGAAGATAAAATGCATGTCATACACACTTTTAAAATAATTCATTGTTGATAAACTGTGTAGTTTAGCCATCAACGAAATGGCGAAGTGCCATTTGTTTCCCCCGCTGGCTCCATACCAAGTGTGTGTCTGCATGGGAATGTATGAGCGCAAATGTCCTTGAAGTGCACTCGCTGCACACAAAGTAGCAAAGTGGACAAAAGTGCCGTCTTACTACATAACATACCTGAAATATAGAGCACAAGTCGATAGTTCTAAAAGCACAAGATGAACTGTGCAAACTCTAACTGGGCCATTAACTATTGATAACAGCATCGATTTGGAAGGGTAACTGTCTGAAAGTTTCTCAAACAGAATATCAAGGGGGGAAACTAAATGAGAAGGAATTCAGTGGCCATCATGCGTAATGGTGATCATTAGCACTAATATACCGGAAAAAAAATCATAAAAGCATGATCTTATTTCAGTTCACGTGTTATTTCACGGCCATTTGTTGGATCTACTACTTACTTCCAGCAGCACACCCCAGATAATTAACAGGTTTAGTTAATAGATGAGTCATCCTCATTTTTTAATAAGTTTAATTTCAGTATTAAAGGGTGATGAAACATAGAAGACACAGAACGGCTCTTTTGTTCGCTTGCTATGCATTGCCATGATCACAGCATGTTGAGCTCTCCATTCACTCAGGATTACAGGTGGATAAAAGGCTTTCGTGGTCCAAGGCCGATGCTGAATGACACAAGACAGAGATACACACATTAACATGATGGTAGGCTATTGTTGTGAGTTCTAAAGCGACAATGCGGCATGTAAATGACTGCTGAAGGCGCTTTTCGTTCCAACTGTGTTGAGGGTTGCTGACAACGTGCCTCTTTGTCAACCACATTTTCAGACATAGAAAATGTACTAATCAACAGTTGCTTTAAATGTGATACTTTTTTTTTATGGGAATTCATGTTCTCAGGAACTAAATCAACAGTATGGCACTCTCACTTCCCACTTTCTTGTCACGTCTTATTTTTCTTGCCCCTTTTTTTCTTTCTTCGCAGTTTGAAAAGTCCAATTCCCCGTGCACTGCGGTCCTTGTCACTGCTACTTCTGCTGTTGTCCTGATATGTATCAGGGGAGGCCATGTGTTTCTTCCGATACAGACTAATACACAAGCTACACCGTGTGCTGAGATTTAGAGCATCCCAACTAGATTCCACTGTAACCTCGCTGGCCAAGTATAAATCTGTATTGCAGCACCGCCACGGCTGTGATCCCTCACCAACTTCCCACCTGCTAACAGGGACAACTGCACAAGGACGGCAACAACACCGCAGCCAGCAACAACTTAACACTTACACCTCCACCGTGCATTGTCACCTCATGTTTTAGAGCCAATTTACAGGTGTCATTTTTATCTGGAAAAGGAAGACGATATAATAATGGAAGGTGGAAACACAGAAAAAGCACATTGACGGTTTGTCAAATCACATTCACATAAGATCTCAGCCAGGTACAAAAATAATCTATATCATCCGAACTATGTTGACCAAACTTGGCAAAGGGCCGCCAACAGCCCCAAGTGTTTCCACACTGCATCATTTACCCTGTTCCAGCTCTGACTACCACCAAGTGGATCAGAACACATTATTACGGTAACACTTTTTACTTATTTCAAGCATATTTTTACTTGAAATAAGTAGAAAAATTTGATAGTGGGGCAAGTTTTTCTTTCTTATTACAAGCACAAAAAACTTATTTCAAGTGAAAATTTGTTTGAAACAAGTGAAATTATCTAAAAACAAGTACATTTTTAGGTGATGAGTCTTTTTAGATTAATTTTGACTAGAAATGAGACATTTTGACAAGAAATAAGACAAATATTCTTGGTAAGATTTTGAGTTTTTGCAGTGTATTATAGCTTATATAGCGCAAGATTTGGACGGACCAGGAAGAGCTTGAAATATAGACTTATTTAATTTTTTTCAGAACAATTTCACATTTCAGGGCTTCAATTAGAGACGGACATTACATACGAGCAGCATGGAGGTATTTGGATGTTTTTTGGTGTGTCTTTTTGTTATGAAGAAAAGTGGTATCCATTTGCAACCGTTATATGGACATGCACTGCTACGCCGAGACCCCCTGTAACTCAGAGAAGCCACGGAGGACTCTGAAACTTCTCCCAGCCCTTAGTCGACATGAGGGTGAGTAGATAATGAGTGAAATTTCAATTTTGGGTGAACTATCCCTTTAACTCCGGTACATATTGCAAGTTACTACAAGGTGAAAGTAGGGTCATAGAAACTGACTTTATTTTTTAGTTTTGTATATTATGATTCTCTGACACCACTTTTCAGCTTGAATTGCAGCAGTTTCCACAAACTGAAGAACGGTCACCTCCGCTGTTCAGGAGATAAATAAGAATATTTTCCAGAAATGCCCAGTGGCCCTTGGGAAAAGCTGTTGATGCTGAACTCCTACGGTGCAATGTTTGTGGCAAGATGTTTGCACACATCGCGTAGACCAAATTAATTGTAACAGCAATCTTAAATCACTCTTGCCAGGAAAAGTCCCTGGGGGGTGTGGATGTTTGTATGGCTGACAGGCACCGGCATAATCCTTCTATTTTATATATGGGGTTATAAAATTTTGACGTTCCCTTTTTTTTCTTCTCCTCCTATCGGCATCGGATGATTACGAGTCTCTGTAATGTTTTTTTCTATAGATTCATGAAGGAGCCTTAGGCATGTTATTGATGTTACAGTGGAGAGAGTCAGACGCACAAAGATGTGCAATCACACACAGCAGAGGGCCCATCCAGTGCTATTTGCATGTTGTCATAAACAGACTTGGAGATTTCGCAGGGCTGACACTGATGTCGGTGGCTGTCTTGAAATCCATTTGATGTGTTGATAGCTGAGAGCAATGGTGGCACACACCCCCCCCCGCTGATTCAGTAATGCCTACACACCACAACAAAAGCAGTATTGTTTCTATAGTCGGCAGCAGAAGTCATATACACAGCGGCTAAGTCATTCAAATATTCAGCAGTGAGCACAAGAATGGCTTCCCTCAGAGCTGAGTGACTTCATTTGTTCGATAAAGAGACAATTTGGCGGATGCAGTTCAGCAGAACAGAGATTGACAGTGATAAAATGACCATCCGTCCTTCCTGCCCAGCCCTACTAAAGGAATGTACTGTATAACTCACTATATGAGGAACTCTTGACTACTATAATGCAGGACATTGATACTGTATATGCATGAATGGATGTGTTTGTCTGTAAATATCTGGCTTTGTTTCATTGTACATGACTGAGAGAGAAAAACAACTGCTGACTAATTTCTGATTCCACTCCATTTTTAAATTTTTTTTCTGCTCGCTCTCGCAGGAAAAACAAGACGCAGAGCTGAAATATCCAAATTTATCTCCCGGTCAGGAGAACACCACCAGCAACCACATAATGTCCTTCAATTAGATGTTTGTTATTCAAGTCCATGTTACCTTGAATATCTTAGTTCATCTTTTATTTGGCGTATTAGTCACTCCACTTCATTTTACTCCACAACAAAAAAAAGGGAAGAAAGATGATGGATCAAGGCTGCATGGGAGAGATGTTTCCGTGCCCTGAGTTAAAAGCGAAGACGGAGTTCTTATTTGTAACTAAATGAGTATTATAATAGAAGATTTACACAAATGACGGCCTCACAACTCCCACGGCAAATGACGGACAGTCTGGTGGTCGCTGGTTATGTGAACACCTGAAAATGAAGCTGTGTGCTACAAATGCATGAACAAGGATTTGAGGATGTAGCCTAACGGTTTGGGGAATGGTAACCATGGTGCACAGCTGAGAAAAAGTTAGTTTGTAGTGGTTGAATGTGTATGTGTTTGCCACATCATCCCCCGGTTTATGTGGGGATGAGATCGCCGCGGGAGAAGTTTAGCGGTGTTTTCCATTTCGAAACGTGCTGTAAACAGAGTCAATCAAATTTCAGCCCAAAGTCAACTTCCAACTCCCACTCTCATTACATTTCCATCTCAATTTGCATCACACAGTTTGAGCTTGAAGGAATAGAAGCCCAGCCTCTCACTTCTCTGCTGTTCTCATGTTGTTGTTTTTGTTGTTGTGAGTCAGTGGATACTCTCTGGCTACAACAGAGGCAGTCTTTGTGTCTCTAAGGCTCTCTTTCTCTGGCCACCCTTCAACACACACACACACACACACATACCCAGCGTCTGAACCTCTGGTATCCCTTCCTAGCTTGGCGTGAGGAGGACATTCCATTCCTTGCATATTAATCGCCTCATTCATCCACCAATGCGGCGTCCGCAATCTGGCCAACAATTAGTCGCTTCCTTCCCCTCCTCCTCCTCCTCCTCCTCCTCCTCCTCCTCCTCCTCCTGTTCCCAGAGGAGAGGAACCCTAGCCCGGGTCAAGCTGCCTATAATCAGCTAGCCACTAATTATGGAACCGAGTCGCCGCGCTGACAGCCGAGGCTAAACCCTGAAACACTTACGCGAGCGGCCGCGAAGAGTCGGGGAGAGATTATTTTTCAAGGTTGACACTGATAGGCCTCGGTTCTTTTCTGTTTTTTCGCCATCATGTCCATGGCTGCTTCTAAGGATGCAGCGGCAGCGGTGGGAGATTAACTTGAATATGGAGTATGACGACGTACGAGGCGGAGATTGAAGCCGTCATTCAAGATTTACATAATAGATGGACCATGGTGGGAAGTGGGAAGCAGCAGCAAGTTGAGGCATCAGATGGTTGACAACACTCACCCTGGCTTCACTCTGTTTGACCTGTTGCCCTCAGGAAGGCGCTACAGGTGCATCAAGTCAAAAACAAATAGACTCAAGAACAGTTTCTTTCCCACAGCCATTATCACTCTGAACTCACACATGCACTGACGCACACAGACACACCCCGGACTACCTCAACATATATTGCAATATACCCCACTACCTCACTGTACTGTGCAATATACATAATTCACTGTGCTATATACTGTGCATATACAGGGTTCCTACAGCTTAAGCCAACTTAAATTTAAGACTTTTTAAGACGTTTTTAATGCCACTTGAAATGAAATTTAAGACTGACTTCACAATAAACACAAATGCAAAAAAAAACAAAAAAAAACGTCACCACATCTATTACATAGGGTTAGGGACAATTTTACCCACTATGGTCCAAGGTAAAGTGACTGCTACATGAATGATTGGGGGGGGGTTTGGGAGCTGGTGGCGGTAAAAAATTTAGCAGTGACGGCTGCCACTAACTTCTCTATGTCAGAATGTTACCAATTATTTTGAGATTTGAGACTAATTATAATCATAAAATCCCACTTACCAAGTGTTAACATTTTTAAGACGTTTGAAAAATTGATTTAAGACATTTTAATGCCAATTAAGGCCTTGTTTTTAGATTAATGAATTCAATGCCTTTTAAGACTTTTTAAAGATCCGTAAGAACCCTGATATAATTTATTTTTATGTATTTATTTTTATACTATTGAAAGTGTTTTTATATTGTATTTTTATGGTATATTGCTTGTTTGCACTGAAGGGGGGGGGGGCTCTAATTTCGTTATACCGCAATTCTGATTCTGATTCTGACTGTAGAAGAAGTATAGAAGAAGTTTTTTTTTTCTTGTAGTTTGTCTTCGTCTGCATCCCCATAATCCTCTTAGCAGCAAGCGGGAAGGAGAACAAAGGGCCAGTGATACACCTACAATAAATGTGATTAAACACAGACCCAAATTGTGCCTTAGTGATATGGCCTTTTATTTTACAGCTGGGACAAGGGGCTTTAATGACTTGGGCGAGGGGCCAGGCAGGCGCTAAAATGGTCAGACAGTGGGACAGCGTGGCACCACTTAGCCTCTGTCAGTAATGGCCAGGACACCTTCATCCCTCTCCTCCATCACAAAGGTCTGGCTCTGCCGTCTCCTCATGCCACCCCCTTTTTACGTCCGCGCCTCTCTCTCTTCCACACACGCACCGCAAACACAACGGAGCAGGGGCGGACTGAAAAGGGCGGGTGACGAGGAGGGACTGGGGTGAAAGGCTAAATGGAGAGAAAAGAGAGAGGGACAGTTAATGGAGAGGGAGGACAGTGAAGGCGCCATGAAAGGAGGGGAAGGCAGAGCAACCGGAGCAGGGAGAGAGAAATAAAAGGGACTGGGGAGAGAACTTGTGGATCAAGATGAGCTGAAATAGTCGTACCTCCCTCTTTTCTCTCTACTGACAAAAGGGCTAAGCTCCCATTCATGCCTGTGGGAATTTCTGGGCCAAATAATGAGAGCACACAGTGCATCCAACCCTTGACTCACCACAACAGCAGAAGGATGACTTCTGAGCAGCCAGAGCATCCCTGTAAAATCTCCACTTCCACAAACAGTTTAGAAAAAAAAAAAAAAAGGAAGGAGAAGAAGAAAAAACAAACAAGTAGTCCTTTTCATGTTTGAGTCTCTCAGTTTTCTTATCTCCAGTCGCAGTTGGGCTGCTGGAGGCTTATATGTGCTGCTTGTTTAGCTGCAGGGCCCATGATGTCCACAAGAAACTTTATTTTATGTTATACTTAAAAAAAATATTTTTTATTTTTTTGAATATTTACCATTATGTACAATCAGCGTCCACTGAGTCACACATTGAAGCTTGTTGTGTTGTGGCGGCTTCAAGGTTGGAGGTAGGTAAACTCCGTCTCTTTGAGGACAAGCTCTGCTCTGCACTGCCGTCTCTTAAGGAAACACACAATGTTCAGCACTCTTTATTTATTTAATTATTTATTTCGCCTTCTCACTGCTCGTCTTCCTCCATTGTCATGTCTTCCATCTTTTTCTTGCAGTCTCAAAAGTTTCCCAAGCATAGACCACATTCTGGCTGAGAATCAAGCTTTTTCTTTTTTTCTTTTTTTTTGTTAATAACTTGCCAAATCCGCAGTGTCAAAGCAAATTGTAGGACAGGAAGGAAGGAGAAGGAATTATGGCAAAGAGAGACAGAGGTTCTGCTCTGGAGCACAAAGGAATAAAGTGACTTTTTTGCTTCCAACTTAACACTGTGCAACAATTAAGTGACAATGACGGTCACAACACAGCTCGCTGTTGTGCATCCACAAACAAAATGAACCAAATGTTACTCGCTGATGTGTATCGTTCTTTGATTTGTCATGTATACTGCATATTTGGTTGTTGAATATAATAATTTGAGCTCTGCGCTGGTGACAGTGATGAGATTCCACTTTGTTAATTAGGCCAGCCTATGAACTGACCCAGTGCACTAGCCAACCATATGCTCCAACAAGCCAGCCCAGCCTTTGATCTACTTCAGCTAATCATAGAACTGTCTAATCAATAATGGTCTCATCGAGTGTCACTGAACTCCTCACACATATATGCACAAACACAAAACACCCCCCCCTCTCTCATCCTCAGCCTCGCTCTTCCTCACTGTGCCCTAATTTGCTCGTCCACCCTGCCTGCGGGTCAGCAATCTGTCTATCTCTCATTAGAGATGTGTCGTATTAATTCGAAAAACCATTTTTCCCCCCTTTTTGGCAAAACAAGTATCAAGTGGGTAGTCCATGCTGTGCCACCGTTTATGCTTTTAATTGAGGAGAATGAAAGCAGGGCTGATAATTCACTTCAAATATTGCTATTCCCCTCCTTATTAACCAACAGTAAACACTGGAAGTCAATTTTCTGGTGTTCTTGTCTTTATTGGGTCTGTGACATGATTGGAGAGACAGCATAAAGCACACCCGCTCTAGCTGGGGGAAACAAGTCCAAGAATCTGCCACTTTAATTCCTCGGCGATAGAATATAATAGAATATCTTGCTTTTATTACCTGTCATAATGCTCCAATGTTCATGCATGTGTTCAATTTAATTAAACCTAATCCATGTGGAAATAAATAATAACAAACAGGTACAGTGATTGCGTTATTTATTCAAACCTCTCTAGGTCTGCCTGCTCAACAAGGGCATGGTAGTAATTAATTGGAGCCTGGAGGTTGGAAGGCCTATCGCATGAGGTCAATACAGCGGCAACAGCCACGCCTGTCCTGTAATAAGCTGACATAGTTACGGCCGTAATTGGCTGATGCAGCCAAGCAACAAGGGCAGGCCGGATGGAAGCGCTGACCGTGGAAAATTAGAGAGGATGGTTTAAGATTGATCACCGAAAACCTCTCCACCGGGCTTCTCCGCTCATAATAACCCACAAGGATTACAGAACGGCAGGCTGACTAATCTGAGAGAAGGGAGTATAATTGCAGAGGCCATATCTCTCAGAGTGTTAGCTTTTTAAGCCTAGTCATCCGTTTGTGAAAGATGACGCTTTGTGGAGCTAAAAAAAAAGGAAAAGAAACAGGCAGTAGACAAAGAACAAAGGAAAGTTCGTCTTGCAGAACTGCTAATTTATCCCCATGCCAAATATTCTCTTTGATACTTACGTGCTAACTGGATGTCGCCCTGCGCACTGTCCTTGATACAAAAGTGCTCAGTGGTTATACCCTCAATCACTCCAGGCTCACTTGCAGGCAGCGATAAAAAGACGTTATAGGAGCCATGGCGATGGTGGCGAATGAAGACGTAAAGCTCAGCCTGTTCCCCCACAGGACTCAGCCAGGATGACAGTATTGACAGCCACGGCTGTTTGTCGTTCAGCCTAATTGGAATAGTGATTTCCATATAAACAAGCAACAAATTGTTACAAATGACATGTTAAGTGGGAGCGCATAATGCAAGGTGGCGGACTGCGCAAGGCAACGTGGGAGCTCCAAGTACTGTAGGTCCTAAATGCACATCGCAGAGTTCTCTGTGGACCTGAGGCAGATGTGGATGATGGAACGGCTCAGTCGGGCCAAATGGAGAAGTGACGGGTTGAATGGAGGAATGGGGGGAAATGAATGGAGGAAGGCTGGTTGGCTTGAGGAGCTGAGGAGGAGGAGGAGGAAGAGGGAAGGAGCTTCGTTACACCTCCGCCCTGTTTTCCAGCCTCTGGGCCCCGGAAGGATCGACTCTGACGTGCATGAACACACGCACACAGCCCCGCATTTTCTCGTGCAATAAACCGCCATCCACCTACTGCCTCCATCCCGTGCTGATGTGGAGCTCCACTCAACTCAACAGCTGCCAAAACACATCTATTTGTCGAAGTACCTGCTCAATCTTCAGTGTGTCAGATGAAACGCCGCCGAGAATCACGACTACGACTTCTAAATACACGTAATTGTTTACCCTGCCGTGTTTTTACTGGTTGAAATGGCATACGGTTTATGCAACAGTTTGAAACGCACACTGCTATACCGCTCATGGGCTGAAGCCCATTTCCCATAACCCCCTGTGGTCATACATCATCATCAGAATGGATGACATTCATGTCAGGGTGCTGGTTGCTCTGTATGTAAAATTCATGACACGAACATCAATATATAGAGTCTGTGACAGGGTATAGCGCATTGGGGTGGCATTTTCAATGGGCTGTGATATTTATATACTGTACACGCTGGCAATGGTCGATGTATATACAGCTTCAAAAATAGATAGAACCTTTATGAATACTATTCACTGCTTACTGGGAGCAGCACGTAGTTTTTTTTAAGCTTATGTAAAAATGAATTGTTTTCTCCTGCTCACATCCAGACTTACTACCGCAATGGTTAATAGTAAGACAGCGAATCCTCTAACACCGACACTGTGTTTTTGTTTTTCCCACTAATAGCTCTATTTTTCTCTTGCCATATATCAAATTAATTTAGTGCCTGATATGCAGTCCCGGGCTATTCTGATTTAAATAACTAATGAAGCGCTTCTTGCTGCCAAGCAGGAGCATCTGCTCAAAGAGACGCACAGTCAATTTTCATAAATTTGAAACACCCTCAGGGGAATCACAGAGAGAACGAGAGGAGAGATGGAGGGATGAGGAGGAGGAGGATGTGAGGAAGAGGAAGATAAGTAGGATAAACAAGGTTAATCTGTACATTAATGTACAGTTTTCAGACAGTTACACATCTGGGGCTGTCATCAGGCTCAACGCGGCTTAACAGCTGCACCTCCCTTCAGGTGACTAAGCCTCGTAGTCGAAGATCCAGTCCAGGCGCAGCTTACTGGAAATGTGATACCATGGAAACAGAATGATATTAGTGCTAATCCTAAATATTGATGTCTATATGTAGAGAATATCAATACTTGTTAAAGATTTTTTTATTTATTTTTTGCCACCTGTGGTTTCATAAGCATGACTTGACTGATGAGCAGTGTGAGCAATCAGAGAAAAAAAAAAATCTTTAACATGAAAGTTTTTCCATTTACATCTTGTAACTGCATGGAAAATAAGGTAGAGATGTTCTATATAATTATTGTAGATGTCAAATCTACAGTAGTCTCTCATTACTGATTGATCACTGAGGAGCTAGCTAACAGCGCTAGACAACTAGCACGGCATGGAGCGAAGCCGTGTGAAGCTCCTTCAGCTCGGGCAGACACGGAGATATTTAATATTTAACAACTCTTTTTAATAAGAGACATTCTTTAAGCTGTTACTTCATTTATCTGCGTTTTGACTGGCAGAGCTGCAGCTTAACTGCTTACATTACTGTTGCACTCATCACTGCTGCTCATAATGCTTCTGCCAATCATTATTGTTATTCATTAATCATCAGCCCCTCCACCTCCCACCTGCAGGCTTTTAGTTCAGGGCACAAGTTAGTCTTTTCAACACCAGGCGTCTTTCAATTCATTGTAAATGAATTTAGAGACTTTAGAGAAGTCTCTGTCTTTTTTTTTTGCTCAATTTAAATGTCTATCCATGATGAATTGGATGGATGTAATAAGAGCATAATGATTTCATACATCTTAAAGATATGGAGATATTTATCTTACAGTTTTCATTCCCTCCCACTCAGTTTCAAAAAGCAACTCTGCAGTGATTTGGCAAATATATTACAATCAGTCCCTTAGTAACTAAGCCTGATATATACACTATACTCCTATATACTGTCTACATATACTGTATACAGCACATATAAATATTTAGTTTAAACTTGGATATTATATCAAAATCATCCTGCTTGTACCTTAAACCTTTGTTATTATCTGATTGGGATGCTGAGTGTCTTGCAGAACCTGAGATACACACGATCTACTGCACTGGACACAAAATGTGTCCATTATCATCCCAGAACAAGTACTGTGTAGGATATTAAATCATGATTCATGGAAATAAATAAATAAAATACATTTAATTCTAAGTTGGGTGTCTCTAACCTAAACTTTATTACCACTGTGCTGTACCTGCTCTGGATGTGTTGCTAAGGGAACCAACATACACTCTCAATATAGACAGACAAGACAGACAAGACTGAACAGGGACAAGGCTTTTTTTTTCTTTCTTGTTTCATTTCAGAGAACTGGACAACTGTGAACTGATGTTACATGAACGTAGACTACAGCCTTCCACAATCTCCTCTGTGAAAGGATGCATTAGTGAAAAAGCACAGCAAGGCACATTATGGAGCAATATAATGCGGATCAATAACTGCACATTTCACATAAGTGTGTGAAGGCAGACCATGTTAAAAAAAAATGCAAGGACATGAAGCAGAGTGGAAAACGGTAAACACACCCAATTGTATGTGCAACGCAACACTGGTTTGCCGTAGGACTGGTTTCACATGTTTGCGAGGTAGTACATGTGAAGTTAATTTAAGATCTACTTGAACTGATGTGCACATTGGTTTCTAAATGTAGAATAACATGATTCCAATAATGAATATACAATACGAGTGGATGTTTACTGTAATTACCACAGGTAACTGTGGTAACACAGCATGTGCCTGTTTTGACAGGTTCAGCACAATTTCTCGATGCAACAGGCAAAACACAATGGTTTTCAAATCAAACAGTGAAACAGGGATGGTAAGGAAATAATAATAATAAAAAAAATCATAAAGTTGCAATCATAAAGTATAATACTTCAAGCCTCTGTGATAGATAAATAAATAAAGCAGCATCAACCCATGTCAGAAGAGCCAGATACTTCATCTCAAGTTGATCTTGTTAGTTGGATTCGGTCTACTTGTTAAGTCTTGTGGCTCTCTGACACTGTGTGTGCACCTAGTATTCAATCAGATAATCCCTGCACTGAAAAGTAAACACCGTGCGCTCCCTGCAGCTTAATGTAGCCATGATCTGTAATGCTAATCAAGATCAGTAAAAATGCTACTTGAAAGTGGCGTTGCTAATGACAGATTCCGATCAGTCCAATCAGCGGCGGCCTGTTATTGTTTAAAGAACACAGAGTCAGCTAAACGGCGCCCTCAGATATTAAGCATGATAGATGAGTAGATAGTCACAGTGGCTTTGCAGTCTGTGAGGGGATTTAATACGGCATTCATGCAATGCACAAATCACAGTGTGTACACTTAAGAGCCAAGTTCTGAACGCAGTTTAACCTTTAATTGCCTGTGTATGCGCGTGCGACAAACATACACTGAGTAAATATGTGTGTGTGTGCTCTTGCAGCCAATCAGTGTTATGAAGTCATGTTTTTCAACGGCAACATTAGATGTGTCACACAAACCAATTCATCCGCCATCTCCCCTGAAACGTGTTCCATATCCACCGTCACCCACAATCACTCAGCCGCTGCATTGATTAGATCTGTTGCATCTTGAGCAGTGAATCATTTCTTTTCTGCATATTGAGGAAGAACAATGTGCAAAAACACTCCACACACACAACTACAGTATAGCCCAAACCTAGAGAAAACCCTTTACAAAGAGACACATGCAAAACACAAGCGATATAACAGAGAATTTATGCATGCAGAAAAACAACGAGGGACATTCATTATTTATCAGTAACCATAGAGATTACACTTTTTTTTTCATGTGTGGAGACCGCTAAGTGAAGACAAATAGAAGGCCCATGCGATGCTTAAATCTCAGTGTAACCAGATACTGAGACAAAAAGTGTTTCCAATGGGAACCAAAGCTTAGCAGTTTAATTAGGCATTAATCTACATCTTGGCTGTCGTCACTTCTAATCTTGTGAACATAATTTCTTTAAAGTAATTATGGGAGAGTCAACCATGCCTTGGTTATTCCAGACGATTATGATTATCGTTGAATGGAGTGGGATGAAAGAAAGAAAATGTGCATATACTGGGATAAAAATCAACAACAAGCTTCTGTAGTTTTATAAAACTTGCTCGGCCCTGGTTGTTGTTGTTGTTTCTTTCTCTGTCATTCTTCTGTTGAGCTTAATCCACCAGAGATAGGTGGCTCATTGGAGCAGCACACATCAGGTAGAGACAGCAAAACTTAGCAAGTATTTAAACACCTGCACATATGCTTAGAAGAGTGCCGGGGAGGGGGAGAGGAAAGGGGGAGGAGGGGGTGTTCTACTGTATTTTTTTTTTTTGCAGATCTCCAGGTTTTTCTTTTCCGCGCCAGGGATTCTTTGAGGCAGTGAACTCTCTGTCTCTGCAAGATGTTCGATATTGTTTTTTCGCTGAGATCAACGCGAGCCACATCAGAAGGTGCCACCGTCAAAGCCGAGCTGTGTAAAACACGGCTGGAATGAAAGGCGACGGTGCACATTTACAACAGCGGCTAATTAGGATTTTCTCTTTGGAAAGGCGACGTTATACGTTCCCACCCAGCGTGAGACTCGGATGCACAGAGGTTGAGATAGAGAGATAGAGAGAGAGATAGAGAGAAGGCGATAAAAGACACCTTTCCGAGGCTGTGTGTCTCTTAACTGGCCCTTGGGTGTCAAAGTTCACAAGGAGATACATTTTTCATTAGCACTATGTTATCAGCTCGTGTAAGTTATTGTACTGTAATGAGGTGATTTATCTCTTCCTCAAACTACCTCCTCTCCACTTAGCTGCTATGGATAAAAAAAAAAAAGAAGCAGCAGCTTGAAGACATGTGTCTATGAGCTCACCACCACCCCACCCTCCACCCTGCCTGTTGATGCTTCGGTACAGATGTTCATGCAGTAATTACAAGAGGTGGGTGGTTAAAGTTTCAGTGCAAACTTTGCGTGCGCACATGTGCGTGCATGTGTGTGTGTGTACACGTGTGTGTCTCTGCGTTTGAGGATCTCTGTGCGTATACAACGTGCATGCAGATTAAATCAGGACTTGCGAAGTTGAAAACACTATGCTACATTCCCTGGTGCACTGCAAAGCTTGAAATGAAAGTTACCCCCCCACCACCACCACCCCCTAATTATTGTTTATTTTTAAACTTGAATTAATAAAACCCTATTTGCCCACGCATATCAAGCTTCACCACACTTTGGGAAAAAAAAATAAATAAAAAAACTGCAACGAGGAGGAGCATGCTCTGGGTGTGAAATAAATACCGATATTTGCTCTGTTCTCATTTGCTTGTGTGTGTCCCATGCTTAGAAAAAAGTCAGTAGCATCTGACTAATGAGCTCATTAGCAAGTCCGCCAGCACCTGAACATTTGAAGTTCCTCCTCTTCGGTGAACCAATGCGCGCATGTTTGTGTTGTTGTGTTGTTGTGTTGTGTTATATGAAATAAAATTCCAAATTGAAGGACACTATCTATGATTAAAAAAAAATGAAGAGGGAAGGAAAATATCATATCCTGTCTAAATCCGGTCGATGTGTGTGCTAATGTTGCTGCGGGCTCCTCTTGCATATATGTGGCGGTGGTTTTGTGTATTCCCTCGTACATATGTGTATGCCTCCGAGGTCACTAATCCTCTTATTAAGTCAACCTTTACCATGAGATTAGCGTCACGTCTCAAACTATCAGTTGCTAGGGGAGATATCAGAATACGGCTGAACGTTTCCTTCTTTTTGAGGCGCAACACATCCCAAAGAGATTCAAGGCAAACAGAGGGAAAATAGCTAACACAGGATAAATGATTTACACCTTCAACAATCTATTTTTGTGGATGTAAATAATGATAATTATATAACCTTTGATTTGACTTAAGTCATTATCAACCGCCAATGGGAAAGTGTAGTACGTCCTTTTGAATTCACACGGATCCCCTAGTGAGTCTGGAATAAATAAGAGGCACTTGACAAGTCTGTTCAAAGAGAGAGGGTTTATTCTATTTGATGAGATGTATCGCATGTTAAACTCTCTGCTCATTGGCTTGTGATTTGGATTTGACCTCAGGTAATCAGCTGTATCCGCTTCACATGCTCATTTGCATGTTTATTGCCTGTCAAAGATGATTGTTACTGTATAGGTTTCTAAGAGAGGATCATTAGTGTTCAAGCATGTTGTCATAACATGATGCTTAGAGAGAGTGCTCCGCCGATTTAGCATAGCAACAGGATCATAATAGATGCAGCAGAAACAGACTTATCATGTTTTAACTGCTAATTTGTTTTTGTAACTTTTTTTTGCAGTATTAATCATGGTTTTTATTGATTGTTGTGCTGTGCTTGCTGTCTGTTCTGTAAAAATGTGTGCAAATATGTGTCACATGTGTACCATGTCTGCTAGGCAAAGATGTGTTTAAGATGTGTTTTTGTGTTGCCATTGCTGTTGTTGTCTTTGTGTTGTGTGTCCGCACCTGCACCAATGCTCTTTGATATGAAGTCCCTAATGTTGAAACAAAGTAATTTTGATTGATTTGACTGATCGATGTTTTGTTTGCTGTTGTTTTTTTGTATTCCACTTCATCACCGGCAACATCACCTACAATGCAGCTCCATCACCAACTGCTGGGTGAGCATCATCAAAACAAACTAACTTTTTGACACTGTCATAGCTTTAGTGGTTTGATGCCACCATTCCCATGCTTAATTCAGATTGTGAATGATGCAGCATTGAATCCAATTTGTTTCACTGATATCAGTTTATTTGGCCATGCTAGAAAGAAAACTGAACTTCATATTAAAAGGTGGTATAGCTTATGAGGGTCCAAATAAATACCATCCATAAATTCAGTAAAGTATCATTCATCAAAAATGACAAAAAACAGATTTTGTTTTGTTTTATACTTTTGCTTTTAAACACTACACAGATCTATGTGTGCAACCTCCCTTTTATTTTGTGTTGAAAAACGACTTTCTATGTGAGTTTGTTTGTTGCCTTACTTTCTGCCTCCATCTACCTGTTGTCTCAACCTTGCCTGCCTTGTGATTTTTGGCCTTTGTGTTCCCTTCACTTTTCAGTCGGCTTGTCTGCATGACTTCTTTACTTCTATCCTTCTTCTCTTTGAATCTGCTTTTGTTCCTCCGTGTGATCCCTTGTGTTCCCCTGTGTGCTGTATTCTGCCGTGTCTTCTGTAGCCTGTCTATGTGCATTCAAGTCTTTTCCCCTGAAATCCAAACGTCATTATTACATGACCATTCTGCAACCTTAATCATGTTTATTAGTGCAACAAAGATGGCAGTAATACACTTTTGAACTCATCTTAACCCAAAGTATGGTTGTTTCTTTTGTTTTTTTATACTATAACAGGTTGTTATGCTGACTCTAACTACCCTGTCCTTGCTGTAAGTCAGCTGAGATTGCATGGGTAAGTGGTACTGTATGTAGCAGGATGGACAGATAATCTTAACCGTGATTATTACTGTTATCATATGTACTATAAGATGGTGGTTCACCTGGTGGAGTGTGCACCATTAAAGCTTTGTCCATGTACTGCAATGGCCTTGGTTGCACTCAGACCCAAGACACTTTGGTTCAAACAACCCACTCCTTTCTCTCCTTAAAGCAGATATCAGTGGAATGTTTTTGTTAATATAAGTCCTAAATAGTCCTATTTTCCGTCAGCAATCACTTACATGAAGTATTTCAGCCTAAACACGAGTCTCTCCGTCACTCTGCTCTGCTGTAACCCGAGGAGAAAATTTTCCTTGTGGGATACAAGTGTTATCCAATGAGGGGAGAGAACGGCATGAAGGGCTGTGTGTGCAGCCAAGGGATGCGCGTGAATGTGGTGACGTAGCACGAGGACCAATTGATGCCTGACAAGGGCGGGGGCTGCTAACTCATGGTGCGTTCAAGGAAACTCGTACTTTGTGTTTTTCCTTCCTGTGAAGTCATACCAGTTCGATCTGGTACGAGTTCACGGGTCGGAAGTTACGAGTGGCCGTTATAGGGAACTTTCACAGACAACAGGACGGTAAAAACACGAGCTACGGGTTACCTGGAACGCTACCAAGTCGTAGTTGTGACTTGAAGCTGTAACTTACGGTTTCAAAAGCCTGCCTTGAACACAGCATTAGCCGAAACGGCCGTGCCGCTGTTATCTGCTTTAACTTTCCTGACTCTTTCAACATTAAAGGAAAAAGTGCCTGAAAAGTACACTTAAAGGGACATCGTGTAACTTCTCCTGTTATCTATTCATGAAAATTGATTATTTAGTTCAAAAGTCTGTTTTTCATTCATCAGTAATCACCCCCCCATCAACAAACTGAAGTGTTCCTTTCAGCTCTGAATCAGCCGTTCATATCATTCATATCTCCATGGAGCGGGTAAGCTCGGTGCTGGCTGCCATGTGGTGTCGCCATGTTTTTACGTTCAGTGGCAGCGTGATGGTAGGAAACCACGGAAACTCAGCGGAGACACCGAAGCTGTCGGCTCAGGTGGAGGTGGTAACAATGTTACAATGACGCTGCATTCAAGTGCAGTCGGGCAGACGGCCGTCGGTAACAAACCAGATGTCATTTTAGTCACAGAAGTCGAGAGAAAGCCGGTAAAACGTGGGTCAGGTAAACAATATGACATCGCCATGACAACATATTGTCACATGTATTGTTTTGCCTAGTGCTGACGGACCACTTGTTTACATAGCGGCTGTCGTCCGTCTGCCGTCTGCCCAATTTCACGTGAATGCAGCATGAAAAATACAAGTGAGTTGCTTGTGATATACAACCGCAACGCTAGATGGGAGTAATTCCTACACAATGTACCTTTAAAGGAAAAAATGCCAGAAAAATATACTTTAAAAAAAGTATGTGATGCCTGTCATTAGCTGCTGCTCTAATTGGCTTATAATTCACGGTCGAGACAAACAACTCATATGCTCCGTTAGGTTGGAAGACTTTGTGCTGCTACAGCTCTGTTGCAGTGCAACCACATCCACCAGTTGCTCTCCCGTTGCGCCGCTGTTCAGGATGGTGTGTCAGGTGTAGCATCAAAAGAGGCCCTTGCATCAGATGTTTATCATTTGATGGAAAGCACCTGCTGTGACATCACTCAGTGGGTGTGGCTGACAGAGTAACACACTGTAACATTTAAACCCATGAGCAATACAGCAGCAGCTGCTACTCGTTGGCAGTGAAACCTTCTCCGATTTTCAGAGGCAATGTTTACTGAGAGCAAAATTCAGTGTCTTGGCAACAGATCTAGACACCAGGCTCATTGCACTCCCCCCACGAGACACAGTCGGTATGTACATCCTCCTCAGTCAACCGTGATTTCTCAGTAATTTGAGTCTCAAATGGAGTTTATTTCTAACTAAAGTAAATAAGTAAGTAAAAATATGAGGAAAACAGAGAGGGTTGCACAGGAATGGCAAAGAGAGGTGCAGGTTGAGTCAACAATGAAGGAGGTGGCATCTGACAAACTTCGATTGGCTGAGAAATGAAGCTTTTCCCCAATCAAAAGCCCACTCACTCTGACAATCACCACCATGGCCGAGTTTGACAGCGGACCATTTCTATCATATATTCTGTCTTTATTGCTACATCTGCATGCAGCCTATTCCACCCCTCCCCTCCCCTCCCCTCCCCACACCCCACCATATTTTCCTTTGCACTTCAATTTACCATCCAGGTATGCTGACAACCACTCTGTCACACAACCAACAATATCAAAAATATTGCAGCCCACAGGCAACAGGATTCAGTGTGTGAAGAGGCCCTGCAGTCCACTCCAGCAGCCGCAGACCATTAGCCTTCCATTAATACAAAATAACACAGGGTTGGAGGAAAAGTCATGTGTAATTGTATTGTACTATGACAAATGATGAGAATAGGATGCTGGACTTAAGTCTGCAATAGACTTTTGCATGTGGACACACTGTACTGTATGTGTGTTTGCATATGGACGGAGACCCGGCTTAAGTCTGTGCATGACACCAGAGGAAAAAGGGGGTAAATGTGCATATCTAGGCCAACAGTAATGAGTTTTCAATCGTACAGCAGCCACACTGTGATCCACTTCGATGTTGTGTTTCTATGAAGCTTGCATGTCTCCCACCACACAATGTACTTATATGTACATGAGTACGTGTGCATCTGTATCTTCACTCAAGCAGTGTATGAGTGGCTGAATGTGGGAGTGCTGACTACATGAGTGGGTTCCAGATTAATGGAGGCTGTAAGAAAGTTTAATATTTTAATCTTCTAGGATTGGTGGCATTTCCAGAGAGCCCTGTGTCAGACGTGTGTTTATTTAATTCATTTACAATAATGCCGGTCAGCTGCAGCTGGTTTTTAATGCAGTGCATTACAATGACACTGAACACGCATAATCACGCACACACAACAACAACACACCCCACAAGCTAACCAACCAATATGCACCCAATCAATCTTATCTGTTCTGCACATGTGCACACACACGCACACACTCATAGACACACTTACAATGCTTATGGGCATGCAGTTGATTAGCAGCAACCTAGTTCAATAATATCCACCACATGTAGGTCACTATAATCTAGGACCCGTGTGGTGTGGTGTGTGTGTGTGTGTGTGTGTGTGTGATGGGTATAATAGGACTGTAAACCTGCTGGATGGCGAATAGCAGCAGGTCTGCCAGACCACATGCTGGCGCTCAGCTTGTAGAGGTCAAAACGTCATCTCTGCTGAGACAAATGAAACGTCTATATGTACACACACACTCAGATCCATATGAATATTACATGTGATATCACATTACATGAAGGTGTGCAGCATATGTTGCATTCTTTTGGAGGTTGTTAGTTCTGGAAATTGAAGTCACAGCCTCCTTTACTGCACTAACTAAACAGCAGAAGGCCGATACCTGGTGTCAGCTTTTTTTTTTTTTTTTTTTTTTGCTTTCAGTTTCTTGATGAGAGCGAACCTGCGGAAAGGAAAAGAAAACAAGATGCAGTCCTCTGATGATGTGACAACATCTCACACCGCAGACACTTACAATTCACAGTGAGAAATCATCAGCAAGGCCAAGTGGGGTTTTTGCCAGATGGCCAGCCACACAATGTTTATGGATCAAAAAACACCATTAGTTCATTTAAAGTCACGGTCCAGCTGGATGCCGATTTCTGCTGGCATCAAGATGTTAAAAGAATGAGAGAAATTTGATGTTGGGGACAGGGGAACTGGGTTTAAGTCATGGCTAAATAATGAATAAGCCCTGGCAGGCCTCGGTTGGCCCTGTGGTTAAAACATGAGCTACAACAGCTTGTGGCGCCCAGTGCATGACGGTTTCACAAAGTTTTGCTGAATGTTTTTCTTTCTTTTTTTTTATACCATTTCGTCAACACTCCATGTCTCTGTAGTTGCGGGGCAGATTGTCCACTCAATTTGTTTGTGCTACATCCTGAGCTGGTCTAAGTTCACTGAGGCGGCAGCACTCAATTAAGAGGTGATAACAAAGGAGCTGATTAAAAAAAAAAATGAATTGTTGAACTTCCCACTCCCTCCCTTACAGTGAAGGAACTAGCTGAGCATCACAGCAAAAGATGAAAGGACAATTTGTACCAAAACCTTGGCGTGCTTAGAAATATGAGCTAGTATAATGAGATTGTCTAAAAAAATGATCTCTCAGGGCAGGATAAAAATGAAGAACTGCTCTCCTATTGGAATCAATTAGACCAGAGAGGATTGCTGCCCCCTAAACAGATTTTTATTGTGATGTGCAGATCATTTTTTAAATTGAGTATAAATGTGATCAAAAGGAGTGTTAAAAACACCGTATGGACCAAAGGCTATACCCAAGGTTCATTTAAGTTCCTTTCGCTTTAGATAAAGATAAATTCATGCAGATGCAAACACACACAAACACCTGCAAATGTATGCAGACACTGCATAGTATTTTCTCAATATATTGCATCCATAGACACAGGTAATTCATTCATTCATTCGGTCAATCAATCAATCAATCAATCAATCACACAAACACTCTGCATCTCGATTATCAGTGGCAAGTACTGCAGCCATCAAAGGAGGCTGTCTGGAGGGGGAAACTAAAGGTAAATCACTCAAGCACCAAGACAGCATGGAGACTGCACCGGAAAGGCCACTGCTGGGAATTAAGCACAAGAATTTGTCGCTGTGCTAATGACTTAGCCAGCGCCTCGCCCTTCTTCTCTACTCTCCGATGCACACCACAGGGGACACCTAAGAACAACACTCACAGACCCACAGCCTGCAGCACAGAAATAGTCAAACTTTGCTGCATTCTCTTCTGAGGAAAAAAAAAAAAAAGAAGAAAAAGAAAAGCATAACGATGACAAAATTTGCACACTCTGAGGCAGAAAACACACATATGCAAATTGGCACACACAATGACAGACGTGATCTTATCTCCACTCTGGATGGCTATGACAAGCTGCATGTTCCAGTAATCTCACCCCAGGTTTCTCCTCTGATGATTATGTTGACACCACCTTGTATTTACAGGAAAAAAAGAAAAAAACACAGGCATCACTTGTTTAGCCTGTTGGTGCATCAGCCTCGATGTTTCTATGACTCGCTGCTCTGCTCTGTGTTGTACACTCCTATTCCTGCGAACTCTGCGTAGCGCTCTGCACCTGCCTGTCTGTAAGCCTTGTCCTCGTCAAGTTCCTTCACTGCACCAGCCAGCCTGTAGTGTGTATACCTGCGCTTGTGTCTTCCTTGCCTGTGTGCTCCTACAGTACCTCCAGTCATGACAGTTCAATCCGACCAAATATGGATCCACTAGCGCGTAAAACGTTTCCTGAGGAGGTGACCCACGGCATCGATTGTCTTCTGATGCACTGCCGAAATCATCCAACATCCAGCAGAAAGAGGCAGCTCGAGTATCGACACTGAATATTGTGTTGTCCAAGCCTCGGCTGAAGAAATAGCTAATTGGTGTGGAGGACACAGTGGTAACTTCATGTTCAGACCCTGTTTTGTCCCAGTTACATCTTATGCCATCCAGCCTGCAATCCAGTTAACTGACTCCTTACCACACCCTGTACAACCCGAGACACGGGGTAAACCCAGGTTTAAAGCCCCAGTATGTAACTTATTTGGCTTTTTATTAGCAAAAATCAAATATTGCTTTCATAAATACGTATTTCACTGAAGTCGAATCACACCCACATACAAATGAAAGCTTTCTCGTACCTTAGAATGAGTTGTTACAAGTCGTTACAAATACATAAGGGGGCGACGCACCGAACTGAGGCGGCCATGTTGCATCGCCATTTTTTTACTTTCAGTGGCAGCGTGACCGTAGGTAACCACGGAAACTCAGCGGAGCTGTCGGCTCGGGGAGAAAGTTTTCCAGGTAGCGCCTGTTAAAACTGTCACCACTGTATAGTGTGAGGAAGGACGGAGGCACTGGTGTTGCATTCAGGTGCAGTCAGGCAGACGGCCGTCGGATGTCATTTTACTCGACGAGAGAAAGACGGTAAAACGTGGGTCAGGTAAACAATACGACATCACCATGACAACATATTGTCATGCCAGTATTGTTTTGCCTCGTGCTGGCGGACCACTTGTTTACATAGAGGCTTATTTATCCTGTTACATGCAGCGTCTGTTGTCTGTCTGACGTCTGCCCCATTTCATGTGAATGCAACATCAAGAATACGTTCCGATATGCAACCGCACCGCTAGATGGGGGGAATTCCTACATATTATACCTTTAAGGCAGGTTTGTTTGCAAACTGTCAGCTCTTGTCAACTTTCACTCGCCCCTTGAAGACCTTCAGCAGTCTCCTTTCCTGCGTACTCGCTTCATTTCCAGGAGCTTGGATCTTCAGTCTAGAAGGAAGCATGGGCGCTTCAGCTGCCCGGAGCCTCAGCTGCCCGGCGACCCAGAGCCTCAGCTGCCAGTTTGTCTGTAATGGCACTGAGCAGCTGATGCCCCGTGCCGTGACCACCAACCTTGTCAGACACTGAATTGATTGCACCAGCCATCATCTCACCTGTTCCTACACTGGCTTTCCCACCTAAGAGTCATCTGGCCACTAGCCACCCAGTCAAGGTCTTCAGCTCTCCAGCTCATGGGCCAACTGCCTGAGGTGTCTCTCTCATTGGCACTCCAGCCTGAAACACCACTGTGTTTCCCATTGTGCTGCTCACACTCATGGACTCCATTCCTGCTGCCTATATGTGTAGTAGCCCGACTGTAAGTCTGGTCCTCCTCACTTTATCTATTAAAATCCTTCACTGCACCAGCCTGCCTTGCGCCTCTACCACCAGTCATACATGTAATTTGGAAGGATTTCCATATTTCAACACACGCATCTAGACTTGCATCCACTGGTGTGTGCAAATGCATTTACATGTGCACCCACGCATGCATAAAAGACCTGCGCACATGCACACCGCAGCATGCAGGCATTTGCACGACATAGGCAACGGCATATCCGTCCATATATTGTATGCTCATGCAAAAAATATTCACACATCTACAGTTACACATTGGAAATTGCCAAACACCTCAACACATCTCTCGGTCCACACAAAGGTGGCCACAGCTGAGAAACCACTCTCACCAGCGGGAAATACCACTGCACAAAAACAGTACCTATGATGTGCTGTGTGGATAGAGATTAATCAGATTGAAGAGACTGTCATAGGGGCCAGTGCATCTGGCACTAAGCTTGGCCTGCAGGCACACACTGATCCCACAGTAGAAAACGCGTAAGTAGGTTTTGTCTGCAACCTGCCAGCTCTGTAATCAAAGTGAAGAAGAGAAATCTTCTGCATGAGTGTGCCCTCTTATTGAGTTCTTTTTAAAGCACCAAAATAAGAGATGATGCAAGAAATGCTTGCATAATGGCTTTGTTTTACATAAGATGTATCCAGGCTTCTTGCTGGCAAAGAACTAATCAGGAAACAGGGCTATGAGTTCATTATTTTATCATCAAACGTGGCAAAACTTGAGTTCAGGTATAATAAGCTCTATTCAAGATAGAGATTGGCAGCGCTGCTACAGCATTCTCCCCCTTGTCAAAAGAATAAAATGAAACTATACTTACAATTCTCTGTCAGATATGTCATGCGTATTTATATTTCAGCAATACATGATGCACATACAGTGCAATCAAACCTTTTCAATAGGATTCTTTGCCGTGAGGAATTCAGGTTAAGGGTGAAACTAGCCACTTCTTGCTGTATGGTCCATGCCATGAATAGCCTGTCAGCAATCAGCCCAGGAGACAACAAACATCATGCTCCCAGCTGTGTTTTCAGCTATATATGTTCACATGTTGGGTGATTACTGGCCGAGGCCCCTAAGGATCCCCTCCTCAACTATGTGAGTAAGCTCGGTGTATACAGCACAATGCTGAGCTCTGGGGTCTTAATTGGCGGGTTCCCATACTGTTCAGCAGTGGGGCGTTGGAGGCTGAAACTCCTGCATGTCTCAGAAGTGGCTTTGCCTTATGATTGATTATAATTATGGCCTTCTCTGCAAATCCTGGCTTTCCTGGGTGGGCGAGCTAACGTGCCTGGCAGAGGCTTAGATGAGGGGGTAAAGCGCAGTAATATGCTGTGAGCACACAAACATAATCACGCATATGCACACGCACACATACGTAGGGACACAACAGCGAATGCACTGACTGAGTCATCTGCACATACACTCGCACATATTTCTTCTCCCAAGCTCTGTCCTTGAACAGTGGATATGGGAATTTGACAAAACCAGTCAATTAAGCAGAGGCACTGGCTTCCTCTGGAGGAAGCAGAGAGGAGAAAATTGGAGAGGAGCAGGGAGACAAGAGGAGAAGTAAGTGAATGTAATGGTGAGAGGATGATGGTGTGGATGAAAGGAAAGGACCAATGCTGCATTTAAAAAAATAGATTCACTCTAAACATGAAGGATCTACCACATATTGCAGAAAAAGTGTCAAATGTGTCTATGACTATGAGTGTAAGGCACAAGGCACAAAGTGTCGCAGTAAATGAATGTAGATTATAGTCAACAGTTCTGTGATGACACCGATACGAACAGGTTATGTGACATTGTGACACCGCCACATTGAAGGGGGTATTAATTAAAGGCTGGGATATTACATCAGGTTGATGGTGTTATGTGAGATTGTATATGAAACATAACGTCTGATTGTATTGAATACATCCCGCATAACTATTATGTCTCCACTGACGCACGCAACGTAGGGGGGTTGGTGTGTCTAGGGGCCAATCAGAGTCCGCCAGACTTGAAAGGATTGGCAGAAATTATATAGGGAGGAAGTCCCTTTTGCGTTTGAAATTGAATGGCGAGACCGGACAGTATACGTCAGTGATCGCTTATTTTGATTTTTGATTTTGTTATTATTTATCAGTGGAATATTTCGTTTGGATTTGGAAACTGGGAGCAGACGGGATTCATTTCGGAGAGAGGATACATATGGACTGAGGATTATGGACTCTTTTTTTTCTTTGAGTAGACAATGGAACTGATGAATGATTTATTGTTTGTGTTGGTTGAGTGATAATTTACTAAAGTAAATATAAGTGGTACCAACAAAGAGTCAACAAAGTCAACAAAGTTCGATACTGAACACATACTCTGGTTTATATAAATAATTATTCGTATATTCTTTTTTTCTTGTGGTAATTAAATTGAAGTTGAATTGTTATAACATCATTATTTTTGGTTGGGTATATAATGGCATTATTATTGTTAGAGTCTTTTTTGGAGTGTCCTGTCCTGTGTCAATTGTGGAAAATGTCGACACATACCCTTTGAAAACCATTCTTTTTGTGTGGTATTGTTATCAAACTGAATGAGGTAAGACTTTATACTATTGTCCTATTGTGTTCTCTCGCTAATAGCTCACAATTGCAGTCAACTGCAGGCATCTATTAAAAAAAAGAAAAGAAAATGAAAACCTCCAGTGTGATCAAAGTCTTGTAAAGGAGGGCAATAACAGCGATTCCAACTATTTTCCATCAAACCTCAGAGTGTTTCCATTCAAAAGAGACCAGAACCATGCATGTGCACCAAATTATTCGTGAACAGCGTTGGGTTTACTTTGGGTATGCCTCTGACGGGGGATGAGGAGGGGTTAATCACAGGGATTAGAGTTCACCATTGTAGGCAAATCATTTCTCATGATCATAATAACAAAATTACATGTCCACTTCAAAGCTGTGAGTGATGTAATGAGGCGGAAGACAAACAAAACGAGGTGCTTTCAGGAAGGGGTAGAACCATAAAGGCAGACAGAGCGGTAGAGAGAGGGAGGAAAGGAGACTAGAGGTTAGTCTGAGAGAGCATTAGACAGAAGTGTGAAAAAGAGCACAAATGGCAGCTTCCACATGTGGAAAATGCATAGCCCGGAGCACACTGACATTTCCACCCACTCAGTGATCAATCTCTTTCTTCAATCACTCTCTCTCTCTCTCTCTCCTCCCTGTGCCTCTCCTCGCTCTGCCTCTCATCGCTCTCTCATTGCCAAATCATATGAAGCTTGATTTTCCTTTCAAGTGCCAGCTTGTGTGTCATAGACGGAGCTGGTGCCGTGTCTCTTTGTTTTCCATAATGAGGTGACACAAAGGTTAAGTGTATACATTTTTGTTTTGTTTTTTTTCCTCTTATAAAGAGCCTCGTGTTGGGGCGGTTGTGGAGGTGTCAGTTTTATCCATCGGCAACTGAACCAAGACACCTGGCAGATTTCGGGGGACCTGCTGCATTAAATAGGTCTCTCCTCGCTCGTTAGCCAAACCCGTAGCTAATGGGATTTCCTCTTGTGTTTTCACAGTGACACACATGCTTAAAGGGATAGTTCACCCAAAATTCAAATTTCACTCGTTATCTACTCACCCTCATGTCAGTCCTCCATGCCTTTTCTGAGTTACGGGGGGTCCGCGCAGCAGTATTTGTCCATATAATGGTTAATGGATACCAACTTTCTTTGTCCAAAAAGACACACCAAAAAACATCCAAATACCTCCATACTGCTCATCTGTAATGTCCCTCTTGTATTGAAGCCCAGACATGAGAAACTGTTCCGAAAAAAATTAAAAGCAGAAGTAAGCGGAATTTTTGTGTTAATATAAGTCTTAAATAGTTATATCTTCCGACAGCAATCACTTACATAGAGTGTTTGGTCTGAAACACGGGTCTGTCAGTCACTCTGCTCTGCTGTAAACTGAGGAGAAAACTTTCCTTGTATCCTACAACCTTTATCCAATGAGGAGAGAGAACGGCATAAAGGGGTGGTCCTCTCTGTGTGTGCAGCCAAGGGATGCACGTGCATGTGGTGACGTAGGGACGAGGACCAATAGATCCATGACGAGGGCGGAGACTGCTAACTCCATCGGCTGACAAGAAGTTAGCGGATCGCTTACTTCTGCTTTAAATAACTCTATATTTTAAGCTTGTTTGTAGCGGAAGCTCCCAGTGTGCTCGGTTCACTGCTCTTCCTGTGTGATTTGCACTGACCGGCGGAACAATTTCTCATGTCGGGGCTTCAATACCAGAGGGACATTGCAGACGAGCAGTATGGAGGTATTTGGATGTTTTTTGGTGTGTGTTTTTGGACGAAGAAAGTTGGTATCCATTCACAACCATTATATGGACAAATACTGCTGTGCGGACCCCCCCGTAACTCCAAGAAGGCATGGAGGACTCTGAAAATTCTCACAGCTCTTAGTCGACACGAGGGTGAGTAGATAATGAGTGAAATTTGAATTTCGGGTGAACTATCCCTTTAAGCAGGATGTTCTATCGTTGTAATGTTTAAACCCTAATGCATATTGGAAATGCTTGGCCAAAAAAATAAAAGTTAAAAACAGACACAAACTGACGTCAGCAGTGAGCGCAGTGAGCCCCTGTTGCTCACACTCGTCTTAGTCAAGAAGCAGCAGGCGTGCACTTGCAAACATGTCCCTCAGGTTCAGCCTCTTTTGTCTTGGCTGTGATAGTGTGTCTTGTTTCTTGTATCCTGTGATCTCTCCCTCTGTTTCTCCTCACAGCATACAAACACAACATTTATCACTCCCTCACTGCACTCCATATGCTGGATTAACCAGCTCTGAATCAGAGATAAGTCAGCTGGGATGGAGCTGTAGATCCTGCATCGTGTCAAACTGCTTTTAGACTCGTGGAATCAATAGACTTCCCTAAGATAGAAGAGTTTGCTCAAAAGATTTTTTTTTTTTTTTCGTTTTCCTTTTCTCCAGCATGGATGAGAAAATTCAAGATCTTGGGTTGTGTGCCATGCTACCACATTAAATGATAAAACTCTGCTGCTGTTATATTTTAGTCTTACTGTCAGTAAAGCATTGTGGGGGCATGGTGTAAAGCATTTGAGTTCTTCCTCGGTACAGCTCTTACATAATCAAAACAACAGAGGTTTGTGACATTGTGAGGGGGCTCACGGACCCTTTTGTTTCATAATCAAATGACTTCCATTAAACTTGACACTGCTGAGCCTTTCACTTATTTTCCTTTCAGAAGTGACATGTTTTTTTGTTTTTTTTTGGCCCCCAAAGTGTTCTTCCCTCCTTGAATTGCACACTGGTTTGCACAATAGTGCTGACTTGTAGCTCTTCAGCAGCTTTGGATGAGAAACTTTGGAGCTTACAGCCAAGTAATTACACTCCATGTTACTCCTCCAATACCCATTGACCCCGGGAAAGAGGAGGACCAGGCAGAAAGCAACTGCATTAATGTTAATCTAAATGCATTGAGAAAATAGATAAAATGAAAAAAATAAAAAAAATAAAAAGACTTGGGCACTCCAAGGTATGAGGTCAGGAAAAATATTATACAGTGCATCCAGAATGTGTTCAGACCCTTTCAGTTTCTGTTTCTGGTATAAAAAAAAAATCATCAGTCTACACTCGATATAGGCCATAATGACAAATTGAAAATGGAATTTCCTTCATAAAAATTCCTACCATCTCCACAAAGGACCTCTGGAGCTCAGCCAGACCGACCACTGGACTTTAGGTCACCTCTCTCGCTGAGTTTCCAAGAAACTAGAGTCCTTGGTCTTCCAAACTTCTTCCATTTTTCTACAGTAAATGATGGATGTTCATGTGCTCTCAGGTCTCAGAGCAGTGTTTGTAGTGTTTGTAGCCTTCAGGCCTCACAGTCCTGTCTCTGAGAGCTGCAGACGCCTTGTTGAGTTGGTCTTTGCTCTGAAACGCATTGTTAGCTTTCAAACCCGATGGTGTGTGCCAGTCAGGTGAATTTACCACAGCTGGACTAAACATCTCACATCAAAGTGTCTGAATACTTATGTCCGTGTGATATTTCACTTGTTTTTTCTTTTCATCTGATTTGCAAAGATTTCTATTCTTCTATTCTGTCAGTTTTTAAAAAAATCTGTTATTATGTGATATTAAGTCTATAGATTAGAGGGAAAAATGAACACTTCCCGAGAGCACAGTACACTGATAGAGACTTGTACAAAAGTGGATTTTTTTTGTTAGCCATATGAGAAATATAATGGCTTACTGTAAGTATTAACAGTGTGAAGAACAATGTTCAAATTAAAGGGGCGCTTGGGGGGCATAGCTTCACTTAAAGAGACCTGAGCTCCACTGGGGGGAGAAAGCAGTGAGGGCCATTTATTTTCAATGGAGAATATTAGTGATTCTTATGCTGAAGTCTGTGATATAAGTACTTAATTTAACATAGAATAATCTGACATTTTAAACAAGTGAAGTGTGTCTTGAATAAAACATTGTTGACTTGGATATGTTTGGACATCTGCAGGATGGCTGGATGTTTCATGGCTCACGGGCCGCTTTCATCCTGCATTACTTCCTAAGCCTATGTGTAATTATTATGTTTGGATCTGGTATCAGGTGAGTGAGTCTGCACGCTCTGTCGGCTGCTAGACCAAACTTGCTGCCAGCCCACACACCTCTGTGAGACAGGTTTCTCCCTCAGGTTAGCCACAGAACAAAATCAAAGATAAATGCATTATTGCTATTGATAAATCCATTATAGTGGTTTTGGATAACAACTGCTTTTCTTTTTACCTTGCTGCTGCTGCTGCTGCTGAGGATCTTGGAGTGAACTCTTTTGTGATGAGAAGTGGCAAAAATAGGTGAGCAAAAAAAAATAAAAAATCATGTAGATACAGCACAGTCAATCAAAAATGACATTAATGACAGAATCCAACTGTTAATGATAATAGGAAAAGCTAATTACCATAATTTAAAAAAATGATAAAAGCCTCCCTACTCATGCCTATGATCATTATTGTCATTGCTGCTGTTTTTATTATCACCACCACTGTAAGCATCTCCCTTTGTCCCTGCTTTGCTATAATGACCTGGGAAAGAACCCAATGGCTCCGATATCCTCAATCCCTTTTTCATGTTTTCTAAAATATTTTGGCTTGTAAAAAAAATTCTCTCCATTAGATGTAGCTTACTGTAAATGCATGACAGAATGTGTCTTGGACAAAACCTGTGGGAAGTGGGAATTCAGCCACCTGTGAGTTGCATCTTCAACTCTTCATCTGTCAATGTCTGTCTTTGAAATACTGTTGGGTGACATAATTCTGCGAGGCACCACTCTGCAACAGTTTCCTCACATCAAGTGTTTCCAGACTGTGTCTGAGAAATACCACAGATAAGGTGCAATGGTCCAGAACTGCTACTGTAAGACGATGAGCAAAGAGAGAGACTACCTGGGGGGTAGGGGCACTTTGCTCACTCAGACAGACCGAGAGTGTAAAAACACGCAGCTGGTGTAAATGTATTCATAGCTTGCCCCTGTGAAACACTCCTGGGGAGAGGCAGTTTGTGACTGAAAACACACACTTGACTGAGACGAGTTTGAACTGTGGCAGAAAAGTGAAGCGAGACGATATGAAAAGTAATTTGAGAGCATAAAGAGAAACTACTGTGCTGAGAAAACAGTGGAAATAAAATGAAGTATAAGTCTCTTATAGCCTTTTTAAGGTGTTTTTTTTAAATGTGGGTAAACTAAAAAAAAAATAAGCTGATGGACCAAGTCAAGTTTGCCTTTTAGTTCAGACTGACATCACACATAGTTGTAAGAAGTCTATGGATATTTTCATTCATCCAGGTCATCGTTCTTTTCTGGGCAAATTGAATCGTAGGCAACTGGACTTGTATTTGTCTGGGAAGACGTTTTGCCTCTTATCCAAGGGGCTTCATCAGTTTGTACGCAACAAGCCTCACTAGTCCGCACTAGTTGGACAAATTGGACATTGTACAACTAGTGCGGACTAGTGAGACTTGTTGCCTACGATTCAATTTGCCCAGAAAAAAAACACATAGTTGTAAGGACCAGTGTTCAAACTGATGGAGCAGATCTGTCTCCTCTCATTCGCATGGTGGTGCTCCTTTGCACTAAGAGTGTCACCACCTCCATGTGGGACACTATTACCCCTTTCCCACTGGCCAAAAAACCAGTTTAAACCCGCTAACAATCAGCTTTTGGTGGCAGTGGGAACGGCGCACAGACCCGGGTTAAAATCGCCTTCAATGGGCTCGACTCCGATCGGCTTGCAGTGGGAACGCCAGACCCGGGTCAACCCGCTAATTTACGTGATGACGTTGAGCGTTATGTGACACCACGTCATAACATCACGCCAGTCGCGTCTCATATCACGTACCAAAACAAAGCTCTGCTCGCATTAGAGACTAGGATTTGATCAAAAGATCAAAGAACACTGACCAAAAAAGATTGAAAAAAAAAAAGCAACAGTCTGTTTAACTGATGTGTTGTGCCGCCTACATCCGTCATAAGGTGACCGCGGCAGACCGGCTGTCCTCCGCGGCCCTGGTGCTCAGCAGGTCAGCCAGACGCCTCGTCTGCCTCGGCCAACAGACCTCACACTCCGCGGCTGTGGCATGACACGGTGTTTCTCATTTCTTAGTTATGCTCTGTCTGATCCCTCCAGTGTTTTTAAAACTTATTCAGGAGCTGCACTCATTCTTTCAGTGTGCAATGCAGCCGCTGTGTTTCTGGTCTAACAGAGATGTGTCTACAGTGTCCACAGAAAAGAGGAGGAAATCAGCAGGTTTACGTCAGTGCAGATCAGATCAGGGGCAGATAAATACCTGCATCTGCAGAGGCCTTTAAACTGTCTGTGAATGCCAATTGTAGTCTTTTCTATTAGAGAGAAAAACAAGATGTCAGTCTGTCTTAGAGGATTTTTTTGACCAGTGGAAAAGGGGCTTTAGTCAATTATCTAAAAAAAAACAAAAAAAACCCCATAAGTGAAAGTTTCATGATGCCTATTACAAGCCCATGACAAATGTAAGGTTTTTATGGCAGCTTAGTTCAGGACAACTGAGACATCAAACTAAATAGAGAGGAGAGGAGAGGAGAGCAGCAGAGACGGGGAGTAATTATGGGGAAGAGTAGAAGAAGGATGTGCATCAAGCAGAGAGCACAGCAGGGTTACAGCTCGGGCCAGTGTGGAAACGCCGACTCTCCTCTCACACGGCGAAGCTTAGCTAAGAATGTTTGTACAAACATGACAACACACTTGCTGGACAACTAATGACATATCACAAAGGAACCTCAGGAGCAAATTCACCCAGACAGCGCTCCGAGGGAGATCTGCATACATTTTGCATATTTTCATACATTCTGTGACTCGGCTTCTGGAGCTGAGATTTTTTATTTTTTTTGTCTTATTTGCCAAAAATAGTCCCATTTATCAACCACAGTGAGCACGCAAAGTATGCCTTAAGTTTAAAGATAATCCAGTACGGCTTGTACCCTTGTGCCTCAAGCACCGTATGCAGAGGGAGGAGGGGGAGGAGGGAGGGGGGGTCCAAGATTTACATAAAAAAAGAATGGCCTCACCTTCAAATACATGTTGTGTAGGCAAAATAATGCGATTTGCACGCTGCACTGTTTTACTTTGGGATTCTGTGACAGGCTCTATTAGGAAAACTTTCCTCTGTTACAGTGAATAGCATGCCATTCCTGTGTTGTCACTTCGGAGGAAGGCTTTAGAGAGTGTGGGCCTCAGTCTGAATCTAAATAAAAGTGAAGGGGATTTATGTTTAAGACTTGGACGTGGTGAGATACAGAGAGAGGTTCTTTACTTTCTATAAAACCAGAATAATTTTTTTTTGCTCAGAGACCGATTGAGACCTACTTCCATAATGAGATTTACCTGTTTGTGTATATTATGCAGGCAGTTAGCAGAGAGTTTAAAACTCAATCAAAAAGAAATTATTCCGCCGCCTCTCACTGAGCTTGAGAGACGGGTCGGTGAAGAGGAGCCTAGTTTTAGTCGTCATGTGAAACCAACATTGTTGTGTGTATAGCCTGTGGTGCTTCTTCAAAGACATGTAAAAGGCAATTTTCAGGATCAAGGAAATCTTCAAACAGGGATATATGTAAGGGTGGTGTTTTAAAAGCATATCAGGGGTGTAAAGTGTGCTGAATTATGTGAGAGTTGCAAAAGCAGCCCAGTACCGACTAAAAGAGAATAAAGTAAAAAAAAAAAAAAAAAAATCGTAATTCAAAATGTAATGTGAAGATGGAGGATGAAAAAGAAAATCAATGCACCAAAAGTGAGTCAGTCAAGTTCACTGAGGCATGGTAGATGCATCGTACACCTCCACACACACACACACACATCAGATGAAGCCTGGTCTGGAGTTTTTTTTTTTTTTTTTTTTTTAAGTGTTCAAAGTGTTATGTCAATATTGATTAAAGTAAGCCAAAAAAGATCCGACTAGAGCACCATGGCCACACTCTGCATCCTCTTCAATAATACATGTGGTAGAAAAAGATGATTGTGGCTGTCAATAGAGCGTGTCCTGCCAAACCTTTTCTGGTGTGTCCTGCTGCGCCTGATTGGATAACCACTCAGGTCTCAAATCTTTTTAACCCCGGTATACCGTGCCGGCTGGGAGTCTCACATGACAAATATAAACATGCGAAAATGGGCGACTGAATCATACCATAGGTGTGCATAGAAATCTTGTTTGACTCATGCAATGCTAAGAATAAGCTTTGCACTTTTCTCCTCACCTCCTAAACATGCCAAATATACACAACTCACACCATCCTCTGCTGTGCATGATTTATTTTTGACAGGCTATGTTGTTGCAGGGGTATATACGTATACAAAATTGAATGAAAACGCCCTCAAGAAATAAAACAGACATTATTTTTGAGCATTGGCTTATAAGACTGAACTGAGCCACGGTTAAAGAGGCTGAGCAGTTTCCTTCCTTTGTTCCTCTCTGTTTGAAGACACAAAGGAAGGCTGTTACTGCCATCTCTCCAAGGGACTGTGTATTTGTACTTGGCCACCTGTTCTTAGTCTTTGGGTACAGTGTTTACTTCAGGCACACCACATTGCGTTACGTCCTCCAGCGTTGCGAGACAAAAGCAGTGAGATGCAAATGTCTGCAAAGTCCTGCATTTTAGGCGCCGCGGCAGTTAAGCAAACTGAAAAGTTAACACAACTTAAATTAACTTTGCAGGCGCATGAGGGCTTCATTTGCACATAAAACAGAAAGTGCAGGTCAAAATGTGAGTTTGAAGTGTAGAAATGTTCTTCGGGCAAAGTTATATTGAATCAGTTGGATTCACAAACACAAAGACATGCAGAATTTTGAGAAAAAAAACCCAAATGAGCTTGAAAATGAAAACCACTATTCACTCTGCAGTGAATTCCTCTGAATCATTTTTTCCCTCAGCCATAAATATCCTAACTTGACATTTAGCATTGATCCATCTTGTTAATGTCAAATGACTGAGCTAGTTGGGCTGAATTAGATCTGCTGTGAGTTTTGAAAATGGTTGAGACCGAATAGTTCACACCATTGGCTAATAGGAGCGCTCATCTCATGCGGGTGTGAGGTTTTCATAGTTTGAGGCAACGATGGCACAAGTGCTGAAAGGGACACATGCATGCTGGGAAACTAATGAACAACTGCCATTTAATTATGCTTTTTTCAATCGTAGAAATAATTGTATTGTGTCCGTACTTCTGTAGGTACATTTAGCATTCTTTTAATAGTGCCTTACCATGGTGATATAAAAGCTATACTACTTCTCATATTACAAGAGCTGTACATCCACTTAGAGCATGATTACCCTTTGAACAATGGCAAGACAAAGTATAATATAGTAACCTGAAATCATTTTAAATGGGCAGGGTGGGTGGTGGAGTGTGCTGCTGCCTCAGACTGGTCCAGACCAGGCTGCAGACTGTCAGAGCATGAGGCCATTTAATACGGTGCTAAAAGGCCTCATTAGTGTGTTTTCACATTTATGTTGACTTAACTAAAAACTGCTGGTTCACATGGACACAACAGAGCGGCGGCTTTGTTCAGGAACCCATTTCAGCACAATTGTGTTTAGAAAAAAAGCAATCATTTGCTCTGTTGTACCTACTCTGTGGAAACTTGGGCTGCGTTATGAAAAAACACACATACCATTGCAGCAGCAGGACCAACCATTGCTTTATTGTTAAGGTTTTTATTTGCTTTCTCCTCTGTCCGTGATGTACTGCCAGACGCTGCCAAATGCCAACCCTTGTCCTCAGGTGATGAGAGAGCCTTTGTGTGAAACAGCCTTTTGAATGCGAGAGCACCACACTACTTTGGCTAATGTGGTTTAAGTGCTGAACATCAGGTAATAATGAATTAGTCAAGCCTGCGATGTACTCCTGGGTCAGACTGAGCTCTATAAACCAACTGGTGGCCACCGACAAAAAGGCTCTGCAGAGGGTGAGTGGTAATTTAAAAAGATAAAAAATAAAAAACAGGAGAGGAAGGGTTATGAATGAAGGGCTATCACTAATCAATACCTCAAATACTCACTGGGGAAACTGATTTAATTGCAGGTAATCAAATACCACAAAGAGAGATGAGTGAGATTCTGGTAATTGAAAACAATGTTGTTCCATTGGGCAGAGGATTAAATTGAATTGAATGGATTAATGGCATGAGACTTGTGATGCCAAGTGTTTTCTGATTGTTAATGTGAAAGCTGGAGTGAAATCCGATGCCACAATACTGTACACACTGCGAAGGACTTCAAGTTTAACTATTTTTACAGCTGACACATTCGTACTGTAGCTACGAACCAGAGGGGAATACAGAGCATGTAGGCCACAGAGTCATCCCCGTTTCTTCAAATGCCAAATGCTCGAGAGAGAAACTCTAATTATAATCTCCTACACCTTTTGCACTGTGGCCTTTTCATGTACTATTCGTTTGAAATGGAAAGCAAAACTGAGTAGGATAACGCAAATCAAAACATATTGAAGTTTCCTTCAGTGTGAACAAGTCACTGGTTTTTAAAGGGATAGTTCACCCAAAATTCAAATTTCACTCTACTCACCCTCATGTCAACTAAGGGCTGGGAGAAGTTTCAGAGTCCTCTGTGCCTTCTCGGAGTTACAGGGGGTTCCACGCAGCAGCATTTGTCCATATAATGGTTGTGAATGGGCCTCACTATTCTTCGTCCAAAAAGACACACCAAAAAACATCCAAATACCTCCATACTGCTCGTGTGTAATGTCCCTCTTGTATTGAAGCCCCGGCATGAGAAATTGTTCCGAAAAAAATTAAATTATGTTTGTAGCGGAAGCTCCCAGTGTCTCAGTTCATTGCTCTTGCACTGACCGGCAGAACAATTTCTCATGTCGGGGCTTCAATACAAGAGGGACATTACAGACGAGCAGCGTGGAGGTATTTGGATGTTTTTTGGTGTGTCTTTTTGGACGAAGAAAAGTGAGCACCATTCACAACCATTATATGGACAAATACTACTGCGCAGACCCCCCCATAACTCTGAGAAGGCACGGAGGACTCTGAAAATTCTCCCAGGCCTTAGTCGACATGAGGGTGAGTAGATAATGAGTGAAATTTGAATTTTGGGTGAACTATCCCTTTAAGGCCACTGCAGAGTATGGAATATGAAGTTGAAACTCACTTAACACAATAATAGGAAACAGTATGACGGCGACTTTCATAATAAAGAATCCAAATCACTTTGGGATTACACAGGTTAAAATGTGGACTTCCTGTGCAACATGCTGACATTTAACAGTGCAGCAAAACACACACAAAAAAATATGGTGTTTTTCATAGGCAGGGGCTTTTATTTTATAGTTGTTTTTCTCTGTCTTTGATAAGTGAAGTTGCTGCGATCCCCAGGACCGGCTGCTTTCTCTTGCTCGCTAATTACTTCCAAAGTAATTTGCACTAATAGAATTAATCTTAACAAACCTAAGAACAACTCATTTATCCAGTAATATCATCTCACTTCAGCTTCCCATTTAAAACCTTGCGAGAAAATTAAAGCAAATATCATAATCAATCATGTTGCCTATACCAGGGTTTGCTACTCTTGTTTTGGTTCATGTGAGTGAACTATAAAGGCATTTAAAATATATTTAACACAGCGAAATGAGACCATAATATTCAAAGACCACCCACAGCCAGTTTTAATAGCAGCCTCATATTCTGTATTATAATGGGAAGATGGAACTGAGCCATTTGAATACATCTTCCCAGGGATAATAAACACCTTGTGTATCATATAAAATTAAGACAAACCCCGGTAATAAGTGACAACGGGGCACTTTCCTGTGTTTAGTCATCAACTGTTATTAGTCAAATCACTTCAATCATCAGTAACAGAAAGAAAACATTGGGCAATTAGAAAAAAAAATGGCATCGCATTATAGAGTTTGATACAGTTGAATGGAGGATTTCATTGCCACAAAAAGCTCCCCATTATGGTGCATGCTAAACCTTATAAGAAAGCATATGCAGATGCTCATCACCATAAGTGTTGGGTATAAATGAAGACATGCTGTGTATAAAAAGTGGGTCTGCTGCAAACATCCAACACAACATGCAATTGCAATGGGAGAATTATACTGTAGGAGTTCCTGTGGGAAAAAATGCAGTGATTTTACTGTCTGATCCATCCATTCATTAGCTGTAGCGCTAATTTTAATAGGGCCACAAGGGGGGCTGGAGCCAAACACAGCTGACAGTGGAGAAAGCAAGGTACACCCTGGACAGGTCAGCAGTCTGTCAAAATGTAAAGACAAACAACCAGGCTCACTCTCATTCACACCTACTGTACCAGAAATATAGAGTCAACAATTAAGCTAATGTGCATGTCTGCACCACCGCTG
This sequence comes from Trachurus japonicus, assembly GCF_045865225.1. NCBI lineage: Eukaryota > Metazoa > Chordata > Actinopteri > Carangiformes > Carangidae > Trachurus > Trachurus japonicus. Next base: position 13,801,347 of record NC_140919.1, on the reverse strand, counting down.
CCCCGCCCCTTTGGATTACACTGTGGCCAAACAAATACAATGCACCGTAATGATGCCTTTCAACACGCTGGAATGCTGGAATCCACCTGAGCAACATGACAGTAGTTGGCTCAGGCTGCCCGCATGCACTATTAAAAAGATCTCTTTATAGCTTATCGTCAACCATTATAAACTATTGCTCATGGCAGACCAAATAAAGGTGTTTTGAGGAATATTAAGAGAGGACGTAATGCGGTACTTATAATAATTATTTCATCTGGAAATCAACAGCTTCAGTAGAAGGAGAGCAGCGTGTGTTTGAGAGCTGACCGTGCAGACTGCGGAGCAATTAAAATACAGTATGAAGGTAAACGTTAGCAGCCAGCAGATACTACGCCTGCAGGCTTTGATGAGACAAGCTTTTGTAGTGTAGCTTTGTTGTTCACGAGGTGTCTCTTATTGCATATTGATGACAATATATACTGAGAGCCTCTACATCTCTATTTGTGCTTTTAAATATAGTACATGCATGGACTTTTATTAACCGTTAAACAACAGAGAACTCTGAAACAACAGTCTTTTCTTTACCACACATCCGTGAAACCAAGGTGATGGCATCTTGTTCAGTGCATCATAGGTCAGTGAGCTGTTTTTTTTTTCTTGTTTTGTTTTTTTGCTGATCTTGGAAGAGATGGGAGGCAAACAACAATGAGTTTGCTCATCCAGGACTATACTTACTGCCAGCCTCTAATCTGCTTTTAAAGTCATGTGGATTTACAGCTGCAGGGACGCGAGTCATCACAGCTCAAAGCCACATGTTTCAGCTTTAATTTGAATTCATCCTTACTGACTGATGAGAGATTTAAATTTATTTAACCTGCTTCCACAGTTCCAGCTGAAGTGAGCTTAACCCCGGCTCATTCACGCTATTCATCCGTCCCATTTCATGCTGAGGATAACACGAGGGCACCTGTGAAATTTTTGAAATTTTAAATTCAAATTCCTGCTTTTTTTTTTTTTTTTTTTTGGCTCTCAAGTTTAACAGAGCAGCACAAGTGCTAAACGCTGGCTGGTTAATGGCAGTCGAGATGGTAAGAGCTTGTGCTTTTTAAGCAGCTCTGCTGATTTTGTAATTAATCATAATGGCACAAATGTAATGCTACTAAACCTCTGAAAGATGAAAGCTCCATTACAAGGACGGAGTGTGAGTCAAAAGGAGATCACGCGGCACACCACAGGACAAGACATACACAAGGCGTGATACAATTGTGGTGTGGACAGTAATTATTTAAAATATGCCCTTTGAATCTGGATCATATTTCCAATATTCCATCGGCAGTTCTATAACACTGGTCTGACATTTTGGGGTTTTCTGTGAGCAATAAAAAATACTTTTCCTCTCTTCTTCCATTGCCTTCGCCTATATGTAGCCAGAGGCTGTGAGAAATTGCTGAGTAGTTTGAATATGCACTTAGAGATGGTCTGACCCTGTCCAACAATAGCCTAGGTAAAGAGGGAAATGGAGTGAAGTTGCTTTTAGGGAGACGCACTGCTTTAATATTCTGTTGTATCAAAAAACATTTCAGGTCTGGCTTCCCCCGGTTGAGTTATTCACAAAAACACATTGAAAGCACATAATGAAGGGCTCAGAGGCTGCTGGTATGTTTTCTGAGGATGAACCAGCAAACATCAAAATACAGGCTGAAAGCATATCTGGTTGGGAGTCTTTGAAGGAGGCCCAGACAGCGCGCTGAACCGTATTGGACTGTGAGCTTCAGACAAGAGCGTCAGAACTCTGTTCATTTGCCATGTCAAAAGACTTTACACTGTCTCCGCAGGCCATTATTCAGATCCTACTGACCAAGATGAAAGCCTCTGGAACTTGTGATGATTCGGGAGCCTTTTCCAAAAGACTTCAGAAAACTTTGCAGAATTGGCAAAATATCAACCAAAACCCACGTCCCTCTGCCCCCCCCAAAGCTTTCCCTCTCACCTCTGGTCCGTCCCAAACCAAAATGGGGACAAGACGATAATGACCCGACTGGCAGCCACTCAGCTCTCCCACTGTAGCATCCTGAGTGAAAATGAAATTGATTTGAAAATCCTACGTCGGCCCGGGCTGGAACAGAAGGGATTATTGTGCTGATTGTACTAATACTGTGTCCCTGCCCTACCCTCCTCCCTCGCAGCCTAATTCTACCCATCATGCTTTTCTCTCGTCCCTCTATTTGTCCCTCTGCTTCTTCGGTCGGTGCTCTCCGGCCCATCATTCTTTCCTTTTAAAGTTTTCTTTCTTTTATTGTCCTCCTATAAAGAAAACTCTTGCTCTTTCCTCCCCCCACCCCATCTCTCATCCTATTCACATCCACTCTGCGAATCAGGTTAAGTCAGCACAGCTGGACAATTCGATGCTGGCAAACACAGAAAAAGGGAGGAGGGGAGAGAGTAATGAAGAGATAGAGGAACTGAGAGTTGCCCTGGGAGGCTCTACACTGTAAAAAAAAGAAAAGAAAAAAAGAAGCTGCACTCCAATCTGATGAGCTGTAGAGAGAAATATGGAGACCCCCCTGGGGGCCGGACATCCCAGATTATGTTGCACTATTACCCTCTGCCCGGAAATCCAGAAATTGATCTGTTGTTCCTCCGTTTTGCTCCCTACACTTGGAATACAGCCTGGACTGTATTGTCCACAGTATCAGCTTTTCTCAGCTTTGTGCTGCCTGTGACAATGAATATCTGCACTGCGTCTCCATTATCGTTTAATGTGACGGCAGAGAGCGTTGATTACAGGTCACCGCTGCTGTGGCCTCTCTGTGGGGGCGTCAACACGTACGGTGCATCCATGTACTGCGGCATGTTTCGCATTGAAATCGCAGTGCTTTTAACCAAAGGACGCCCACGCTACTAAATTAGTTTTGGGAGTTTTCAAGCACCTAAATCTGAGACTATTGGAAACATTGCTGGACCTGATTCAGTTAGAAAACTCCAGGGTTCGGTTGGAGTGTACTGTACATGGGTAAAAAACTGACAACTTTGGACACTGACGTAGACTTGTGCTGTGTTTCTCTCATTGGGTCTTATCATCCTTGACTGCCAGTGGTGAAAGCCACATGAATAATGAAATACAAGCTTTGCTGACCTGCATTTTAACCCAACAACAGTCTTTGCTCTTCCTCATTTGCTGTATTTACTGCTACTAACCCAATACAGAGTAAAAACTTCATATTTCCAGCTGAGACCGACTTAGGCCAGTCCAGTGTATGCGAATGGTCATGCAACCTGGAACACTCTGCAAAATCATTTGAAGCTTACCTCACTTTTATCAATAGGACAATTTAAAACCATAACTACATCTTATTTTACCTCTAACTGCTCGTGCTTTTAACTATGTTTCATTTTACCCTAGTCACCTTTAAATTCTGGTATTCTGTTGTGTTTTTGTATGTTTCAAAGGTCTTGTCTTCTGTCCTTATATGTTTTGTGTTTCGGCTATATTGTAAATGAGGTTACTCCTCAATATATCTCCGAGTTTAAATATGAAATGAAATGTATATATGTATTCTCAGGTGTGTTACATGGACTGGGTTAAAATGTTCCTATGTGTCTAGATCATTTTCATTTCAGCAAGTCAATCTAAAATTAAAACGGTAGCTAGAGCATCAGGTTCTGACACCTACATCAAACTCATAATAGAATTAAAACCTTGTCTCGGTTTCCTGACACTCCGTGTTTCAGTCTCTTATTCTCATATTATACTTATTCTGCTGTTTCAATTAACTGTTTTAACAATCAGTGATGTTAGCCCAGTATCAGCACAGCACATTGACATGACATTGAATGATGGTGAAAATCCTTCCATTATATTACACCAAATGAGATTTGCTTTTGTTTGACATTCAGTATTCTTCTTTTTTTTGTAACACAATCTATTTGCACATTCATCCCACTACAGATGGCTCAGTGTGCTTTAGATTCATGCTTTTAAAACCAGCGTTTGGTGCCAGGTGTGCTGTGGAAATAAACCATCAGCTTTCCCCACAGAGGGGCATGCTGGGAATGGCAGCTAATTTCCTGCATCTAGAAAGCCTTTGTTTCCATAGTGCAGTTACTCTGGAGTGTGGCTGATGCACACCGCGGCACCCCCGACACCTCAGCCAATCCGAGTTCAATAGTTGAAGTTTTAATAATACAAACGAAAATGACGGTATTCATTATTTCTCCGGCTTTGTGAATTGTATTGAAGTTGAATTAGACTAACATCATGTCTTATGTAGTTCCTGAGCCTCTAGCAGATTTCACGTACATAATATCTGGATGATTGTGACTTGAATTAAAGTCAGGTTTCCGGGGTGAGTTTTGACAAAGATCCTCCGGGGCAGAGCACGAGTGCAGAACCATCTTCCCTGAAAGGAACAAGCCAGGCAGAGTGTATTGTCAAAATGCAGATAATTGACCCAGAGGAGCGCAATCACAGCGAACGTGTCATTAATGCTTTAATAAGCAATTGTCAATTATCAGGACTTCGCCTGACATTGCAACCTCACCCCTACGGGCGCTGCATAGTGTGGGATTCAAAAAAAGCAATTAAAAAGTAAACTATTGTGACACAAATGGCTCTAAGAAATGTGGAGAAAGTTTTCTTTCTCTTCAGATTCATACTGTGACTCACAGAGGATGAGAAGAGTCTGATTTCACTTGTTGGCGTCATCCTTGTAAAAAAAAAAAAAAAAAAAAAAGAGGGAAAAAAAAAACACAGGCTAAGTCACCATGGAAAGAGGCTCTGAAATATGTGGTGTTTTGCAATGACCTAAATCTTATAGGTCTGAAACACGACTTGTGGGATACAGGCCTAGATTTTGTATGCTGGGATTTATGTTCATGCTTTCCAGGGGCAAATTTCATTTCAAGCAGATACAAATGTTCAAAAAAAAAGGCCCCCATTTTAGAGCAAGAAGACAGCCTGGGGACAAATGTAAGACACAAAAAAGTTGGTAATCTTTGAACTCAACACAGAACCAACGGATCATTAAAAACAGCAGAGCAGCTCAGGATGCTGCGTGCTCACGTGGTTTAATTCTGAGCGTTACACAAGACCCAGTTCCAAGGAATCTGGAGAAACTACGTTCGACAACATTACCACTAATGTGGTTACTAGAGTTTAATCCTACGCCTACTGCACATCAGATGAGCTCTGATTCACTTCACACCACGAGCGATTGGTGTGACAATGTTTACATAACTCAGCCCACGGTGGCTACGTTCACGAGCGTAATCTCCTCCAGATTAACCCCTCGATGTCCTTCTTTGGCAAAGGAGTTCAAAGGTTAAGTCTTTGCATCTGATGCTGCCTTAAAGGAGGGCGAGCTACGGCTAGATTTTTTTTTAGTCCTGTGAAGACAAGCTCGCTTTAGATTCACTGCTGCTCCCCATAGGCGCCGACAGCTGAACAGTCAATATTTAGTTTGTGTTGACTTTTGATGGAGGCAGAGGGAGAATGAGTTTCTGTGGGCAAAGCACATGTGTCAACAAGATAAAGAACAGGATATATGGGTGTATGTAGTGTATGCGCTTGTTAGGGGGAAAAAAACTGACTGGAATCAATAAAGGATATCTCCACTTTATGTTTAAAATTTAATTTTTAACTGTTCCAGCCAGGAAAGTCTTAGGTAATGCTTTAAATAGTCTTACTAAATGAGCACCATTCATTGAACATGCTCTGGTGAATGTGAAGCAACTGTCACACACCAGAAGATGCTGGTGGGGAACCAGACAGCTCTCCACAAACTGCCAAAGAAGAACAGAAGAGGAGTTGAGTTTGGGTTTTAAAGGGACATTGTGTAACTTCTCCTGTTATCTATTCATGAAAATCGATTATTTGGTTCAAAAGTCTGTTTTTCATTAATCAGTAATCCCCCCCATCAACAAACTGAAGTGTTCCTTTCGGCTCTGAATTAGCCGTTCATATCATTCATATCTACATGGAGCGGGTAAGCTCGGTGCTGGCTGCCGTGTCGTGTCGCCATGTTTTTACATTCAGTGGCAGCGTGACGGTAGGAAACCACGGAAACTCAGCGGAGACACCGGAGCTGTCGGCTCAGGTCGAGGTGGCGTCTGTGAAAAGTCACCGCGGTAACGCAGTGAGGAGGAATGGAGCGTTACACTGATGCTGCATTCACCTGCAGTCGGGCAGACGGCCGTCGTCGGTAACAAACCAGATATCATTTTAGTCACAGAAGTCCAGAGAAAGACGGTAAAACGTGGGTCAGGTAAACAATACGACATCGCCATGACGACATATTGTCACGTGTATTGTTTTGCCTCATGTTGACGGACCACTTGTTTACATAGAGGCTTGTTTATGCCGTTACGTGCAGCGGCTGTCGTCCGTCTTCCGTCTGCCCAATTTCACGTGAATGCAGCATGAAAAATACAATTGAGTTGCTTGCGATATACAACCACAACGCTAGATGGGAGTAATTCCTACACAATGTCCCTTTAAAGCTGCACATAAGGGTTTATGACACCTGGCGTGTGTCAGGGGGCGCTGTCTTCTGCTGCTGATGTCAGTTCCTATTAACATTTTGAAGGACTTTTATGAAAAATACAGGGCAGATTCAAGCATTAGAAATCTCACCACCAGTCTGGTGGTCTTGTAAAATATCTGAGAGGATGACAATCACAAAAAAAAGTCATTAAGAAAGGGTTGGGCCATTATCCAACAGCTGCAAAGTGCGTGGAGGCTGCAGAATGTGGTAGAATTTTTTTCCCGGTACATTTGGCTCAGACATTTATTGCATTTCAGTCTTTTGCATTTATTTCACATAGAATTGTGAATTATAAATCGGTCCTCTGAATGAGGGCTCATGTAGTTTGAGAAGTAAGTGACAGTGATTTGAGGGTGGGGGGGAGTAAGTAATGAAAGTGAAATAGTTCTTTGTTTTGGTCTGTGAACTTTAAATTCAAAATTGAAAACTGTGAATATGAACTAGTTTATTTTCAAATCTTGTGAAGTCATTGGGTCTCATTCATGAAACGTTAGTAAATCTGTGTGCGTGTAGATTTACACATAAAAGTCCACACTACTAAAGCCCTACTCGGGATTCATGAATGGTGCGGGAATCTCAGATTTGATCGTAAGCACATGTAAGATCATGAATGCCGATCATGATCTCCGCCCATGAATAGCCATATAAGGAGACCATGACCACCATATAAGGAGGTAGGTGCATCCTGTTCACATGCTGCCATGACGCAAACAAGGAAAGAGGGAGAGAGAGAGAGAAAAGAGAGATCTGGGATCTAAGTTATTTTGGGTCGAGTCCAGAAAAAATATTTCATTCTCTTCTGTAAGTCGTGGTGTGGCACAAATCTGTGCTTCTCACGTTTCATGAATGAGACACATTGTAGTCACAACAAATCTTGAATGTTTATACTATTCATTTTGTGTTCTACTGTGCTTTCTATGACTCTATAAGACAAAAATTGTTTATTAAGGTAGATCCAAATAACACATTTGTGTGGTTAGACGATGCTGGGAAGCTAAAACATCTTTTTCAGTTGAATATATTTGCATTTTCTTTATTTCTTGGGCAATGACACAAAGAGCGATATATAGTTGAGTACTGAAAGTAATCTTAAATTGTTTATTTATGTCACACCTGTGTGGCAGGTAACACCAACAGGAAGGACTGTCTAGTCTTTTTTCTTGTATTTGTCATTAAATGTGTCTTGTAATCCCATATGGGATGGGCCACAGTGGTGACATGACACAAAAAAAATTCATTCATTTATATACTGTATGATATACTACTGTATATAGTATACAGACAGTATATAACACAGGGCTGCAGCATGATCCACAACAGTGCTGGAAGCATAAACCCTTTAACCTTACAGAACAAGACTTCATTTGCTTATTTATTTCAGCATGATAAAGTTCCTGGACCCCTGGTACAAAAACACATTTCCTTTCACATTTAGCAGCCGGACCTGCTGCTGTGTGTGTCCAGTCACAGCCATTTGTTTGGTCACATATTGTTCCTCCACTCCAGCATCTCTCCTCTTGTGCCATGAATGTCACGACTGCAGCCACAGGCTCCTCTAAAAGAGCACCGGCCTTATTACGCCCCCAGGTCACCAATATCCCCTCAGCCTTCACAAAACCCAGCTTATGGAATCAGATACACTGCGTGGCTCGACAAATTACTAGCCGACAGCCTGCCGTCCCTGCTCAAAGTTTTAGCCCCTGTGTATTTTTTCTTTTTTTCTTTTTGTCACCTCTCTTACTCCCGTATCCAATTTATCAGGTGGAAACTGGGTGTGAAAAATGGTTGTTGTTTTTCAATTGAGCCACAGGGGTCTGAATTGCAGTTTATTCTTCTGTGAATGACAATAAATAAGACTGATCGCTAATGCCAACAAGATGCATTATGACCATCAAATTAATTATGACACTCACTGAGTGATCACTGTAGATGATTATCCGGGGGGATCGTTTATCAGAGGTAATGGCAGAATAGTGGACTATGGGACGCGAGTGTTTTCTCGGAAAGGAGAATCCAATTTGGCTCTTGCTGAGTGCAAAGCCTGCCGTCACCTTTGAAGGAAGCGGACTGACTGGGTGACTAAACGGCTGAATATAGCAAAGACGCCGCCAATTGGATTTGGAAAGTGAAACAAATAGCTGTGACCCGTGGTGAGTTCAGCGGTAACTGAGTCAACTGCCTAATTTGATCAGCAGGTATACCTGGATGGATGGCACCTGCTTACAGGAGGGAATCCATTAAAAGAATTCATTATTTGTTGTGTCGGTAGTGTTGTGTGTGTGTGTGTGTGGGTTTGTGAGTGTGTTTGCGTCTAACATAAGCAAGGCTCAAGGCACAGGTGAGGGAAACGTGGTTGTTTACCGCGTTTGTGTATCTGCTGGCTTTTTGACAGGCCTGCATGTGTTAAAGGTCCATCCCATAATTGCGTCCTATATTCACACGCTCATTAGAAGTGACTGGGTGGTGGCACTGTAAATACAGCATGAAAGTCAGCAGGGGACGGGGGGGGGGGATCAATGCGATTGAGTGTCCTGTGTGCAGCTCATTATACCAGTGGACTTCCCTACAGTGCATCCTATTTTGAGAGGTGGGGAGGGAAGAGCTGCTGCTGGTGGTGGAGTGGGGGGCTAGTGGGGAGGGGGGGGGCAAAGCGGCTTGTTTACAAAAAGCAACCAAAATCTAAATCCCCTGCCACAGACACATGGCTGGGATCACGTGGTCGCTGACATCTGCCGAGCAGGATCACAATAGCACAGAGTTGACTGCTTACATTGTCTGGGAAGTGATTAAGTGGGATGTGAGGCTATAACGGTCACACAAAAAAACACAAAAAAACTGACTCCACATAAAAAGACCAAAGTGGATTTTTTTTGGGAGACTGACTGGGGGGCTTTATATTCATACATGGCTGCAAACAATCGATGTGGAGCCGCGGCGGAGTGAGTTTGAACTGATGGTGCTTCACCTCCGTGTCCTCTGCAGGCCTCCTATTCATTTTTTTTACTCCACATCTCACAGCGCCTCGTTGGGTCTAAACAATGGTGCTCAGTTCTCCGGCTCCCAGCATCATCCTCTTATGTGTGTCTAGAAACCCTGTCTCTGCCATTAACCCCCCCAGCCCCCAAACACACACACACAAACAGCGTGACGCACTTCACTTCGTCAAGAGGATCTTTCAGTTAAGTTAGAAAAATATGAAAGCAAATACAGAGCGAAGGCGTTTGAGCTCTATTCAGTTAAATCCTTTAAAAGAGGGATGTAATATGCGTAGGCCCGTATAGGAAAAAGGGCATAAGAGTAGAAATTATACTTGCTAATTAGCAGCGTTAAGTCAATGAGTGCGAACTCATTCGGGAAAGCAAGAGAAGACCTGTCATAATAAGTATCGCAGGGGGCCGGTGCTGCGGCTGCTTGTTGAGATAAAAGTTGGGGAATCACGGCGGATCAACTCGCATCCGCCCCCGTAATCACTTCTCTGTAATCTTGTGGCAACTCTTTAAGTTTTTTTTTTTTTTACCGCAGTGGAAATCAACACAAAGTCGTTGAGGCAGAATATCCCATTGCTCCTCAGCGCTGCTGTCCCCTAGAAAAAACCATCACCCGCTCCGCTCCTCTCCGCTCGCTGGAGGTGACGGTGCTGCTGCTGCTGCTGCTGCTGGTGCTGCTGCGCATCCAGAGGAGGAGGACAGGAGGAGGAGAGGAGGAAAGTTGAAAGATGAGTCTCTTACCTTATAATCGCCGTGTCGCCCTGGCGGATGGTGATGTTGTCGGTGGTCCGCTGCATATCCACACTTCGGACGGGGAATCCTGTGGGGATAAGACACAGCAGTCTTAAAAAAGAAGCCTGCAGTTGCCTCCAACACGATTTGCGTCCGGCTTGCATTTTAAAGCACGGTGGGGGGGAGCGCGCGTTTCAGGAGCAATAGATATAGATCCAAGGGGTTTCTTTTAAAAATAAAAATAAAAAATAAAAAAAAATTCGGGGTGAGGAAGAGGAGTATAGTTGTCCAGACTTCTTCGCGGGGGAAAGCGCGCGGGATGCCTATAGGTCCAGAGCAGTCCGGAATGAACGGCCGAGACGGGTTCCCTAAGCGACTTTTTGGGGAACGGAAACGTGCGGGATCCTCGCGCTATAGTCCACTGATGCGTAATGCTCCTCGCGCAAAGGGCACAGCCAGCGGCGGCGATGGAGAGAAGCAGAGTCTGGGAAAATCATCCCACCACCTCCTCTCTCTCTCTCTCTCTCTCTCTCTCTCTCTCTCAGATTATCCAGCCGCCTGACTGTGATGCTCCCCTTATTGGTTGTCAGGACAACAGCACCACCTGAGGTCCCTTTTGGTGAGACACAACTGAGTGAGGACTGAGGAATAAGGGACAAAAAGCATTACGACTGGGATGCTGAGAGTTTCTTTCTTTAAAGGGAAAATAAATGTGTTGTGCAGGAGAGGAGGACAAAAAAAATCCCCCTCAGGATCGTCCTCGGTCCTGACTTGTCCACGGACAATAATCTCCACATAACTAGTCCGTGTTCTCTTATCACTCTGACAGAGAAGTGATGCAGAAAGACACTCTCCCTGTGGGGCTCACTACTAGAGTATCACATTATCATTAGTCTTCAAACAAACTGTCTGCTGCTCACAGGTATCCCGTTAGTACTTCCACGCCAAGTAGATTTGCACTGGACCGACCATGAACTCTCAGGTGGATAAGACTTTCTGTGGTTAATTATGATTTAGTGTGGAAAATTACATAACTTCGATGTGCTGTTAAGTAGAGAGCAGTGAAATCTAATCTGTCAGAAACCTCTTAAATATCACATAAAGCTCCATGTTTTCCATTTCTCTAAGTGCTAAATCTCTGGTTTGAGGACAAAAAAAAGAAAAAAGATATTTAAATTTCATGATTTTTACACTGTAGCTGTTCACACAATCGTAGGCTTGTACCAACAATGGCTCAGGAAGCCTATTTACATGAGACTTTGAATTCAAGTCTATTCTTCATCTTCTGCCTGTTGTGTTACGGCAGAGTGGAACGGACTCAAAGCGATGAGAGGAAAAACCAGATCCAAGAGTGCAAACACTCTGCTGACCATGAGCATGGAGCAACAAACTCAGCCGTGAATGGCTTAAAACGGACGTAATCACCTCTCGTCTAGACTGCCATGACTGCCATGAGGCGGCAGCACGGTGGGTAATTACATCCACTCCCAACCTAAGCAAGGACACACGTTTTGAATGTGTGCGCCTTCCAATTCAGCGAGAAATGTGAATGCAGAATGAGTCTTCTAATTTCACCACTTGCCAATCAAGCACTAGCTTAATAGGCCATGATCTAATGCTCATTCGAAGATGTGCTTAATGAACTGCAGAGTAACAATTTAGGCAGCGCATTTAGCGTTTTATTTGGTTCAGAAAATACGTTAATACTAATGTGAGTCATTGTCAGTCGTTGCACGGTGCTTTCCTATTTTTGTTTTGTCTCGGGGGGGGAGGGGAGGTAGCTATTTGGTAATAACTCACAGTCAGACGCATAACAAAGTCTGTAATTCTAGTGCTCAAACTCTGTGCATGGATACAAGTGCAGCAGCAGCACATGGTAAGAATAGAATAGGGCGCAGTATGATTGCATACGGTGTTTACACTGCACAAACCTTGAAAGTTGAAATGTAATGTAATCGTCCTGGTGGCGCATTGGCGACAATACTGTACATGCAACGAGGAGAAATCCTGCTCCCAGCACCATGCAGCCTGATTGAACCAGCGTGAGGCAGCGGTGTGGGTAAGCCTCATTTCCAGGATCAGCAGATCTTAAGCACGAGATCAGACGGCAAACTCCAGTTTTACAGCAGCTGCTGCCTACTGTGACATGTAGGCTTCACAGCTTGACTGGAGGAGATTGAGGCGCCGATGGAAGCACGACTGGAACTACAATGAGGTCAGTGATACATATGAGAGAGTGCATGGAGGTACTAATGCTGGTGCGTTAGTTAAGGAGCACTAAAATGTTTCCAGAGAGGGATGCTTCATGCTTGCAGAGCTGTTCCCGACTTGGCCCTTTATAATCAGTGCCTGTTACCATTTCCTCAAAGCATCTGGAGGTTTTTTTTTTTTTAGCTATCTTGGAGATTGCACAGTTTATGAAAGAGCATATGCATTAAGACCACTTAAAAAGGGACTGCTGAGCTCTGAAGAGGAGATGAGGCTCTGCTTTGCATACACATTTATACAGGAATGGCTCCCGCGTGGCTTTTAGCTATATCTATAGTTGGAAATTCTCAAAAGTCGGAGGGATTTTGTGTGTGTATGTGTGAGTGTATGTGAAATAGGTAGAAATCTTCCTCATATGGCTGAGAGATGGGGGAAAGAGGGGGGGCGGCCAGAGACACAGCAGCTTTAACCAGTTCCTAACAAAAGGCCAGTGATCCTTCACTCTACCCCACACTGGCAAACACACAAACACACACACACATACACACAAACACTGAGAGAGAGAGACAAAGTGAAGACGGGAAAACAGAGGGGTTATTATCATGCTGGTGGGATGCTCGCAGTTGGGTGGTGTTATGGTTTAGACAGCAGGGATGGTCATACATTCTGCTGCAGTGTACACAGTATAAACTGTAAGCAAAGTAAAGTTTATTTCTATGGCACCTTTCACCTACACTACAGTGGGAAAAAAAATGCTTTATTTTGGTAGTGATAAAAATCAGATAGGAGAAAATAAATAAAACAAAGATAAGAACACCAGATAATATCCAAGGGGAGCAGATACAAGACATGAGTTAAAACGGAAAAATACTTTATTTGCCGGTTTCAACAGCTGCTTTTTAAGAAACACAACACTTCAAGCTATATCGGGAGACTATTTCAAAGCTTAGCTACCGACTGTGTCTACATCCGCACATTCACACTGTTACACTTTCATTTTTAAATGGCTAAAGAGCGACCGTGGGTGTTTATGTTTTCAAAGGTTCCCATTTTCACCTGTCCAGCCTACAACGCCACCCTGGAGTTTTCAAACAAAAACTGTGCCAGCCCAGCAGCATTTCTAAATGTCTCTGCTTTCATTGTGTGTTTGTGTGAATAGAACGTGAAAACATCACACAAGAGAGGCATTTTAAAACGAACACGTAGAAGTGTAGACAAACCATGAGTCCCCAAATCATGTCTAGGGATGTCACCATTATACATTTTCTTGGTACAATTATTGTCAGAGAAATAATCACGGTATTACGATTATTAATTAATTTCACAACACTATGAATGTGTAAAATCAAATATAGTCAAAATATAATTACATTACTCATAGCAAAATATTTCAAGTATTTATTATGTCATACGACCAATTATTAATCCCCCAGGGGAAGTGTTTTAAGTATTCAGGTCATTAATTGTTATTTATACCAAAAGTTTACATGTATTTTAATAGTTTTTTGTTTTGTTTTGTTTTATTTTAATTACAAATGACACACTAACATTTAATTTGCTACCAATTCAATGTTACGTTAGTTAAATGGACCACAGTGTCTGTGTAATTACCTTTATTTTGGTGCACATCTACCAATATGGTTCCAACATCATCTTTTTTGGAAAGTAACGGTATTAAAGAAACTTCACGATTAATTAATTGTGGCGTTTAATACCATGATTGTGAAAACAAGTAATCGTGACATTCCTAATCATGTCACTTTTAAAAAGAGCTGGTTAGAGTAGCTACTGTTCTGTAAGAGCTTGGCTTGTTTTGTGAGGGTCGTGAAGGTCCATGTTATACTGAGTCTGGCCTTTAAAGGCTCTGTAAGAGAGCACCAACATTTTTCTTGGGGTTTTTCCAGCCTAGATGGTTGCGGGGGCTTTACAGCGGCGGTATGTGCTCCTCCGACTGTCCTGGTCGGGGTCATCCCTGTGGCGGCACTCCTTGTGGTCATGGCCTGGGAAACTTTTCTGTGTGCACAGCTCCATAATATTGCTTTCCTCATCTGAATCTGTGTGTATAGAAGGGGTCGGCTTTTTAACATGTAAAGCACTTTGTACTCACTTTGCATTTCATATGTATGAAAAGTGCTATATAAATAAATGAAGTTTGAAAGTTGGAAGTTTCAGGTGAATCCTAAAATGAACAGCATTCTGCATAGGGAAGATAACATACTGTATGTGTAAAACGTGTTTGCTTTTGCTAAGAACTTAGCAGCAGCATTTGAATCGTTTTGTAAATGGCAAAGGATGACTCATTAACACAGGTAAAAATGAATTACAGCAGTCCAATTTTCTTCGTCTTCGTCTACGTCAATCATAATGAGATGAAAGCATGCATTAGTGCTTCAGTTCCATTTCTTAACACAACAGACCCTAAGTGGTGGAAACATGATGGAGTCAGCATTATAAGGTCAGCATCAAAACTCATGGTTCGGTCAGAAATCATAACAAGATTACACAGACTAGACGGAGAAGATGAGGATGAGGCAATGCAGTTCTGCCTAATCGGGGGATTATGTTCATTTCGTCTGTATTATTATCTACATTTAACTACAGGAAGTTGTTTACCATCCAGTTCTGCACTTATCAGAACAAAAACACTTACATAAACAGAAAGTTTAGTCAGTTTTCGCAGCATGGCTGAGAAATATAACTGGAAGTGTATAAATGAATGGACTACTGATGATTTGCCCTGATGGCAGCAAGTATGGAGAATAAAATGGGTGGAAATGTACTCCACTACTATGTATGGTTTATTATTTTAGCATTAAAAGCATCTTAACCCCCTCCTCCAACTGAAGACAGCTGATTGCCAAATAAACAGCGGATGACACACAGTAACCTCCGAGGCCAAAGACCATTATTACTGAATCTGGTTCGCTGGTGGCGTACACAGCACATTCCCCCTTTTGTACCACCTCATTAGTAGTCTATATAACGCAGGAATGATGGCAGATATAGAGTTGCAATGGGCAACTTTTCATAGCATCTCCTGCAAACACTGCAGTAATGAAGCACAAGGCCGGAGGGAATATCTCAGGACAATAGCAGCGGCAATGCATAATAGGGTGAGCAGAACTACACGGGTCATAATTGGTGTCCTCTTCTACGCGATAAGTTCTGCGGTCCGTGGCAGATGAATGATGTGACAACGATGGCGAGAGGATGGAGGATTAACTTCTGTGAGGGGAAAGCAGAACATGATCAATTATTCAACTATGTAGTTTAACTTAAGAAGGTGATCGCAAGGAACGCCTCAGGAAGCGTTTTTTATTGAAATACACCAGAGACTAATGTAATATAACTAGGAATCATGTCTCTACTTCTTCATGCTCCACACCGGGGCAAATGCACCATACAGTATCGTGACTTATGCCGAATTCTGGTGCTCGCTGAATTCAAACCTGCAAATACAGTATTTCTAAAAAATGTGTTAGCAATACGTGACTTGGCCTTTTGTAATTTTTGACACAAGGTCTGCATCAAAGGGCAGCCACTGTAGAGCTGTTTCATTAATACACATTAAGAGGTGCCCTGACTTTCTCCCCATCTCATTAGTCATAATGACTCTGGCAGAGCGTCGCCGCACGGCCCCGCCGATCAAAGAAAGAAGAAGAAGAGGAACTCGGAGAAACAGAAATGCTCCACTCTGATTATAAGACTCAGATGTAAAAAGCAAACACTCTTAAGACTGTGTGTGCTGTACTGTACTTATCATAAATGTTCAGAAAGAGCTACGGCTCCAGTCTGTGAAGTGAAAATAACATGGCCGAGACCTGTTTCTGTTGATTCAGAGCATGATTGATGAGTTTCTACTTTTATAAATAAAAGCAGCAAGGGCGTAACCATGGAGTCAACATTGGGGGGGACCAAAATCTCTCTCTTTCTATATACTGTATATATACCATACTTTCCAGACTATAAGCCGCTTCTTTTTTTCCCCGCCCCGGTGTCCCAGCTCTCATCTCTGCACACTGCAACACAAACGTGCTCCGTAACCCGTGATCTTTTGTTTATGACGGTTAAGACTACACAAACACATGCGCCGTAACATCGTATATGCCATGTAACGTTATCCACCGCTCCATTTATTGATTTTTCGCCGTCTTCGTTGTAAACAAATGCACATGGAGGAGAGGAGCGTAACCAAAACAGCGGAAAAGCGGGGGAGCATACATCAGTCCGACTGCCCAAAAGTCAGACGGCTCATTTCTCCGACTACCCATTCTACAGTGTTGAGGTTAGGTTTATGGTAAGGTTAAGGGTTAGGGCTACTTAAGTCGGAGAAATGGGAGGTCGGACTAATGGACGCAAAAATAAAGAAATGTATGGTCGGAGAAATGGGTAGTCGGACAGACGTCATGGGCCCGGAAAAGCGAGCGGACTTACACAGTTCTCTACTGTCTTTCTGTGTAAATATCTCACATTACAACATGAAAACCTGAGGCTTATATTCAAGTGCGGTCTATATATGTATTTTCTTTTAACATTTAGCTGGTGCGGCTTATACTCAGGTGTGCTCTATAGTCCGGAAAGTACGGTAAATTCGCTAACACATGGGATACTTTTTTAAATTTTTTAATCAGCTAGCTATACATTGGGGGGGACATTTTGAGCATATCTGAATATTGGGGGGTTATGCCCCCCCCCCCCTTACAGCCTTGAAAAGCAGCGATAATACTACATAGTTTGATTGCTTTACACTGCCATCATTACAGCCAATACGTAATTTGATTGAAAATATTCAATGACCAGCTGTTAATAGTTCTAATTGCAAAGCAAATAATTGCAATGGTCTCATGAAATATACATTGCAGTTTCATTCTGTGTTCAAAAGATGTGGAACTGGAGTAAGAACTGGATACAATGACTTGCTTTACGATCTGTTTCAGGTAAACTACAGCCAATATGTGCTGCATGTTTTATATCCACTGTTCTGTGTATTTATACTGTACATGCCGCAGAATTTATTACTGTTTATTTCGAGCGATGCCACCAGTTCTCTGTCCGTCCTCTGCGAGTCAAGAGTGTGATGTCTTACAGTAATATCAGTAAAGCTCTCGCCTCCTACCTGTGCGTGAGTCTTGTTTAATATAGAAGATGAAACCATACGTTGTTAGAGTGAAAATAGCTGCACAGAATTTTTTAACACAAACATGATGACCTGGATTTCATCAGTATTACCTGGATTTGTCTTCACTGCTTAGATTTCATCATTTTCTGTCAGTAACAATATTGTCATCTTGACGTCAAGTGCGGATGTGTATTCAAATTTGAAATGTTCGTGACAGAACAAGTATAAATTGTGCTCATGTCAGTGTCATGTCAGCCAATCTACTCGTTTTTTTTTTCTTTTTCCAATAAATACAGTGATTAAAATCATCACACTTACTTGGTGAGTGTTACTCAGAGTTACTGAGAGTTACTCTTGTAGGAGATTTGTGAAAATAACCCTGATAATGTTATTGTCATGTCATGAGGGCTGCCATGGCTTGGCTTTGGAAAAAGTCAAAATGATAAGAACATGCGGTCTCAGATCAGATGCTTTGAGTTCAGAGAAATTGATGTTTCCAAGGCAGGAGATGCTGTCGAGCTAAATGAAGTCTAAATTGCAGTATGACACATAGTATAGTGCAGATATCTCGGCCTGTGCCTCTTCAGCTTCTTTGACCACTGACTTCAAAGTCTGTCGCTTGCAAGTCCACAGTAGACGTGCTTTACTCAAACATTATGATAATGTTAAAGAAAAACAACAATGTCACAACCACATTGGAGCTGTATTTCTCACAGTGGCTGCGTCTATTGTGTCCACACATACAGTGCTGACATGTGATTGTGAATTGACTGTCAAGGTCAGCGAGAAGTGGCACGTCACGTATAGATAGTTTCTGCATAAACTCCACATCACATAAGCTGAAAACAAGCGGTTATGCTTGTTGGACAAGAGTGAAACAAGATATAGGATTGTGTGTAAGGACACAAATGAATAGCAAATAGTATAATACGGTACTGTATGTATGTGCATTCAGAGAGAAGACATAGTAATGAGAATCACAATTTCAGATGTGCTATGTTCCTAATTATTAGCAGCAACACTTCACTTCTAGTAACTGTAACCACAGGGAACTTAGTAAAACCCTACTGTTAGGCCTCAGAGACACTGCATTATTGTGTCATCTTTTGATTACTCTCTGAGGCTGACGATATGTGTGTTAGATATGGTATTTCACTTGGCACTAGACTCACAGTCTGTGCATCTGATAATGTCCGTATACGGAAGTCACAGAGACAGATTTGAAGAGGAGTGACATATTAAAGGTCCCATATTGTATAAAGTGAGAGCTCCATGACATTTTTGATAGTAAAGTAAGTCTAGGTTCTATATTTATACTGTGGAAGTATCAAAACGCTCAGTCCACAGAGAAATACACACAGCCTGTATTCAGAAACTGAGCCACTGGGAAATCTCTAACTTTGTGATGTCACAACAAAGTAGTCATTGCTTTCGGGCCAGCCTTACATGATTTGGCTTCTCTTAGCGTTTAACTGGATTCTGCTATATCTTTGTTTGATCATCCAGAAAACATATGTAGTCGGCCAATCACAAGAGAGGTTCAGAGCCTCTCTTCTGATTGGATCACTAAACTGTTGTTGCCAGAGCTTGAGATGAGGCCTGATAAAGGAAATGCAATATGTTTTTTTGTTCCTAAAAAGTGTAAAGTATGGGATCTTTAAAGGGGTAGTTCAACATTTTGGCAAATTGGCCAACTGCCATAATCCTTATAGTCATAGTAGTAGGTTCGTTACCTTTACGCAAATGCAGAGACTGCTTGCTGAAAAACTGCCCCTGACAGGAAAGCGAATCAGCTGTTTTGCATGAATTTGCCTCAAAACCAACATAGCGCGGTGAATGTGCAGGTCACAACTTGTGCTCCACGAGAGCGTTTTGGATTTTTGGGAGTTTTTGGAGTCATTATTATCACCTGATGTCATCTTGAAACAATTCTTGTGGAGTCTTGTCTTCTTCTTCTTCTTTTTTCTTCTGAAGCTTTCCCCTTAACCCAGCACCCCAAGCAAGGGATGTGCGTGTATTTTTACAATTTATGAGTTTGATGAGGGAAACCGAGAAATACCATTAGTCCACGTAGCATAGCTCCGAGCAGCTCGCAGCTCTGCTCCGCCGTTCCAAAAGTAGCTTGCACCGACAGTTAAAAGTAACAAACCTATGCTAAAACTATAGGGTGTGGTGGCAAAAAATGTTACTTCGTTCAATAAAGTATTAACAAAGAATATCTTCACACGTCAGCTGTCTTTCTTGAGTTTTAAAAGCATTCGTGAATGGAGTCACACAAACACAACTGAACAGCAGCACAGTCAGTGAGTGAGTGGCCTGAAGATGTTTCCCAGGGCTACAGTCTTATAGTTTCCAAAACACATGTCAAATACGTAGACAATTATGGCAATGGCCCAATTTGCCAAAATGTTGAACTATCCCTTTAAAGGTATATTGTGTAAGAATTACTCCCATCTAGCGTTGTGATTGTATATCGCAAGCAACTCAGTCGTATTTTTCATGCTGCATTCATATGAAATTGGGCAGACGGCAGACGGACGACAGCCGCTGCACGTAACGGCATAAACAAGCCTCTATGTAAACAAGTGGTCCGTCAGCACGAGGCAAAACAATACACGTGACAATATGTTGTCATGGCGATGTGGTATTGTGTTACCTGACCCACATTTTACCGGCTTTCTCTCGACTTCTGTGACTAAAATGACATCTGGTTTGTTACCGACGGCCGTCTGCCCGACTGCAGGTGAATGCAGCATCAGTGTAACGCTCCATTCCTCCTCACTGCGTTACCGCGGTGACTTTTCACAGACGCCACCTCGACCTGAGCCGACAGCTCCGGTGTCTCCGCTGAGTTTCCGTGGTTTCCTACCGTCACGCTGCCACTGAATGTAAAAACATGGCGACACCACACGGCAGCCAGCACCGAGCTTACCCGCTCCATGTAGATATGAATGATATGAACGGCTCATTCAGAGCTGAAAGGAACACTTCAGTTTGTTGATGGGGGGGATTACTGATTAATGAAAAACAGACTTTTGAACCAAATAATAGATTTTCATGAATAGATAACAGGAGAAGTTACACAATGTACCTTTAAGTCATGCTCCAATACATACACTCACACTCTCACACTCACTCTCACACACACACTAGTCCTGCAGGTAGCTGTGTATAACCTGAGACAATGACCAATGGGTCTGTGGAGGAATTTCAACAGCCTTGGCCGGCCGGCGCCACCGCACACCTGCTGCATCAAAGTGTCTGACTTCATTTCAGTTGCAAACTGTGAGCGAGAACATGCAGAATTTGATTTCCAGTACTGCGCCGGTGTAAAGGTCAAAGGAAAAACCTCACAGCAGCAGATGGAAAATGGAGCACAATCTCTCAGCAGCACATTATGGACCCGGGTTACGGAGAGCTGCTTCCCGACCCCGGCAACAGCAGCTTCCCAGCCTCGGTTTGGTACATTTCCTAGGTGATACAGTACTGTACGCCTCCGCTCTGACGATATCTTGTAAAATGTGAAGTAATCAATAGGATAAGGTCTTCTGCGTTTCTAAACATAACCTCATTTTGGAATAAACCTGCTCATAGGTGAATTTTGTTGCAAGATTTACTCTCCAGCTTTGGGTCTCAGATCGATGCTGGCCTACGAAACACAAACACCAGAACAACAGTTTCAACAAGAGGAGGATCTATAATGGGATTCTGATTCCTCATCCACCTCTGTTGTGCACTATGTAACCTTTGCATAAAAACTAATGGCCCTCTGCTGTGTGGTAAGCTATAGAGGATCAATGAGCTAGGCCTGTCCCGCGGATCCATTTTTTTTTTTTTTACCCTTTCCAAGTCAAATATGCTCTACGTGAAATCATAGTAGGCTCCATTAGCAAAGACACTTGTGTGTGTACCGTAAAGGAGACAGGAGATAAAAAGAGAACAAGTGTTCTTCTCTTAATAAAAAAGGAATGCATGCATAATTTGCTCTGACATTCCTATCAAAACCTGCGTCTTGGCAGCAAAATGCATGGTATGCAGGAAAAAGAATACCCTGCAACATACTCAGCAGTATAGTGTATCGCCATCAACACACACACACAGCATAACACACCTTGGCCCGGAGCCTCTGTGCTCCCCCATCCCTCTTTCTCTCCGTCAGCAGAAACATAAAATAAGAAAAAGAAAGAAAAAAAAACAAACTTTGGCCCTGTGCTCTGTGTGTTGTGGACAATGTGCTAAAGTGATAGTTCTGCACAGCACTGTGAACATTTCGGTTCATTTTTATTTCTCACCCATTTAGTCTGTTTTTCATGTTAAATACATAACGATGGGGCGCGCCAGCTGATAAGTGAGTGACCACTCTGCGGATGAACATTTAGGTAGATACAGCATTTGTAATGACTCACTGGCAAGAGAGGAAAGTGACAAATGATCACCTACAGGGTTTTTAACCTGGTCATCCTCTCCACTGCTTTTGGTTAGATTAACATCTGAGTAATACGTCCTGCATACTCAATGAAAGTGTGTTTATACTGGTGTAATATTTACCTGCAGAGGCTGCCATTGCCACATGCACAAAACACACTTCAAAAGGACACATTAAGCTTCAAAAAGGAAGCACTCCAAAAGCTGCCCTCCAGGTGCTCCTTTGCATTAAAGCCCAACCTTGACCATGTGTCAGCTGGCCTGTGAGTGGGTTTGTGTATGAGCAGATGTCTGACTGAAACTGCAGTTCTGATGTTGTTTTTCTTTGTGCGCTCCTGTGAGCCGTTTTTTTTTTTCTTCTTTTTTTTTTTCCTTTTTTCGATGAGCTGAGCAAGGCTGGCTGTTGAAGAGTGATTTCCTTCCCCCAGAGTGCTCTGTGTTGTCTCACGCTCTATAGGCCCCACTTCTATACCTGTGCTGTGTAATGTGATCATATCTGAACCAGCTGTTTTTTCTCTGTTGCTTGTATGTTCAGTCAGATAAACATAATTTTGTATTTGTTTGCATTGCGGGAGTGTGTGTGTTTGGATTATCTCACAAGCAGCAACGTGTTCTCTGTTTTCCATTGGGTTTTCTTTCTTTTTTTTTCTTCATCGCCTCGAACTTTTCATCAATATGGTGCTTTGCCAAATCTATTACAGTCCCAAGGTGCACTTCAAATATTTCATGCTGCCTCAGGAGCAGCAAGGACCTGAAACTTGGATCTACAGAGGTAAAAACTACAGACGTTTCCTTAATGAGCATGGGAATTTTCGTTACTTTTTTTCCTCATGGGAATGGGATTTTTTTTTTTTTTTAAGACAAGTGGGCCAGCCAGTAATCTGCAGCCCACAAATGACTCAGCTTAAGTGTAACTACACAGTTTCCCAAACAGCACCATTATGCTGAGGCACTTTAACCAGCATGGTGCATAAGGCAACTTTCTTTTCTGTTTGTTATAGCCTCGTTCATGCTGAGTAATAGCTTCTGATTTTGAGTCTGCTCATTTCACTCAAAGCCAAAACCTGCTAAATAAAATGGTCAGCAGAAACACCACAATAAAATTCCCACATGAGGCTGAGTCCCAAATAGACGTGCTCCAGATTTATAACATGAAGTGACACAGACCGAAGTTGCATACAGATTGCTATAATAGCGCTTGTGTGTTTCTACTAAAATTCAACCATAATAGTTTTTTTTAAAAAGTAATTTACCCCTCTCACACTCTAACCCCCTCCTCTCTGTTATTCTCCAACCCCACCTGGCTGAGGCAGATGGCTGCCTGGTTCTGCTCGGAGGTTGGAGCCTCTATAAAGGAAGTTTTCCCTCACCTCTGTTGCCATGTGTACTTGCTCTTGGTGGGAATTGTTTGGTCCCTGTCAACTCTACTATGCAGATGAGATTTAGCCTTTCTCTATTTGATTGAAGTGCCTTGACATCATTTCTGCTGTAAAAAAGCACTATACACATTTTGATAATAACAGAACGTTACAAGACAGAGTTGTTTTCAAGGCAAATGCAGAGACTGCTTGCCGGAAAACTGCCCTTGACAGGAAAGCTCATCAGCTGTTTTGTATGAATTTACCTCTAAAACAACTCTGTCTCCTAACGTTCTGTTATTATCTCATAGCGTGGTGAATGTGCAGGTCACAAATTGTCCACCAGAGCGTTTTGGAGTTATTGGATTGTGTATTTGATGAGTTTGATGAGGGAAACCAAGAAATCCCATTACCCTCCATAGCGTAGCAACTCATGGCTCTGCTCCGCCATTCTTAAAACAGCTTGCACCGTCAATTAAAGGTAACGAACCTATAGAGATTATGGCAATGGGCCAATTTGCCAAAATGTTGAACTATCCCTTTAAAACTATAAAGCTGACATGTAGGGTATTTTTCTCTACTCTCATTGCCTCATCCCTGATCTGCTCTTATAATATATTCCATTATAAAATAGAGAGCAATTGCATCCGCCATGGGTCAGTTGGTGATGCAAATGCCCCTGTGCTGCATGGTTAGGACAGCCATCAAGCTGTGAGCCACACCTCATCGGTCTGACCACGAGTCTGACCTCAGCTTTCAGGTCCTGTGCATTATCCATCTCCTGTACTGGAGATGATCGCACAATGCCTCCCTCTGCCACACACACACATACACACACAACGTCTCCTTAATCTTCTTGCAAAAGAATTGCTTTGACTTGGCCCCCCGAGGGTCATCGCTCCTCTCGCAATTCAGTTCTATTAGAGAGTTCAAGCACAGAGAGACCTTGCAGAGGAGGATTGGTTTAGCTGCAGCTGTAATGTTCAAGGTGAAAACCTACGGGGTAACAAGATGAATTCCTGGCAGAAGGGCAAGGATGTACGGTCTGATAGATCGAAGGAGTGCGTCCTTGTGAGCACCGAGCACTTCTTTGAGTCTTTGGAAGTTCATGCAAACCATTGCATGACCACTCTTCGTTTAAGTTGTTGTATTTTTTTTTTTCCATCTGCTAAATTATGGTATGCGTTTCAATAAGAGATAGAGGACAAATTAGGACTTTCAGAGAATGCACGCACCGTTCCACACACCAAATGAGTCTGAGATCTATCCGCATAAATTAAAGAAATTGTCCCTTTCAGGCGTGAGTTTATTGTTTAAATGAAATCAAATTAAACATGAAGATATTCAGACATTTTGACATACTGTATGGATTGTCTGAATTACATCTTGTAGTGGTAATGATACGACAAGTACAGATCATCCCACTGAGATGGCTGCTTATAGGACAGACAGGATGCGGCCAATTAACCAAAGGAAATTTAAAAAAAGAAACATGCAAACAGCAAAAACACAACAGAAACACTGAGAGAGCATAACTTCACCAAAGCTGTACAATCCTTAATGTGTTTCTATTGCGACAGAAAATGATTAAATGAGTTTACATCAAACTCTGTCTGATGGCAGACATCCTGATTGTTGGAGACCCTAAAACTTGGACTGGAAGGAGATGATTTGGAAAACATTTTTCAGAATCTTCCGCGGTGACAGCTTCATAACACATTTGGTGAAGTGCTGAACGTGTTTCTTTCCAGAAAGTCTATTGGTGGAATCTGTTTCTAAGCCAGGCTGTATGTGAACACAATTGTGAAGAAATTTACACACGGCGGGTTTATATAAACTACACTATAAACTGACCTGTTCGTCCTTGGCCATTGGCCTAAAGGGCGGAAAAAACGGTTGTATTGAGGAGAGCTGTGTTGTGAGGTTCTGATGTCATATTTAGCTGTGATTAAAGCTCTGTTAACCTTTACTCTTCATCTCTCAAATCAAAGAAAACCGCCCTCATGTTTACTCTCTAGAAAAGACAGAAATATTGCATCTTTTTTCATCATCAGTTTAACTTTGACAGGGATGTCAATTTCAAAACTGCTGTAATGAATGGGGTTATAATGACTACTGTACATGCCAGAATGATATTTTACTTTAACTTAATCACATTACTATCTTATTAGTACATACCTCCCAGTGTAAACTGTAAAGTTTTTGTGAAATTCCCTCCTTCCTTTATTTTCCTAAGTTTCACAAGGAAGGATTGTTATGGGATTTCATGTACAAGTCACATGATCTTCTCTCGGGGCAAAATAAAAAACATTGTAACCATAATTAAACAGTAAGTATGCAGTCCCCCTAGTCTTATTGCATAAACACTTATTATTGATCCCATAATGAATCACCGCTCCTGATTTGTCTGCTTCAATAGTGACAAGGAGAAAAAAAAAAAGTTTTGAAAATTAAAAACGTATGGGTTACTCCATCTTGGATTGACTTATCATCGGTAAACTTAACAACCTTGACATTTCATCAAAGTTTATTACCTTAAAAGTTGGAGCACATCACAGAAAACCTCTGCGGAAAAAAACATCTCAGTGTAGTGTGAAGATGCTTGACTATTCTGTCAGACCTCTCTGTGTCATGAAATAATTTAACAGACAAAACAGAGCTGCACTTTTGACCGACGTAATTTCTGATGCTGATAAACATGTTTATCTCCTAACATTCGCCGTAATTTTCAAGTGAACTGAGAAGCCCCTGCTGTCAAACAAGCAGCCGAATGTACAGGTATTTAATTTTCTCATTTATTTAATTGAACAGATTCTATCACTCAGATGTGATGAACAGACCAGCTTGCCTAGATAGACTCTTCAAATATCTGTCACCCCGGTAGAAACCTGCAAGTTCCTTGTGAACTACGTGTGAACTTATTTGCAGTTCCGTGAACTGTATTTTCCTCCCACAGTTGCCCCATGTTGAGAGTGATGTATGTAGTGGAGTGTCACTTCTCTCAGCAGCTCAATTAAAGGTAGCAGGAAGATATAACAAGTAGGTCACACATATGTACATGCCAGACTTTAACATCCTACTGATGTCTTTATCCAGCCACACAATGAGATCGATACCAACACTTGATACTGTATGTGGAAAAGGTAAAATATTAAAGGAATAGTTCACCCAAAATTGAAATTTCACTCATTATCTACTCACCCTCATGTCGACTAAGGGCTGGGAGAAGTTCCAGAGTCCTCCGTGGCTTCTCAGAGTTACAGGGGGTCTCGGCGTAGCAGTGCATGTCCATATGACGGTTGCAAATGGATACCAACTGTCTTCGTAACAAAAAGACACACCAAAAAACATCCAAATACCTCCATGTTGCTCGTATGTAATGTCCGTCTTGTATTGAAGCCCTGAAATGCGAAATTGTATCGAAAAATATGAAATAAGTCTATATTTCAAGCTTGTTTTGTAGCGGAAGCTCCTCTTCCGGGTTCATCAAATTTTTCCCAGTTCGTCCAAATTCGACGAACCGGGAAGAGGAGCTTCGAGAAGCTTCCACGACAAAACAAGCTTGAAATATAGACTTATTTAATTTTCTCAGGACAATTTCGCATTTCAGGGCTTCAATACAAGAGGGACATTACATACGAGCAGCATGGAGGTATTTGAATCTTTTTTGGTGTGTCTTTTTTGTTACGAAGACAGTTGGTATCCATTTGCAACCGTCATATGGACATGCACTGCTACGCCGGGACCCCCTGTAACTCTGAAGCTTCTCCCAGCCCTTAGTCGACATGAGGGTGAGTAGATGAGTGAAATTTCAATTTTGGGTGAACTATCCCTTTAACACAATCCCGTTTCTATTAGCTGATAAAGACTCAACACGGCCTGAAAGCAAACACAGCGAGCATCTCTTTTTTTCTTCTTATGAAGCTGTAGGAGCTCAGTGGCGCCATTAGAAGCTAAAAAGGGCCAACAATCACATTTTGGTAAATTGCATGTAATTGGAGATGCTAATTTAACCTGTGACTAAGTCAGTAAAATTGCTGACCACCCACAAGTGTGAAAAAATCTTTTGCATATTGCAATATAAAATAAATAAATACATAAAACAGGACTAGAAGACACACATACTGTAGGGACATGCAGAAATCTAAACTGTTCTTCTCCCAAGCAGTCCAGCTGCCTCCACATCATCTCCACCTCTGCTCCCATTTCTACTCAATCCATTTCTCTTGCTGCTTCTGTGACTCACTCTCCGGGATGAATAATGTAGACCCCCTCATTGTTTTGTATGAACGGAGCGATTCCCTGGATTGGGTTCTCTCTGAGGATTGGAGAGCCACAGGCCTATCTGCAGGCCCTCCCCTCTAATCTGCATTCTCCCTCTGTTCTCTTAATTAGGAGGCCATGGACAAGGAGGCACAGTAATTGCAGTCGGTTGTTGCAGATTTCCCATTTTATTCCTCCCCTGTGACACATTCATATTTTTGTTTTCCCTCCATTTTTCTTACCTTTTCATCTTCACCATCT
Organism: Trachurus japonicus; assembly: GCF_045865225.1. Taxonomy (NCBI): domain Eukaryota; kingdom Metazoa; phylum Chordata; class Actinopteri; order Carangiformes; family Carangidae; genus Trachurus; species Trachurus japonicus. Next base: position 13,773,470 of record NC_140919.1, on the reverse strand, counting down.
CCATCATTTTACTATTTGCCCTCATCACCTCCTTTATCATCATAAACGGGTGTTTTTATCTATATAGTTCGTACTCAGAAACAGAGGCGATGAAGGGAGGCTAAAGGGCAGAGTAAATAATTAAGGGAGATAGAAATGCCACAAGCTACAAAAGTCAATAACAAGCCAACATAAAAAGCTTGAATGACTCATTGCTTATTAGGTGATGAAGGGAAACTACAAGAGCCTCATTTCTTGGGATAATAGCCTTACTTCATATCTAATAATACAGACTAAACTAGAATCTGCTCTCTAAACCTCCCCTGACAAAATTAAACTCTCTCTCTGTCTGTCTCTCTCCCTCTATCTCTGGTGAATTTCAGGGTAAATGTGTTCAGCTAAGGAATGACAAGCCTGGGGCCTCTGGGTACTGTGCCATACAGCACCCTTGGGATCCTCACCACCTTCATATATCAGCTATAACACAGCTTTATAATCCAAGGCGCTGAAACAGTACTCTCTTGTGTGTTAACATTCAGGCCTCAGGCAACATTAGGATACTGCTCTCACAGAAACCAACGTACTGTAGCCTATTGGAAAAAAAAAAAAAAAGACCTATTGCTGAAGACTTCCTGAATTGCCCAAGATTCAAATTGCTTTTCAAATTTAACACAAACAACTTCTTCAGAAAATCAACAATGAAAGAAAAGAAAGAAGTATAGCATCTGTTTCATGTCCTAAAGTCTCCCCATTGGTCCATTTTCGCCTCTCCAGTGGAGCAAGGCATCAGTTGAAGCTGAAGTCACATGCTTCTCATGTATGATTTATTCATGAGTCTGTTTTCACTGAGACACATTTTGCTTATTCTCTTTGCTTTTCTAGCCAAGCATAAGATGCTTTTTTTTTCTTCTTTACTCCCCCCCAAATATCTAGCATTTCCTCAACTTTTGGTCTGGATGTCAGCTGGGGTTATCTTTGTTTCATTTTTCAACAATATATTAAACACTAGAGCAGCCTTACTCAAAGGGTGGTCTGTGGACCACTGGTGACCATGAGGCAGTTGGAGCGGGTCAAGGTCTGGCCGCGTTCACAAAACAAACGGACTGCACCAGAGTTCGACTGTAGCCGCACTAAGGCCCTGTTTACACGACAACGCTCGCGAATGAAAAGGGCAAAATATTTTATCGGATGTGCCTTTCGTTTAGATGGCGACAGCGTTTTGGGGGCGTGGAAATGCAAAAAAGTGAAACCACCCTCCAGAGTGGAAATCTTAAAAACGCTCCGCTGTTGCGTCCCCATGTAAAGGGTGAAAACGCAACAGTCTGCTTCGATTGCTATGACCTGTGGAGGGCACGGAGGGCAGTATTACGATGGCTGGCATGCAGCCTGCCGGAAATCAAGAAGAAGATGAAAAAATTCTGGGTTGTACACAGACGCACTAACTGGCGTGCATGAATTCCACAGACTTTTGCGTCACCGTATGCACCGTATGAGATTTCCACCCCAAAAACCAAATGCCACTTTTGCGTGTTCTGTTCAGATCGTTTCCGTAAACGTAGCCTGAGATGAACCCGAGTGTGACTGTTGTGTCCAAACTGGTAATGAATCAAACTTAACTTTCGGTTGTGTTTCGTGTTGATGTGACGGTCTTCTTGTACGGCTCCGCGAGACCTCCTTGCGAGTGAACGTCTCGCGGGTAAAAGGACAGACGTTCTAGTGCACACTGGGTAACATAGTATAGCCATAGGAGTGTAACTATCACAAATCACTGAGAGAGAAAAAGAATAGGAAAGGGTACTATGAGCTAATGGGAAGTCCTGGTACGCCGTAAAAAGTCCGGGTACACTTGGGGTTCAAATCTAGAAGTGCCGGTATTTATCCATAATCTATTACCAGTAACATCTTTATCATCATTATTATTGGAGAGGTAGAAAGTTGGTGTATAGGAAACAGTTTTAAATTACTTAAATACTTACATTTCTGCTGCTGCCCCCTTGTGTTGTTATTGGGCTTGAGAAAACTGGTGTCTCCTCCAACAAACCAGAGCTCTGTTCCCGTTCAGGGTCTGCCCTTTTCAAAGTTCACATTACACAATTAAGTCTGTCCTTAGAGACACATACGTCCTATTCCAATAGCTTCTTCCACTGGATCCAAAAATGTAGCCTTTCATCTGGCGTATCATTTGTGGCCCTCAGCATCCCAAAATCCATTACACTCAGACTTGGTCAAAGTGTTGTCCACCCCAGAGTCTATTCTCTGTGTAGCCTTGAAATGCTAATACAAAGAACAGCAGCTGTGATAAACTTGTATTCATGTTATTCACAATGGATTCTATTGGTTAAGTGCTTGGTTCAAAAATCAACAGAGGAAACCTCTTAGACCTTGTTTCCAGAGTAATTCACCTCTAAAATCTTCTTTACTTGTTCTGTCTATTTTGATAGCAGCCAGCAATGAATATGCAAAAATACAACTAGACATAGAAATGGCAAAGAAATACCACAGCTAAAGACTGAACCTGGCTTTCTATGTATTAAAAGTAATAAAAAACACAAGAAAAACGGAACAGCGTTTAGCTCCCAATTTCCTGTCTCTCTCTCTCTCCACTGTGCTTTCCATTAAAGGTGGAAAAACCCCAAAAAATATACTCAAACTAAACAACACAAGAAATACCTCCTGCACATTTCAGAGTGGATTGTAAGGCAAGTTTTAAACAATATGGATGTATTTTAGCTTAAAACCTTATACGTCCACTGATTATCAGTATGCAAAGAGACAACTTAAAGCAGAAGTAAGTGATATTTTTGTGTTAATATAAGTCTTAAATAGTTATATCTTCCGACAGCAATCACTTACATAGAGTGTTTGGACCGAAACACGGGTCTCTCAGTCACTCTGCTCTGCTCTGAGCCAAGGAGAAAACTTTTCTCGTATCCTACAAGTTTTATCCAATGAGGAGAGAGAACGACATGAAGGGCTGTGTGTGCAGCCAAGGGATGCGCCTAAATGTGGTGACGTAGAGACGAGGACCAATAGATCCATGACGAGGGCGGGGGCTGCTAACTCAATCGGCTGACAAGATGTTATGGTGCGTTCAAGGTAACCCGTAACTCGTGTTTTTCCGACCTGTGAAGTCGTACCAGTTCGATCTGGTACGAGTTCATGGGTCGGAAGTTACGAGTGGCCGTTATAGTGACTTTCACAGGTAAAACAGGTCGGAAAAACACGAGTGGGTTGCCTGGAACGCTACAAAGTCGTAAGTTGTGACTTGAAGCTGTAATTTACGGTTTCAAAAGCCTGCCTGGAACACAGCATTAGCCAAAACGACCGGATCGCTTACTTCTGCTTTAATTATATATCCTTATTTAACAAGATAAAAGCCTTACTGGAATTGAAAATCCAGAGTGAGTTTCCATAGTGACCTTGATGTTTTGTAGAAGACTTTTAGGGTATCTAATGAAGTTATCATGCTAACCAGTTAGCCCCAGCCTGGGAACCCAATGGCTGGTCTAATCATACAATCACAGGGGCGGAAACAGTGGACCAATAGTGCATATCCTTGTTTTTTTTTTTTTTTTGCAAGAGGGGTGGACACCCCAACTTTCTGGTAATTTTCTTTCCATTTATCTTATGTATATCTTACTTGCTTCTTTAATAGCCTATCACTTGGTGCACTAAACTTTTGAACACTGCTACAATCATAGTAACAATGTCACACATTATTCAGTCCATAACCTAGACATTCTATAAGGTTTAGCTTTGCGATCTAATATAATATGTACATCAGTAATTCACTGAATAGCAAAGACTTTACAATAAATGAGGAGAAGGTGAAACCCAAAGTCAATTCCTTCAGAAATGTAAAATAAATTGTTGAAACAAAAGTAATATATGTGAAAATGCATATTCATCATAGCAGGGAATGACACCTACGTACATCTACATTAAAACAATTAAAGAACACAATGTAGCTACATGTCAAAAGATTATCTCTTTTTTAAGAAAAGTTAATATATATATTGTAATGTGCTTTAATTGCAAATCTGAATCCCTGAATGTTTGCCAACTTTTTTTTCTCACTGTATATAGTTTATGTGTCAGAGTCAAAAGTCTGAGTCTTCAACCGGAAACTTGAAGGCAACACACTGCTCACTTGTTAGGTTCACATTTTCACAAATTTATACAGAACACTGTCAGCTCAGCATTCAGTGTGAAGAGCAGAAGCTACCAAAGTAAAAATGATGAGGAGAAGAGAGAGACAGGATGTGACAAATAAAACCCCATATGGGCTCACATACACGCACAAACATTTACACACACACACACACACACACACACACACACACACACACACACACACACACACACACACACACACACACACACACACACACACACACACACACAATACCTGTTAAGGAGCCAGGCAGCCAGTCATACAGCAGGAGCACAATAGAGAATAGAAGAGTGTTTTTAGTTTTCATATCAGCGCTGACCAGCTCAGCAGGCATCCAACCACTGTTCCAGTTGGCCGGTCTGCCCCTGGTGCTTGATTTAGCCATGCATTACTGCTGTTTTTGTCATAAATATAAATGATTAAAGTAACTCCTCCCATGGTGCCTTCTTCTATCCACTTCCTTGTCTCTCAATATCCATCACATAGTGCAGTTTTGGGATGGTCCATGTGACCCTGCTCAGTCAGCCTGAATGCACTTAACCAGGTAACGTAACAAGAACAAGAGTTTTTCAACATGGTTTCCATTTTCTCTTCTTTCTTAGCATGTCAAAACACAATCATATGATGTCCTGCCATCTTTTTCACACAAAAGATTTTCACATATTTTTTTAAAAGAGATACAGATAAGAGAATGAATAGCAAAATTACCCCAATTACAGACTTCTAAAGAGGCTTTGTAAGATAATCATAAGCAGGTTATAGGCTGAGCACAGTCAGAGGCAGAAGAGTACAAGTGTAAATGCATTTCAAGTAGAAGTCAGAATGAGAGAAACACAACACAAAATGTCAAGTCTTGGTCAGTGTATTAGGGTGAAGGGTTTCTGTCAGCCTTGTTAACACTTTGAAACAAACAGCAGGATTTTGAATTAAATTCTCGAACTAACAGGAAGCCTCAAGACCCTCGCTGTAGTTTTCTGTGCTAGGTCTTACTTTTTTTAAAAATCCTATTTTCATCTCCATCACTTTTATAACTTCAGTTTGATTAACTCACCACAAGACCACCCACCTGGGCCGTCCTGCTGTCAGATCACCCAAATCAAGTTAAAAAGCTTGTTTGAGAGCCCCCCAGCAGGAGGTATAGAGCTCATTGGACTGGGTTGGATAATACCCTTACAAATGCTCCACATTTTAATTTTACGAAGAAAAAAAAAATACAGCAAAAAAATGTTATCCTCAGCTAATTCTCCTGAAAAAAAAAAACTCCAAATCAAAAACAAATAACCATTAATCACAGATAATGCAGAAGAAGACAATGCTATTTGTAGTAAATGTACTATATCTGAATATCCATTGCTGACAATGGGAATTTTATTTTCTTTGCTTGAAGTCAACCGGGAGATCGTTTTCGTTTATGTAAATAAATCTCAAATACTTTTTGTTGAAACTATCTCTCCGTGAGTGCTTTTTATTTAGTGAGTCGTAGACCTCCTTCTCACCAACTGCTCTGATGTTTTTGACCATAATATTTTGAACACAAGAGTAGCCACAACACAGGGGATTACTGGGTTAGTGTGAAATAATGCAGCATTTTAAGCAGTTTCTGTATTGGTTTGTTGCTGTTATTTGGTGGCACTGTTACAGAGCATTTAAGCCTACATAAAACCTCAAAGGACCCAATAACAGATGTAATATAGAGAATTTCAAAGGCAGTATGAAAAATGGAAATGTGTAAATTATTAAAAAATATACAATGTTAGCAAAATGCATTGTATATCATGGTGTAACCCAGAGTCATCCTTGCCATCCGACAAGCTGACAGCAGTGACCCATGACACACTTTTATTTCCCCAAACACACTGAAACAAAAGCAGATTTAGATCAGAAGTGTGAAGGGGAAATTCACCCTCATAGCACTGGTGCACACTGCTTATCAATGAAGGCAAGAAAAATGAGCAGAAGAGATAACAGCAGACTGCACTGTAGCTCCCACGTATTATAACAAACCACAATGGTTCTGCCAGGTACACAGATCTGTAATTGAAAAGAAAAGAGGAAATAACACTATGGGGGTATCTTTTTAATTTATTTTCTCAGTTATTTAATTAAAAACCTGGCTCTCGTCTGCTTTCGATAGGAAAACATGTTTAATGTTTTTTTTTCAGTCACTCGACACATTGGTTCACACGTGTGGTGTGTGTTGAGATGATTCCTGACTTTGAAGGAGTTGTTGCTCCTCTCGCTGTGATAATAACCTTTTGCAGGGAGCGGCTGCTGAGAAGGAGGGCTAACGCAGAAGGAGAGGAGAGGTGAGGAGGAAACTGGGGAAGGTCAGGAGGGAGCGGTGGTGACCTAATTCACACAGACATATACACGCACGCACAAAAACACACACACACACACACACGAGCATTCACACCGACTGTAATCCATCACGCTGTTACTCGTCATTCCTGGGCCTGCTATAATTGACCCAGAGCCGTCTGTTATGGTAAGAGCAAGAGGTGAGTCCTGGGGTAGTAACACACACACACATACAGACACACACACACATTCCTACATATACGCTACAGTGCACAATGCACATGCACATGAGCAGACGCTTTGTGGTGCAGAGCAGCATTGCTGGTCCGTCTGCCTGTGCACTAGCTCTGGTTAGGTAACTTGCAAAGGGGCATGGACAACAGCATCCATCATGGGGTCATAACACTAGTTTATACAGTCGACCACCCATCTGCATCTGCAACTCAAAGAGGACTCGAACAATGCCAGATTTGCACCTTAAAGGGATAGTTCAACGTTTTGGCAAATTGGCCCATTGCCATAATCCCTATATTCTTAGCAGTAGATTCGTTAACTTTAATTGTCAGTGTGAGCTATTTTTAGAACGGCCGGGCCGAGCCGTGAGCTGCTCAGAGCTACGCTACGGAGGCTAATGGGATTTCTTGGTTTCCCTCATCAAACTTATCAAATACACAATCCAACAACTCCAAAATGCTCTGGTGGACAAGTTGTGACCTGCACATTCACCATGCTATGAGATAATAACAGAACGTTACCAGACAGAGTTGTTTTCGAGGCAAATTCATGTAAAACCGCTGATGCGCTTTCCTGTCGGGGGGGCAGTTTTTCAGCAAGCAGTCTCTGCATTTGCCTCTAAAACAACTCTGTCTGGTAACGTTCTGTTATTATCTCATAGCGTGGTGAATGTGCAGGTCACAATTGTCCACGAGAGCGTTTTGGAGTTGTTGGATTGTGTATTTGATGAGTTTGATGAGGGAAACCAAGAAATCCCATGAGCCTCCGTAACTCTGCTCTGAGCAGCTAGCGGCTCTGCTCCGCCGCTCTAAAAATAGCTTGCACTGACAAATAAAGGTAACAAACCTACTGCTTTACGGCACTATGACATAACCACGCTTGCCTTCTCACCGGCTTCATTACAAACAAATGCACATGGCCAGGTGGGGAGGGAAGAAGCTGTGAGTTTTTCAGACAGTGAAAATATGCACTCCAAAACTTTAGGGGGAGCTACGTAGAGAATAAAAAAAACGTTGAAAAAGCGTCCGACTTGCAACATGAGAAATACAGGCTATTCATGAGTTTATTCTAGTCACCTGACTATACTGATGCAAGTGCACTGTAACCAAGTGAATTCATTTGTGTGCTACTTTTGCTTGCATAAACAGAGTCTGTGTCAGCCTCATACTACCAGGTCCAGGTTGTGCTAGACAGTCTGTCTATGATGATTCCAGGGAACAATTGACAGCTTCACTAACAGGGGATTTTAATATTGAAATACACTCATCTTATTAGCCTAAATCACAAAGTGGTGATGCAACAGAGTTCAGGATCCAGTCATCCAGAACTGAGAAAATGCACATCTGCCCTGTAGAGAGATCAAATAGCAGTGTCAGGTGTAATCACTAGCAAGATCTTATACAGACCTCAACCTGAAGAGGAATTAACTTGAGCAGAGATGTGCTGAACCTATTTGCCACTCTTTAGCCTGCACATAGGAGGACATTTAAATTCTGATATCACAGCATGGTCCCAGAGCATTCAGACAGTAATGTGTTTTCACTGTTTTGGCTATACACCAAATAAAAAATGATAAAAAGAAAAACAACAACAATGATTTTCAAAGTGGTGACTTTCAGCTCTAAGGATGTTTGGGAGGCATTTGAATTCATACTGGTTGAACAGTGTAGGAGTCATACCCATTTTTAGCCTCGGGGAGTTATGCATAAAAAGGCATACAATTTTTATATGGTTCACCGGATGTGGCTGCAAACAGCAACAAAATAAACCCGGGAATCAGCACTTTACTCCCACAGTTGTCGTCATCTCATTGCAGATCCGATATGCAAGGCACAACTGTTTTTCACACTCTCCGACTGAAAAGTACTTTGTGAGGTGTGAAGTCGGTCACGGCCAGGTGTTAAAGGGATAGTTCACCCAAAATTCAAATTTCACTTATTATCTATTCACCCTCATGTCGACTAAGGGCTGGGAGAAGTTTCAGAGTCCTCCGTGCCTTCTCAGAGTTACGGGGGGGTCCGCGCAGCAGTATTTGTCCATATAATGGTTGTGAACGGAGCTCACTTTTCTTCGACCAAAAAGACACACCAAAAAACATCCAAATACCTCCATGCTGCTCGTCTGTAATGTCCCTCTTGTATTGAAGCCCCGACATGAGAAATTGTTCCGCCGGAAGAGCAGTGAACTGAGACACTGGGAGCTTCCACTACAAACTAGCTTAAAATATAGACTTATTTAATTTTTTTCTGAACAATTTCTCATGTCGGGGCTTCAATACAAGAGGGACATTACAGACGAGCAGCATGGAGGTATTTGGATGTTTTTTGGTGTGTCTTTTTGGTCGAAGAAAAGTGAGCTCCGTTCACAACCATTATATAGACAAATACTGCTATGCGGACCGCCCCCCCCGTAACTCCGAAATTTGAATTTTGGGTGAACTATCCCTTTAAGGAGCGACTGGCATGATGATGTATGTTTTTTAAAGCTAAAGCAGGTGTTTTTGATGGTAATGGTAATTGGACCACTTTTAGGTTATCACCTTTGTTCTAGTTTCTTATTGGTTAGTCTTGCTGGCATTACACAGCCGCAATGCAGTCCATACTCATATTTTTGTTACTGGGTGGATTTTCAGATTAAAAGCCAATTCCACTCAAGTTTTGTTCATTTCCCACATCCTCTCTAAGCTGTACATCGCGCTAGATGGAAATCAGTTATTCAAATTTATTTTCAAAGCTGTGGTTCTGCAAAATGAAGATGCGTACGTTTTCTTTGTTTTAAGTGCAGCATGGTGGAAGGATATCGCCACGGGTTTATCTCTTGGGTTGTAATTGACAGAAGCTCCAAGCCGCTGTTTTCAAGAAACAAGAAAAAGCAGAGAGAAAATTCAACAAGAATTTGAAGTGATAAAACCATGACTGTCATGATTCATGTTCTGATTTATTCGAGTGTCCTAAATCAAATGATGCCCCGTCAATGTGGGCTTACAATAAAATTGTCAATTACTACCGTACAGAGAGTGGAAAATGAAAAGGGGAACATACAAATAAATAAAAAATAGAGGTGAAAATCACATGGAACTATTTATTGGATCAAGTGTGGGTGTATTTTCCTTTCTTCACCATGACTTGTTTTTGTGTGTTTAAGAAATAATGGAGAAAAAAAAGACAGAAAGAGAGAAAAAAAAAAACACTTGCAGCACTGTTTCTCCTCGGGTATTGATTCTGTCAATTACAGTGAGTTCAGCACTTTGATGACAGTAAACTGTCACTTAATCTCTGCACTTTCAGCAGGTTTCTTCACCTTGTCTGAAACCAAAGCTTCATTAGCCATGATGACGAACACCCTCACACACACATGCACGCACACACACACTAACAAACAAAACTATGGGCACATTCAATACAACCGGCCTCCCGTTCTGTTGTTTCAGTCTGAGATTGATGCGATTAATATTTCATGATTCAATCAGGGTCACCTGGAATTCAAGCGAACAGAGTGCACACTTGTGTTGGCATATAAGAAATCCAAACGCAAAAATATTGACTTTCGTATCAGACAAAAATTTGTTGACGGTTAATTATAGCAAAAAAATATTCTAGCTGATGTACATATAGATTTATGGAGCTTTTCTGCTCTAGTCGGCCACTCAAAATACACATTCACCCAATCACACACTGCTTTATCTACACATTCAGTGCTTTTTGTATCGCACACACCAATAATATCAGGGTCTACAGAGCCCACTTGTAATGAATTGTGTGACATATGCTGGTGAGATCCGTCTATATACAAAGAATCATGACATTCCACTGTAGTTGGTGTGATGGTGGTGAGTGTTTCTTTTTCCCTTTTGAGGATTTCTTTTGTTACATATTTTATTCTGACATGCCCTAACACAATAAAAGCTTTTTTAACTAGGCCACGGGCATTTCAACGCACGAACTGGAGGAGTCAAGGATTGAACCACTGGCCTTGTGATTCAGAGATGAGCTGAGTGATTCAGGCACTAACACTACAGTGGTTGTAACAAGGGATAACACTTCTAGTCGTCATCAAAATCCATTGTTCTTGCTGCGGCTGATGTTTTAGGAAAAACCTGAGAAAAAAGTTCAGAGCTGCCATTCAGTGCCTCAAGGCCACGGGTGTTTGATGTGCAAAGGAGAGAATTTTAATTATTATTACTGCTTCACGTTAGTGTCACTATTTTGGGTTTGGTTTACTGTGCACATTGTTTGCAGATTAATATAATCAAATAAAAACAGGTTTCTTTTCAAAAGCCTCCCAGCAGTGAAAGTCAGAAGCAGTCACACGCTGCTTCGAGAGTATATGACTCAAGCTGAAACGGCTTTTACAAAGATTTCCAGCCCTCTAAATGAGCTACCATAATTTCCCCCAAAAAAAGGGAAAGCACCCAGGTTACATGCGGTTGCAAATTGTGCAGTCAGGTGATTTATTTCTATAGGCCTCCCGGAGAAATAACTTCAGCATTACTGTAGTCATTTCTCTAAGACGTGTTACCCTTTCATGTGCTCGCCTGTGTGACAGACTGAGGCGACACTGGGGGGACCTGGGAGAAGGCGGGACTCAGCCTCTGTGGTGAGGTGCACGCTGCTGCTGAGCACACCTGCAGAGCCAGAGGGCACGTGCGCAGCGGGGAGGAAGAGGAGGAGGAGAAGGAGGAGGATGAGGATGATAGAGCCGGTGGACTGTAACTATTTTAAAATGAATAATATATATGCGCTGCTATGCTGCCTATTTGGCCAACTGCCAACCTGCAGTAAATGACTGTCTGTCATCGACTGTAAGCTATTGACTTTAATGTGCATAATGTCTATGACAAATTGCATAATCGCAACATTTCAGTGGCTGCGGCGAGCTCTGTCACACCGATGAGACTGTATTGTGCAATAAGCACTTAACAAAACCAACTCTAAGTCATATTCAGTTAACGTTCCATACATATAGGGAATAAAGAGGCACAGTATTATGTAATATATGATTCATCTGCTGCAGTCACAAATTCTCTGCTCTTCAATGGCGGGTTGTGTTTGCGGTGCTTCATTCCCGTCACTGGTGCCATTTCCGCCAAGCACTATTCTTCCACTGGTACAATGCCCTGACTGAAAATGAGACAACGATACGGGGGGTTGTGCCAGTTCACATTTAAAAAGAACTAAGTTCAAAGTTCAGTTCACAGTTATAAAAATGAACTAGTTCACATTGATTCTATTCTATTCTATTGTTCTATTTCCTTTAATAAATCATTTTTTCATTAAAACCTCCTACTATGCATCCAGCAATAATTGCTACTCTCAAACTAAATTAATTATTGTACCACTGAAGAATTACAGAGACACATGTTATTTGTGAGTTATATAAAACAAAAAAAAATTGACATTGATAATATATTTTACCATTTAAAGGGATAGTTCACCCAAAATTCAAATTTCATTATCTACTCACCCTCATGTCGACTAAGGGCTGGGAGAAGTTTCAGAGTCCTCCGTGCCTTCTCTGAGTTACAGCGCGGCTCCGTGCAGCACTGCTTGTCCATATGATGATGATGATGATGATGACACCAAAAAACATCCAAATACCTCCATAGTGCTCGTCCCTCTTGTATTGAAGCACCAACATGAGAAATTGTTCCGAAAAAAAATTAAATAAGTCTATATTTTAAGCTTGTTTGTAGCGGAACCGAGTGATTTGCACTGACCGGCGGAACAATTTCTCATGTTGGGGCTTCAATACAAGAGGGACATTACAGACGAGCAATATGGAGGTATTTGGATGTTTTTTTGGTGTGTCTTTTTGGACGAAGAAAAGTGAGGCCCATTCGCAACCGTCATATGGACATGCAGTGCTACACGGAGCCCCGCTGTAACTCAGAGAAGGCACGGAGGACTCTGAAACTTCTCCCAGCCCTTAGTCGACATGAGGGTGAGTAGATAATGAGTGAAATTTGAATTTTGGGTGAACTATCCCTTTAAAGAATGTGGCATATCATGCTGAAGGTGGAGAAACAAGGTGCAGTTAACACTCAAGCACCAAAATTTGCATTAAAACATTTTTCCCCATCAGAGTCTCCACATAAAACTGCATCAAACGCTCAAACAAAAGTGTATTCGGCAGTTGTTGTGCCTGTACTGTCTTTCCCACACGCAACATACTATTGATGCTGGACCATTTCTATGGAGATGTCATGCAGCAGGCTGTAAAACTGCCATAAAATAAGAGAATTGTTTCAGTTCATCATTTGTAAACTGATTTGTTCAGTTCTGCACTCACAATAAAAATGAACATGCACAATATTGACAATACAGCTTCTGTGCATATTCAAATAACGCATCGTAAAATGTAACTTGTAAGGTTAGATTTGCACGAGCACAGCACCGTCCTGCACAAAGATTTTTGCACCATCTGAGGCCAATTTAGTTTTTAAAGGTTTTAACAGTGCACTTCACAATAAGAGGACAAACTCAATTTGAAAGACAACAGAGACGGAACTTGTTCATCCCAGGCTCCGTTTAAACAGTAGGAGCAGTATATTCAAGAGGTTCATTTGTTCGCCGCTCTGGTGTGAGATTCAAATCAAACAGCTTTTGCTTAAATGTGGGGATGTCTGTTCTGCCGTTTCCTCTTAAAAGATCTCATGGCAACACAGTCTGGCCCCAATTAAGCCAGTTTTCAAATGTGCAAAGTGTGAAAGTGTCCTGAGAGGCAGAGATTTCATATTTCTTCCCCTATTCATTGAAGGGCTAATTATAAGGCTGAGTGAAAAGAGGCGGAATTGACTGTCCAGTCCTGACAGGTCTGTGTGTGTGTTGCACAGAGGCACAGATAGGCAGCTCTTGAAAAAAAAAAAAAAAAAACTCTCAGTGGACAAAGCGGATGGATCAAAAAACATACAGCCGACCATGTCTGAAAGTTATTCCATTTTTACATGTCATCATCAGCACAGTTGGAAGTGTAAAAAAAATGAGATCTTGGAAGAAAAAAAAAATCTGATGGGAAACATTTTGAACTGCCATTGTGCAGAAAGCAGCCCACTCGCTGCGAGCTGAAAGGACATCTTTTTACATCATAATGCAAATCAAGGAGATGTGTGGATTAATATTCCACACTGAGCTTCCTTATTTAAGCCTTAACTTTACAGAAACATGTTTAAATGTCCTTCCAACAACATCACCTAGGTGATCAGGTTTAGCATCTATTATAAGGATGGACGTTCTGTTATCCACCCATTCAGAGAGGTCAGCTGTAGCTGCTATAGAAACTGTTAGTGTCTCGTGGCCAAGTCTTGTGTAGGCGACATGAAAAAGAATAGGAAATGTCGTACAGCCTGTGTTAGCTTCTCTTATGGAACAATAATTGATCCCAAAATGGAAACTTGAACATGGAGCTTGTTTTAGAACGAGCCAGCGACCGTTTTTTTTTTTTTTTTTTTTTTTTGTGGGGATCAGGCTTTGAGATTGTGGCTGTCACTGCAGTCTCCAGCATGAATCCACATTGTTCCATATTGTTTTGAAAAGAGCGTCTTGAAGCTCATGTTGGCAGAGGTACTGTCTGCGCTCCTCAGCACGTTTCCCAGCCTCGTTTCCCCCCCCCCGTTTCTTATCATTTTAATAATGCTTAGGCTGTCTCTCATCTAAAATGAAGGGGTTTAAGTAATAGGCTGAGATGCATATTAAATAAAAAATGAACGCCTCAGAATTCAACTCGACTTTTACACTGCGAAACAATAGACTGCTCTAAATATGGAAGATCGGTACCTGTTTGTTAAGGAAGACTGATATTGTTAGAATATAAAAGACATAACCTTTGATATTCTAAAGGGATCAGCGTGAAGGTGTCACAGAAGACCTGAAAACAAACCACATCTTTGTACCTATTTTTATATCAATGACATAAAGCACTGCCAAGAGTGCTCTTAAGTCTTTTTTTTTTTTTTTTAAGGGGGGTAGGAAACCGGTAGTCGTGTGAAGCAGACTCTTTCTCCCAGATAAAACAAATTATGACATGCTGCTCAAAGAGGAGAAAAGCATTTTTAAAGGTGTGACACAGAACTGCCAAGCTCTCAAGTCACAACAAGGTCTTGAGATAAGAGTAAAAAAAAAAAGATCTATCCATCAGCCGTAAAGTGAGACATAATGATGACCCATATGGAAACATGGTACAGTAATAGTAGCATTATGACATTATGAAAGATTAGACAGTCACATTACCAATACGCACTTGTGCTGCTGTTGTTGGAATCACTGATGTTGCGTTACAATTCAAGACACTCTTTGACTAATGTACAGACTCGGAATCCAACAAAAATCCCCTGCTGTTGAGCGCTGCAGCCATCTATCATTATTGTATTCTGTACTCTGCTACACAGCGATTAGGAAATCTTCCAGTGTGGTGATTCATTAGATGCTGGCTATGTGCTCTTTTGATGGCTGCCTGATTGATTGCTTTTCTTCCGCTGGAGCCGTGGGTTGTCTAACTTTGCCAGCATCTGCGTTCGACTGGAACTCGCCTCATAGAAAAAATAAAGAAAGAAAAATAATCAAATCCCAAAGATAGACGTGCATCAGTCTAACATTTCCCGGGCATTTTGCGGTAATAACAACTCTGGCCAGACACTTGAGCATTACTCATTTCATCCCACTCTGTAAGGACTGTGTAAGTATGAAATAGTGGACTTAAAAACTATAAATCAGTCCCAGATTCGCCAGCAAGTCTTTCCAAAAAAAACAACAAATGTTTTTAATTCAGTGGCTCACCAATTACATCTCTCTACCAATTATCCAAAACTAAATGAAAATTGCAACAAACAAAACAACATTAAACCCATTACCGTACTTCTTATCCCTTGGCAATATTTAAGATGGGACTATGTAAATCAGTGGTGTTTTGGAGGCTCGAACAACCAAAACAGGAAATCAAGACAAGAAAGACACTGGTTATTGGTTTGTCTTAACTCCTCACCCCTGAGGGGCGGAGAACAAAGTTTGAGGTGTGACCTTTTAAAAGTTAACTTAACAAGGAATATTTAAATTAAAGGAAATGAATGCAGGGAGATAGAGACAAAGTTAACCATGTGAGAATTAGAAAAAAAAATCTGTTCTTGTTTTTGATTTTGCCCCTTTCTCCAACAACCAGCCACACACACACACTGACATGCATATTCACATGCACATTTTGACAACATGGTTGAATTAACAGAGAGAGCTCCATTTTTAAATTGCTTAAAAGAAAAAGAAAAATGGTTTGAGAAAACGTTCCAACTAAATGAATACAGTACGAATCAAACAAGCTTCCTGGTAATTTAATTAATGGTTTGTATGGCAGTTCTTTGTCCCACTTTGTACTCTTCATATTTGGCCAACATGCCACTCATATTTAATTCTCTTTGTTAACAGTCATCATAACTAGTCTGGAGAGAAAAGAGAATAGGGAACAAAAGAGAACAAAGGCAGTAGCTGGTCCAGAAATATCAGTGAAAGTTACAGAGCTGCTCACTGAACAGTTTTCAAGTCCACATGAAGCTGAACTTTCTGAAAGTACGGCTGATATTTTATAGCAGCTATGCAAACTTCAAAAAAAGGGGAATGGAAAAAAAAAAGGAGAGTGCTTTCCAGATGGGCTCAGTTCTTGGACTACAACATGTCAAAAGGTCTTTCAAGTTTAAAATAAATAAGTCAGCACCGCAACCCCCAGATTCAAAGGTGGTTAGTGTTACAATGCATGCAGATTATTTGAAGCTTCTTTTTTTTTTCCCAGCGATTTACAGCCAACTCTTTCTGTCAGTTGTGTCCCGGCTGGTCAATTTCAATTTACGGCAGCTAAATGGTGCTCAACCTTGCTTGACCCACACTACAAGATACTGTATGTGTGTTTTTACTTCTGTGCAGGGCATTCAAAGAGTACTATGACCCCTAGGAAAGGGCCAGTGAATCGTGTAAAGATGACAAGACATAAATAGACTGGAAAGCAAGATGTGATTCATTGTATACATGCGTCACACTTGTAACTGAGGCTGAACTGTTCGATCTTGGTTACAGCTGTCTTTTCAGTGCAGTAGAATTGTTTTTCCTCTGATACTGTATGCCCTGTCAGCTTTGAGTCATTATCTGTGAATGTGTCCATGTCTCTCTCATGTCTAATCAGCTGGATTCCAATCAAGATGTGGTAACATGACCAAGGCATACATATTTTTTTAGGATTTAATTTTGGGATGTAATTAAACATTACAAAAGGTTGAAAAAGGGTAAAGTGTCCCAAAGATCTGATTATGTTTAATTTCGGAGTCATTGCAAACCTTTCCATGTGTGCAACTGCAGTTGTGCCCACTGAGAATACAAGACTTTAATTACATGTATTTGATTACAGCTGATTGCACCGATGCTACTGCATTTAGAATTACCAGACACATTTTTTTCCTGTCTATGATACTGTGCTTTCTTGAAGGGATACGCCAACATTTTTTTTCGTGTCTTACCTCACTCCCGAGTCCATGACAAGCAGATAGACACCATGCTTTCGACTGTGCGTGCAGTAACAAGGGAGAAAAAGCCTGTATCGCCCGTAATTAGCTTAGCTCAAACGCTGGAAGTGTTAGCCTGCCTCCCACCTGAGCCGGAACCAGCAGTTAGAAGCTGATTTCATTTTAGCTCTAAACTCTGTAAATTTAACTTTATCGACATTTCAAATATTTTTAGGCGAGAAAGAAGCCGTTTAGATCAGCAGTGTGTCGTTAATTTGTCTAAATACCAACTGTTTATAATTTTGTTTGGACGAATTTGGCGCTACTCAAGCTAGCTGTTGTGACCAACGCACTTCCGGTTACTTTCACAAAATAAAACACCCGTTGCCTTTTACATACAGAAAACCATGACGATAGAATTTGTGCTTTTACTTTGAAATAGGAAGCTAACCTACCCTCGATGTAGCTAGCTTGAACCAAAATAAACCGTCTTTGCTTGAACCCTCTGTTTTGACCGATCTCGTCCCGTTACCGGCATTTGACCGCTCAAGATGCCTTACTGGAGAGTTTTGTCAGCTCTGAGATGAAGATCGGCCCGCTGGTTTCCGTTTAGAGTTGCTGAAGAGTTTCTCTGATGACTTTAGGTGGAGGCAGGCTAACACTACCTATGCACTTCCAGCATTTGAGCTAAGCTAATTAGCGGTGCACCAGCTTTGCCTGTATCTCCCTTGTTACTGCACGTACAGTCGAAAGGATGGTGACTAGCCTATCTGCTTGTCATGGACTCTGGAGTGAGGCAAGACACGAAAAGAAAAAAAAAATGTTGGCGTATCCCTTTAAATCTTTATTACGTTTGCCTTTAGATATAAATATTGATTAGCGCAGCTTTAACATGTGTGCCATATTGACAAAATAACATAGCATTAGAATATATGAGCTAAAGCTAATGATAAACATGTGTGGTCTTCAGGTGCTTCATTAGGAGCCACTTGCAGCTATTATCCTTTCTTGTCTCGCCGTTTCCTTGATCTTCTGTTACACCAAACACCAGCCGTCCAAACACCACCTCAGGACAAAGATTCCACCGAACCCGACTTTTTACATCCAGTCAGACAACCAAATGCTTTATGTCACCCAATATGACATTTTGGTTACTCTCCAAAAAGGTTAATATTGGATTGTTGACTGGTAACTGGGGATTTTTAAACTGTAAACACTTTAAACACTTATTTTCACATGAATGCACAGTCACATAAGGTCATCCCTAAATAAATACATGGCAGGCTTTAATTTTGCTGCATTTTCCATGTGTATGGATTTGTATGAGCACTAAACTGATTTAGTAAAGCAGAAGCTGATTACATAATCTGCCACTGTGATCGCTTTCCAGGCGCTTTTCTGTCACTGAATAACATGAGACACAAGTCAATGATGGGATTTTGTCTGAAAAGAGATTTGTCAGGAAGTGCCATCAAAAATCCGCACCGTGGCAAATTAATTAAATAATGCCATTCCAAGAGTTTAACACACAGGCTCCAATTCTACATCAAAATCATCTTGGCATCTACTGCTCATAAAATAACAACTATGCAGCTATTATTAGGGTTTACATGAGGACGTGATATTCTGACAAGGAGCTCATCTCATCACTCCAATGTACTTTGCAACAACTGACCAGCTAAATGCTAGCAGATGGTCAGAATTGTATGGAGGGGTGACTGATCAGTCTATGGCCTGTAAGGTGGAAGGAGATGATTACAGCTCTCATTACATGCACGTGCAATTCAACTCTTTGAGTGAGTTAATAACTTTTGTGGGTTTTTCTGTTTCAGGTAATTGAAACGTACAATTCGGCCCCGTCTGAGAATGGACAACATCGACCTAAGTGTATTCATTTGCAACCTCTGTCTAAATGGTTTATCTCCAATTGAAGTCCATGAGGACTTGGTGGCAAGACAAGGGGAGGGTGAAGAAGTGGGCTGCTGAATTTAATCTTAGCAGACACAGCCTGGAGGACCACCCTTGTTCAGGAAGATGACCCCTGACTTGCAATTTACGACGAGATATACCGCAAAAGCCATTAATTTCAATTTTTCAGTAGGAGTTGAACAGCACGTGTAGGCTACATGACATGGGGTTTATAACTCATCTCCTTCTATCTCAGGAGCTCTGATGATAATTCAGAGGTAACAGTGCCTTGAAAATGACTTGCATTCATTTCTGGCTGCACGTGTTGTACATTGACAGGCCAGTGGACGAAAGGAAATTTAAGGTGAAACTCCAAAATCTCATGGCCGACCAAAACAAATCTGCTTTTCATGTGGTTGCAGAGTCTCATTTGTTTGTTCTTCTTTAGAAAATGGTCCCTTTCTCTGCTATGTTTGCTAACATTTCCATGACAAAGCTCTTGCAACAAACATTCGGGTTCTACTAAATCCTCCAACTGCACAAGCTTTACTAAAAAAAAATCAATGTGTATGTGCCAATGTCAGAAACAGCCAGAGCTGGAGCCATATTGTTTTCAGGTTGCATTTCCTTTTCTTCGCTGCTAAGTATGAATGCCCTTACCCCTCCCACCCCCAGCTTGATGGTCACTATTTTAGTCGTATATTCAAATGAAAACTTTGAAGGTCGAAGTGGAGAATGGACATCAACATGGGTCCGTCCTAACAACTGCTATCAGGGGCAGGGGGCGTGCACAGTTGAGCCCAAGAGGAGGGGCCCAAATTGAATGTTGTGTTTGCAAACTGCAACGAACAGACATACAGACAGACTCTAACTTTAATATTTTATGTAATTCTAGACCGGGAGAAAGAAATTGAAACTCTGAGTGATGGAGGCACACAGCCACAAGGCAGTAATTGTAGTTAAAACTAGCAATGTTCAGGTGATCGTCAAGTTCACCGTGCAATTTGTTTCCATGCTTGCCTGGCACAAGTACACTTGTACACTTGTACTCTTGCTTTTCATACAATCTGCAATAGGAGAAATCATCTACCTCCACACCATTGTGCTTAATGTGGCGCTTCAGGTTCAAGGTGGCTCAGCAAAGAAAGAGCTGTTATACAAGAAGTAGAAAATAACATTTTTCAGATTTTTATGTGCCTTAAACACACATTTATAATGTACAGGTACATCCCCATTTACTTTTCTTCATCCGGTGATGTGTACTGGAGGATGTCATTAAGGTTAGGTAACATTATGGTCTGAGAAAAGAGAAAAAAAGAAGGATCGAGAAACAGAATGTCATGGTTTAAACTGTCTTATGTGAGATCTGTTTTAAAGGTTGAATGAGTGCCGTGAAGAAACTGATTTGTAGCGTTTATACTGAAGGTTGTAATGTTCATTAGCAGGTTATAGCATTTAATGTGAAACCAATTAACACCAAGAGTGCAAGAGCGTATGAATTAGCCTACAAATGAATGTGGCTCATAGAGAAGGTACAGCTGGTGTCATCCTTACAATAAAAGCACCTAATTAACCTATACAACTCAAAAAAACATTATCTTCTTTTAAATCATTTCCTCACACATATTTCCTCCCCAGAACTTTTTGTTTTCTATTTTTACATTGCTTGCTTCTGTTTCTGCTTTTTTTATTTTACTGTTTCATGTCTTATTTTGAGTTTGCGTGTTTATTTTATCCTCATGAAGCAATGTGAATCTGAATCTGAATTTAATATGTGCTATGCATGTTAACTTTATTTGACTAGTTTTATTAGAAACTTGTATTATTTTTATTAGGCTACATTTTAAAAACATAACCCATCTCAGGCGGATATTTAATATACAGTGTCTTCTGAAGATGACCTGGGTGTATCCTTTCACAAACAGTATTTATAACCTACAGTAGATGGCAGAGATATGACACATTTGTCAAACAAGCTTTAAAGTTATTGAGTAGAGTGTAAGAAAGGCAGCAATCCTTTGTGTATTGGTCAGAGAAAGTTGTTATTTCAGTAAACTTTAAATCTGTAGTTCAAAGACTCTATTAGTTTTGGGATCAGACATGATGTGAAGTGAAGCAGAAACGGCAGAATGTGAAGAATTGAGTTGAAAACCCGTGGCATATGGTGCTGTCCGACACACTCAGAGGTTAAAAATTCATTTTCTCATCCCACTAGTTTTACCAGAAATGTCAGTGTCAATTTGGTAAAAGTCCCTCTAAAAATGACTCACATAAAATGACCATCTCCACCCTCTCAATAAAAGCGAGTAGCGCTCCGCTGGGACGGTGACTTTCCATCTTCTGAATCTCAACTGTTGAGCCGAACCAGACAGGCCTGGAAACTGCCCGGGGACATTATCCCTCTTATTGGAATGATGCTGTAATCGAGCTAAGTTATAGATCAGAAAGCCAATATCTTCAGACTGTTCTTTGGGGAGATGGACCATAATGTCAAAAATGGCCCTTGCTGTCATGATGCCTAGACGCATAATCATATCTGGATGTATGTAATTAGTTTATAACAGTAACGATTGATGATTCCTTAATTACAGCATTTCTGAGAGCAAGGCCTGGTTTTTACAGTCAAAGAATGGATGAAAAATGAGGAACATAATGACTGTGTTGCTCTGCTGAAGAGACTGGGGGCTATTCAGAGCTTCCTGCTAATCTTCTGTGGAAATTTCATTAACTTAAGTGCACTGTTGCACAGAAAACACAAGCAACAGATGCAAATAAAGCTGTAAATAATCTATGGACCAGTGTGTGTTTCATGCATGGAGCCACCACCTCTGGAACTCTAGTATGAATTACAGATTTCTTTTGAATGTTAATGCTCTCTATACTGCAACAAACAAAACAGAAGAATTAATTTATCGTCAGTGCAGCATTTCACATAACCGCCCCTGAGTGGCTTGGTCGCCGCAATTCACGGGTCACATATCATACGTCTAATGGAAATATACATCAAAATGTAAGCACACCCATGCACCATGCCATGTATGTGTAAAAAAAATGTTTCCAAAGTGTTACACATTAAGCACTGTGAGGGAAGGCAACTTGGGTGCATTGAGTTGCAAGTAAAAGAAGATTTATAGTGTTTATACACCAAAGGTAAAGTGATGTATGTTGCACATTAAGGCGGAAGTTACAAAAAAGACATCATCTCAGAATCCAAGGGCACAGAAGGACACTATTTTCTCTGTGTGTGAGAAAGTTGTCGTGAAATGAAAGGAGAGAGAGGACAAAGCATTTGAACCATTTCCAATCTTGTCACTTATTCATTCTTTCAAATATCACAGGAGCCTGTCATGGTGACATTCCTCACTATTATGAAAAGCAAAGAGCCACTTGTAGCTGCAGCAACACATGTGTGACAGTGTGGGAGGATGGATCTAAATCTGTTGGGAGGGATGGATGGATGGATGGATGGATGGATGGATGGATGGATGGATGGATGGATGGATGGATGGATGGATGGATGGATGGATGGACGGTTAGATGGGAAATACATGCATTTGTCAATTTAGAGAGGGAAAACAAACAATTTAAATGCACTTAGGAGGGGACAAGCTGACCATGAT
Organism: Trachurus japonicus; assembly: GCF_045865225.1. Lineage (NCBI taxonomy): Eukaryota > Metazoa > Chordata > Actinopteri > Carangiformes > Carangidae > Trachurus > Trachurus japonicus. The sequence goes on along the minus strand of NC_140919.1, from coordinate 13,750,780 downwards.
GCCTGGGTGACCATCTCTGCATTGGGGGAGAGGAGTGAGAGCGACTGTCTGAGTATGTGCACACTCATGTAGGCTACATATGTAAGGGCTTTGTGGTTTTAATCTAGTAAACACAGCAGTACAAAGGCTTACAAGAGGCTTTCAAATGGGGCTGGTTACGTCAAATGAACAGAGAAGAAACTACACTTGGTTACAAAACACACACGCACACAGTGTATGACAAACAAGTTGTGGAAAGTTGCTGATGACAAAATAATTCTATTGTTGGCTGTTTTGGAGATGGATGTGGATGTTAAATGTCATCCAGGGTACTGATTGACTTGAATTTGTAAAATTGTAGCTCCCCCAATGAGAATTGGGAGCAGAACACACAATTTATTTGTTCACACTTTGTTGTCTTTGTTGTTCCTACTGTATGATGGAAAATGGCCTGAATTGCAGTTAAAAGAACGGGCGGAAACACACTGGATGTTTGGGTAATTTCCTGCAATGGAATAAGACGTATATGAAAAGACACGTTACTTTTTCTTTCATCCGCTAGCTCATACACTGATTTTTTTTTTTCCCCTCTCATTTCCCTGCATGCCCAGTTTCATTTCAAGAAAATAAATCTGTCTTCTGGGCTGCATCAAAGTAAATAAAAGAAAAGAAAAAAAGAAAAATCATAATTAGCTCATTGGGGGAGCTACATGCATACATTCGGGGAATCATTCTGATTTCAAATGGGTTTATCGTCCATGAAATTGCATATAATGGGAATTTGTCAGTGGCTTATGCTCTGATTGCATTTCCCTTCGCAGCAGCAGAGAGTGGGAAAGGGTGGATTGGAGAGAGAGAGGGGTGGGGGTTTACATTTGAGCACCATTTGTGTCTGCCATGCCATTATGTCCCCATTACATTCCTAATCACATTGGGAGGCAGAGGAAGTCAAGAGGAAGGCAGGCATGCTGCCTTGTTTACAAACCAAATCTGTGTTCCAGTCGCGAGGCACGTCATTAGTAACGGTGGACACATCAGATCAGAGCCATTTGAATACTCAAGCACCAATCAATGAATCTGTTCGCCCATAAATATTAAAGAGCCGGGAAAACCACTCGGGGCCAGCCGCCGCCCCGCCATCCACATACTGAAGGAATTCACCTCATCTCCACTTGCACAAATCTGAAACTACTCTCTCATGCTCCTTCCTGTCAGACTAAAAAGAGCTGCCGGCTACTCCACAGCGAGCCATTCAAGTCCTCCTCAGTCCCTGCAGCTAAACAGCCGGACCTCAGCCAGTTCAGTGGCCTGGCCTCATTTATTTATGGCTCGCCCCTGAGATCTGGCTCCGCTCTGGTCTGATCCAAACTGCTCGCTACCCCGCCCCCCTCCCCTTCCTCCTCTCCTCCACTTCCCCGGCCATCAGCGCTCAGCTATTTCTCCAGCTCTTTAAAAAAGTTCACCCAATCTGAAAGACAGCATCAAGCCCTGGCTTATAGGCACAGTCCTCACCAACACTCTCTGCATTTCAAAGTGGTTGGCGCGGCTGTGGTAGAAAGAGTAGAGGAGGGCTTGGGGAATTCTCCACACACAAAAGAAGTGAGGGTGGTGGAGCCTTTTACATAAACCGGTGCCACAGATTGTAAATATACGTACATTTACGTATGACTATGTCTCTGCACAGACTAGGGGTGTACCCGAACCCGAATACGTATTCGAATAAGTACACAAATAATGCTTTGATCCCGAATAGTTCATCATTTGTGTCTAGTTCACGTTAGGATTGCTAACAAACAGCAACTCCCTGCATGCATTGCATTACAGTAGACAGGAAGTGCTCACCGATACTTCCAGGGTCACTGTTCAACAACTTAGCATTTTTCTCATAGACAACAATGGGAAAAGAAACGGCGGATATTTTTGTGTCACAACCCCTGTGAAGCGACTTGTTTCACTACCAGAATTTGATCCATTCAGTCCGATTACGTTTGGAAAATCTAGAAGAGTTGCATGATTAAATTAGCCTATATTATTCCCATTGTAGTTAGCCGAGAGTTAAAGCGGAAGTTAGCCGGCTAGCTCGGTGTAGCACTAGCTCGCTGAAGTCAGTGTGCCCACTTCCTGTTTCTTCCCAAATCCGAATTCAAAGTTTTTTTTAAAAGCCCAAATCCGAATCCGAATAGTGCACTGGCTGTAGCACTAACACACACACAAAGTCATCTTCGCTGGATTTTCCTGACCTGTATTGTATCAACACATCTGAGACATAGCAATGAGTTGCCACTGCTCTGGGAACAAGTTGCCCCTCCTCCTCCAGTTCAAACACACACACACACACAAAAGTCACATACTTCAAGGGGACACGTTAAGGGGGAAGAACTATTGCTCAGAGCACCTGGTGTTCTCGTAATGTCAGAGTCAGATACAGACTGGCAACCAGTTTTTCACAGTAGGTGAGGAAAACAATTTGCGTTTGTGAGTGTCTTGGGGAACGTGTGTCTGCGTTTGTGTGTGTGCCTGTGCTGAGCCTTTCATCTGTACCCATAATTGCATGTATTTGACAAAGCTATTACAGGTCTCATATCAGTGAGACGTCGTTCCAAAAGACTCCAAAAGACGTCAGGACCAACAACTGTGTCGTCGTCTGTGTCATCTCGCTGGAAGATTTAAAGGAGGTGTTTGCACAAAACGACATAATTTCCTCTTTTAGAATTATGGTTTGATTGCAGCAGATTACTCACCGCAGATGTGTGATCATGGTGTAATTCCACTCGTGTTCAAATAAATCTTTTGGTTTCCTCTTAATTAATTTGAAAACAAGGTTTTTGCGTCTCGCTGTCAAAGCTTGTAAGACAAAGAACACACACAGATGTCTCCTGTCTCCTTCTTCTTCTTCCTTGCTCTTGTTAAAGCTGCGTTGGCACAATTGTATATAAATCTGAAAATATGGTTCATGTCTCAGACAGTGTCTCGATGTAGGAATGTGTTTCTCTGCTCTTGCTGTCAGACGACAACATGAACGTGCCAAGTATAAAACTAGGGTTAGGGGAACTGTTAGCCTGACCTATTCAGTAAGCATGACTTATTTAATCAAGACTGTTGCTAAAAGTCCGTCACATGTTATATGTCAGAGTATGTCAGAGACAGCAGCAGTCATACAACTTTAAAATGGCCTTTTAATGTTGCTGCTGTGCTTTCCACATCCAGTCTAATGCAGCTTTCAACCACAAGAACAGAAATGTTAGTCATTTGCTTGAGAGCTTAAAGCAGCGATGTGAATTATGACTTTTGTCTGACAGGAGCAAGAGTAGAAGTAGCTCCGGCACCGACGGCCAGTGTAGATGGATGGGTCATCAGCATGTCAGCATCTGACATGTTCAAGTTGAGACCTAGTTTTAGCTTGAACATCGGCCTTGAAAAAAGAAAAAAACAATTAGTCACTGCTGCCTCAGTCCAAATTCTACATGACACTTCATGGTTATTTCCTATATTTAAGAATGTCAGGGCAGCTGTTCCACATTGAGGCTATAGTCCTCACTGCAGGTGGCCCCGGTTCGAATCCCGCATCGGACGGCCCTTTCCTGTAGGTCATTCCCCTTCTCTGCCTCCCCATGTTCTGTCTCTCTCTCGACTGTGCTATCAATTAAAGGCATTAAAAGCCCCAAAAATACTTGAAAAAAAAAAGAAGAATGTCAGGAATATAAAATAAGTGTGACCTCACCTTGGAGGTATTGGGTAAAATAATATCTAATGAAAAAGATTTAAAAAAAAAAAAAAAATCCATTCATTTTTTTTTTTTTTTTGCAAGTCAAATACATTAAGTTATTTGACACTGAATGGTGAATGAATGAAGTTTACTGTACTGTTTGACAAGTACTTACTCCAGCCCATATTCCTTATCTGTCATGACAGAGCGAAGACAGTTTCCAGCCTCACTCTTCTATAGTCATTCATTTTCCTAATAAATGATTTGCCAACGCTCCAACTGAGTCTGGTGTCTGAATCTAGGTATAGATATATAACTTGAAAAGGCAATAAAAAAAGAACACATTCAGAAAATATCTTCATCAGGTGGACACAGGGTCACTCTTGAAGTCATGTTTGTCTTTTTTCCTTCATTACTGCACCGATGAACTACATTGCAAACTGAGAACGCCATCATCTGCTGCTTTATGCCCATGAAGACTGACCCCCCCAACCTGCGCATTAAACCTCAATCAGATGCTTGAGTGTGATTTAGATCTAGGATTTGTGCGCCTTGTAGAGAGCGCTGGAGAGAAATCTCATGAAGCCTAACTGCATACTCAACTGTACCCACCCAGAAACAGCCCTCCGGTGTAAGCATGCATCCCTCAAGGACTCCGATTCTTTCCGGTGCTTTAATATTACAATGCCTTTGATCTATCATTTACCATCAGTTTGAAAATTAAGTCATGCCACGTTTGAAACTGCTACAGTCGATTAGAATAGCCATCAGCCTCATGAGCCTCCATGGGAAATGAAAGAGTCGGTGAGGGGAGGGAGATAGGGGGCTCCGGTGGAGGGAGTAAAGGAGGCAGATTGAGGAGAGGATAAATGGTAAAACTGGATGGATAATGACAGTGAGGGGTAGAGGAGATGGATGGATGAGAGAGGGGAAAAGATGAGGAGATATTCAGCAGAGGAAAAAAAAAAAGATGCTAAGAAGAGAGATGGCGAGAAGCGGAGCGATGTAGAAAGTGAGCGATAGAGAGAGAGAGCAAGTCAACAACAAAAAAGAAAAAAACAGTGGCAGGGAAGGAGAGATAAAGCGGGATACAGTAAACATGAGGGGGGACAGCAAAAGAGAGGAAGAACAAGGAGAACGATAGCGAGAAAAGAAAGGCGTGATGCGGTCTGACACCAGCTAACCCTCTGGATCCAATCCCACCCCCATCACTCAGAAAAGCAGGGCGCTCTTCTTTGATCCTGAACACTTTGAACATTCTGTCAGGCTTGTACTTTTACACCAATGAAAAAGAACGAGAGGCAAAAAAAAATCTCTGAGATGAGTTGCTAGTAAGTCACTCAACAAACAGTTATCCTTTTACCTTCATTCTTCCTATGTTTTGAGTTTCTGCATGTGATGTAAGGAGGAGGAAACTTGAGGAGAGAGCTGCTGGAACTGGGTAGATTGTGAGTGGAGGGCAAGTGAGTAATTTTATGAAAAAGAAAAATAGGAAGGGTAAAAAAAAAAAAAAAAAAAAAAAAAGGAAATAGAGTTCGGGGGGAAAAAAGGAAAAAAAGAATTAAACATTTTTTTCAACAAAACCGAGGCATAATTGAGAAGAAGAGTTCCCTCCAGCATCCCTGGTGGACTCCATCTCTCTCACTCTCATTCTGTATGCCTTTTATCTTTCTTCCTAGTTTTATCACTCCTCTTAAGCAACAATGAAAGAATGTCTTTAAAGAGAGGCAACAATGAGGTGCCGGTGATTACATGACTGCTAGCAGCTACCATGTGCATAATCGCAGCCTGGCAGAAGCTCCTCCAACTGCAGTGCGTTAAAAAAAAAAAACACAGGCGCACAGAGAACCATATTTATGAGCCAGAAACACACCGAGGCCCTTTCACTCATCATTAGGCAAGTGTTGGTCATGCGGATTCCTGCTACCGTCGGTCTGCTGTGGCGTCCTCACGAGCAGCAGGGAAGAATACAAAGCATTTGAACCTTGTTAAGCAGACAATGCAAAATGCTAATGCGAAGGTAGAGGACTGCTGTTAGAGAGTGACTGCAATGAAGTTGATAATATGAGCTAATTAGAAAATACTTAGCTCTGGCTATTTAGTCAAAGATATAAAGCTGCAGTGGAATGGTTAATAATGGCTGACATCAAAGGGAGATGAAACAGCGCATTATCATGGATGGTAGTTAGAAATCTGCCACGAGTCACTTTATTTACTGCTTTGGACAAGTCAGAGCCGTATTTTAGAGACATGTAAAAATTGACTCTTTCTACTTTTGTTAAATCACCAATAATGGGTGGAAATTTGAGCAAAATTTTCTGAGAGTGGGTCAATAATGGGAAACCATGGAAACTGTTTCTTTGCTACTGATTTCATTCATCTTATTCAGTAACATTTTACACTGTATTTCAAAAAGCGGTGATGCACCGTATACTTTGGGCAATTTGACGCTGCAGCTGCTGCTGATAATCTCACTGCTCATATAACCGTTGATTTGTGGCAATATTGTGATGTCTAGACGACTGTCCAGAGGCTGTTTTCATGTTCACACATCTTCTCCGGAAGATGCCTAACCAGATAGCAGCCCCTCTGACTAACATAGGGCCACAGGAGGAAAAACAACTTGTTTTTTTGGTTGTTTTTTAAGCTATAGCAGTCAGCCATTTTTTCCTGGACAATGACTCCACATTTAATCTGCAATTATGTTTACAAGTGATTTAGATAATCCTCTGGTTGCTCTTAACAAGATGTTTAATCTCAAACATCTCTGAATACATATTTTCAAATTTGTGCTATATAACATAATAGCTATACTTTGCAAATGGTGACTGTAGTTGTTCACCTCACAGTAAATAAACGCCAATGCTCACTGTTGCCAAGTTCAAACACATGATAGTGGCGCTTGGCAAACAGCCGCTCAAATTTCAATGGGACAACAGACACTCAGCCCCACTTTGCATCATATTTGTGCCATCTGCTTTCATCACTTTCAACGACTTTGGGCATATGCATTGTTGTTTATTCCCACACTCCGGGCACTTGACATTGTGAGCATGAGTCTATTCCAATATAGTGGCCCCTGGGCCAAACAAATTTAAACACATCATTTAAACACTACTCCATCCAGCCACAAGCAGCAACAGACATATTTTATAGCATTTTTTATGTTATACATTTATCCAGAATTATATACATGTCTAAATAACTCAGTAGCATTTAAACTGCACTGCAACTGCACAAAAAGGTGGGGCATGCCTTTGCTGTAGGCTGGTTAATAACTATGGAAAGTAAACACATGTTAACAGCTGGGCTTCTTGCTCCAAGGCGAACCCAGGGTTGCCAACTTTGGGTCCCTGGCTTTAGTGAGATTCTGTTCGGGGGGCTGCATGGGTCACTAAAGCTTTCTTAGCTTTTTCATTCAGTTTTTCTCTGTGCTCTCTCCCTCTCTCTTGGCACACACACATTTGCAAACTCAGAAGCGCTGAAAAAGGTGACAAACTAAACCCCCGTAGAAGGGTCTGGGGGGAAAATGTTTGTAATTTTTCATTTAAATTTTAACACACAAATGAAGCATTCTCAGGGTTTCCCGCAGCGCTTTCCTGTTAAGGCGGCCACCTTAACAACAAAGAGCTGCCGCCTAAACTAACGTCTTAAAAAATAAAAAAATGTAGCGATATTCGCCGGCGCCGCCGCCCCCCCTCTTTCTTTCAATTCAATGATTGATCGCTGGAACTGTGTGCCGTTGTAAAACCTCACCAAAAGGAACGGAATACACAACGTTTAGTAACAGAAACGGAGTAACCAAATTAAAAACAATAAAGCGTTACATTATTAGTTGGGCTACTGAATAAATTAACGGCGTTACTAATAACACATTACTACCCAACACAGGTTCACACCAAGCAGGAAGCTAACTGCGATGGGACGCGCCTGTCAATCAAAGCAGCCACGCCCTAAATTGTGAAAAACTTTAACTTTCTGTGAAATTCGAATGGATGAGTTAAATCAAAAATCATCTACAGCCGGCATGAATGGATAAAGATGCTACAGAGACCAACATTGTGATTTGTAACAACAAAAACAAACAAAAAAAAACACAAGGTTTGACTTGGAGCCACCCTCAAGTGGCCATTTCGAGGAACTACAGTTTTTGGCACTTCCATGTTTGATTCCTTCCTTGGCTACTACCTGGATTTTTCAACCTGAGTGAAAGCCTACGCTACTTATGTGCTTCTTGGCACCAGCTCCTTATCTGCATCAGTATTTATAGGATAACAAGGTAGCCGTTATTATTAAATAACATGTCACAGCTCCCACAGGAGAGGTTCATTACATACCCATTCAGGAAGCCTGCAAGTCTAATTATATTACGCTGCCAAATGTATGTATACACTGTCAAATCAAGTGCGGTAAATGGGGGCATGCAGATCTGACCCTGTGTTTGTGGAGAAGAATACGTGGAGGTGTAAACAGCACTAAACCAAACATGTCAACTTCTGTGTCTTCTGGGAAATCCTCATTCTGTGGTTGACATAGAGGTTTATGGTTTTCATGGTACAGAGGTCACGCGGTTACACAAACACATTACAATACTTTTCAACAGACACAAACACATTAATTTCCCATTAAGACTGACAAAGGATGGGTGTGTTTGTGTGGACACTTATGTATATGAGTAACTGAGCCACCTAAAATCTCCTGAGAGACTGCATTGTAAAGTGTAGCGATGTAGCTACACAAAGCCCGCAGTATGCAGTATGCAGTATGCACACGAAGCTTGGCCTGATTGTTTCTCCTCACAAAGCCACAGTGTGAAGCCAGATGGAAGGTCAATGGACACAGTTGTTCCACAGTCATATAGCGAAAAAACAGACATCTGTCTCTTTACGCAAGCGAAAAGGACACTGCAAGAAATAAAGCATAATATTTTTCTTTCATCGGCCTTCCACTGTGGAGAGGCTGTGGAAGGTCTGCTCTTAACCAGAAAGTGTGTTTATGCATTTTCTTTGTCTATCAAGTATGTGGGCAGCTTTTTTAAAGTTGGGCCTGCTCTCCTAAGGCACATGGTGCCCTACATTCAGGAATCAAGGTGAGTGCACAGGTGGTGGCATAAGTTCTCAGTGCTAGCTCACTTGGTACTGGTGACACAGTTGTAAAATGGGTTAAGTTGGGGTGGGGAATGGTATTAGAAAGTGTCTAAAGGGCTGTTAGCAATAAAATGAGTAATATAATAGGAGCAGATCCGCTTAACTGCGTCCTGAGGTGCAACCTACTTTTATTAACTTTTGGACTCCAAATTATTGCTGTGTGCATATTAGTTGAGTATAGGCTGTCCTGCCAAAAGAGTGCGGCCCAGGTGTGGTCTGAGTGATCAGATCCTAAATGTGTCCTGAATGCATCTTTGGTGAGTTACAGTAACGCCTGAATTTACAGTTGTACAACTTGTGACTGGATCACCCAGGTGTAATACAACACCATGATGTTGATGGAAGCCTTATGAGCTCCTCACTGCTTTCATGAAAAGGTCATACTGACATTTTTTGGCCCCATTTTTATAGACAAGCAGATAAATTATTCATTTAGTATATGGTTGTTGACATTAGGATGGATTTCACTGTGCCTTCATTTCCTCACTTATGCAGGAATTTGTTTTTTATTTCTTGGGATCTTGTTTTGGTGTGGGCCTGATCAGGTGTTTTTGAGTTGTTCAGCATCTCAGTATCCAACAGACAAGTAGTTTGGCCTCTGCAGGCCACAGTGGCACAGCCAGTTACACAAGTGCTGATCACAGTTTCAACTTTCCAAAACCAGCCATTTTTTAAAATAATTTTGTGATTATTTTCTATTTGTGATTGGTGTGATCCTTGGCTCTTAATTAAAAATCCTTCCCAGGTACAAAAACAAGGCCATATTGCTAATTATTGGTTTGACTGGCTGCTGTGTCTGTCTCCTTGATTCCCAGTGATAACAGCAGCGGCTCTGCCACAGTGAGAATTTGGAAACTGCAGAAAGTATCAAGTCAAACTGTTTGCTTACCTTTTTTTATAAAGACCACGCTGATAAGTTGCATAACATTTAATTTAGGAAGTCGCATTAGATGACACTTGTGAAATTGTGCAAAGCTCTGAAAATATACAGCACATTGCTTAAATTAGAAGCTGCATAAACAGATTGTAGCAGTTCTGGTGGGATTAAATCAGTAATAATGGCTAAGAATCTCTTCCAAATGTGAGAAACTTCTCACTTTGTATTAATAACTTCATTGTCACATTACATTTAAATCACATCTGATGCAAATCTAAATATGATAGCGAGTATTTCCAAAATAATTTAAGACAAAATGAATCAGGTAAACATCTATTTTGTGTGCGTTTTTGCAGCAATAGAGACAGAAACACTGCAGTATGGTACAGGGTCAGACTTTAGTAAAACGGCACCGTGTCAGCTCTTTGCATCCTCATTAGCGGGATCTCGACCCATTTCAGCACCAGATATGTCGCAGTAAATTACAGATAGGTTCGTGGGAAATATACTACACCGTTAATGAGCACAATACCACCGAAAAAAAAAAAGGAATTATGGATCGGACGAATGGGTATTTTTGTTTTTTCGTCTAATTTGTAGCACCCAGTATTTCTGAGCTGTCCTGTATGACATGATTTTATGCAACACAGGCTAATTGCAGCTAAACCATAGACAGTTGAATTGTATTGGTTTTTCGGGTAACAACGTGTGGTTATACCTGACAACATTATTGTTGGGTTGTTTGAGCCGCTAGCACGGATTTATTCTGGGTCGTGTAAGTTTAAGATGGCTGCTGGCTGCTGTTACAGAACTTTTCGTCATCCTCCAACTCAGCACTCTGCCAAGAAACAGATGCATTGCATTTTTCTGCTCAAAAGTTTCAATGACAAACACTGCATATCATCAGTCTTATTATTGTTGCCTTCCTTTCCCTATGGCAGATACAGCAAAATAGAAACTCACTAACTATGTGCATCCCAGTCCAAATTAGACTAGCGGGATAATTTGATCGTCAATGACAATGAAATTATGGTTTATTTGCTCATTTGGCTGCAACACAACCTCTCTGGTGAATTGCGAATGCACAGACTGTTATGTAGCGAGCAACTGCTAACATCAATCATTATTTGGCCTCATTGGAAAGCTCTGGCCCATCCATATGCCGGTGTGTCCATGGTCACTGTCTCCCAGCGGAGAGGATTTGGCATTCTGTTGCTCCGCAGATGTTCTCGGCTTGTGTTTGCTGCTCCTACTGATTGTATTACACCACTGAGTGTATGTGTCTATGTGAGAGTGTGAGTGTTTCTGAGACAGAGATAGGCAGACACGGTGACATGGGGGTGAAAGAGACTATCTGCGTCTCACTCTGACTGTCTCCCCCATGCGCACACACATACACACACACATACACACACATTGTCAGCTTTATAAGCCCATCTGGTGAGCTGTTTGCCAACAGCAGAGTTACAAGGCCGCTTTTAACACTGTGTTTGTGGTGTGATACAAAGACTAACTACATGGCTGCTGTGTTGGGCATCTTCAGTCATTAGAGTCATTATTTCTATGATCAAGGTCTAACAGGGTACCACCTTTATACATGGCTGACAAATGGTGGGTTACGCTTCATCATCCCACATTTTAGTCTGTGCCAGTATTTTAATTGATGTTTGATTGAAAGATTTAATACCTATAAGAAGATTTACTGTATATGTGCACGTTGGTAAATGATGTCCCAAATATGATTTGCCTCGAGAGCAGCTGAGGAGACAAACACATCAAGCTATAATTTCCTTTCTTTCATTTGTTTTAAAAGCTCCAACTCTGCACAGTGGTTCATCATCCCTTGACTGTGAGTAAGCAAGTTTGCAGTCCAAAAACACAGACACAGTGACAGCTGCTTTTCAGTCCCACGTGTAACTCATAAAAAAAGTAATCCAGCATTTGGTTGCAGAATAGTGTTTAAGATAAAAAGAGACAACGTGGCTAAAATCACAGATAGCCTAATGATTGATCTTAAGGCTCAGTTTCTGAATACAGGCAGGTTTCTCCATGAACTGAGCACTTATATACTTTCAGTAAGGGATAATGCCCGACAAGGTGTCCATTAATTTCTGATAATCGGACACCTCGAAGGGCATTATCCCGCTTATACCATGGTCACTTACGAGATAAATACATATTAAATCAATTACTTATAATTTAATGTTGTTTTTACCGTTAAAATGTTGTTTTTACCGTTAAAATCACACGTCTTTAAGCGGCTGAGCCGAGCGGACTATGTAATAACACTCGTCGGCGATAAAAAAAAAAAAGAAAAAAAAAGAGGGACCAGCTGTGACCGCAGCGTACAGCCAGTGACTCTGCCACAGCCTGATAGTTGATCAGTGAAGGGAGGTGAGGTGACGGCTCAAATGTTACGTGACACAAAGTATTATTTCAGACGGCCAGTGCCCTTCTTACCGCTTGTGTGTTTACAGACTCCAGTGCCGTGATGCGCTGAAAAAAAGTTGTTATGGTCCGAGTGTCCGTTGCCGTGGTTACCAACAAGCGTTTGAGCCAGCGCAGTAATATTTAGAACGTAATCAGGCTATTTTACCGGAACATCTTTATAGCCAATCAGAATCGAGGATTCACCCAGACCATGGTATAACATTATTTATATAGCGCCTATACCTGCTTCATTATCAAAACAGACGTGAGAATGTCTCTTTCTGCAGTGTGGGACTGCTGTCTGGAAGCTGCAAATTAGCTAAAATGTGTGAAAGCAGCGCCGTGTTCACAGCTGTCGAGCCACTAACACATTCATATGTATAAGGTTGACATTCCACTAATGCATTAAGGCTTGCCGTCGTAGAGTTTTCATGATCAGAAACAATTTTCACTGTTTCTGTGTTACATATTCCAACAGTCAATGAATCAACACAAAACATATTGTGAATACTGTGTTTTTCAGACCCAGTGTGTAAATCTGTTCCTGTGCTGTAGGTGGGCGCGTCATACAGTATTTAACATGATATAGGCGACTCCCAGCACGTGTGCAGCTTTTCTATACCACTGCACAAAGGAGGTCAAACAATGTGTATTTCTTCGTGGAGGAAAACTTGTTGTAAAAATGACGCTGATGAAAAGTCTATTACAAATATAATGGAGGGCATGCGGAGTCCTCAGCAAGGTCGCTCAGCTGCACATGTGCCGCTGGCCTTCTAAAGAAATACCATGTTTGCTTCAGGAGGGTTCAGTGGCAATCAGTTCCTTCCTGCTGCCTCACAGGTGGCTTTCACACTTTGGTATGCTGGCCAGCTATGCTTCCTCAAACAAAGACATAATGTTGGATGGATATTTGCATCCTGAAAGTGTGTGTGCGTGCATTTGTGTGCATGTGTGAGTTATGAGAGCAACGAAGGTGTCGGAAGAGGGAGGAGGGGGGAGAAAAAAAAGGGTCCAGGAGAAGATGAAAGAGAAAGAGCCTGGAAAAAAAAAAGGCACGAGAGCACAAAGGAACAAGAGCGCAGAGCTCTATCCTCCAGGCACAAAAGAGAAAGAACACAGGGAGGGAAAAGAAAGGAAGAGAGGAAAACTTGAACTTCAGACCCTTCCTACCCTCAATACTGAGTCATGCCTGCAAACTCTTGAGCTACTCCTTTCCCCCCATGTGCTCTTACTGCATTTTGCATATAACTCAACATTTCAACGTCTTTACCAGTGAACAACTTTAACAGGTTATGGTTTTAAGGCATGGACTTTGATTAAGATTTTTCCAAGAGGGAATTCCTTCCGTCTTCACCAAAAAAAAAAAAAAAAAAAAGGCTCTCCCCTCTGTCAGCTACACAAAAAGTGGGGAAAGAAGAAAAGTAGTGCTGCTGTACCTAATTAAAGTCTCCATTGCATTTTCTTTTCCTACTTCTTTAGATATACACTCTCAACCAAAACATTAGGTAAAACTTTATTTTAAGGGGTCCTTGTTCCTGTGTATCTACCTAATTAATTACAGTGTAATTACCTATGTAACCGTATGTAATAACATGTACTGTACTTACATTGTAAATACATAGTGTATTTTGGTGTACTTACAGGTCCTTGTTACACTTGTAATAAGAAATGCTTGTGCAAAGAGAGAGGCCACTTTGGCATTTCTTATTACAAGTGTAACAAGGACCTGTAAGTACACTAAAATACACTATGTAATTACAATGTAAGTACATGCTATTACATACGGTTACATAGGTAATTACACTGTAATTAATTAGGTAGATACACAGGAACAAGGACCCCTTAAAATAAAGTGTTACCAAACATTATTCTGACTCCAACATTTAACATAATAAGTCTGTGAACTCTCCATCCCACATGACTCAGCAAAAAAAAAGGAAAAAAAAGGGTATTGTTCGGAGATCTCAGAGGTTTCCATCCGGTCCGCCTTGAAATGCACTTCACATATTGCAGCCTGGTATAGTTTATTATAGCGCTGCCACTGGGACATACCCTACCCTAAAGCATCTCTTGCATCTCGACGTTCCTGAACGCTTCTTGACGGAGACTGAGGAAGCATCGTATTCCCTCAAAGCAGAAATCACAGTTTCTCCTAATTCATTCCACTGAACATTGTGTCAGGCAGCTTAACGGCTGGCAGGTCATAGTGCCTGCTCTCCTCACCCGCCACATCAGTATCCGCAGTAAAAGACACACTTTCACATAGATGTTTCACGGGTCTCTGAAGATCAAAACACACAGAGTCAAAGGAATAACACGGAGAGAGAGATATTGTCGTTTGCTCTGTGCTGATGTTGCTGCCAGGGAACGCTTGCATTTCAATGTAAGTGGGTGTAAGTCCTTTATTTTCGCTTTTTTTCCATCAGGAAGGCAGAGCCTGACGAAGCAGAAAGCCCCCCTAGTGAGCAGAACTTTGAAGCTAAGATGCTGAGCTCACACTTACGCAGACATGGACACACACACACACATACACAAAGATGCGTGTTGTGTATTATTATTGGTAGCGGGATCTAGAGTGACTGATGTTCTTTCATAACACTTTAATGAGTAATTTGATATTTTGGGAAAAGGTGTTAATCTGTAGGACGTTTTTTGAAGATTATGTAACCGCTATTCTTGACAAGTTTACAAACAGAAGGCCAGGAACACAATGGATGCTTGGCGTGAGTGTGACGGCTGCTGAAAAGCGTTCATTTCCATTTTGGCGCGCATGCTAATGAGTTAGAGAGGACACACTGACTGAGATTCAGCCTCTCGCCTGTTTTTCACACATGCTGTTTGTGTCCCAGCAGAAATAGACAGAGAGAGGTCCTGTTAATGACATATTCAAATTCTACCAGCATCATTTCACAAAAATGACGCCTCGCCTGTCAATGTCTAGACTTAAATCTGAATATGACATAGACATGAAAAAAATAAATGCATTCTTTAACAATTTTAACTCCAGCCTGTGAAGACAGTGGCATTTTGTTCAATGTCAACTCTCGTTGGTCTACGGTCTATCTTGACCAATTTTTTTAATTTTGATTTTGCCTTATTATCAGGGGTGTAACGGTACACATACTGTAAGTCACGGTTCGGTACAACAGACACTAATTGACTGTAAATCTAAAAACGATTTCTGTTATAAAAAATAAAACAAGTGCATTAGGAGTGTTATAATACCATTCATTAATTCTAGAGGAAAAATACTTGCACTTGACAACTGGCAACTATTATACAAAAAACAAAACAAGAAACTAACATCAATGTTGGTTTACACAGTTACTTTAGGCTAGATGCCAGTTGCTTTAGTGATGTTTCTGGTCCTGTCTGTGTTCACGTCAAGAGGCTTAAAAGCAGCGGGATAAGTTGCTGCACACAACTTGTCTCTTTCCTTGCACCAGTGATTGGGGGTTTGATTTGATTTGATTGAAGTTTATTTCAAATATATACATACAAAAAAGACAATAAGACAAAACATTTAACATGAGATATAGAAATTCATATTCGAAAAGGAGTGAGAAGTGGTGATGCCGTCTAATATCTTATATGCGTTGACATGTTTGACTTCACACTCTCATCACTTCTTCATCTATTTTGACAGTTGCTGGGAGCTTTTAGGCTCATTACTGCCACCTAGATTGAAGTGAGGACTCAACGTTTTTAATATTCACTCAGACGTATTCGTCGTGTGACTGTGTGCACCGAACCGTGACGGCACGGGATGAATACAAATACTGTTACACATCTACTTATTATACACCACAAAATATATTTACTTTATCCATAATTAGACATTCAAAAATATGTCAAATAATGCTGATACTATGTGTACCAGCATCAAACAAAATGAGACTGAATGTTTGAAATCAGCGCTTTGAACTGTAGTTGATGGCAAAGCTCCATGTGACTTTATTTTCATGCCACAGCGTCTGGATTCGGCCGCGTGATTTGAGCACGCCAGCGTGATCGGTGACAGCTGGGGGTTGAAAATTAATCTATAATGACAAGAAATCCAACAATTCAGTCTTCTGCAAAATCAATGGCGAGAGATCAAGCTGACAGGAGCAGCGCTGCAGCAGCTCGGCGACATCTGTCTCACACAGAGTGTCTTCCAGGCTTTAACTGACCACAGGAGTAAATGTTGGACAGATTTTCATGAATAGTTTCATTGTGTTGAGAGTGCAATTACAAAACACTCAGCCATTAGAGATTATCATGGATGTGGTAGGTTGTAGTTTAGCGTGGCATTATTAACAAGGTTCTGATTGATATCATTTACTTTTCTGCTGTGCCAATCAAGCCACATTTGAAACACCCGTCCTGAGGAGACGTTGCAGTGCAGACAGATTTCATGTGATTGACCCGGGCGATGAAACTGCAGCTGAGCAAGCTTTCATTTCCAGCAGGCATTTTAGATGCAGCACAAGCTGTCCAAGTTTAATAGGCTGGCTTTGTAATGTTTCTTTGCAAGTGCATCACAAAGAAAGAAAGAAACCATCAGAAGAGTGGATGATGAAAGAATGTTTCACTGCCTTTTCATCTTTACCAGTTAACAATAACTAGGTAGAAGAAAATAATTGAACTGCATGTCGCTCAGAGGCCACCAGCCAGCTACTGCCAACTTTTAAAGCTGAGACTGGAAATGTAAGATTGTTTCCAGTTGACAGATGCAATAACATTCCCATACAGTACACGCAACGTGGCGGCGTGCACAGAGGTCTCAGCGCCGGCGTGCACACATGACTATAACAGTCAAGCTCTGTCCTTGCTGTAGCCTACACTCAGTGTTTCTATTCAGTTCAGAAAAAAAAGGAACATGAGCTCACGTGTGGTGTGATACACAGAAACACAGTCATGCATGCATACAGTACAGTACATACACCTGCACACAGACACACTCTCACACACACACACACACACACTGGAGGCAAACCATTCACAGTTCCAGCTCTTTAACTCCAAAGTTAATTTGTTCCAGGCGGGAACATGTGGGGGAGATGGATGCTATCAGAGAGCTGCAGACCTGCTCTCAAACTGACTAATCACACAGCGAGAGAGAAAGACTCAGAAGGAGTACCCAAGCTGGAGACACAGAGGGAGCGAAGTTAAAAAAAAAAAATCAGCATGGAGGGGTGGAGGGTGGGGGACAGGGAATGTGACAACAGAGTAGGGACGCTACGAGACGGGAGTGAAGAAAAATGAGGCGGAAGGAGAGACAGAAAAAAAAAAAAACACTGCTTTTTCTTTACTGCCACATAATAAATTGCAGTTATTGAAGTCTCTGTGGAAAGTTCAGAACTGGAGCGATCCTGAGTCAGCTTGTTGCGAGGGATGCCAGCGGTGAGTACTGGTGGGCGAGACAAGAGGAGGGTAATCCGTTTAGCCAGTGCAGTGCATGTCAACGGATTCCATTAAGGCTGCATTGTGTTACACGAAATATTCAGCAGTAGTAATAAAGATTTTGCTCTGATTCAGTGGCTTATGCTTAAATTGCTTCTAATGACTGTGATTCACATTTATCTGCAGCTTTCCAACAGGATTTGATAAATGTACACATTCTGCCCTTGCTGGCCAGCTTGTCAGCTTAATAACAGGTTTCTCCAGTAAACATCCGGGAGGCAAGTCTCCCAGCGTTGGATGCTAACTGGAAGAAGAAGAAAAAAAATCGCTGTGATACTAGGATGTGTTACAAATGATCTTTGGCAGTTTTTTTTTTAAATACAAACACAAACATTGTCAAGTATCAGATTAATTAGCTAGCTAAACTGCTACCCGGTACACACAAAAGCCTATATTTGGAAAATTAGGGTTATTTGTATGTTTTCTCTTCTGATCATCAATCATTGTGATTGGTGGCGACGGGTGCTTAGCAGAAGCATATGTTTATGGGGTCATAATGATACCCCGCGGAAAGTAGTGAGATGAACCATAGGGCTAGCTGGTTGGCATGCACTTCAGTAGATAAAAGAATGTGATAGAAACAGGAGTTAAAGGGATAGTTCACCCAAAATTCAAATTTCACTCATTATCTACTCACCCTCATGTCGACTAAGGGCTGGGAGAAGTTTCAGAATCCTCCGTGCCTTCTCGGAGTTACGGGGGGGTCCGCGCAGCAGTATTTGTCCATATAATGGTTGTGAATGGTGCTCACTTTTCTTCGTCCAAAAAGACACACCAAAAAACATCAAAATACCCCCATGCTGCTCTTCTGTAATGTCCCTCTTGTATTGAAGCCCCGATATGAGAAATTGTTCTGAAAAAAATTAAATAAGTCTATATTTTAAGCTTGTTTGTAGCGGAAGCTCCCAGTGTCTCAGTTCACTGCTCTTCCTGTGTCAGTGCAAATCACGCCGGCAGAACAATTTCTCATGTCGGGGGTTCAATACAAGAGGGACATTACAGACGAGCACTATGGAGGTATTTGGATGTTTTTTGGTGTGTCTTTTTGGACGAAGAAAAGTGAGCACCGTTCACAACCATTATATGGACAAATACTGCTGCGCGGACCCCCCCAAAACTCTGAGAAGGCACGGAGGACTCTGAAAATTCTCCCAGCCCTTAGTCGACATGAGAGTGAGTAGATGATGAGTGAAATTTGAATTTTGGGTGAACTATCCCTTTAACATTGGGATTATTTTGCACTGTTGGCTCATTTTGGGTGAACTATCCCTTTAACATTGGGATTATTTTGCACTGTTGGCTCATGACATCAAGTTTGCAGCTTTTCTTCTAGACTGGTGCATAAACTGTTAACTAGCTTTGTAGCAAAACGTACACATAGCGCCTTGAATAGTGAAGTTCTGCAGCTATAAGAAGGATTCTGGTCCATATATGTGAACAGTGGAGATTATGATATCCTCAGAGAGAGACACATTGATAATAACAATGTGTATCATGTCCTTGTTCAGATCTGACGGACTCACGACTCCAGGTTTTGAAACAAATTGCTGTTTTCAGGCAGAATTTTAAATCAGCCTACCTCAACTGACGCCATGAGCCGTGAATGACAGCCACTGCTGCTACCGCAGGTGTTCAGCACGTTCATAATGCACAGTAACAAACTGCAGTAACAAACTAACAGTCGCACCCCTGCAGAGCACCTGTCACTTGCAGCTCACATGGTATGTCGCCTTAATAAGTCTCTTTCTCTCTCTTTGCACACACTTTGCAGTTTGAAACCATGTGGAAAACACCCCTATGGTACAAAATTGAATTACAGCTACCTGCCCGAATCAATTTTTACCATGTTAAGGAAAAAGCAGCTGAGTGGGGTAGAAAACCATCTAATGTGGCAAAACTGAAGAGACGGAGCATTTGTCCTGTTTGTTTCTCAGTGTAGCCATCATGATTCCTTATGTTGACTTGATTTCTTGATCTTAGCACTCTGACAATGATGAATGAACTCTTCATGTAGCTTAGATGCCAACAACTACCCCTGAAAAAAATCCTACTATGACTCACAGAGCAACACATGTACACAATTATTATGCATTATGGACTACAAAGGTTTTATGTTCTCACAGTTCAGGGTTTTTCTTCCCAATACGTGCAGTGCAAGTACATTTTAGCGCTGATAATATGTGTGATCATCGTATTTACTGAAAAAATAAAGACATTTTCCGTTTTATCAACGAAAGCTTTTAAAAGAAAAACTTCTTAGTATCTTAGTAATATATGTGCATGAAAGTGTTTAATGAATGGAGAATGAATCTAAACCCATGCGACCTCTATCTAGGCTGCAGCTCCGTCCTTATTTTTTAATTATCATTTTTTGAAGTAGCTAAAAGTGTTATGTTGTCTCTTTGATTATGCCATCAAGACCAAAATATGGAAGCTTCCAGATTAATCTCCTGTGATTTGATTAATCTGAAACAAGCATTAGTTTATCATGAATCTTTAATCTGGAAGTTCACTGTGAATATGAGAGTGGATGAATTTCTTCTCAATTAAGATGGCTCCACTTGTGCCCAGTGGCTGTTGCAAGTCCTGTGCAAGGAAGGCTTCCCAAATTGCATCATACAATTTTAAACAGCAAATCATGAATACTTTGCCGGCCACATCGCCTCGTCTTGCCCTTGGAGAGATGCTGTTACAACTCTGACCTTGGACAGAGGTGGGGGGGCCGGGGCTGCGAGGGGAATGGTCAGGGCTGAAGGCGATCCCCAAATCTATTTCACTTTCATTTCCACAGTGCAGAGAGCTCAACTTCTCTTCACAATCAGCAGGGATTTCCAGATCGCATTAAAAAGCAGTTGGGAGAGATTAAAAAGTTGCTTTATCGCCAGTTCACGAGAGCTCAATTACCCTCTTGCTTAGCATGAGTAGATCCTGGCTCTTCACATTAACCTTGCCCGCCTCTAATCTCTATTCAGGTCTTATCTTGGCCTTTTAAAGACACTGGTTTTGGCCCTTATCACTTGGTGAGAGAGGTTTTTTGTTGTGTCGCCTAGAGCTGTAATTGAAAGTGGTTGGAGACGTACTGTGGACAGGGTTCAACTGATTCAGTGATCTTTCAGATGGAGTATTCGCTAAAACTTAAATCCCAGAACCACAATACATTTTAGTGTGACCATGCTGTGGGTGTAATTTATTTCAGGAAGAAAGTAAAAGGCGGCAAGGATAACAAGAATTTGTTTAATTATCAATTCTTTTACTGCTTGTGGGGAAAAGTCAACTGCAAAAACAGTCTACTGTTTCACTCGCCAAGCTTGGTAGCATGAAGAGAGAAAAAAAAAAAAACTCTTGAATTGTCCTGATCTTTAAGCTTCCCAATTAAAAGAGGCAGCAGTCCGATGGCGTTACAAAGTAATTACAGGGGCATAATGATGAACGGTACCCTCAATAGCTCCCTCTCTGTACAAAGATTAGGGCACATCAATAATATATGCACAAACCCATGTACACACAAAAGGACATGCACTTCACACATACACATAGAGACAGACAGACACACAGACACACAATCAGAGCCTCCTTATCTTGATCTATGTAAGTACATGACCTCTATTGGCACAGGAGTCGGGAGCGTGTACTCCTGTGTCATTAGATTAGTGAACCTTACAAACCTCACAAGCCAAGCCAGGCCAGGACAGCACAGCACACGGTGAATCCATAATGGAAACGGTGCAAAAACACGAGGACAAGAGAAGGAAACAAGCACCTACTGTACTGTATATCTTGATTAGCATACACACATTACGTGAATCGTCTCATTACCCAGTGGAGATCATTGCAGTTTAATTTTATCCTCAGCTTCCACACAAACAAACTCATACTACTCATACTCATTGAAAATCTGTAAGCTTTTTTTTGTTGTTGTTTAACTAGGACTGTACGATCAGTCCATAACCATAAACATGTAGGCTATAACTATGGATGTTCGGAGAGCATCATTTTCCTCCTGATACCTGACCTTGCTCATTGTATGATGCTGAATACCAATATAGAATAGAATAGAATAGAAAATACTTTATGAATATATAACAGCACTGTGTTAAAACCAGTTTGTGACGGCTAAAAACTACAAACTCTAAGAATGTGATTTGAATGCTTTATGGCACGGCTCTGGGTAAACCCTTTATATAACACAAAACACAAGATGCCACACAATGCTTCTTATCATCTTTATAACCTAACACCAATGCTGTAAACTGTACCCACTGACTTTTTACTGGTGTAACTTTCAATTGTGTAATATGACATTTTAAAAGATGAATTCTTCTTTACTGCTCTAAAACAGTTGTTGCCAGTGGCTGCACAAAATAATTTCCAAAAATATAGCATAATGTGTCATTCGACCATGGCACAGACTTATATAATCGCTCATACCAAAAAAAAGGGGTTAAAAAAAAGTAACAATGTTTCCCAAAAGCTATATAACCAAAAAAAGGGGGAAAAAAAGAATGTAAAGACACAGACAAAACTCTTTTCTGTGCAATTCTGAGCACATGAACAAATGAAAACAATTATGTGGTTGTTGATTGAACTATTCCTATTTGAGTATCTGCAAAAACAATCATTAAATTAATTGTTTAATATCGTTCATGGTCTCTTACAAATAATAAAATAAAATAAAATAAAAACAATTTAGCTAAGTTTGTACAATATCTGTATTTGGGGTCCTGATACATTCCACAAACACAGCCATTTATTATTTTCTTTCATGTGGGCCATTTCTCTACTTTTTTTTTTATTTCCCAGATAAATATTCTTGTTGCTGTTTTTAACCTAGAGTATGTAGGACAGTGTTTGTTTTGATCTTAAGTTCATAATCAGAAAGAAAATGATCAAAACACCACATGTAGTATACCATGTGCCCACACACACACACACACACACACACACACACACATACACGCACACATGCACAATGGTACGTTTACATCACCATCAGATGTTCTATTCATAGTAATGCTGGGTTAGGCTGGAACCCAATAGAGAGGAACAAAGAGATTTCTGAATACAGCTCAAATGGGGACATTTCCACAGCTCATCTCATATGGATGTTTCCAGGGTGTAGCTGAAGGGGAATTAACTGTACTGTCTCGCAGAAAAAGAAATGCTTAGAATGACTTTGTTTTCACAGATATGCCTTTTTTTTCTTTCCCAAACACTCTTATGAATAGGATGTAACATGTGGCCCTATTTGAAAAACCAACGGGATTCAGAAGCTACAGTGTATTTACGTACATCAATTCAGGGCAGGAAAAAAAAGAAAAAGAAAAAGAAAAAAACAGTGGGCGGTTGTCCCAGGTGGGTGTGAATCTTACGTATAAAATGTGATGCATGTGATGTGATGCAGCTTCTCTCTTCTGCCATCCCTGACATTGGATCTGTCACTCTGGACTAAAATAAAAGACACCTCACTTATCTCTTAGAAACAATCAAAAGGGTGTCTTCTTCACTGTCGACACAAAAGATGCCTTGTCACACAGCCAAACAAAGATCTTACATGCAGTGCTGGGGTTTTGCTCAGAAACTTTGCCTGGTGCTGATTTCTATCTATTTCTGGTCTCTTTTTTTGTTGTTGTTGTTACTTTGCTTCTCTGACTCATCTCTTCTTAAGCTGCGCTTCTTTATCGGAGGGACAGACGCAGTCGTTAACCAAGCAGACATGCACTCATCAGCACAGGGAGCAATTACCCTCTCAAGATCTTGCATTACTTACCCTGCAATCAGAGTGTCTGTATGAAGGTAGGAAGAGAATATTCTGAAAAGCCATATGCATTTAAAAAGATTATTCTAAGATGAAAATTAAAACCTATTATGTATGGAAATTGATATTGAATTGAAATTTTAGCTATTAGAGCGATCATTTCAGTTGCTCAGCCTGTTGCGGTCTTTGGCGGAACAGATCCAGTGAGGTAGAAGGAGAAAATAGGACCTGACTGTTTGCATTTTAATAATATTAAGCATCAGGTAAGAGGTAAGGAACTGCTTTATTTCTTCCTTTTTTTTTCAATTTTAATTATTACATTAGGCGCCTTCGCTGCGAGACAGAAATAAATTGTGGCTGCTTAAAGTGTGATAATTTCAAATTGCACAGTTTAGCGCCCGGGTGAATGAAATGTTCGACCAAAGTGGTGGAAAATTGAAGGAACGTTATATACAGCTGAGGCATCCACTTGAATGCCATGATTCAGGTCCGTCTGCCTGCACCAGTGACTTCAGATTCAGTTGCTGGAGTATGAGCATCGTCATACAAAGGATTCAAGGGAGTACACACAAAAGCAATTACAGAAGATCTTTGTCGAGAAAGAAAGAAAGAAAGAAAGTCAAAAAAAGAAAGAAATCTAGTACTTACTGCCTGATGGAGGCTTTTACTGCCGGCACCTGAAGTATTTCCCCACAATATTTGTGCTGATGAAGCATTGATTCACCATAATGTGACATCATTTGGCTCTGATGAGCTTGGGTTTTAAACAGACGACACGCTGGTTACCGGATGGCAGCAGCAGGCTAATATCACACAGCAGAAATGACTCCATTACTGATACACAACAGCGATAACTGTGTCAGTGAAGTGGGGGGTAAATCAGGGGATGTTTTAAAGAACCTAAATGTGAGAACTTGTGCAACTATCTTGGTTTTCATTTCACAGTATGAATCAAAGTCTGAAACAATTAAAGGGATAGTTCACCCCAAATTGAAATTTCACTCATTATCTACTCACCCTCATGTCGACTAAGGGCTGGGAGAAGTTTCAGAGTCCTCCGTGGCTTCTCTGAGTTACAGGGGGTCTCGGCGTAGCAGTGCATGTCCATATAACGGTTGCAAATGGATACCAACTGAAAGACACACCAAAAAACATCCAAATACCTCCATGGTGCTCGTATGTAATGTTCGTCTTGTATTGAAGCCCCGAAATGCGGAATTGTCCCGAAAAAAATTTAATAAGTCTATATTTCAAGCTTGTTTGTAGCGGAAGCTCCTCTTCCCGGTTCGTCAAATTTGGACGAACCAGGGCCTGTCCTCTTCCCAGTTCGTCCAAATTTGACAAAGCGGGAAGAGGAGCTTCGAGAAGCTTCCGCTACAAAACAAGCTTAAATTTTTTCGGGGCAATTTCGCATTTCGGGGCTTCAATACAAGAGGGACATTACATATGAGCAACATGGAGGTATTTGGATGTTTTTTCTGAAACTTCTCCCAGCCCTTAGTCGACATGAGGGTGAGTAGATAATGAGTGAAATTTCAATTTTGGGTGAACTATCCCTTTAATAATAATGTTTATGACACAGGTGACAGGTTGCACAGCTAATTTCATGGACCGGCAATAAACAGTGTGCACAGGATCAATCACACATAGTCTGAGTCTGGCAATGGAGTCAATAGCTGTGGTGGCTGCATTTGGAAAGACATCACTGAAAATGACTTAATATCAGTACCCGGCGGTGATGCATGGCAAAAATGCTAATATCAGCTAGAAGATACATCTTGATGTTTAATCAATTCCTAAGTCTTTGGGATCCTTTCCTCTTCTCATTGATGAGCTGCTTAGACTCTGCTGATGTGTTGCCTGCTGTAATACGTGGGCTTGTTCCCATAGTTACTGGTGACTGGAGCCTCATTTATTTCACTAACAAGACCTAACTCGGTTCGAACAATTCGTCAGGATTCTTCAATAGGATATAAATTAGCATAGGGCCCAGACATGGAGTAGGTAAGGCTGCTACTCATTCTCCATTTAACTGGCGATGTTGCTATGAACAATTGACAAAGGTGTTTCATCCTCAGCTCTTTGTTCTGACCTGTAAAGTGATTGATTTGTGAGAAAATTCACTGAGCAGAAGACAAATGAAAAGTTTTACTGCACATTTTCCCCTTACTCTTCTCTTCTGCCCTGCACTTTCTTAGTAGCTTGTTAGGGACACACACACACACACACACACACACATACACACTGTGCATTTGTGTGCGTTTTGCCAAATGGTGAATTAAATCAAAGCATGCTCATTGAAGCCACACTCGCAAGCTTTACAGTAATTCCAGTGAATAAAAAGAAGACACAGTCCCACGGGGAATAAAAAAATGGGATTCACAGTTCGTACTCTGTAGCTGGCACAAAAAAGAAAGAAAGAAAGAAAAAAACTTTGAGGTTCTGACCATGACACAAAGTTATGTTTCTTTTTAACACTATGTTTTGGGAAGTACCCTTTTCAAAGATGAGTGTCCTTTTCCTGAAGACTCATTAGAAAACCATAGAATGGGTAATGCAGCTATTAAAATGAATCCAAATGTTATTGTGTAGACAAGATGTGCAGTTAAAAAAAAGAGAAACGAATGGCTTACTCTGCATGAAGAGCATTCTTTAATGTGAACCATCAAAGGACTGCACTGGTGCACGTTGCAGGATGCGATGATTAATTTTCATTTAACATCCTTTCATCTAGGTTCTTCACAACAAATGTCCCTGTTCTTTGTGCTTGTTTTAAGTGCTCCTGTGAAGTCTCACTCAACCATCTTAAATGCTTTGGCAAAGGCAAAAATGAATGGAAATGACTTTCCATAAAGTGCCATTTGAAGAAAGAGCACACACAAGATAAAAAAAAAAAAAAAAAAAATCCCTGAACCGTCTCTATCATGCTGATCAAAAGTGACAGCTCTGTATTGCGTTTGACTACACTCGGCCGGCCCCACTGGCACATGAATAGAAATAGGGAATATCAGTCCTCACCTTCAATCCTTCAATAAAGACAATAGTCAGCCTGAACACATAAGAGGAGATGAAGGGTGAGAGTGATGCGATGTGGCATTAATTTTCCCTGGCGACGGCGTTTACCATGTTTCATTCAATAATGCTAAGTCTTTCAGGGGACACTGCTGGACTAGTCAGCCATTTAGAAGAGGACTCAGGGGGATTACCATGGCACTGAGCAGGCACTGTTTAGGCTAGACAGAGGGAGGGCTGGAGGAGGAGGAGGAGGAGGAGGGGGAGACAGAGTGATGGCTGCAACAGGGTTGATAGAGAGATAGCAGAGAGGATGGTCATGAGAGTGAAGGGATGGATGAGACATGATCAGTGGATAGTAACAGAGATATGGGGAGAAGTGGAGAGTGGGAGAGATGGGAAAAAGGGGGGGAGGGTGAATTTATTCAGATGTTGGTCATTCAAGCCAGCACTGGTGATTTAAAATCCTCCCCTGTCTCCCCGCACCATGCTAATGGAAAAGCATCAGTCATGAGTAGAGAGCCAGAGATAAATACATCATGGTGACTGGAGGCCTGATGGCAACACTTTCTCCAGGAGTCACAAGAGGACGGTGGCTGCAGTGTGAGCGGGCGGGTGGGTGGGCGGATGGGTGGGGTGCTATAGTCACAGACCCATCACCTAGTAATTCTAACCGCATGGCTATATCTTTATTCAGCCACACCATGCTTTTAGTCACCAGGCGCATTTTTGTTTCATTTGAAAATGTCTGCACTCCAATATAATGTGGATTTATTTGAAAAGAAGAAGAAAAAAAAGCCTTTCTATTCTCCACCTGAATCAAGAATGTGAAATGATGGGTTGCAAAAGCGGAAAAATGTGTATATACGTAAATGAATATATGCATGACATACTGTCCATGCATGTGTTGAGGCTGGTATCAAACTGCCCCTGCTCTCTCTGTAATAGTCGCATCCAAGTTATACAAAGAAATGCATTTCTCAAGCGGAAATACTCCTCTAAAATGTCACCACTTGGATAACAGGCAGCATACACGGCCTTAAAAGGCTCTGTCACAGGGTGGAGCGGAAATGGAAAATCTTTATATTGATATATACTGTATACATATATATAGGCTATGTATATGTCTACCTCAAAGGAGTGACCCTGCACACGCTCACACAGCTGTTGTCAGCTGGCTGATTACACCTCTATCACACGATGCTATCTTGGGAAATGTGTGACGTCGACACATCCCATGTAGTAATGATAGTGATTATGGTGTAAGTTGCCCCTCCATATCAACTGCAACCACGCTAGCAGCAGGTTCAATGTTATATCAATCAAGCTTAATCCGTGCTCACCTTAGGTCCTGACAAGCCCTCTAATCAGGGGGCATAATAAAATAAAAACTTACATGGGTGGACTATAAATCACAATGTCCTTTAAATTAATCTGGCCAACCCCGAAATCCTGGGTTGTGGAATTCTCCGTCTGAATTTCACAGTATCCGAGCAGAATCGTAATATGCATCATCTTACGAGAGGAGGTGGGGGGCGCGGGGTGGGGGGTTAACTGAGCTGTGGCTCTCTTTTGGCCCATTAAGCAGAGCATAGCCATAAAGGAGCCAGGTCAGGCGAATAAATACTAAACGACCCTAGCAGGACATTGGGGAGTCGATGCAGCGGTATGGGCCCGACAGTCTGATGCCGGCTTCCACACATAAATTACTCAGTGCTGGACATTTGTCATTTCAATGGCCTCTCTGTGATGACTGTCCAATGGGGAAGCTATTTGTGTAGGTAATAGGTTGATTGGCATCCAAAGGCAGCATGAAACTGTAAAAGCATATTTACGCTGAGTCTGACTGATGGTTTTCATTCAGCGCAATTTAAAGGAACAATACTGTATTGTCGTCCATGCTGTTGTCTGTGATGTTAGAGCTTAGCCAAGGGATCATTTAGCTGCTATGCTATGGGAAAAAAAATAGAATAATGTATCTCCAAAGGTTGGCGACAGAAAAATGTCTGAGAATCAATGAATGGCGCAGACGAAAGACGAGCCTTAATTCTCATGTTAATTGCATGGAATAAGCTTTATGCTTCTCCATCAACCAGAATGCTGTCTATATAAAAAGATTCAATAGTTAATGAACATATTATCCACAAGTACGTTCACAATCAGGCTGTGGAATCCATGGGACTGCGTCGTTGTGTATAGGCTAAGAACACCTGGAACATCGAGCACCTGAAAACAATTGAATGCACCATCTGCACAGAGACAGGGTTCACTCATGACTAAACACATGCGCAGCTGCCATGCTTACGTAAACAATAACTAGGTTACATAAAAGGCAAACAAGGACCATATTACCTAAATTGACTCTTAGGATTATCTAGATTTGCATATCAGTTATGCAATTAATCCATCCAACGCACACAATCACAATGGCCTTGGATTCGCAAACAAGCTGAATTTTTAGACCTTGAAAACCTTTATTTAAACATGCAACCTGACTAAGGGCATCGCTACATAAAATAGCTCCTGGGATTGTCTGCACTGTAGGATAACCTTCATATCCACACATGCACGCATGCTGTGCCATGCACACAACCCACACAGCTCTCTCCTCTAACCTTCAGCCAGCAACCGCTTCACATGGTCATGCATAAAGTCGCTTATCTGTCCATATTACAGTGGCCTTTATATCCATAACTATGTGTGTAAAGTATTGCAGTGAAAGCATAAAAGGATGTCGTGCATCAGTGGAGCCAGAAAACTAACAGAGGTGCAGTTTAGAGGCCTGCTGCTGAACCAAGAAGTAGTTTCCCTGAGCAGAATGCCGTGCATGCCGGTGCTCAGCGTCCCTGTCATCTGTGTGGCTGACAACAAACGCTGAGAAATCTCTAACCCAAAAAAACTGTTTCATCTGAGTCGGTCCTTGGCCGTGCCATGTGCACCATGGGTGTGGATGTGGGCGTGCGCGCGCGTGTGCGTGTGACCATATGTGTGTGCATGCCTATAAAAGAAAAGTTCAGATCAAAGCGCCCCATGCCGTCCATGTTCAGCCAACTTGGCAACCTGATGATTTTACTCCCATCAGAGCTGCAATTCAAAATGACAAAAAAGGAAGCTGTAGAGGGGAAGCGGATGCTGAGACGAGAAAAAAGAAAAAAAGAAAAAAAAGAAAGAAAGGGCATTGGCTGTATAGAAGAAGTGAGATTGTTTGAAAGCTGAGCCGTTTGTTTCATTCTCTTTAGAACTGAAGTTATGTCAGTGCGACATCACAGACAAGGCAGCAGTTACAGTAATACAATATAAATAGTTTGGGAAATTGTAACAACTTGTACAGTCTCTGTGTAAGTTACATGAGGTATTTTTAAGCTGTTAAAGCATTAATAGCTCTTTACTCACCAGTCTAACAGCATCACTTCATCCGTTTGTTCACCAACAGTAGTGATGGAAAGCAAAACACCAATTTTAACACTGTCATGTATTTTTGTCTGTTGAAGTTAGCAGCTATAGGCCTGAGCCCCGTCTCATCACTTTCCAATCTGCCCTGAAGACATCATCATCCTCACAAGATCCCAGCAAGAAACCATGTTACATGGTAGAGAACATGAAACCCTTTAAAGAGAGAGCGAGAGAGAGATTGCAATCCAGATGTGTCAGATGGTGGGAGATTCCAACTCTCAGCTCAATAAAATCCAGACATCTGTTCTATTAAAAATATTTAAGTCAATCAAATTACATTATATTACACTGACCTGCAGAGTTTAAAATTACAAATAAATCTCCACAGTGACTGCTCCTCTGACCCACATCAATACACGACCTAAACTTAATAGTTAGACTACTCGGAAGAATCTCCCTTTGCAAAGTTGGCCTCACATTTTCCCACATTCATTCAATTCATTCTGACTAACACGCCTCAGATCTGACGTTGCACAGTCAGAAACAAACTGGTGTTCTGCTGGGTCAAGGTCTGATGACTGTAAAGCCCAACGTTATTGAGACCTTGTGTTGTGTTTGGAGACCTCTGGATATTTCACTTCGACAAAATTGTTAGACTGAAGGTAGACAGGTTGAAGTATGAAAAATATGAAAATCAGTGCAGCCGCAGCAGCAGAAGAAGATGCGATATCGACTATTTTATTCCATGCATCCATCAAATCCTGGCACCTAGTATATTACTTAGACTTATGTTGCATTAAGTGTCTCTTAAATTCAACTCTTCACCAACTCATCATCTAACACTGTCAAACTGTATTTATAAGGCACTGGCTTCCATCTGTGTTTCTTTAAAAAAAGACAAGTTCAACAGGAGGAGGTTACGACGACAAAGCGGAGCAGGGAAATGTCAGCTCCAAATTCTAAATGCAACATTTTGGTGAACGCGGTGCAGAGAAAGAGAGAGGAACGGGCAAAATATCAGCCGAGGGAAGGAGGGGCGGACAAAGAGAGTAAGCCTTGCTCCTTGACTTCAATCAGCGCCGGTTTGCCGGCAGCTTCACTCTCCACCTCTCTTCACACCTGAGGTCGAGAAGGTCAGTCCAATTGCAGCTCTGGCTGTGGCCTCTTTCAGACTCTTTCATACAGGAGGTGCATGTATGACGCAGATCTGCTGTGTGTGCCGGCTTGACCCCCATTGTGTGAGAATGGCACCACTGGGTTAATGGCGTATCATCAGTCTTTGCAGAAATTCCCCTCTGCTAATGCGTTTATTGATACCTTGCTGCTAAACCCTAACATTAATTTCATTATAGAATTATTAAATACAATATCAGCTCTATTATACATTGGTTCAACCTTTTTTCAGAGTAGTGACACCATTGGTTTAATGTTAGAGTGTTCACAAAAGATTCCTGACCCTGTACAACAAAGCCAGCATGAAGAGGCCAGGGCTGAGGATGAGAAAGTCAGACCTAGGGTTGCAAAGGGGTGGAAAATTTCCAGTAAATTTCCAGAAACTTTCCATGGGAATTATGGGAATTTATGGGAAATATTGGGAATTTATGGGAATTAACTGGAAATTGGGGGTAATTTAAACAAACTGTATCATATCCAAACATAAATTTAAATATTTTGTTTTATCATAAGAAGACATCCATGCAAAACAATACAATTAAAAAACATGACATTTAAACTAGGGCTGACCCAAAAAAAATCGAAGCTTCAAAGCTTCGTTCATTGCCATGGTAATCAATCATGAAGTCCGTAATTTCTTTTTTTTCTTTTTTTCCCCTTTTCGACACCGGTTCTCATTATTGAAATGAGTAGGCTAATTGGCAACCTGCCTGATAAGTTTTGGAGACATGCAGTGTTTGTTTTCCATATGTTCCCTGTTAAGGGCCAACCTTCAATTTGGTCAAATTTCAGATTTATTCCCATTTATTTCCATATATTCCCGTTAATTCCCACGGAAAGTTTCCAACTTTGAAAATTCCCGGAATTTTGCAACCCTAGTCAGACCTGATGATGGTGTGTTCATTCAGATCCAACGCCAACATGCAGCCTAAACAACCAGTCAGTATATAGTCTGCTGCTAAACCTCAGAACTTAGACTTGCAAAATAAAGTACACATCTCCAGTTGAAATTACACTCTCTGTTACACTTACATCTTTCTTGGTGCATGTAAACACTACACACACACAACACTCTGACCTGATACTGTAGCTGACCTGAAAATTGCAGGCTGCGTGACACGCTCACACACCCAACAAAATAAAATGACAGTCAGTCTATGCAATTACAATGAAGGAATTACAGCTGTGAGGCTTGTTCATAATGGAGAGCAGACACTGTGAGAAGTCCTGAGGGACAGGTATAGGAACAGCACTCATGTGGCACGCTGTGGACTCTGGCTGCAGCGACAGGTCAGTGTTGGCTGTGAACCGTTACACAATGACATCAGACAACCGACTGAGCGCATCCAAGTAGTTGAAATGTCACAACTGAAGTGATGACATATTCTTGTGTCTCTGTCTGTCTCCCAGTGTGCTCAACACATTTTTTATTTTATTTTATACTTTACTGTTGGGTCTTATTCACTTGTAAATGTGTGTGTGCATGTGTGTTATTATACCAGACAGAAAAAAAAGAGTTCTGGGTTATTTGTGAAATGAAAAACATTTCTATATTCAGGACCCCGCAGCTGTAACCTCAAATCCTAGTTCCTACCAATAATCCAACTTCCTCTCTCTGTTGTTTTCCAATTTCAGACAGCATCTTGTGTCAGAACAGATTTAGACATTCCCCCCCTCTCAGAAGCGAGAGGAAACCCATCCCTGCTTCTGCACCTGCTTCTTTTATTGGCAACCAGAGAACATCGTACAGCCACTTTCTCCTCCAAAGCTATGCCCAGAGGCAAGCATCCGATACCAACAAGCGCACCTCAGGGCAAAGTCTGCTTAAAACCCAAAGGAGATTGCAATGGGCGGAGGAGAGGAGAGGAGAGGAGAGGAGAGGAGAGGAGAGGAGAGGAGAGGAGAGGAGAGGAGAGGGGAGGGGAGAGGAGAGGAGAGGAGAGGAGAGGAGAGGAGAGGAGAGGAGAGGAGAGGAGAGGAGAGGAGAGGCGAGGCGAGGCGAGGCGAGGCGAGGAGAGGCGAGGCGAGGCGAGGCGAGGCGAGGCGAGGAGAGGGGAGGAGAGGGAGGGGAGGGGAGGGGAGGGAGGGGAGGGGAGGGGGGAGAGGAGAGGAGAGGAGAGGAGAGGAGAGGAGAGGAGAGGAGAGGAGAGAGAGGAGAGGAGAGAGGAGAGGAGAGGAGAGAGGAGAGGAGAGGAGAGGAGGATTCGTCGTAGTGGAAGTGGATAAACAGCGGGAGGGCATCGCCTGGAGCAGACGCTCTGCTGTTTCTAACTATCCAGTGAATGGGTCAATCTATCAATACACTCCTCACTTTGTTGTATATACACTGCAAACTCGCACTCTCGCACAGACACAAAACCACATTCTCTAAGAAGCTCCATTTACCCCCCCGAAGTTAAGCTGAGACAGCAGTGAGAGTGCGCTCTTTCGCTTGTCGACTTTGAAAACACTCTTCCTCCGAGGCTCTGTCAGCATGTTGTGATGGATAACAGGCCACTATATTATAGGTTTGTGCCTTAAAGGGACTGTAGACACACACACATGAACACTTGTATTCGTGTCATGGCCGGCTCCTTCATGTCGTTACCAAAGCTGGTTTAAAGCGAACCCATGCAACATCTATAGTAGAAACTTTGTAAAAGGTTTCGTAGATTAAATAATGGAAGTAAAAAAGGGGAAACTTTTTAGATTTGATTCATAAAAGATTTAATAACACAATATTTTTATCAGGGGAAAGACATAATACAAATGTGAATAACCTGCCTGTGCGTTGTTTGTACAGCCAGTATCCAATACACAGATCTGTCAGCCTTTGGAGTGCTTAAAAAAAAGAGGGTTTTTCAAAAGCAAGGCAGTGGGTCCTCTCTAGAGACCTTCAGGCCTGCTTGCATTCAGCATTCTGAATTTCTGTCTGTTTCATAAAATAAACTTCCAACAATTTCTCATTGTTCTATTACAAATGCAGACCTTCAAAAAAAAAAAAAAAACACGTCTCCTACTCCTTTTTATTTTTATTTCATTTACTATTCATGTCCTGATGTCTGGCCTTAGAGCTGTAGAGTTGGAGTGAGCAGATTTAGCAACTGATGCTAAAGTCTTAGGAGTCGTCCACACAGGTCCTGTTAATCAACCTGCAATGGCTCGATGGATACTAATCACTTATAACACAGGTTCCACACGCCACACTTTAATCAGGGATTGATTTCTTTCTTGATGCTTGCAGTGTTATCAATAGCTCTCATTGATAAGGCATAAGAGGTCACCCTGGAAACCAGAGAGTAGGGCGAGGTTGTTAGGTGTTTTATTTCCAAAGCAATTTTACCAGTCAGATAATGAATCTCAATTTGCCTATATGAGTCACTGTGACTGTCATTGTGTATATGGGCTGGTTTCATGGGCTTTTTTTTTTCGCATTGGATAATGCAGGCACACGAACTATGCGTCACGTTGCTCACGATTCATCAGCCACTGATATTGGATCCGTCATCCGTCAATCAAACGTGTGAGACATGCACACACACACCGAGCTCAGTCTCGCCCCAAACATTGAATATCCCGCCCGCTCGATAACGACCAATCAAATTTGTTTTCCTTACTCGGGTAAACTCGTGCGGCAACTTGTGGAAACTCATAGAAGGAGGCGCGACAAACAGGACAAACGGCCATTTCCGAACACCTTTAAGTCACTGGCCATTTTAAACAGGAATATATATTTTTTACCTTCATTAAACAGCTTCGGAGTAATTGTGATGGTTAAATGACCTGTTACAGGGAGAAGACACACAAACATGCACTGCAATGTGTAATTTATTTTTTATGGCAGATAAGACTACACAAATACAGTATACACATTGTAAAACGCATGATATATATCGTTACCCACTGCTGCATGGATTGCCTTCTCGTTGGTCAAATGCACATGGCCAAAGGGGGAAGGGGAGGAGGGTGAGCAAAACAGTGAAAAAGTGACCGGACTTGCATAGTTCCCCTTCAGGATGCACCAATAAATTCTGGGTGAATTGAGAGTTTTTTCAATAATAATAAACAAAAGTCCAACAGAAGAACTATCCAAGTGCTGAGCTTCATTTATCCCAGGTGTGACGGAGCGCCTTTGAACGCCCCGTCATTCCCTGACCGGCGCGCTCTCTCTCCCAGAGAGTGCCGGTGTCGGGGGCGCGCGCTGCGCCCTCATTGTTCCGGCGGAGCCAAGCTCCTTATAAACTGTTCCCCGCCGGCCGCATCTCGCGGTCCAGCGGTGGCATAAACTTTTCCCGTGCCCTGAACTCTGTTCTCCCCACTGTGGGTCGTCGAGGGTGCACACTCGGCGCCTACATGACACATACACACACACCTACACACGCTCACCTGCTGTTGCTGCAGAGGTCTGACTCGGGTTCACTGGCCGAACCGAGGCAGTTCCGGTCCACGTAATAAGTAGCGCACTGTGGCGCGCTACCTTGGGTCAGGTGACCACGGACTAAACCATATGTGGTGAATTGTTATAAAGTATGGTTAATTTATGTGTTCTGGAGGAAAAGTGGCGCAGCCATATGGGGGGTATGTTAGTGCCACAGTACTGGGGTTAGATTTACAGGGATTCTGTAAGTTTGTGTTATTTTTCCCAGTTTATGTTTCTTAACCCCTGTGTTTTGTTAAATGGTTTGCCCGGGGGAGGGGCCAAGGGGGTATTTAAAGAGAGCTCAGCTCACTTGAAGGTGTGTTCGGCTGAGGAGCATACAGACTGGCTGCCTGATTCTTGTACATATCTTTTGCCTCCATCTTGTTGTAAATATTATTCCTGCTGGGTTTTTTTTACGTTGCCACCTGTGAGTATTTTGGTTTTTTTTTGGTGTAATAAAAAAGCAAATCACCCAACAAAAGTTTGCCGACTGGGCCATCATCTATCCATCCATCAACACAAAGTATCGAACCCCGACATTTGGTGTCAGAAGTGGGATGGCCAGTCGACGAGGGCGCCTCCGGTACACAGGAAGACGTACCGGGTTGCGCTCACAAAAGGAGGAACCAGTACAGGACGAAGATGGCGAGGAGGGAGCCTGGTCCACAGCCGAGGAGGACGAAGGGGGTGCAGCGGCTCCAGTCCTGCAGGCCGGCCCTGGAGCTCCAAGTCCAGGAGAGGAGCTGGTGGCGGTCATGAGGACCTTCCTGGAGGGACAGCAGAGAAGAGAGGAGGGGTTTCTGGCAGAGCTCCGGGGACTCCGGGCTTCGTGGCCAGCCCCGCAACTGGGTCAGGCTGTAGCAGGGCCGAGGCCGGTAGCACCTGTTCCTGCACCTATCCCAGAGATCGGGTCCCTGTCACCATCTGAGAGGTCGCTGATGAGCCTGAGAATGGACTTACCGACACCCGCCGCACCGCGCCGCAGTTCACCCTTAAGGGCGCCAAGGTTTGGGGTGAGCAGTGGGTCAGAACCTCCGAGGCCGGAGGGCAGACCCTGTGGCGACCCCAAGATTCCCCAGTACCTGGCTGGGGAGGACATTGAAAATTACCTGCTTCGCTTCGAGCGGATTGCCAGAACGTGGGGTTGGCCAGATGGTGAGTGGGCATGTCGCCTGGTGCCGCTACTCACTGGGAAGGCGCTAGAGGCATACACCGCTATGGACGAGGAGAGGGCTCATTCGTACCCGGACCTGAAGGCGGCACTCCTGACCAAGTTTGACGTCTCACCGGAGACGTATCGCCAGCAGTTCCGGGCCATGGCAATTCCACGGAGAGAACCCAACAGAGACTTACCACCGCTTAAAGGGTCTCTACCGTCGGTGGATTCGGCCAGAGCAGCATACCAAGGAGCAGATCGGTGAGCAGGTCATTTTGGAGCAGCTGCTGCGAGTCTTCCCAGCAGACATCCGCACCTGGGTGAAGGAGCACGAGCCGACGGACGGGCTAGCTGCAGGCAAGCTCGCACTGCAGTACCTCAACGCACGGAGGGGAGGCCCGCCTGCCTACCACGGTGGTCCCAGTCGTCAGGTGCCGTCGCAGCCCAGACCAGCAGCCAGAGCCAGCCAGCATCTGCCTGGAGACGCCCGGCCTGCACCTCGCCAGCGCAGCCCCGGTAAGGAGTTCATCTGTTTTTACTGCCAGCAAGCAGGGCACAAGGCTTCGTTGTGCCCCATCAGAAAAGCTAAGCTTAGCGGGGCATGTTACACTCCTCGGGTTGAGGTTGCAAGTACTGGGGGAGGGCAACAGCGCTTTAAGGATGTTACCATTAATGGTGAAGCTGTGACTGCTCTGATTGACTCGGGGAGCTTCCTGACGCTGGTCCGAAGGGAGTTGGTGCCAACGGGCATGGTGGATTATAGCAGAAGGGAAGACATTTTGTGTGTGCACGGGGACAGCCATTCCTACCCCACAGCTGAGGTGACGGTGGTGGTGGCTGAGCAACCGTACCTGCTGACTGTTGGGGTAGTGGAAAGGTTACCCGTGGCTGCTATCCTGGGGTGGGACTTACCTGTGCTGCTGGACGTGCTGCTGGAGGCCGGCCCCAAAGACAGTGACCTGGGGAAGGGCTTGTCCGGTCATGTGATCACCCGCGCCCAGGCCAGGGCGGGGGTGACGGCCGACCCAGGGCCGGAAAAGGGGCCCGATCCAGAACTATTCTCAACCCTGGACAGCAGTTTGTTTGAGGGGGCCGTGAAGGGGCCCAGGAAGTCTCGCCGCCAGCGGCGGTTTGAAAAGGGGCTGAAGTCCGGAGCCCGACTGTGCAAAGGGCATATGGGAGGTGCCAGAGGACATTGGGGCCCTGCAAAAGGGGGATGGGACTCTGAAGCCCTTGTTCGCCAAGGTGGTTGGGGGGCTGGATATGTCAAAAGGGGAGAAAGAATGTTTTGTTGTTGACAGTGATGTTTTGTATGCAGTGGCGGATGGTGTCAAACGCCTTGTGGTTCCTGTGTCATGTCGGCCGATGATAATGCACCTGGCACACACCTTGCCTTGGGCAGGTCATCTTGGCCGCAACAAAACATATTTGCGCATATCCTCCAGGTTCTATTGGCCTTCCATGTATGTTGATGTGCAAACCTTCTGCAAAACCTGTCCCACCTGTCAGAAAACTTGCTATGTCCGCCAGTCCGACCGAGCCTACCTACAACCCCTGCCCGTGATCTCCACTCCGTTTAGGCGTGTGGCCATGGACATTGTGGGCCCATTGGTGAAGAGCAGTGGGGGGCACCAGTACATCCTGGTGCTCTGTGACTACGCCACACGGTTCCCGGAGGCTTTCCCCCTGCGCACGGTCACTGCTCCTGCTGTTCTGCGTTGTCTTGTCCAGTTGTTTTCCAGGGTTGGTGTACCGGACGAGATCATCACAGACCAGGGGACCAACTTCACCTCCAGACTCCTGCAGCTCTTCCACCGGCAGCTGGGGATTTCGGCGATCAAGACCACCCCGTACCATCCTCAGACGGACGGCCTGGTCGAGCGCTTCAATCAGACCCTGAAGAAGATGCTGCAGAAGTTTGTGGACGACACCGGGAGAAACTGGGACCAGTGGCTGCCCTACCTGCTTTTCGCCTACCGGGAGGTTCCCCAAGCGTCCACAGGGTTTTCCCCATTTGAGCTCCTGTATGGCTGGGAGGTACAGGGGCCATTGGATCTGCTGCGGAAGACCTGGGAGGCTCCCACAACTGGCACCAGCGACCAGGGTGTGGTCCAGTTCGTGCTGGAGATGAGGGACCGGTTGGCGGCGTACAGAGAAGAGGCAGAGGTCAACCTTCGTGAAGCCCAGCAGACCCAGAAGGCGTGGTACGACCGACAGGCCAGGCACAGGGAGTTCCAGCCCGGCCAGAAGGTCCTACTCCTCCTGCCATCCTCCAACAGCAAGCTGCTGGCCAAATGGCAGGGCCCGTACACCGTCCTCAGGAAGATGGGCCCGGTGACGTACGAGATCCACCACCCGGACAAGAAAAGGGCGAAGCAGGTTTACCACGTCAACCTGCTTGCTGAAGGAGTGGAAGGAGGCTCCGGTTCGGGTTCCTGTGGCGTCCCTGCTGGTGACGGCAGTGGACAGCGAGGGGGAGGAGGAGTCTACCCTCGCCGACCTCCGACAGTCTGCGGAGCCTGCTCTCGGGCACCTCTCTGCCACCAAGTCCAGCCAGCTGTGCCAGGTGTTCCAGGGGGTCGCCAAGCTCTTCGCGGCCAACCCGGGGAAGACTGGCCTCGTGGAGCATGTGGTCCGGCTGAAAGACAAGGGGCCGGTTCGTCAGAGGGCCTACCGGGTGGCCCCAGCATCTTGTGGCCAAACTTCAGAAGGAGGTGGAGGAGATGCAGCGCTTGGGGGTGATCGAGCCGTCGCAGTCTGAGTGGTGTAGCCCGGTGGTCATTGTGGGGAAGAAGGACGGTTCCCTGCGCATCTGCATCGACTTCCGGAAGGTCAACGCCATGTCAGAGTTTGACGCCTACCCGATGCCCCGACGGATCGACGACCTGCTGGAGAGGATTGGTCGGGCTGGGTTCATCACCACCCTGGACCTCTGTAAAGGGTACTGGCAGGTACCCCTGGAGCGGCCAGTCGTCCCTGCACAGCGTTCCAGACACCTGGGCCTCTTCCAGTTCACGGTGATGCCCTTCGGCCTACATGGAGCACCGGCAACTTTCCAGAGGCTGATGGACCGTGTCCTGCGGGGGTGTGAGGACTGCAGTGCT
The DNA here is from genome assembly GCF_045865225.1 of Trachurus japonicus. Lineage (NCBI taxonomy): Eukaryota > Metazoa > Chordata > Actinopteri > Carangiformes > Carangidae > Trachurus > Trachurus japonicus. The sequence goes on along the minus strand of NC_140919.1, from coordinate 13,711,204 downwards.
GCCTACCTCGATGACGTGGTCATTTTCAGTGCCACCTGGGAGCAGCACCTGCGTGATCTGGAGCGGGTCCTGGGCCAGATCCAGCAGGCAGGCCTGACGCTGAATCCAGCCAAGTGTCAATGGGCCAGGGAGGAGGCGAAGTACTTAGGGTACCGGCTTGGACGAGGGGAGGTCCGACCACAGGTGGACAAGGTCGAGGCCGTCCGTAGCTGCCCACGCCCTCGCACGAAGAAGGAGGTGAGGTCCTTCTTGGGCTTGGCCGGCTGGTACAGGAGGTTCGTCCCACAGTTCGCCACCATCGCAGCACCTCTGACAGCACTGACGGCGAAGGACCAGAGGAACCCGGTCATCTGGAACGAGGACTGCGAGGCAGCGTTCCAAGCTCTCAAGGCCTGTTTGTGCTCTTCGCCAGTTCTGAGGAGCCCGGACTTCAGCCAGCGGTTCCTGGTTCAGACCGATGCCTCAGCGGTGGGACTGGGGGCAGTCCTGGCCCAAGGTGAGCCGGGTGACGAGCGACCGGTGCTGTACCTGAGCCGGAAGCTGCTGCCACGGGAGACCAGATACTCTACTGTGGAGAAGGAGGGCCTGGCCATCAAATGGGCCCTGGAGAGTTTGAGGTACTACCTGCTGGGAAGGGAGTTTGACTTAGAGACTGATCACAGAGCTCTGACCTGGATTAACTCCATGAAAGACCACAACAGTCGTCTCACCCGATGGTACCTCTCTCTCCAGCCATTCCAGTTCCAGATCCGACATCGAGCTGGCAAGACCAACGTTGTGGCAGATTATCTCTCCAGGTTGCCGCACATCGTCAACCTCGGGGAGGAGGGGGATAATGTGACGGAGCGCCTTTGAACGCCCCGTCATTCCTGACCGGCGCGCTCTCTCTCCCAGAGAGTGCCGGTGTCGGGGGCGTGCGCTGCGCCCTCATTGTTCCGGCGGAGCCAAGCTCCTTATAAACTGTTCCCGCCGGGCCGCATCTCGCGGTCCAGCGGTGTGGCATAAACTTTTCCCGTGCCCTGAACTCTGTTCTCCCCACTGTGGGTCGTCGAGGGTGCACACTCGGCGCCTACATGACACATACACACACACCTACACACGCTCACCTGCTGTTGCTGCAGAGGTCTGACTCGGGTTCACTGGCCGAACCGAGGCAGTTCCGGTCCACGTAATAAGTAGCGCACTGTGGCGCGCTACCTTGGGTCAGGTGACCGCGCTGCGCCCTCATTGTTCCGGCGGAGCCAAGCTCCTTATAAACTGTTCCCCGCCGGCCGCATCTCGCGGTCCAGCGGTGGCATAAACTTTTCCCGTGCCCTGAACTCTGTTCTCCCCACTGTGGGTCGTCGAGGGTGCACACTCGGCGCCTACATGACACATACACACACACCTACACACGCTCACCTGCTGTTGCTGCAGAGGTCTGACTCGGGTTCACTGGCCGAACCGAGGCAGTTCCGGTCCACGTAATAAGTAGCGCACTGTGGCGCGCTACCTTGGGTCAGGTGACCGCGCTGCGCCCTCATTGTTTCCGGCGGAGCCAAGCTCCTTATAAACTGTTCCCCGCCGGCCGCATCTCGCGGTCCAGCGGTGGCATAAACTTTTCCCGTGCCCTGAACTCTGTTCTCCCCACTGTGGGTCGTCGAGGGTGCACACTCGGCGCCTACATGACACATACACACACACCTACACACGCTCACCTGCTGTTGCTGCAGAGGTCTGACTCGGGTTCACTGGCCGAACCGAGGCAGTTCCGGTCCACGTAATAAGTAGCGCACTGTGGCGCGCTACCTTGGGTCAGGTGACCACGGACTAAACCATATGTGGTGAATTGTTATAAAGTATGGTTAATTTATGTGTTCTGGGGGAAAAGTGGCGCAGCCATATGGGGGGTTGTTAGTGCCACAGTACTGGGGTTAGATTTACAGGGGTTCTGTAAGTTTTGTGTATTTTTCCCAGTTCATGTTTCTTAACCCCTGTGTTTTGTTAAATGGTTTGCCCGGGGGAGGGGCCAAGGGGGTATTTAAAGAGAGCTCAGCTCACTTGAAGGGGTGTTCGGCTGAGGAGCATACAGACTTGCTGCCTGATCCTTGTACATATCTTTTGCCTCCATCTTGTTGTAAATATTCCTGCTGGGTTTTTTTTTTTACGTTGCCACCTGTGAGTATTTTGGGTTTTTTTTTGGTGTAATAAAAAGCAAATCACCCAACAAAAGTTTGCCGACTGGGCCATCATCTATCCATCCATCAACACAAAGTATCGAACCCCGACACCAGGATTTTGGATGAGTTCAACCGTTGCAAGGGCATTTTACTTCGAAAAGAGTCTATAAATATAAAAAGAAAAAAATGATTGGAAACTGATTTGAATAAAAAAAAAAACAAAAGGTGTCATCGACTGTTGCTGTGGTAACTGGTTCTAGGCATGAGTTAGCCTGGAGGTAAGGCATCTAATGCATTTGCCTCAAAGATACAGTATGCTGGCCTTTATTTATGTGAAATGGTACCATAGTACAGCAGTTTCTGGTGGTGTTATCTCATATGAGCACAGATGAATGTCTGCATTTAGTTAAGGTTAAGGTTTTCATTCATTACATAAAACCCTGTGCAACTCTACTGTAAGATCTGGTTTGTTTGATGTTTTCTCCGTTTTGTTTTTTACTGACGTAATGTTCATTTCTTTGTGATTTGTTAAAAGTGAGTGGGGTTGTACCCAAACATTGGGGTTTCATCATCACAGTGTTTATCATTTTTTGACAGAAGCACCAACTTAGAAACTCACCAGATGAGCATCAGAAAAAATAAATTATGCTAATAGCTGAAATGCAGCAACTCTGTTCCAGTGTTTAACTCACTGAGTGACACCTCTCCCTCTGGGAGAGGAGTCCTATAGGAACCAGCAGGTGACAACAATGCCATACACAAAATAAATTAAAAACACTTTTTCTCTTTTTCTTTTTAATTATGCAGATTGGTTCAATAATATATGCAAATAATCTGAGGAAAATGAGACAAGAGCTCATGCTAAGCAAATGAAATTCTCCCCAAAAGACACCAAGAATGTGATTTACTGTACTTGAAAAAAAATAAAAATAAAATGTTTCTCTCCTGGAAAAGTACTTTAGCAATATCAGACTTGCAAGTTGTTGCATTGAAAATGGATTTAAAATTGATTATGACCATTTGGATATGGTCAACGCCTTCCCCTTGCTATCGGTGATCATTGGAATGCCTTTCAGACAAATGACATTAAATTTAATGAGCGCCACACACATTCGTATAACACAGAATGACTCAACAAGTGAATGATAATGCTAATTAGCAAGTGGAAGCGAAGTGAGACTTGCAGCTGTGGGTAGAGATGCAACAGTTAATTGTATCATATTCCATAATCTCATTTTAATAAAATATTTAACCAACACTCCTGAGAGAGCGGAGCAGGGAGAGTGAGAAAATGAACTGTACCTATAAGAGCAAGCATTAGCAAATTACCCCCCTCAAGTCAAACTGCCCACCAACTGGCAAGTACTGAGTCATGAAAATCCAGTAGTATATGTAGTTTGCAAAGTCTAAGGTTATAGTGTGGATTTTGGATGGAATATTTATGTGTTTTCAACGTTTTACAGCTCATTGTTATTCAGCACGTACATTACAGTGAATAAACAAGAGCCTCACAATGCACCAGGCCTTGTGATTCATGGTAATTTAAATGTGTCAGTTATTAGTTAAATGAGGGAGTTTTTATAAGGAGACATGGTGGGAATTTAAACATGGGTGCCCCCCCCCACTTTGTTACCAGAAAACAAGGGCACTCAGACAGAGAGAGAGAGAGGAATATTCAAATTATCCACATACACCCTTAAATTTTATGGGCTCTTCCCTGGCTGGAGTAAAGCCGTTCACTACTTTTTGTATAATCCTACTGACGGATAAACAGACCAAGTTTTTTTCTTTTTTTCCCCCTTTTTTAATAACCCGCTTGGCAGAGGTAATAAACATATGCATCATGTCAATTTGCAAAGGCCAAATGTGTAGAACTGGTGGGCGGCAGCAAGGCACTTCCTGTTAACATACGGGCCTTCTCAGTGTTTTCAAGGCTACCAAATAACCTACACAGTAATATGTTTGACACATTAATATTGTATCACTATGGGCTTTTCAAAAATATTGCAGTTGACAGACATCTGTGCTTTCAAAAATGTGAATGAGTGTGTCATTCTGCTTATAGGCAGAGGAAAAAATAATGTGAGCAATCGTGACCGACCTCAGTGATCTGAGTCATCAAATCTCAATGCATTTTCAATGCGTCTCAGGTGCATTCACACCTGTACTTATAGCTGTCCACTTGTGATCGGTGTGGTTAGAGCTTCAGGTATATCTATCTATCTATCTATCTATCTATCTATCTATCTATCTATCTATCTATCTATCTATCTATCTATCTATCTATCTATCTATCTATCTATCTATCTACACGGAATACCTGAATATCCCACATGTTCCTATTCCATTTATTTACTCTTCTAAATGACAGGAACATGGCCTTTCGTGGCCGGGGTTTCACCCCACTCGCTGTCAGCTGCCAAGCCTTTGTTTTCCCTCACAAAGAACCATTCAGGCATGACCAAGTCCCGTCCTTCAGTTTCCACCTAATCATCACTTCACTGGTTGACAAGGACGCTCATAAAAGTGGTGAATTATTTGGCTCGGGTCGAATTGAGCTTTTCATCACGTCATCGCTGAAGGATATTTCACAAATCCAAACACTGACAGATTTTGCGCGTCGGTCGACATTGACCCGCAGGACGTGTTTTCCACCCGTTGTCTGGTTGGAGGTGAGGAAAAGGAAGAGGTAGGATAAAAAAAGAAAAAAGAAAGAAAAATGGCCTGATGGACGGATTAGAGCGTAAGGTTGAGTCAAGAACTTGTCTGTTTCCGTATCCTCCCAAGATGCGTGTGCGTGAGATGAATTAAGCGTCAGTGGAACTTCTTTCTGTTTGACCTCTTCAGCCCATTATAAAAGCATTTGTGCTCCTCTCACTTCAAAGGAGTTTTTTCTTTCTTCCAAAAAAATAAAAATAAAATAAAAATAAAACAGCAAAGGGAGTGGGAGAACTTTTGCTTGTGCTAAAATTGCCTTTAGCAGTTCTATTGATGGGATTGGACATAGCCTTTATTTCAGAGCCAAAAACCGACGTGAAAAATATTTCTCCCTTTCTTTTTTTTTTCTTTGTGCACCCAGCCAGAATATATGACTTAAATCTCAAATGTTTTCACACTGATATCAGAATTGTAGAACTCAAACAAATGCTGGGGGCCAAAATCATTGTACTTATCTTTGGCCAAAACAGCATTAGTTTGAAGAGAGCAAAAAGTACAGAATATAGAGTCGAGATATCCTCAGAACTTTTAATTGATTCAAAGAGCAGTTCCAAATTGGTTTTCAAAATGTTTTGGGAAAAAATGCAACTGCATAATTTAAACTTGAAACAAAGTAATGAGATTAATACTTTTTTTCCCCCCGATGGACTGGGTGTGCACATTTAGACATGAGTGCTAGGCATACATGAAGATATTGTATGCATGAACATATCTGTACATGTTTGTGCAACTAGCATCAAAGAGTCTTTACTACAGTATGTGCAAATGTCTTCAAACATATTCTGCCTTTTTTTTTAAAACTTTTTCAGTTGTGGTCAATGCTGATAATAATACAGCAAAACAAAACAAAACAAAACAAAAAAGGTGCCGCCAAAGTATAGAGATATGATGCTGTGGTTTGTTTACCACGCTTTAATGACTTTCATGTCTTTGTTGTAATTATTAAACTGAATTCTAAGAGAGAAATGCTCTGTTCTCAACCCCCTGTTATGAGTCCCAGGCACGGTCCAAAATAAAATCCTCTAAAGCATCAGATAGAAAAATAGTATTTTATAATAAATGATGCACAGAGATCTACAAAGGAATATAAACCAGAGCTGAACAGAAAGTATTTTTGCTCTCATTGCAGTCACTAAGCCTAAACTCAGGTTATATAGGGAGTTATTGATCAGCGCGTATACAAACCATACTGTGTTCTGGATCTATTATAAAAAAGGTTGGTGCATGCTGACCAATCGAGAGGTCATCTAACTGCTGCTTTGTTAGCCGAGAAAAAATAAATCTATTACTTATAATATTTATCTTTAAAACACGGTTTCGATTTCTCCACAATGCAAAGCAGCGGAGGAAGCAAGCTTTGTATTCGATCCTGCTCTCGGCTTACTTTAGCGCTTCCATTTTAAGTAGAACAAGTCGGAAAGCGATATATGGATCGTGAACTCCAAGCCATAGATACAGAAAGCAGAGTGCAGCTGGAGTGAGGAATAGAATGACTGTTTAACCTCGGAAACATTTCTATGTATCGTTCATGTCCACATCGATCTAGAGGAGCAGATGGTGAAACTGGGCAGTTTTCTGTTGTGTTGTTCAATTACTGTAGATAAATTTGGGTGTTTTTATTTATTTATTTATTTTTTTACCCCAACTCAAACATCTGTGTTGGATGGATACTGGTTTACACATACAAGAAAACACCACCTTAAAGGGATAGTTCACTCAAAATTGAAATTTCACTCATTATCTACTCACCCTCATGTGGACTAAGGGCTGGGAGAAGTTTCAGAGTCCTCTGTGGCTTCTCTGAGTTACAGGGGGTCTCGGCGTAGCAGTGCATGTCCATATAACGGTTGCAAATGGATACCAACTGTCTTTGTATCAAAAAGACACACCAAAAAACATCCAAATACCTCCATGCTGCTTGTATGTAATGTCCGTCTTGTATTGAAAAAAAAAAAGAAAAAGTCTATTTTTCAAGCTTGTTTGTAGTGGAAGCTCCTCGAAGCTCCTTTTCCCGGTTTGCCAAATTTGGACAAACCAGGGTCTGTCCTCTTCCCAGTTCGTCCAAATTTGACGAACCGGGAAGAGGAGCTTCGAGAAGCTTCCGCTACAAAACAAGCTTGAAATATAGACTTATTTAATTTTTTTCGGGACAATTTCGCATTTCGGGGCTTCAATACAAGACGGACATTACATACAAGCAGCATGGAGGTATTTGGATGTTTTTTGGTGTGTCTTTTTGTTACGAAGACAGTTGGTATCCATTTGCAACCGTTATATGGACATGCACTGCTACGCCGAGACCCCCTGTAACTCAGAGAAGCCACGGAGGACTCTGAAACTTCTCCCAGCCCTTAGTCGACATGAGGGTGAGTAGATAATGAGTGAAAATTAAATTTTGGGTGAACTATCCCTTTAAAACAGCATTATGCTTTGGACTTTACAACATTATACCAGCCCCTCCTCTAATTAGAATAACTTTATCATTAAAACTTACATCGTATGGGGCTCAACAGGCAGTTACTGATATTACAGACAGAACCGCATGACATTTCACAAACAGGCTGCCTGACACATCCAGTTCACACATCCAGGACACAGATTGGGTGTCATTCGGATCTAGCAACACCAGCAGCACCCATGACGACAACCCAACAAATCAACAGTGAGTGAAATCTCTGCAGGCCGCGCTACAAAATAATGACCAGATGTAATTATTGACCTATCTCGTCAGCCATGGTCTTGTAACACCTGCTCTTATCTCTGCAAAGTGATTTTCGGTTATTAGGTGTCGTCGGGTATTCTTCAGAAAGACACCTAGACACACTGCTGAAGCACAGAGACAGATGGCGTTCAGTCTAAAATTGAGCACAGTGCTTCACGTCACAGAGTCAGGAGGGTCAAATCCCAAATGGGCTTCCATAATTAACTTCACTCTGGTCTACAAAGGCGAGGGGGAAAGGCAAGAAAGAATGATATTTTCTTATTAGTTAGTGGATCATAATGGATCAGATAGGGGAGCCGAGGACCTGATTAGCGATTCTGCTGCCACCCTCTTTCATGAGAAGATGTGTGATAAGTCCCATCCATCAACCCTGACTGGCTCATTCAAAGTGATGGGAGAAGTGAGCCTGTCTGTTTATCTGCACTCCGTCTTTTTTTTTTTTTGATAAGCCCATAGTCTGAGGACACAGGAGAGACTGGCATTAGAGATGGGAGCCTCGGTGGAAACAACGGTTGATTTCCCAGCATAGGAGAGACATCTGCTGGCTACCAGCTGTCTTACAGCTCCGTGTGTATCATCACCACTGAGGAAAGCTTCCTTCACCTTTGACTTCCTTAAACCTCGTCAGTGGCTGTGGTTTTTATGTTTTATGTTCATGTCATCTTTTTTTTCCAGAATGAAAGCACATCTACAGGATTACAGATTAGAAGACATGTAATAACTGTTATAGCAAATGTTTGTCTTCAAATGATGCTGGATGAGTAACACTATTTTTCTAATAGAGTTAGGATGCTGCGGGCTCCAAGAACCTTAATATATTTATTTATATATTTATACTCCTTTTGGTCACAGAAATCAAAACACAAGACAAATTACTGGGTGTAGATGAAGAGCTGTCTGGCAGCCATTGCAGACACCCCAGATGTCAGATTTCTCCACCACTGCATGTAAGCCATAAAAATGTTCTGGCTCAACAAAGATAATAGTTTAATGGCGGGAATCCTTCATTTGATCCGCAGCCAAAATAACTTTGCCAAAAGCCGACGAGTCAACCGGATTTCAGCCAAATCCATTTGCAAGTTTTTAGTCGTAACACTGAAAAGTTAAAGAACAGAGACAGAAACGTTATTCTGTCCAACTTCGCTGGCAGATTAATGCTTAGATTTTTTAATATGAATAAAATGCTGAAATTACAGAGGTGAATTTTTGTTATCAGTTGCATTAAAATTATATAATTAGTTATATCATTAATGTGGTTACAGCTCTATGATAATTTCCCTTTTACTATCATTAATTCCTCATTATGTCAAACTTCATTTAACCTCCAACTAATACAGTAACCGTTGTTTCCCTCCTTTCCCTGCTGCATTCCAGTGAAGGTAAATAGATTAGCAATTAGGAAAGTGTATTTCTGTCGTCATTATTTCAGGAGAGTGATTTTTGAGTTGTAAATATGTTTGTTCACTCATGCAGAATCACATTTAGTCAGTCAGTCCAATGATTTGTGGTTCAGCGGAAAGGCACTAATTCAAATGACACATGGCCACACACAACGGGGTCTTGTTTACTGCGGTGAGGTGAACTGGGACTGGGTTTGCAAATGATCTTAGCAGGACTTAATGGAACAGGAAGCATGTGAGGACGACGCTTGTTTACCACCTCCAAAAGAAAAAGTCGTGGGCTACCCTGTGGAGACGACAGTTTTCAGCTAGGAGTGAGCAAATGAGCAAATTACGAAATTATGGACCGCAAAAAATTTTTGGCAGCCTCAAACTGTGCTGTTTACATGTGTGTGTGTGTGTGTGTTTTTGTGTGTGTACGAGGGCATGCGTGTCGGTGTGTGTATATGCACAAAAACATGTGTTGTTCTTCTTGCTGTATTTGCACAGACAGATCCGCCAGACATGAACAAACTTCTCTCATTATTTATCAATTTAGCTCATATCCACATTTAATCAACACAGCCATATTTATCTCCAGCTGCTCCCTGTTGTTTTGATGCCGCAGTTATATGGGCAGCAATCTCCAATTCACAGCCATATGCTGCCAAGCTAATTCTTGAGAGAGGTCCATGTTTAAAATGACTGTTTGCTGTGGTTGCCAAGTCTGCTCTGAGTGGAATTAATTAAAAAGTACTATATTATTCCATCTGCCCCTGCACATATTGGCAACCTCAGAGTTTTACACTTGTGGGAGACAATTGGAAACTAAGTTGGAAAAAATATAATCTTCATGGGGGTGTGTTGGAGATCGCAGTGGGGCGACAACGGGCGCAGAGGGTTGGAGCTACTATTCACACTGGGGCTACAAATAAATGAACACATGGATGCTGAGGATGCAGAAACGCTTCAGAGTCCAACGCTCTACACTCCACACTAGTCAGCTGATGAGCCGCGGATCAAACCACAGGCCACCAGCATTTTGGATGCAGTCATTATATTTGGTGGACAAGTAGGACAAAGTTTAGAGCTAACAGCACTGTGATGTGTAATTCATGAAGTGTAACGATTTCATTCACTCCAAGCTGCATTCACGCTGTTTTTCAGTGTGCTTATTACTAAATATGCACACACTTATTGGCTTGTCACTATTAATCCTAAAGTTGTTCAGAAATGGCCGTTTGTCCTGTTTGTCGCGCCTCCTTCCACGAGTTTTCACGAGTTGCCGCATGAGTTTACCCGAGTAAGGAAAACAAACTTGATTGGTCGTTATCGAGTGGGCGGGATATTCAAAGCTTGGGGCAAGACCGAGCTCCGTGTGTGTGTGTCTCAGACGTTTGACTGACGGATGACGGATCCAATATTAGTGGCTGAAGACTCGTGAGCAACGTGACGCATAATTCGTGCACCTGCATTATCCAATGTGAAAAAAAACTACCCCACTTTCATCCCAGATTTACTCGAAAATAGAATTTTGCACAAAGTATCGTCTGATAGATGAGTTATTACGGCTCAAATTCAATTTTCTTTTCTGAACACTTTCTTTAAGCCCAACTGGTCAGCATGTGTGTGTAAACTGGATGTGTTAGTGTAGTCTATAAGCTTTGCAGTGTCCAACAACTGTCTGTTTACCTATAATATAATGAGATGGTGTGCCGGGGAAAGTGTCCACCAACTTTATACTGCAGGTTATGCTGCGTAATGCCATCCTACATATTTTAATTACATTTACATAAAAGAACAACTGTTACTATAACTCCTAGGATGTGTCTGCACTGATGCACTGATAAATGACTGGTATTGTACACACACTTTGACTGGGTATTTAATTGGCTGTGGGCTCTGGATACAACAGCTTCTCCTCTCACACTTCTAGCCATGCCTACCGTTGCTATAGAAACATCAGAGAGAGAGAAAGAGAGCCACTGACTGAACTTGGAGAGGTGTGTGTGTGTGTGTGTGTCTGTGTGTGTGTGTGTGTGTGTGTGTGTGTGTGTGTGTGTGTGTGTGTGTGTGTGCGTGTGCATGCGTGCGTGCGCCTCCACACACGTGTGTCCATGTGCAACGGTGACAGAGTGAGATTTCAAAGAATACTGTTGAGCTGTGTCTAATGAGCGGTGTGTACTCACACTCTCATCTGTATGGTGAATGCAGAAGGCTGCAGCAGGTCACATCTGACTGAGAGTCAGCATTACTCCCAGCAATCGCACACACACACTCACCCACTCACACACAAAGTCTTTTCCTCCTCTCCCTGACACTTGGCCACCATGTAAGTCAGCAAGAGCAAACTCTGAAAATTAGCACATGGTGACATTTCCAGTGTGTTCAGGTTCTCCGCTGTGTAAAGGACTGTATCAGTAACAGTGGCTTTGCACACCGACACCCACAGGATCTGCTCTTGTGCACTGATAAAACTGTCGTCCAGGAATAGACCCAAAAGAGTAACACATTATCTATAACACATCTCAATAACACATTATAACCATACTTATAATGAGGTATAATGCAGTTATAACACTGTATAACTATAGTTATAAACATTCATAAATGATCATAATGCTTTATAACTATAACACTATAAAGCATTTTATCTTGACTTATAAGGTCAGGTATTATAATAGGTTATAATTGTTAGTAACATGCTGACAATGCCCACATTTATGATGCATTATAAATATAGTTATAATGTGTTATAATTGGCTTATAAACGTGTATAACTATCATTATAAACACTCATAAATCACATAAGACTTTATAACAATAAGCATAACACATTATAGAGCATTATAACACTATTATAATACTAAGACCTTATAAGCCATTATAAAATGCTGTATGATGTGTTATGCTTATTGTTATAAAGCCTTATGATAATTAATGAGTGTTTATAATGATAGTTATACACGTTTATAAGCCAATTATAACACATTATAACTATATTTATAATGCATTATAAATGTGGGCATTGTCAGCCAGTTACTAACAATTATAACGTATTATAATACCTGACCTTATAAGCTATATAGTGTGTTATGCTTATTCATTATGATAATTTATGAGTGTTTATAATTATAGTTATACAGTGCTATAACTGCATTATAACAAATATTATAAGTATGGTTATAATGTATTATAGAGATATGCGTTAAGAAAAGTGTTACCCAACATTTTCAATGTCGCATGCAGGGCCACGGCTGAGCTATTGCTCATCTTGACTGAGTTTGTTCTCACTGTACACAATTTCTACATTAGGTGAATGAATGCTGTCATGTGTAAATCAAATGCAAAGCTTTTCCTAGGAGAAGCAGTGATATCAGAGGTGAGAAAAAAGCAACTGACACCAGACTCCAGGGGTGAGAGTTGTAGGTCTTTACAGCCTTTTTAATGTTAAAGAACAAACACATAGCCGAAGGGTGTATTCTATACTGTATGTTGTGTTGCCTCACTGAAACGGGAACAGAGGCAGATTTAATGGTTTAATCTACTGTACTGACACAAGAACAAAGCCACAGCTGTCTTCAGCACAAACTGTTTTCACACAGCTTAAATAAGAATGGTACAACACTGCATCACGGCCATTAAGGATAAAAAAAGTGTTTGAAAGTCAGAACTTTCAAGTTTAAAGCTGGAAATTTAGATGAATAAAACCTAGATACTCTTTGACATTATAGAGTCACAAATATGCAAGAAAAACTCACAGATCTGCAGGATTCTGGGGTAAAATAACAAGCATGTGTTTATTAGTAGGTGTGGGAATCGTTTACTATTTCACGATTTGATTCTGATTTTTGGGGCTGCGATTCAATTCAAAATCGATTTTCGATTCAAAACGATTTGATTCATAATGATTTTGCTTGGATCCTCATGATCTACTCCAGTCGTCGCTTTGCAAGGCAGAATGGCTAAATGTAAACATGTTTAGATGGAATTGTTGAAACTGTTGCATGAAAGCAATATCACATATTGCTTAAGCAACAAAATTAAAAGTGCCTCTTTATTAAAAAAATAAATAATAGTGCTGCCTTTTAAATTCTAAGGAAATGGAGGCCGACAGCCTGCAGATTTGTTTCATTTTTCTTTTTTTAAATTGATTTTGGGACATTTTATATCAATTCTGAATCGTATTAAATGAGAATTGCGATTCTCATGTGAATCAATTTTTTTTGCAAATCCCTATTTATTAATAAATACAAGGGAAAAGTTTGATTAGTTTGATGATATCTTCCACTGCAGGCATAATTCTTAATTGGTCACACAACAAGTATTTTTTTCATAAATCTGCAACTTCTAAACTTCTCTCTTAACTCAACCCCCACCTCTCTTCCATTTAATTTCTTTTTAAACCTACATTAGCCCAAATATTCATAGACAAATAGCCCTAACATGCTGCTGTAGCAACAAGCTAAAAATAAAGGCAACTGCAGTAAAGCATCACCAATTTAGACCAAAAAAAAAAAAAGTGAACTTTCTTGACTTCTTGGCCTTGCATTATTACACCACCTGTTGTCTTTGGAGATTATGCAAACCATCTTCATTTCATTCAATTCAGGCAATCCTTTAATGTTTCTGTAAGCAACTACTTATGGCTCATGCAGCCCCTGTGTTATGTGGATCTGTTTTCTAAGTCCTAAACAAATGACAATCACTCGTGGTCTAGGGGGAGTTACTGGGTTTTGTTTGCAGTCTGAGCCCGCACTTCTATTAGATTCACCAGCAGCAAGCTGTTAGTGTAATGCAGAAACAACAGGTAGGCTTTGCTGTGTTTTTACGACTCATGCCTAATGACAGTGGTTTGCTAATAATGTGGTCTCAGAGTCGCTGTGTTACATCCACTCAACACCAAGGCTGCAATTAGACTGTCAAGGACTTGAGGGAGGGTGATTCAGGTCGTTCACGCCAAATCAGTCTTTATACACACACAGGCACGCACGCACACACACACAGAGACACTGAAGGAGATGAAGGAGGAGGAGGAGGAAACACACGCAGACACCATTATCTGCATTTCAGATTTACTTGACATTTGTGTGTGTGTGTGCACGCGCTAGATCAAGCCGCCTAGACATCACAGCTTAAAAGTCCTTTAGAATAACAACTCCCTCTGCTGCGCACACATCAGTAATCACTCAAGGTTGTTTCCAGTTTCTGAGACTCGGAAGATGCTGAATGTTTCTGATTTATGCCCAATTCAACGAAGATCTGACAAAGGGCGAGGCAGAGATACACATCTGAACCTGTAAAATGTGCGCCAGCGGTGCATAAAACATTTCTGACTCTGAACGTCTCTGCTGCGGAAATGTTTATACCTTTTAATGAAGGCTGCGGGGTCACCCTGTGGTGTGTGTATTTCTATTATTTATTCAAGTTAGTCTAACTTTTGACTCTACAATCCAAAGCCTTTGAGACGTCCTTTTTTCCTGCAGACTCACATTTCAAACAAGCAAATTTATAAATTATTTCCTGATGCAATCTGCATGCATTAAAGATTTTTAAACTAGCGCTGCATCTTCAGATCTCTGTAAAATCTTAGGGCCACCAACACACACACACGAACACACACACACACATACACAAGCTGACCTCAAACAACCAGCAACAGCAAAAGGCGGGCCGATAAACCATTCGAGCTGCCTTGTGTGCTCTGCTGAAAAAAAAAAGTTATTTGAACACGGTGCCAATAATCAGAGAGGCAACTGTTCCGGCAAAGTCAATTCGAAGCCAATTCAAACGCTCCGCTGGCTGAAGCAGTCTGAGCCATAACGTCTCTCAGATGTCATCATGACTTAGTGAGCGATGAGATGTTGCAGGTTTTTAATTAAAAAGTAAGTGCAGTACATAGTGTCTCATCTAACTGCTTCAAATTTGACTTTTTTAGAGACTTATTCTATAGTAGACCCGTTTTATATGGAATAAAGCTTGAATGTGCCATTATACCCTCTTCAATGCAACATTACTGTAATCAAACCAAGTCACTGTTTTGAACATCACATAACAATCTTTGCTGTCAACTTCAAACAGGATTCAAACAACAGGCAGTTAACTGTGATCCATGTTTTCCACTGCACATCAGACATTTGTGTTGTTATGTGTCCCATTCATAGGCTTCCTCAAATGTGTTTCACCTTACACTGTTCATAGTTATTACAACTGACTGCCATGTAATACATCATACAAATTTCTGGATCATTTCTGACAACCACCTGAATTTGTAATGGAATATAATGACCACTAGATGTCAGCAGATCTTCATAATTGATGCGTTGACTTTATAGTACAGTTTTTGAGCATCTGTTCACTGTGATCACACTCTGTTTATACTATAATAATATGTGTGTGTGTGTGTGTGTGTGTGTCTGTGTGAACCTAATATGCTACATTCTACCTTGATAAATATGATCCACACAGACTTGCCTACAAATGTGTGTCTCCATTTGTGAGTGTAAAGGAAAATGAGAGCGAGAGAGAGAGTAGGAGAGAAGGAAAAACATAGATGGGGAAACAGAGATAAATAGAGAGTGACTCCCTCCATTAGTCATGGAAGACATCCTTATTACCAAACCTCAGGATCATTAACATATTCTACCAGCAACCCCCCGGGAGCTGCACATGCCCACTCTATGTGCCGCTACATGAATCCTTGCTCTCAGAGACTTGATATATTGCCTTGAGGAGTGGGATTCCAAATAAGATTCAGATAATCTAAGCCTGTGCATGTGTGTGTGTCTCTCTCTGTGTTTGTGTATGTGTTTGTGTGTGTGCATGCATGACAAAAACAGATTTAACAGAAGACTGATGAGCAGCATCTAATGTGTTGAATGTTTGCATACTCACACTTATCTGAGCGGTGACTGAAAGCGCCCACAGCACGGCACGGAGAAACGCCCACCCTCAGTCTGCGCTGATGTATATATCAGAGCAGTGTATGTGTCGTTCTAATTACATGCTGCATCCATCCTGCTCTCCTCTCATTAAATAATGACGTTTAATCTATGGCCCAGAGCACTCGTCTGCAATAGTGCTGTGATAAGGGCAAATTAAACAATGTGCACCTCTCGGCTGGGCTGATAATGGTGCTGAATTTGATCGAAGTGATGTGTGCGAGCTTTTTGCACGGTGCACACCCCATGAATGCGTGTCAAACCAAAGTATCTTTACAACCAATGAGGCTGAGGATTGATCAATTCTAACCTTGCTCTCAAGGTTGATTGGAAAGGGGAGGTCGACCTTCACATCAGCCACAAACTCAGTATCAGATGGGCTGATAGCAACTAGTCCAAAATAGGACTCCTGATACATTTTAAAACTTAAAAGATATACTGTATATGGACAAACATTTTTTTTTATAATTGGATGTGATCAAAATGTTGCTTTTGTAGACATTTGGTATGTGTCCTTTCTCAAGTATCTGCAGGGAATTTGGATGTTCACATTCTTCCCTTATTTTTCTATAGCGACTTAGTTTTTAAAAAATGATGGGTTCTTACCAAGACTTTTTTTGTCAGAAAAGTTACTTGGATTTAAAAATAAAACTAGGACAAATGTTTAATCTGCTGCTACAAAGACATAATAAAACATGCATTATGGATTTGAAAGGTCTCATGCAATAATAATGCAACTAAGACAACGCTAGTAGCAAATCTGTGAGGCTCTACTGCCAAATGCTATTTCCACATTGTAAGATCACCATGTTGGTTCAGTGTGAATTCCTAAATGTTATTGTTAATTGCTAAATGTAATAAACACTACATGGCCAGAGGCTGTATTAATAATAGAAATTAGCTATTAGTCCTTACAATATTGGATAAAATGTCAAAGTTTGACCATATGATGGCACTAGATAGAAAGGTACAGGATCAGCAAAGTTATTACAATTCATCTTGAGGTGCCAAGAATGTGTGGACAAAAGGTTCAGGACAATCCAGCCTGAAACTGTTGAGTTCTTGCACTTAACCATCGCGTTGTCCTCCATGGTCAAGGAAGGAAGGACAAAAGGAAGGAAGTTAGGAAGGAAGGAAGGACGAAGGGAAAGAAGGAAGGAAGGAAGGATAAAGGGATAGAAGGAAGGAAGGAAGGAAGGAAGGAAGGAAGGACGAAGGGAAAGAAAGAAGGAAGGAAGGCAGGAAGGACAAAGGGAAAGAAGGAAGGAAGGACAAAGGGAACGATGGGAGGAAAGAAAGAAGGGAAAAAGGAAGGAAAGATAGATGGAGGGAGGGAACAGACTGGGTCAAAAAGGAAGGAAGAAGTAAGGACGAAGGGAAGGGAGGGAGGCAAAAAGGATTGTGGAAAGAATGAAGGGAAAGGGAAGGAAAGAAAGACGGAGGAAGGGAACAGACCAGGTCAACTGGATCAAAAGAGGAAGGAAGAAGAAGTAAGGATGAAGGGAAGGAAGGAAAGAAGGAAGGATGGAGGAAGTGAACAGATTGGGTCAATTTGACCCAGAAGGACAACAGGAGGGTTAAAAGTCAAAATGGTGACCTGCCTGTGGAGCATGAATTAAAAGAAAAGAAAAAAATCACTACAATCTAAAAGCTGCTAAGATATTTCAGTCTGAACCAAAGTGACAGAATAAATCAACTGACATTGTCATCTAAAGCGAAAGGCTTAACGTATGAAAGTGCAACAAATCCATTTCTTTGTTTGCATACTTCAGTGTAACAACTGAAGATTTGCGCACACATTGTGAATGCTTTCCTTTCCCTGCTATGTACAGGTGCAACTCCACAGACAGCCTCCTTCATTATACAGAAAAGGACTTCATTTACAACCACCCCTATAAGTATACAGAGAGAACATTATATGCATGAGCAGGTGTAAAGGTTTACAGGTGAACGTCGGTGTGACTAAATGTCTGCCAAATGACGACTGTGAACATTTGTCAGACAGGGAAATGTGCATAGATGAATAGATAAGTGGTGGATAGATATGCATCTTCCTTGTCAGTCTGTACTTTGTGCAACAGCTTTAAAAGCTGCAAATGCCATCCTGCAACATATGGCTTAGAATGAATAACATTTTTAACAATCAGGTACGCGTTCATTTAAACAAAACCCATCAACGTTTAATGAGATGCACTTAAACACTGAAAGAAAAGTGGCCAGTTGTGTTATTGAATGAGACCCGAGTGCTGCTGGGTGCTGACTAAATGATTCCAGTCACCAAGATGAGCCTCCCACGCACACACCCACACACAACGGGCTACATATGGTGTTACATGACCTTCCCTGTCCAGTGAGAGGGAGAGGAGAGCTCATACAGACACATTAAAGGTTTTACGGAGAAGAAACAGAGACGCACAGACACACCGTACAGTACCGTACTGTAAAATGCCCAAACACAGGACACACATTGTGCACCCACCAGACACCTGCTCGCATTTTTTTTTATTTCTAGTGTTCCTTTCTCTTACACACACATACACACACATTGAAACACCCTGGGAGTTATTTTGCAATGCGAATGAGCTTCTGTCACGGCCCGGAAAAGCCACATTGCGGAGGACAGTTTGAATACGTGGTTTCTAACCACTCTGTTGCATCAGCACCTCGCTGACATGCTGGGAGAAGAGGCTGTGTTTGCTGTCATGGCTGAACACAGCTTGAATTCATACAACATATAGCCGACTGCAGTGGCAGAGAAAGTGACAGACTGAAGAAAGCTATTGAGGTCCTTGGAGTAGAAGATTTAATAGAGCATGAGGGTGAAAGAATGTATGGGAAGCATATAAGCTGTGTGATTTCAGTGTATGTGTGCAGGTCTAATTAGACAGGTAGTCACGATACATGTATGTCAATAGTAAATAATGAGGAAGAGAATGAGCAAGAACATAAGGTTTATTCTGACACTAAAAATGTGCAGTGGTCCTTTGAAGATGCTGTGTCCAAGTATATATTTTAAAGGTACATTGTGTAGGAATTACTCCCATCTAGCGTTGCGGTTGTATATCGCAAGCAACTCAATCGTATTTTTCATGCTGCATTCACATGAAATTGGGCAGACGGCAGACGGACGACAGCCGCTGCACGTAACGGCATAAACAAGCCTCTATGTAAACAAGTGGTCCGTCAGCACGAGGCAAAACAATACACGTGACAATATGTTGTCACGGCGATGTGGTATTGTTTACCTGACCCACGTTTTACCGTCTTTCTCTCGACTTATGTGACTAAAATGACATGTGGTTTGTTACCGACGGCCGTCTGCCCGACTGCAGGTGAATGCAGCATCAGTGTAACGCTCCATTCCTCCTCACTGCGTTACCACGGTGACTTTTCACAGACGCCACCTCCACCTGAGCCGACAGCTCCGGTGTCTCCGCTGAGTTTCCGTGGTTTCCTACCGTCACGCTGCCACTGAACGTAAAAACATGGCGACACCACATGGCAGCCAGCACCGAGCTTACCCGCTCCATGTAGATATGAATGATATGAACGGCAAATTCAGAGCTGAAAGGAACACTTCAGTTTGTTGATGGGGGGGGGGTTACTGATTAATGAAAAACATACTTTTGAACGAAATAATAAATTTTCATGAATAGATAATAACAGGAGAAGTTACACAATGTACCTTTAAAGGAAACATAAGCAGTGGTAGTTGATATACAGGGCCATGACCAAACATGCCCTTGTCAAGCACTGTGTCAAGTTCAAGCAGCAGCCTCCCTGACTAAAAAAATAAAGCCAACATAGGAGTGCTAAAATCTTCAGTTCCTAAAACGGCTTCTTGAGTTTTACTCCCCAAAAAGTGAGTAAATCCCCGTGAACTCCCAAATTAAAATGCAAAAATTTAACAGCAGAAATAAACATGCTAACTTCCTGGTCTCTATGCTTTATTACCCACCGCCATGACAACTGCACAGCTTATAAAGTTCTGCATAATTGAGGGTGTGCTGCTTTAAGGAAGAGGAGGGGGAGGGCACGCTTGCCACAAACTGTCATGCACCAAAACTTTGGCACACACACACACACACAGACACACACATGCCCCACCTCAGGGCCCATTTTTTTGGGATTAGCTAGGATTTAGGTATACAGTCGGGCACTGCCAAGATGGTGATAGCGAAGCAGCCCACTCTCAGTTTAAAAAAACTACTGCTCCTTGGAAAACTGTGGGTCACAGAGGCTACATCCATCTTTATTTACAGCGTGTAGGACAAACAGAAGCAGAAAGAGCTCCTAGCAGGTTTGTAACAGGAGCGAGCAGAGTGACACATCGGCTTTATGTGTGCTGCACTCTGCCCTCACATCTATGGCTTCACTTCTACCCGCTCAGAAATTCAGAAAATAACCCACCGAAGACAGTTCAGATACGCGACAGAAGCAACTCCGTGATAAACACACCGTCCATATGGCTGTCAACAAAAGAACTGGCAAGAACATAAACTTTACACAGGTGGTTGTTTCTGAGTCAAGGTGGCACAGAGAAGTACAAAAATAACTCCAAATGACATTTTGAGGAGATATGCAATCATTAAATGTGTCTTTTAGAAAGTTAGAAGAGGAAGGAACAATAGCAGACTTTATATGCAAAAGGACATATGCAAAGATGTATTGAAGGGCAAACATGGCTTTTGATTGAGGATTATTTTTCTCTGTGATTTGATCATTTCTAGAATAAAGAGGAGAAAAAAAGCTATTACAATCAACACTGTAGACCTTTACTTGCACAAATTGACATTGTAGTAACATGGTGTAATTAAGTCATTTTTAAAGCTCACAAAAGTAGGATTAGTGTTATGCTGCTCTTCATGATTGTCTCAGCAGGAGACACAACAGCTGAGGGCAACAGGCAATTACACTCGACGTTTTCAACACGTTATCAGAAAATTCAGCTTTAAAAGAAAAATGTTTTGTGCTGTCAACTTGAGTAGATTCTCTCTTTCAATTGTGATGTTTACATCATACAGTACAAAAATCATTTTATCCTTCAAGTTAACTGCTTTGATACGGAGTCTGGATCGCAGTGGGTGCAGTGGGAGGCTCACCTTCCTCTGTTCAATATCTGCTGTTGTAGTATGGTGTAATAAAAACATTGCCTTACTAGAAAGCAAAGTCGTAAACCAATAATGGTGCCAAGCCTTTAATGCAGGTCCATTGATTTTTTTTTTTTTTAAAGTGCAGGGTTTGTTGTATATAAGGCAAGTGAGAGCGCTTCATTCTGATTGTTCACTGCAGTGCATGTAAACAAGACACCTTATCCCATCATTTTATTTTGCCCTCGTGTCCTGTAAGTACTGCTGTGCGTATCAATTGATTTCATGGGGGAGACAGAAGCTGGCTCTTGTAATCACAGCCAAGAAAGAGAATTAAAATAAACAAGCGGGCTAAAAGAATAGAAGCCAGACTCAAATTAAATTGTTAACAGTGTGAACAGAAGCATGTGATATGAAGGCATCAAAGAGATTAAGGAAGACTAAGAGTGGGTGCCAGAAAACTTTAGCCGCCTGGCACTTTTTTTGGCACGAGAGGAGAAATCATTACCAGACCATGTGGACAGTTTGGAGACTTTGTCAGCCCTCTGAGCACTTAGCTTCCAATTAGCCTGAACTTCCTTGTCCTTTGTTAACTTTTTTTTTTTTTCACTGCCAAAGAATTACGATAACTGCAAAGTGGGAAATATTTAAATACACATGAAAATTGCTCCAACTGTGAGTGTAGCCAGCATTTTCAACAGTTATATGGGACATTTTATTGCATCTTTCTCCCTCCAGTTCGCTGATGCTTTGTGATGGGCATGGGGTTAATGTTTCACTGCCTTCACAGTTTCAAATGAATATCTGATTACGGCTTTCATACTCTATCCTATCCAAGCTAAAAGGAAAAGGTTGCTAAAAGCCCTTTTCCAGCCAAGTAGAGCCTCAGACTTGGAGGTCATTACTGATTTGATACAAATATTGTCCAAAAAAGATTACAAAATAAAATTACTTTACAGTATCTACATATTCTTCATTCTTAAAGGGATAGTAGAATTTTTTTAAAAGTGGGATTGTATGATCTGCAAATAGCCCCTAAGTACTTTAATTGCAGTAGAAGACTCTCTGCACTCCTCCCGTTAGCAACGCCAGCCCATAGCCCTGCCCAGAGATTTACAACATACATTGTTGTGAATGGACCCAAAGAAACGGCCTATTTTCGCGGCCTAGAAGAGGTTTTACCTGGAAAAAAAATACACAGTTCCATTGTTCGCTATAATATAATTTTTTCCAGCCCCTCAAAGTGCAGTAAAAACGCAGTTTTTATTTGGAGCTAACCAACTGCTGATCGGTGGGCACTAACCCTGGGCCGGAGGGATACGTGAGTTGGTTTGGTCCAAATAAAAACTGTGTTTTTCCTGCACTTTGAAGGGCTGGAAAAAATTATATTATAGCGAACAATGAAACTGTGTATTTTTTTTCACGTAAAAACCTATTTTAGGCCGCGAAAATAGGCCGTTTCTTTAGGTCCATTCACAACAATGTATGTTGTAAATCTCTGGGCAGGGCTATGGGCTGGCGTTGCTAACGGGAGGAGTGCAGAGAGTCTTCTACTGCAATTAAAGTACTTAGGGGCTATTTGCAGATCATACAATCCCACTTTTAAAAAAATTCTACTATCCCTTTAAACTCAGTTCTCTGATGAAGTTCATGTTCAGTTTTAACAAAAAATATCTAAGCTTAACTTACTTGCTCTATTCCATTTGTCCACACCCTTGCCACCAAAAGGCAAGCAAAAAGAGAATGATGTCATAAGATCAACGCAATAAAATAATAAGTGGAGCTCATACAAATATAAACAGAGCAAAAACATATTTTGTTTCCTACACAGTCCTTCAGAATAATACTTTGTTGTAACAATGTCAAACAGAGACTGCACTAACATTTTAATAAATTACTAAAGAGCATTTAACATACAGTATAAAAAAGAATCACCAACCTGCACCTGTTTGCCTAAATAATTCATGACTGAATGCAAACTGGGCAAAACATATTGTTTGTCTTTTAAAATAATGCTAATGAGAAGAGTAATGTTGTCTTACATCAAAGACCAACAAATCAATAAGGAGTACTGGCAAAAATCCAGGTTGTTTCTGTATTAACAATCCATAGTTTATATGAGTGAAGCATCCAAGTCTCAATGTGGTGCAGCTTGATTAGATGTAGCTGGAAATATCAGTAAAAGCTTATCTCAAAATGTAATGGAGCCCATCATTACGTACAGACAAGTCCCGACGAGTCGAAATGTTAGCTTTGAGTGGTCACTACAATGAACTGTTGATTTCATTTACAGCAAATACTCCAACACAAGCTCATCCACATGTCCATCTGCTCAACACATTTTTTTTTTTTCACAACTTGTCATGTTTCCACAAAGGTGCAGGACAGAGCATGACAGATGGCAGTATCCCCAAATACAAGGGGGGAAAAAGCAACCAAATATCAAAATAATTCACTTAGGATATACAACAAAACCGACAATACCTAAGGGATAATACTGTATACATTTCATATTAATTGGAGAAATAAAATCTGATCTTATACTGGATACATAGGACAAAGGGTGATCGTTCTCTCTATCTCTCCAACTCAATGTAGCTGAAAGTGAAACACTATTCATCACACAAACACTCAACCATATGGCTGTCACGGCATGGGGTGGAGAAACACTGGCAACCACACAAACCGCAATCATGTGCAGCACAATTCACTGTCAGGCGAATGTAAGTCAACTCAGATTAATTGAGTTGTGAAAAAAAAACAACAACAACGTCCCGTGTGTGCACGATTCCACCGACCTCACCGCGCCTACAATTATTTACAGTGCTGTGTCCGCAATGTCAAAGTTGCAAGTGCAAGAAGGGTTTTATTGATGAGGCATAATGTTGATCCACCTCCGCACAGCAGTCAGCCCAGTGTGCAGTTTCAGTATCCATGACACAGTCCGGCCACATCAAATAACACTAAACCTCCGTCTAGACTTTATTTTCCTCCCTTGATCTGTTCAATCAGACACTCTGACTACCCGCCTGTCAACCATCATTACTTATTATCCCCCTATTTTCTGATGATTATCACAGAAAGAGCAAGCACCTCCATTTCCTCTCCTCTATTTCTGTTGGTATGCAAAGTAGGGATGATGATGATGATACTTTATATTTCACAGCTGAATTTATTGTGGGGAAGATCCGAGCAGATAATAGTCATCATTATTATTAGAGCCTAACTGATGTGTAGGCAGAATGATTTTATCTGCACACTATACGGTAATTGCAGATAAAACTGTATCAGTGTATATATAATGGTCAGTGAGGAAAAAAGAAATTAAAGTCAGTTAAGCAGAGATCTGTGCTTGAGCTCCTTTTATCGCCGCCATTGAGTAGTACGAGTCCACTTTTGGCAACACACTCGCACTGTATCTACATGGAGAAAAGCACGAGGAGAGCCGCAGGTTAGCAGCAGGGCAGCGACTGCAGCTTCGGGGCTCAATGTCTTGGCATTCAGGCGCAGTATTGAGCTGTGGGTCACCTGCATTTTGGGAGCACTCAGAGCATTTTATGCACATAGAAATTCTAGAAAATAGCATTATAGCAGAGACTCTGCTTCAAGTGTGGGAAGGATGGGTGAAAATCATGGCCAAAGTCGTTCTTATGTAGGCAAACTGTAATCCTGTAGTTCACCAAACACATGACAGCTCACCTGAGAAGATGTGAATCTGTGTCTTCGTGATAAGGTGGACATATTCAAGTGTAATACCTTTCTTAAATGACAATAAATCAGATCTGAAGATCTATTATACTGTTAAAAATTTAAAGCTGGAGCAATGAGCCTTTTCAGAATTACTGCTAAGAGCCTTAGGTGATGTCTTTGACCATCATGTTTGACATCAGCTGTCTAGAGCTGGCTGGAGAGTTTATTAGAGTAGATGAGTGCAGGGAAGAAGAAAAAAAAAAACTTAGAAATAAAAGGTGTGAGCATTCAGACAAGTAAATGAGAGTTGGAGTTGAGTCAGCGACCCTCACACTTGTCTGCACCTTGCATAGTAAGGATAGAAATAAAAGAGAAGTGGTAATAGATACATTAATATATTAATACTAGTCATTGTGACAGACTTGGTAATAGGTTAATTCAACTATCAAAAATCCATTCAACCCAATATCTATTATATAATTTGGTCTGTACAACCCAAAGCATTGTATTAAGTGTAGCAGAACATTTTAGTGTGATTGCAAGAGTATAAATTCATACCATCACATCTGTGTTCTTATTTAACTTCATTTAAACCACTTTGAGGCTAACGGCGCGAAAGGCACTTCTTCATCTGCCCATCGGCATTTCTTGTTTACGACTGAGAATTTACAGAAACCCACCAGTGCAGCTTGAAACCACAAACTACCGGCTAGGGGTATAAGTATTGAGCCCATTTGCAAATGTTGTATTTGAATAAAACCCATCAAGTCAGGGCTGAGTCACGTTTTCAAGATTTCAACAACATTCATAAGATATGATGTTTACAAACTCAACAGGGAATCGGAATAATTCTCTGAATGCCTAAAAAACTTCATCAAAATTTGAGAGTTATATTGAGCGGTCCATGAAAGCTGCTTTAGAGACTTCAGAATTTAACACAACTTCGGCTACGTGGCAGCAAATAAACATGCTATTACTCCGCGTCAAACTCGGTTGCGTGCTATAATTGGATGATGGGAGCTGAAAGACCTGCGTACTAGTCAATTAGCAAAGACGTAACTCTGCTTTGGTGGGACGATGTCACGACGAGGAGCTCTGATGACATGATGATCACTCTCTCTACTGAACAGCCAGAGTAGAGACAGAACATACAGAGAAGGAACCGGTGCTGACTCGAGAAGAGAGAGGCAGGGAGAGGGTGAGAGGGTGGGACGCTGCCAACTTATCACCACATCAGCCTGAAAACCAGGCAGCAGCTGCTGCTGTAGGTAGAACACAGGCCAAACTATCAGTCTTCAACAGACTGTTTTTGCTGCCATGACAGAAGTATTTTGGAGGCACTGTTGCAGGAGCTACAACAAGGCAGTGATGAAGTTGCCTCGTGCTTCCCTCCAAGCAACAGCACTGTGTGGATTATAAGTTATCCAGTCAGACCACTGTGGACGGGGCATGCGTCCTATAAACTTATTTGAAAATCTGGGGAATGGCCGGCCCTAGTGGAACACACAGTTGTTCAACCTAAACGCACACATACAGCATTTTAATATAACATATTAAAATGTAACATGCATTCCAGTTTTTGACAAAAATGTGACCAAATGTACATTCAGCATTCTGCTGGGCCATTTCATGGAGAATGAGCAGCCTGAAAACATTATAGCACGACAGAAAATGAGGGGAAAAAATAGGACTCGGATCGTCCACTCGAAAATCATCAGAATCATTTTCCTCTTGAATATTTTTGAATGTGGCAGACACAGTGGCCAAAAGAAGAATACCAGGTATAATCTATGAAACAGTGTTGACTACTGATATATCACATATGATTTGTTTTTTCTTAATTATATTAGTCCTTAATTTCATTTTTTACAAGATACGGTTGAGCTGTTCCTTATCAACAAACCCATAATCTGTCTGTCCATGTGCACCTATACTGCCACCCCCCATTAATGGAGTATAATAAGTAGGTATCATCAGTTTTACCTGCATTTCAAGATCCACAGACACAGCAGGTCCAGAGTGGAGCAGACCAGATGGCAGCATCAAAAAAAAAGAGAGGACAGAGAGAAAAAGAGACAGTTAGCACTTGGACAAAATAAAACTCATGCACACTGAATACAGCTTGATAAGATTAGATGTCATTGGGCTGAAAGCACAAAGCTGTGCATCATATAGATGGAGGATGGGGACAGAGAGGCTGGCTCTGTTTCAGTCCAGAAGCTCTCTGTCTCTTCTGCTTCAAACTAATTAGATGATTCCTCCTGTAGGAACAGAGGCCGAGTGGATCCGCTCCATGCCAGGGTGAGATAGCATGTGTGCCAGCTCCCGCCTGGCACGGCAGCATGGGAGAGGCTGGCCTGTGGTCAGACCTGAGATGAGGTGAAATGAGCTTGTAAATAGCAGTAAAGTATAGACGTCCTCGTGCTTGATTATATAGGGCGTAAAATACTTCAGGAGTAATTGTTTTAGACTGAATTGTAAAAAACACGACACAGCTGAGGGATGGTTAAAAGCGCACTGAAAGGTCAGGGAGGAGAACTGAATTGAAGCCAATTTTGTCAATGAGTTGTTCATCGCCAACAGCTGCTTGTGTGTGTGTGTGTCTGCGAGTGGGGAACGAGTAATGAAAGTGAGGCTCTACTCCGGGACGCCTCGCTCATCTCTCACGAGTGTGAGAAACAACTGAAAAATACACAAAACAAGTCTGCCAGCATGAAGGTGAATGCGAACTCTAGAGACGCAATGACTTTGTTTTGAAGTGGTGAAGAGAGACCGTAGGAGGAAGAGGAGGACAAAGACAAAAAAAGGGGAGAATACTATACTGCTAAACCCATCGGCGAGTTAGCATTTATGGAGTATGGATGGGGGAGGGGGGTTAAAAAATACAGTTAGAGGCAGAAATGGTGTAGAGGAGAAGACAGAGCACAATTATAAACACCCGCTGGCAGTTCAGCTTGAATGGTAAACATCGCTCCTTTGAAACCTGTCATGAGGAGAGAAAGTACTCTCTCCTGAAAGCCTTTAATTCCCCCTCTTTCCTTCACGTCGTAGCAGGTGGTAGTCTGTGTGTAGAGTGTGATGTCAGTGCTGTGTGTTTATTATAAATATGGGACCACTTAGAGCTGCGGGGGGTCTTTCTCCACTCTATATTTGAGCTGGAATTTAAACTTAAACTACTTTTCTTAAAGCCCCAGTATGTAAATTATTTGGCTTTTTATTAGCAAAAACCAAATATTGCTTTCATAAATACGCATTTCACTTTAGTCGAATCACACCCGCATACAAATGAAAGCTTTTACAAGTCGTTACAAATACATAAGTGGGCGACGCACCGAACCGAGGCAGCCATGTTGCATCGCCATTTTTTACGTTCAGTGGCAGCGTGACCGTAGGTAACCACGGAAACTCAGTGGAGCTGTCGGCTCGGGGAGAAAGTTTTCCAGGTAGCGCCTGTTAAAACTGTCACCACTGTGTAGTGTGAGGAAGGACTGACTGCATTCAGGTGCAGTGAGGCAGATGGCCGTCGACAAACCAACCGGATGTCATTTTACTCCACGAGAGAGAGATGGTAAAACGTGGGTCAGGTCAACAATACGACATCACCATGACAACATATTGTCACGCCTGTATTGTTTTGCCTCGTGCTGGCGGACCACTTGTTTACATAGACGCTTGTTTATCCTGTTACATGCAGCATCTGTTGTCTGTCTGACGTCTGCCCGATTTCACGTGAATGCAACATCAAGAATACGTTCCGATATGCAACCGCACCACTAGATGGGGGGAATTCCTACAGTACATATTATACCTGTAAGGATTCATTGGGATATTTCTAACTGATGACCAGGCTTGGGCGGTATTACAGTAATACCGTATACTGCAGGTGTTTAAAAATATCAACGGTAGCCTATCAGTTTCAATACTGTCATGAAGAAATGAAAAATGCAATGCACTTATAGAGGCGATAAGGATTAAATATTAAATAAAAGTCATTTAATGCCTAAAATTGATTATATGTCCAGTAGCACTTATGTGTGGTTGAATTTTCAGTTAGTTTAATATGTTTTAGCCTATTTTGACAAGACACGGCTCCAAATATTTTTTTGTTTTTTTTCCTGCGACCAATCGACCAATGAGATTTTGGTCTGCTAATGTTTTTTTGGTCGACTATTTGGGGGCAGCCCTAGTATTCCGTTTCTGAACGGTGAAGACACAAGCCAACAGTTTAGTAATGCCAGCTGAGGCTTATGTCATCATTTTCAATTAGTCACGGTAATACAGTACCGTTTACCGCGGTAAAATGTGGAGGAAGTTTGAAGGTATCAAAATTTGGATAGCACCCAAGCCTACTGATGACTACTTTTTTTTTTTTTTTGTATTCGTAGTCTTTGGTGCATATAAAGTCCAACAGACTCTTAAAAAGCAGAGGCAGATGATGCTTAGGAGAGGAGGCTTCAAATCCCAGCATGCAAACAAACAGAGTGCAAAATGGTTTTTGTGTCCTCCACAAGTTGGGTCAGATGTCGCACACACAAACACACACGCACGCACACACATGTGCACAGTGACCATGAAAAAAACAACACAATGTGATTAACAGTCAGTGCTCCCCTCTGTCTGGTGGGACGGCGCAGCATGGCATCTCTCCTGCTGTTTGTCTCTAATCTGTTTTTATCTCTCTGAGCCTTGTTTCTCTGCTACCCTTGGTTTAAGTCCCTGTTTCTCTGCCACATCCTCACTCACCACCGCCTGCCTTTTTTTTTCTCCTGTACTTCACACCCTACATTACATTTTATAGTCAATGTACAGCAGTTTATCACGATGGACGTCATCGTGTGTTATCTTCCCACAGCTCCATACATTTCAAACACAAACACTCACACACACAGAGACATCCCAGTTCAAATGCTGCGCTCGGTTCATTCTTGGTGATTTACGACACAGCCACTTAAGTCCTGGCTGAATCCAATTCACCCACAGTCAATAGTAGATAAAACCTTAACTGACACGGCCTCTCCTCTTCTCCTCCCCTCTTCTTCTGCTCTTTGTCTATTTTCTTCTCACCATGACTACGCTCAGTGGAGAGGTCAATAGATGGATGAACTAGTTGACATGTTTTTTTCTGGGGAGAAAGACATGAAGGACAATGTCTAGTTTTCAGTTGGAATTGAGTTTACCTGCAGCATCAACCCCGCTAGCCTTGGTCGGCCGCGTACAAGGTTCATTACTACTCTATCCTGAGCGAATCGATTAAGGCTTGGTATCCTGTCTACCATTATTCATTGAAAAGAGTGTAGTGGGAAATGAAGGAGCAGGTGGTAGAAGAAATGAGGGAAGATTAGGAAAAGAGAGAAAGGGGGTTGCCCTGAAGACAAAATGCCTGGCAATGTCAAATAAATAAATTGATAAATAAATTATTTTAATGGAATGGATTAAACATAATAAACCATCTGTGCACACAATTAGGAACACACAAAAAAAGGGAATAAATGATGCAGGAATTTGTTCAGAATGTGGAAAAAAAATAATGAAAGTCTGTAAGCACTGAATGCATTAGATGTTTTAAATGAATCATGGTTCAGAAAACTGGTTAAATCCTGCCACACAGCTGTGATGGATCCTATTTAAAGCTCCGTTAATCAGTCAAAGCAAGACAGCTTGAGCGGTGACAGCGAAGGGGACGGGAAGTTCTGTCCCGGTTTGAAGGACAGAAGATGGAGGTCGGTCTAGTCTGCATGTGGTTGCTCTGTCTGGGGAGTCTGGTGGAGAAGAGACAGAGACACAGAGATAGAGAGAAAGAGAGAAAGAGAGAGAGAGAGAGAACTGAGGTCCAAACACTGACAGGACACCAGAGATGTGTGAGGACAGGAGCAAGGACTGTGGACACCGCGGGGACACACATCATCCCCTCCGGCTGACCAGGAGAACAAACACTGACTTCACGGTGTCACAGAGTTCACGTCATACGAGGATGTGGCCTTCATTTAAACTGACGACGACTGCAGAGCGGGGCCACTGGTTCCTATGAAACGAATCCGAGCAGAGCAGAAGCATTCTTCTATATCTTCAGGGGGGAAATATATATATATACTATATACATCTAAAAGTCACATTAATAACGGGGCTCGCCGCCACAGAAGTAAAAAAACCAATACAATTCCTATCACCGGGCGATTTAATGTTCGTTCTCGTCGTGATGACGGGTCATAAGTTCACCATCTGCTGGGCGACACAGTGTTGATCGGCACAACAGACGTGTTGTGATCTAACAGGATCAGACATGTGGAGGCGCACGACGAACACAGCTTAGCTCCAGCGAAGGTGGCTGATGACAGGGAGGCTGCTTCACAAACAGCGTGACCGAGAAATACAATAGAGCAAAAAAAAACGTCTTGTTGGTGATGAATGCACCCGCACACATTTTATTTTGACTAAATTGTAATCTCTCTCTCACTGCAGAACTTTAGATTGCAAAATGTGAAGGATGATTCAGTGGAGTAGCTTCTTTATTTTGTAAGAGGTCACTTTGTACCTGAGTTACATGAGGTGTTTTATTTCACAAAGGGTGGTTGGCTTTGATGTAAGTAAGCTTTGAAGTCTACATATTTTTGTATATGCCTTGAATATATATATCCGTGTGTGTGTGTGTGTGTGTGGGCATTTAGGACAAGGGTGGGGAATTTGGAGTCTCTGACAGTGTTATTAATAGCAGTGGTGCCTTTGGAAAGACTGATATGCAAAACTCCTATTAGACGTGGAAAAATAATAAGCTGTTTGAGGGAAATTATAGCTGACTTTAATCTTGATAAACATTTCCCATTTAATTCCAGGTTCTAACGACGTGATTTGCCACATTTGACTGGTTTGCTGTTTAATGCAATTCACTGACGTGTATATCAAGTGACAGGCTGCTGTCAATAATCAACCAACTGTGCGCTGCCTTGATGGGTATTAAGATTCGCCGCTGATGGTGGCTGCTCATCATCATTATTTGTCAGATAAATAACTTTCACAGAAATTAAAACAGAAACTTGGTATCAGGATTAATAAACTCGGGTGAGAAAGAAGAAACAAAATATATTTTTTAAAAATTAAATAAAAAAAACTATGAACTTTTTCAACAGGATGTTTGTGCTTTCATCACTCAATCTTAATTTGCTGCTGTCAAAATGTTTGAAATGGCCCCATTTCATCAAAACATATTAAATGTCATTTGAAAGTCAGTTTTCATAATTATATCTGATTGTTCTTATGCATATCAAGATCTGAGGAGCATATTAGAATATTACCTGTCATCCAATTGACAGTATTAAAAATAGACACCAAATATGACAATACTTCAAAATGCAATAATGAACTCAATTTGTCAGACAATAGGCATATCAGGCTCTGTTTGATAGATGGGATGTGACATGAAACTGTCTGATAATGTACATCCATATGAGCAAATGGAAATAGTTAGTATAAGACCACGGGGTTTAAGTAACTGGCTCTTCCTCAGCTTCTTCTGACTTTTCTCACACATGGAAATTACACTTAAAGCAGCGACTGTTGCTCATTCTCATGCAAGGTCACTGGTGTAGGGAGCAGGATTAGAGATAAGTGTCTTTTTTAAGTCAGTGTGGTGAGGATTCAGTATCAGCAGTTTCCCCCCATTTTCATCATCTCGCCGACGGGCCACGTGTCACACCATCATCGTTATAAGGTTGTGTGTGAAGTGTGGAAGCAACCATCCCTGTGATTGACTTCTCCTCATGGTTTCCACTGTCAGCGCCTCTTCATCACGCCGTAGGATTGCTTTTGTCAACGGTGGGCTCATTTTTGTTTTGGTCAGATGGCTAAAACAATAAATGCATTTCTCATTCATATGCACATGTGTGTGCGCACGTATTCATATGCAAAAACCCAACTGTAGGAAGTTTATGTGAACTGAATACATGTGTGGGCAGGTATCAGGGTTTTTCATTGCTATTTAAATAGATATTTTACTTATTTATGTTTTTTTAATGGCCTATTTGAAAGTCTCCTCTGCAGCGAGGGTGGTTCCCTGTAAGGAGCAAGTGGTGGTGATTGTTGCATGCTAACGTTGTGTTGACAACAATATGGCTTTTGCGCAGTGCCACATCAGGGGCCTATACTACGAAGCAGGAGTTTGGCTTGGCGAGGTAACTTAAAGGGATAGGAAGAGTTTCTCTGGTGACTTTAGGTGGAGGCAGGCTAACACTACCCATGCACTTGCAGCGTTTGAGCTAAGCTAATTAGCAGTGCGCCAGCTCTGCCCGTATCTCCCTTGTTACTGCACGCACAGTCGAAAGGATGGTGTCTATCTGCTGGTCATGGACTCTGTGAGTGAGGCAAGGCATGAAAAAAACAAAATGTTGGCATATCCCTTTAAGAGCAGGTTATGTTATGTTATCAGGGACCGTCAAAGCGCCCAGATGAACACCTCTACGAGAGATTTGGGTCAGAAGGACTGACAAACCTCTGTCAGGTGATTGAACCGCATGTGGCCAATGACACACGCCAGAGTTGTGCGCTCACTGTCCCACGAACGGTCCTCTTTGCATACGTACCACAAAATGACACGTGGGCAACAGGCTAATTTGGAAGAATACAAAAATGTGATTCCTGTCAGACCCATGCCATAATGATGGAGCAGTGATTTTCACTCCTTTCTGCACTTTTCCTGCAGCAACTGTGTTGCTTTTTGCCTGGATTTGATCTTTCAGCTCTTCATATTACTGGAGAACTATTAGTGAAATTCGCCACTCTGCTGCTGCTGCTGCTACTGCCAGATGTGTCCATGTTTGTGACTGGTCAGATGCTGTGAACACTGCCCCTTTCATGTGCACGTACTCATACTGGGAAGGTTTATTTACTGAGTTGATAACCTGGGAAACTGGAAGATACCCTGAAAATGTTGATCTTGCTTCATAATACAGGCCCCTGTTGAACTACACTGACAAAAAGGGGCTGGGATTAGCTGGGGCTGAGATTGGTGTTGCTTTCCACCTCTGGAGACACATCTTGGCAAATAGAGGAATGATATTTGATGCTGAACTTACGTTTCTTACACAATGGTGTGTGAACACAGTAGTAATGTAGCAGTAGCGAAACCTACACACAGCCCTTTAATTAGTAGAAATCTGATAAATTTTCCAGCGAATTGCTACAAGAAAATCAAATCAATATAAAAATAACTGTTTGAACCAACTATCTGCTGCAAATCATGTTCAAATCTCATCTAAGATTAACTTTCATTTTAGTGGTTTGAGCAACACAAGTTACAGGGATATTCAAACTGATCTTTGGATTATTAACATATGATAACCTGTGTGTTTTCTCTTTCATTCAGATGCTATAAGCTCAGCCTCACCTGCCTGTGTGTGTGTATTGCTCAGGCTACTGCTGATGGGATTTTCAGAAGAAAACAATGGCTTCCATTATTAAACAAATCGGATCGGCAAGCTGTGAATTATTTATATAATGTTGATGTCTTCATGAC
The DNA here is from genome assembly GCF_045865225.1 of Trachurus japonicus. Classification (NCBI taxonomy): domain Eukaryota; kingdom Metazoa; phylum Chordata; class Actinopteri; order Carangiformes; family Carangidae; genus Trachurus; species Trachurus japonicus. The sequence continues at coordinate 13,677,000 of NC_140919.1, read as the reverse complement.
CCATGTGCAGTAAGAACTCTGCTCTTGATCCTCTTGTGGGAATAAGGAGGGAGGCATTAAGAAGTAAATATTTCTCCAGCTACATAAATATGATGTTTGGGTTGATCTTGCTTGCTGAGATAAGCTCCTATTTATATTTTTCGCCTCCCAAATTAGCAAACTCTTAACCACTGAAGCTGAATTTTCCCCAATGATGATGTCTTTGATTTGAAACATTTAACCAAAAATACTTCCTGCTTCAGATTCACCACTACTCATTAACACATTCACTATTGCTACTACCTTTGATCGACAATGAGGGTTGCCAGATAATAGTTGAGCACCCCCCATATCCCGGTTTTTCATATTATCTGTCAAAAACAACCAACATCAAGCAGGAAACATGACAATCTGGCCACTCACAGCTGCTGTGTAGATGTAACCGGCTGGGGTTTCAGTTGGGTACATGTCCCTGTTGCCAACACACACACACATTTCCTATCGAGGTGTTGGAGGTTACACATCTGTTTAGTGACGCTGGAGTTTTTAATTGTCACAATTATGCCAAACAAGTGTGAACTGTAAACAGGAGACGGAGAAGAGTCAACAGCCTGAGCAGAGCAGCGAGTTATTTGTCTGATTCTTCACCGCTCTCTGTGCTAAACACATCCTGAGTGCTGACGCTCTCTTCCACTCGAATCAGTCCTTCAGAAAGTTCGATTCGCATGTTTTAGTGAATGTGGGATGGCTTGTTATGGACCGACAGGAACGCAAAGACACTTAACAGTCATTTTCCCACCGACAGACCGGCAGAGAAACACTCATCGCGCTCTGACAAAGAGATGCAGCGCAGTTCAGCCTCTATCGCAAGAGCGGATATTTCTGAGAAACAAATTACCTCATGTGATGGTATTACAATGGAATCACAAGGTCACTCACATCCTTCACAAAAATGGTGGTGAGGTGACGAACACGCTGCAGGCAATTTGAAAATATCTGGTTTCAATACAGTTTTTTGTTTGTTTGTTTTTTTATATCTATAATCAACCACACCCTATCCTCACATAAAGTAAAAACTTGTGTGTATAAAACATAAAATATATAAATTCTATTGCTCTACAATGATTTTGCAAACTGTGCTGTGGTTGTTGTCCATAGTGGTTAAGATGTGTCACATTTCTATTCATCTCTCAGGACCCCTGATGTTATCTCTGCTTTGTAAAGCTGGAAACCAGACAGACAGGCAGACACACACTCGCTAAAAGACCATTTCTCTTTAAAATTTGCACAGGTGCCACAACTAATAGCACTTTTAATGCATTTTTTGACGAGCACAGCCATGTCTGTCATGACACAGCTCCATGAAATGGTATTTTCAAATTCCTCATAATAGAAGCACGGAGGAGAAAGGGGAAATTAGGCTTTACTCGTTCGGAATTACTGGAACCTCAAACCTGAATATTACATGTTTCCAAGGCAGTGATGGATGACCAGGTTAATTTGGTTTGACCTCAGTAGTGAGGGACATTACGTCCATATCAGACTGTTTCGACATGAAATCCAGGAGATAGTGAATGCCGGAATACAGCATACTTTATGTGTCAAACCGTTGCAGCCTGTGGCGGTTTGGAATTTCAGTCTCTTACTTCTATAGTTAATTTTCAAATATACAAACCCCATTATATGACAGATTTGGGCTGAGATATAATATGATGGCTTTCATGGAACAGATACACATACTGTACCAGAGCAGCATGTGCATTTGGAATATTGTTGAGATGTTGATCTCAGCAAAACCTGGTTTCATCTTCACTATTTATTGACAGGTGAGAGGAGCAATGTATGAGAAGCCATATAAATACTGTATAGTATTCCCCTTGACATCAGGATTACTTTGTTTTGGGATTTAAAGGGATAGTTCACCCAAAATTCAAATTGCATTCATTATCTACTCACCCTCATGTCGACTAAGGGCTGGGAGAAGTTTCAGAGTCCTCCGTGGCTTCTCTGAGTCAGGGGGTCTCGGCGTAGCAGTGCATGTCCATATAACGGTTGCAAATGGATACCACTTTTCTTCGTAACAAAAAGACACACCAAAAAACATCCAAATACCTCCATGCTGCTCGTATGTAGTCCAATTTGGTCGAACCAGGAAGAGGAGCTTCCGCTACAAACAAGCTTGAAATATAGACTTATTTAATTTTTTTCAGAACAATTTCACATTTCGGGGCTTCAATACAAGACGGACATTACATATGAGCATGAACATGGAGGTATTTGGATGTTTTTTGGTGTGTCTTTTTGTTACGAAGAAAAGTGGTATCCATTTGCAACCATTACATGCACTGCTACGCCGAGACCCCCTGTAACTCAGAGAAGCCACGGATAACTCTGAAACTTCTCCCAGCCCTTAGTCGACATGAGGGTGAGTAGATAATGAGTGCAATTTGGATTTTGGGTGAACTATCCCTTTAAAAAAAACAAAAAACAAAAAAACTTCATGCACTGTGTGCAAAATCCAAGTGCTGAGGTATGTACACTACCAAAAGCCAAGAGGAGAGTGCACTTGTGTTATTTATCCATTGGGATTCACATTGGTTATTTGTCATAACCCCATTGGCCCTTGTGTTTGAATTTTTTCCACTGAGTATGGAGAAAGAGCAGCAAACCCACTGATATATGGATGGTGCATGGAATAGTAGAAGCTCTCTCTGTGTCCTGATGGAGGTCAGTGGCATGACTTACCTATAATGGTCAGAGAGAGAAAAAAAATAAACTTTAGACTAAGATATTTACATTTGATTCTTTCACACATGGCATGTGTTGCAATATATCTATAGGCTAGAGCATCATTGAGAGTGCAGCCATCTAACATTCAAAATAAGCATTGATTAGACAGTGAAACCTTTTCCAGTCTATTCTCTTTATTTCATAATGCGCAGACCACACATCCCTTGCAACACTGGTCATGAATCAGTGATACTGCTGCCGCTGAGGTAATTTTAAAATAATCTGCTCAATGGAATATCTTATCACATTGAAGGCTAAAGCCACATCTGTGTGTTTTTGACTCAGCTTGACTATCCTCCAACAGACATCTAAAGCAAGTGACAGAGGCAATGGTTTTTAAAAGGCCGAAAATCCCTCAGGGGGACAGAGAAAATCTAATCTCATCATGGCTGCTGATCTCTATCTAAGAGCATTGTCAGGAAGTTGGGAAAAGATAAGGATATAATTTAGCTCAGCCAAAGTTCATATAATGACACTGGCACAGTGAGGAAATTGGTGAATCTCAATAATCTGAACGGAGTAATTTTATGTAATTTTTTAGCCCAGTGCACAGAGAAAATGGCAGACAAAGCATTAATTTCACAGTTCATACTCCATATATCCTTTTATCACTCGAAATGGTTCATCAGACGCAGACAGAGCTGTTAGACTGGTGGAGATACTTTGATCTGGTCATCAAAATACTTCAGAGGGATCTATTCAAGCGCTGCTGTATAGTTTATACACAGCAGTGGAGTCAATAAATAAGGGATGGTGAAGATTTTTTTTTTAATTCAAAGAGAGAGAAGATGAAAAAAGGTGAAAACGCCATCCTTCTATAATTCTTAATAAATGATTTATTGTGGCGCTGATCAATAGTGGCATCACTTAATTAACTTTAACAAGCCATTAATCTTTCTGCAGAGCTCACGGAGGGGTCTTCTTTCTAGAATTTCACTCATACAACATGTATCTCCTCAGACATAGAAATTTCAGCCTTGTACTTTCAACAAGGACATCTATTCTGCTGCAAGAGCTGTTCAATGCCAAGGATGATTGAGGACCTACACAAGTTGATGTCATTCACCCAGAACCTGCATTTTCAACTGTGCCCACCCACCCAGCCAGTCAGCCAGCCTCACAGTGGAGTGCCAGTGTACAGTGAGCGCAGCACATAAAAGTCTGGCTTCCAATTTGCATTTAGAGAGAGTTGTGGCTGATTTCCTTTGGAGAATGGAAGGAGAGAAAAAGCCACAAAGTCATTTTACTTCCTGAACTCTGTCACTGAGCATCACCCCCACTGAGCGAATGTCGACCCGAAGGGTTTTCGACGGCATGACAGACGGTCGGCCCCGGACAACTAAACTCATGTCAAGCCTGTCAACAGCCCTGACACGGAGAAATCAGTTTTCACCTCACACACACTCCAAGATAATTACACATCATTAACGAGGTAGAGGGCTTTAAACAGGTCGGAATGAAAGGAGGTTGCCAGCCAAAGCGGGAAAGAGCCGAGATAAAGGTCGAGGTTCATCGCAGATAAGCACGCTGCAGTAACTTTGTACTTGGTAAAGCAGGAAGATTCTTTTTTCTTTTTTTTCTAGAGGCAGATAGATGCTTCCTTTGAATTTGGCTACTTGGCACAAATCCAACCTTTAATTGACAATTACAAAAAAAATGTATATTAGCCTCACAAAGTAACCAAAGTCTGGACTTTAATTTAGATTCAGCTGAAGCATGAAATTGCAAGACAAGGTTAAAGAAGATAATAAAAAAAGGGCCTTTGATTGACTTAAAATTGGTCTTCATAGGAAGTTGTCATCGACTGTGCGGGCTGTGACAGCAGTGATGGTAATGTCATTCTCTCGATCAATCAATCCACCGCTTTGTTCCTGGTAGAAACACCTCAACTAATTTTTGAATATCAATTTCCACACACAATAAATATCACAAGGGCAAAATACAAAAGAGTGATAGTGATATCAAACAACACACACTTCAATATACCAAATAGGATTATACCAAACCCCCAAACATTCCCATTTACTTTAATCATCCAATGCTAGCATGCTAACATGTTAAATAAGGCTTTTTCCTGATGGGATACTCTGCTTTGTTTCAAATACTTTGTCCTCTGCAATCATCTGTTATTAGGGCAAACAAAAACACATTATCAATCAAATAAAAGATCAAATCAGTTTAACAACTGCTGAACAATTCAACAAATGACAGCATTACTGACTCCAAGGGTCGGCTTTTACCAACAGCCTCTGGCTTTCCTCGAAAGCTGTGACTGGACCTGACCTGGAAAAATCTGTTTTGATCTGGACAAACTGACAGTTAATCGAAAATAGTTTCTCATTACAACACCAGAAAACAAGGAAGGGAAGAGCTCTGGCTAAAGTATTCACTAATGTCATCTTATATGAGCTTCACTGGCCCTATTATACACAAATTACCACGGGCACCCTCACAAGTGAAGTGACACATGCGATGTGACTCCCTCTTCCTACAGAAACCATCCTTTCCCTATTAGCTACTGTACCACTGCACCGACGTCCAACTCAACGTCTGCTGTCTAATCCCAGTGGGTAAAGATTAATTGTCTATGTGTGACTCATTAAAACAAGTTAAGAGCACTAGGCAGCCACTGTCAGAGCCTTGTTTTACAGTCATGGCAGGAGCATATCTAACCTTCATCTTGTGTCAGCTTGTGTCACCCGTGTTTTAAATCAGCTGTAAAATACACTAAAAACATTTTTTTTTCATCCAATTTGTTTTTCTTCTCTTAGTTACATTGTTAGGCTTCCTTATCCATGGAAATATTGGTTTTAATATTTCTGGTGTGGGCCCCTGGGCTTTTTTTGTCAGTATACCCCTTGGCTTCAATTGAACATGTTGAATGTTGTTAGGGTCAGTTTTGACCCAAGTCTTAAATCAGCTGTAAAACACACTAAAACAATTATTTATCATCCCATTTGTTTCTCATCTCTTGGTTACATTGTTAGGCTTCCTTATCCATGAAAAGGTTGGTTTTGCACTTATGATTTCAGTTTGAACTCTCATTATTGTTCTTATCGTGATAACCGGGTCAAAATTGACCCTAACACCACAAATGTCATAATTTTAACCAGAGCATTTTAGAATTTTGTGAAAAAAAAAAGTTTTATTTTGTTTAAATTGAGGTTCCAAAGTCAAAAAGACTTGATGCTATAAACACATTTTTGTGGTACTTGTATGCATTTAAAACCTGAAAACGGGTCACTGGTGACCCGAACACCAGAGAAAGGCTAACACCCAACTCTGTGCCTTTGTCAATCATTTACTGTCTTTGGTATCATTGTGCTATACTATATATATATACGTATATGCACTGTATGTTGCATCCTACTCGTGATATTGTTATTGTTGGTTACACAGGTTCAGAATAATGGTTTGTGAGTGACAGCTTGATATATAATATAGCCTGGCACGATTTGACGGATCTCCTCAGGAGGCTGTGGCCTACGTCTCTGTGTGTGCTGCTGGAGCTGATTTAAATCACCAGAAGTACTGTGATGACCTTGACTGACAGTATCTAACTGAAAGAGCACTTTATATATACTGTATATATATGGAAATAAGAGTGAGCACTCTACCTGGCTACCTGCCACCTTTGTGTGTGACAACAGATAACAAACCTTGATTAAATAAAAAAAACTCAACTCAGATATGGTCAAAATCTGTCTGATAGAATCTTATGGGGCTTTACTCTGTTAGCAGCTCATATTTGCGTGTTTTAACCAGCCTCTGTTGGGCTGTATTTCTTTATTCAATAATGTTTCGACGCAGAAATGCATAGTGTCCATGGAAACGGATGATGAGGGAGGAAAGAAAGTAATAAAAAAAAGTGTGTCTTCACTGAGAGAACAAACATTATGTGCTTTTGGCTAATCAGTTTCTATTTCAAAGCATTCTGGGGCTGAACTAAAAACAAATGTTTCTGTCACATTTTATTCAAATATATTTATATGTGAAAGTCATTGAGTGTAAAGTCAGGGTTACAAAGTGCTCATTTAGATATTTGTGCAACGTTTACATTAAGTATCCACCAAAAATGTTCTTTATCATAAAGGAAATGATCCATATTTAGCCGTTAATATGCAAAGCTTGCAGGACACTGACAGCTGGCAGCCCTTCAAGAAATGACCTTAAACTCAGGGCACACACACCCTTCAAACTTTTTTTCTCCACATGACTGTAATTACAGACTGCAGTGCTAACGTATCCACTCACTGGTGAAAGTTTAGACGCCCTCATCTAAAACCATTGAAGGTCAATGATGCTGCTAATGAAGCTGTAGTTAAGTGAGAACCCTTTACACTTGAGTGTGCAATGTTTATGTTGTTAGCATTAATCAAAATGACTCCATGTAATCTGAGGTTGTGTAGTTGGACAATAAAATTTGTATTATTATTAGTATGATTATGATTATTATTATTATTATTATTATACAAAGACACATATAAGAACATCAAACATTAAAAACTAGATAGTATCTTGTGATCACACCCTTTGCAATACCTGTAAAGATGCCAGTGACAATATGCTTTGATTATTAAATGTTTCTTCAGTATTTCTATTTATAATGGACCTGAGTCCGTAATAAAGATTATCTATCTATCTATCTATCTATCTATCTATCTATCTATCTATCTATCTATCTATCTATCTATCTATCTATCTATCTATCTATCTATCTATCTATCTATCTATCTATCTATCTAATCATGGGTCAGAACTCAGAACACACCCACACTTTGTATGTTTGTGGTAAAATTACACTGACAAAAATGAAGACTCACAAGGTAAAAAAAAAAAAAAAAAAAGGATTAATAGCCACACATTGCCACAGCTGGTAGAAATGCACGCACACACTGAAGCGCATGACCATGCATAATGTACACGCTCTTCTAAAGGAAACACTAAGTGGCACTACAAATCAGGTGAACAAAAGAGAAACATAACTTCCTCATTTGATTTATGGTATTTTTAATGAATTGCAAGGAGAGAGAGAGAGAGCGAGAGGGTGGGCACACACACGAAAGAAAGGACCAACAAAATTGGTATTCAAGTGGAGATACTTTCGTGAGCCAATATAGGAAATGTTGGCAGACTGAAAAAAGATGTTGCTCTTCCAAGGTGAAAGCAAAATGGAAGATGACAAGTAAAGCAGAAGAGGAATGGGTAACGAGGCTTTTATGTGGCCAGACTGCTGAGAGTCTCCTCTCTGCGTGGGGAAGACAATAACCTGATGCATGGTTCCCCTCTCCATTGCTCTTCACTGTCATTTAATACAATGACCACAATGTCAGAGTGGCTCCCTCCTCCTTGCAGACACTGAGTGATAGGGCATTTTACACAGATTTAAAGTGACAGAGAGAGCATGCTGCACTCCATAAACAAGAAAAGGAGAAAAAACAGAGTTATACTGTATCTTTGATCACTCGCTAACAGAATACTTCATTTTTACAATTTGTGTAGACATGGAGCCACAATACTGCCACTATTTACAGTGACATGAAAGCCTTGGGAAAACATAGTAAAAAGGGACAATAATATAAAGTTACATAAATCTTTGCAGTCAGTGTGCCAGGCGTTAAGTGGCAGCAATGATTTTTTTTAATTTTTTTTCCCAGTGGTCAAACTCATGTAAGGTGCAGCAGAGTACTTTGAAAAGAAATTCTCATTAATTTCATAGGAGTCCGTTGCAGTTTGCAGTGGGCTATACATAGAGTCCAGTCAGTCTGTCTTTGTCAGCCCAGCTGGAAAAAGAAAAAAAAAAAAAGAGAAAAAAAAAGCGGCATGTACCAAAATAAAGTTGGCAGAGGAAGAAAGATGGACTCGTGAGATGAGATGAATTTATAACTTTGCCGCGCAAACATCTGCAGACAGTTTTAGCCCTTCCCATAATACTGTAAATACTTTGCTTATGCAGGAGAAGCAACTGGAGGACCCATTTTTGAACATTCATCCATTGGCTACGCCACTTATCCATGGAAGGTTGCTTGAGCCAATCACAGACGACATAGGAGTATGCCCTGGACAGATTGCTAGACTGTCACAGCCTGGGCATACACGCAAACAACATATAGAGCTAACCACTGTACCATTGTGCTGCCCCCTTTTTGAAACATACACAAATAAATAGCCTAAATCTAAAGCTATTAGCAATAAATCATTTTATTTTTAATTTAACACCACTAAAACCAAGTGATAGTGCAGTTTCAGGTCACTGTTAAATAAATGTTTCACCAAAATAAGCCATTATCTGTTGTCAGCTGCAACAGAGAGCTGAGATATGGTTAGTTTTCTACACTGCAGTATATCTAGGTTGGTAGCTGGTTATAAAATCGGGATGTATTGTGCTTTTGCCTGTTTGAACAAAAAGTATTAAGTGACAACAGGCCAAGCCACCAATCTCCTGTGGTGTCCCCAGCAGAATGAGGCTGCTTTGTAGTCATTTTTTATCAGACTCACATGCTGACCAGTAATTGAGTGCACCCAATGGAGACAGCTTTACAAAGATCCGGTAGCAGCACCCTCCTCTTCACTCTCGCTGTATGAGTCATATTGATAAAACTTAACCTTTTTTTTTTCCTCCTCAGAAGCTGACATAATGTTCCTCTCCATCATCAGATTTACATTTCAGTCATCGTTCTCAGCGTGTGATACTGAATCTAATTTACAGCATGAATGCCAGGAGAGACACCGCGGATGTACAGTGAGTGGGGCTTTAGTTGATTTTCTGTTGAATATTTCCCCCTCATCTGCTTCATCTAATGCAGTTTAGTTGTTGACTAATGCTGTGATTCTCTGGGAAATGCATGATGGCACTTCTCATATATCATGAGACAAAGACATGTGATCAGAATTACGTAAGTGCACACTCAGTATCACTGCAATGTTGCTTTTGAAGTACTGCGGTATAAACCTTCCCCTCAACAATGAACAGGCTGGAAATCCATTACTATACACTACATGAATAAACAATATCCCAGTAAATAAATGCCCCAAATAGCAGACACATATGCAGATCTTCTTATCTCTTGGCATTCAACTCTTCAAAATGCTAATTTGCCAATTCAGCTTGTGTTTCATTCATCTTGTATAAATGAGTGGGGACTCGGGACATGCTTGAAAACCTCTGGCTGACTCACTTTCAGCTAACAACCCCTCTGTGATGAATAAGGATGTTAAGAATAGAAGAGAGACATCTAGGATTTATCGGTGAGTCTCCTCTTTGTCGGCAATTTAAACCCAAAGGACGGAGACCCATTGTTCCCGTTCTATTCCCACCCACATCTCCTCTTTCTCTCTCTTTCCTTGCTCACTTTTGTTTTCCATGTTTTTTTTTCCTCGTGTCTGTTTTGCCTCTTTTCTCATTTTCTTTAATCACTCGTTATCTTCCTCTCTCAACCCATCGTCTCCGTCTCTGGCGTCCTTTTATCAGGTCTAAACCACATTTCCCCCCACAGTACTTATTCAGGGAGACCGTTTTCTCTTCAGATGCCAAGCTTTTGTTGCATAAAAACACTTGTTCAAAATCAATTTCCACCTCTATCTACAATTTACAATTTACAATCTCTCCTCCATTCATTCGCGTCTTTTCTTCCTCTCAACTCATTGTTTTCTGCTCTGAGTGATAAGGAACATAGATTCAGCTCCTTTCAGAGGACTGGAGCAAGGACAAAGTTTCTGTGACTAACAAAGTCCTCAACCTGATGGGGGGATCTAAATAACGCATTATGCAAAGTGCATTCTGTTGTTGGAGTATGCTTCGATGCAAACAAAGAGAGAGAGAGAGACTGATTCATATTCAGGCAGCAGAGGTCTTCACAAAATCTGTATCTTTTAGGTGATTTTAGGATTTGCCTCCTTTTGGGATTGTTCTTTTCCAGTATGTTATTTCTATTTATCACTTTGTGTTTGATAATGGACAATGGAGGTTGTTTCTTTTCATAATAATGAAACAGCAATACCACCCCCCTTCCCCATCCCGTCTTCACTCTTATTTTCTAGCACTCTGCTGGAGACATCCGAGTCAGAATTCCTGCTGAATGTATTTTCTTCATCTGAAGAATTAATACCACAACCCTATACATTACTCAAACACCACAGCAGGTGGAAGAGAGAGAGGGTATTGATGTTATGTTTATAAATAATTATGAAATGACTGTTTGTACGGCTGTGGGTTTTTAGAAAAGAACTCTTAACAGGCTCCTTCTAATTGTTGTAACTGCTTCAAGACCAACTGAAACTTCAACCACTTCAGGTGCTTCAATTGACTTTCCAATCGCTGTCAGTGTTTACAGTCCAATTTCTTTGTAACGTCTTACTCTCCTGACAGTTCATCTGTCTTTAGCTGGAACTCGTCAACTGTTTTCAGTGCTTGCATGAAAAAGAAAAAAGAAAAAAATCAAAACCAACACTGCCTGCAGGGCATAAACATAAAATAAACTTCTGTAATTAAGTATATAGATTATGCCTCAACTTTTTTAAAAATCTATTATTGTCACATCTCAACACCTCAGTCCATGCCAGGACTTCAGATGTGAATATTTAACAACGGTCCAGTCTGAAAACAAAACAATGCAGATTAATATTATATATCTTACCCTGCAATACAAGTATTGTTGCCACTGATATTTTTAGCCTTGATAGGTGACCACTCTTCAGTTGTTTGCATTAGGGATACACTTTTAAAGCTGTACAGAAAAGAAAACTGAATTTGAGCCCACTATAGGTCTTAAAATTAGTGTAATAACTCATCTATCAGACGATGCAGGCCAAACTTTGTGCAAAATTCTATTTTCGAGTAAATCCGGGATGAAAGTGTGGTATTTCTTTTCCGCATTGGATAATGCAGGCACACAAATTATACGTCACGTTGCTCACGATTCATCAGCCACTGATATTGGATCCGTCATCCGTCAATCAAACGTCTGAGACATACACGTCTCGCCCCAAGCATTGAATATCCCGCCCGCTCGATAACGACCAATCAAATTTGTACTTACTCGTGGAAACTCAAACAGGACAAACAGCCATTTCTGAACACCTTTAAACACTAACAAAATCAAGAACTGCTGTTGTCAAAAGAGGAAGAAGGGCCTAAAACAAAGAAATGAACATTTTTCAGCTGACCTTCATCACAGTGACACTGACTTTACCTCTGAATTCCCAGATGATGAAATCGTTTTACAATTATTTCACAAGAAACCTCCCTATGATTGTGGATTAACATGCACCTTTCAAAAAGCTCAGCATAAAAGACCGGTCAAATCCTTGGTTTTCCCTTGAACCCTCAACTCTGTTTGAAGCGAGGAAAAAGAAGAAGAAAAAGGAGAAAAAAAGAGCGGGGGGAAAGAGATATATGGTCTCTTGTTAGACCCTCAGGGGACCCATCCCATTGACTTGCTTTTAGGCAAGTGGGAAATAAAGGCATGGTCTGTCAGGAAAGTCAAATCAAATCAACTTATTTTGAATTATTTCATTGCATGCAGTCACATCCAGGAGGGCAGTGAAATCTATGGAAAACACATGTCAAATGTAATAAGTCAAATGTAATAAGTGTAATAACTGACCAGAAATGTATCTGCACATCCTTTAAAAGGCACTCTGCTGAAGCTGCCGGGCATTTATTTAACAATGTCTATACAGGACCGAGACGTATTGGCAGTGATTGTGTATATCCGTTAAACCACGCCTCTCGTTTCACATTTCGTTTGTCTTTGTGACGTAACTAATGCGCCACAAATCACTGATCCCAGGAAATCAACTAGCAGACAAACTGGATCTATTCTTTTTAAACTAGTCTCCACTCCATTTATTGCTAACCAAATAATGCACATATTTCATTTTCCCCATCTCAACTGTTATAAGGTTACATTGGGAAGGACATACTGTATGAAGTGATTAACTGAGGGATATTGGGGGTCCTCCCTCAGGAAACTCTGAGCATCAAAGCCGAGTACATTTTTTGCAGTTTGTGGTACAGTAAAAATTTGAATGTCCCAGACTGCACAGTTTGTCTACAGGTAGTTCAGCCAGCTAACAAGCTTTAATGGGTGAGCAACTTTACCTTGAGATTAGAGAGCAAACTAGCACTTCTGAAAGTAAACCAGAAAAAAAAACCATAATACTCACAACTCACATGGTTTGGACACTTTCTGATCCTTCTGGCTTCTAGCTCCTCCACAGTTATCAACCCGCCTCTGCATGCACACAGCACTAGAGGCTATGTGTGAATACTGTATTATAAGTACCTAACATACACTAAAGCAAACTTTAAAGCAAAAAAAGTGAGCATTACATTTCTCATTCAGTGTTTGGTGGTTTTTTCAGGTACTACATACTATAGGGAAGGCAGGTTGTGCGCGCATGTCTACTGTGGTATATTATCCTCAACTTAGGTTAGTTCAGGTCAATTCAAATTTGAAGGCCGATAGGAACTTCATTTGTGATGAGTGACAGTTTATATTCAAATTGAATAAATATAAATAAATGCAGATGTTACAAGAGAGATGTTGGATTAGGTGTTTAGTTGAGATAGATGAGATAATGACTGACTCTTGTGAAATGTACCCTGGGAAAATGTGTTTCTTGTTATTTTTGAGAATATTTTATGTTTATGTTAGCCTTGTCAAGTGGTTGAATGCAGGATTGTAAATTCTATAGGTTAGATCCTGTCTTTAGTTCCTGTTTTTGTCTATGACTATTCTGGTCAGCGACATCTTTCTGTTGGGAGAAGGTGAAGTTTTGGAGTTAGAAAGCATATATAAGGTTATGGCTTTGAGCCAAGGAGAGAGATCTCACATGGCACCAGAGATGCTCCAAGATTCGACATTTTTGTGACATGGTTCTTTTTTGTAATGAACCCTTTTTTGACCACAAGAAAAGACGTGTCAGCGGTGATCACTTCTTCTCATCAACACATCAATATACAGTACCACACTACAGTACAAAAAGGCAATTGCAACGGGCAACAGATATGAAAACAACTTAGAAATAAAAAATGAAAATTAAGGTGGTGGTTCAAATATTCAGTATTTGCTGTATTTTCCTCTCTAAAAGACTGTATTTCTTCCTCTGGGAAGATGAGCTGTCTCTCCCTGTGGGAGACATCAAAGCAGCCCCATCACCTGCACAACTAGAGAATAAACTTCTATTGTCTATCAGATGCACACAGGCTGCAGCAGTAACACAAGAGTACCGTACGACCACACAGGTCCCCATCCGCACTCACATTTTTCCCTCCTGAGAGATGCCGCCCGTCCTCACCTAACTCCCTCGGTGCCTGTTTCTCCCTCATCTTCCATGCTGTCTACCCAACATTTACCTTTGTACAGGCACCCAAGACTCTCGCTTTGATACCCCATTTACCAACAGTGTTTTACATCCTTTGTCATCTCTTCTTTCACACACCGCAGCCTGGCGTGTTGCGTGCCCCCCCACCACTCTAAAGATAGCCAGCATGACATCAATCCAATTACTCTTATATGTATGTCTCATTATCCATGTCAAAGATATAGTGTTAACAACGATATCACCACATTTTAGTCGTTGTTTGATGGTAGAAAGTATAATGTCATTATTTATTTTGCACCGCTAGTGGGTTCATGTTTCATTTGTCTCAATGACTTAACCCCCAGAGGACTCACATCTCAGGGCTGGGAGCTCCTTCCACCTCTGCTGTTTCCTATTCCTCACCTTCCTGCTACTTCCACTCTTCTCTTTTCAAAATGATATTTTGTCATTTCTATTCACATTATTCAAATACCTTCATAAATATTTATGGTGAGTTCTGAGATAGGGAAGGAAGGAGAGAAGTATGAGGGAGGCCAGTGGAGGTTTTCTACTCCCACATCCCTGGTCATGGAAATTATTCAATGCAACATCTGAATAGCAATTATTTGCTGCAAATGAGAGAGAGCAATAGAGACAGGGAGAGAGACAGAAGCAGAGGGTTTTAATTGGCACTCGCCCACATTTACCAACCCAAAATCCAAATTCGCCTCCAAAATTAGTTGCAGTCAGTTAAAACTCGGAATCCATGTGAGCGTGTGCACATGAATGCAGAACACCGCCAGGAGACAAGTACTGTAACAAATGATACTAAAACTTTACATTCAGTGCTGGAGAGCCGTTCAGCTCCTACAGTGCAGGGAGGGCTTTGATCAGAATCTACATCAGATTATATTTCATGATCGTATATGGCTGTGTGCAGAATAGAAAGCGCTTTGATACAGGAAACATGTTCCTGCTGTCAGACTGTTGTCCTCAATCCATCACTTTGTCCTCACGGCCTTCCAGTTGGCGGTTAGCGCAGACACGGTGACTACAGCTCTTTTACGGGGAGTGAGACTGATTTATTTACCGTGGTGACATCTGGAATTGTTGCAGGTCTTATAAAGAGGCATGTTGACATTTAAACACTTAGATCTTTCAAAATATCACAAATGTTATTTTGATAAAATTAAATATGAGCTGTCTGATCTCTCCAAAGGAGGGGATCTGAATTATGTTCATATTAATCAAGAATGACGGTTAATTAATCCCTGGTTATCAACCTAATAGGCTGACAACCAAAGACAAGGTGTTCCCAAAACTGCTTAACTGTTGGTGGCGGCTCAAAACTGCCCCATTAAATACTCTGTTAGAAATAACAAAAAAGCAAAAAAATAAGAAATCCTCCAAACAATTTTTCAATCCTTTGATGTGGACAGTATTCTGATTAGATATGGGGTTTCTTTTGGCACAAGAACACCTCAAAGCATCAAAAATAATTTGTGACAACGTTCATAAACCAGGTTTTAGGTGCAATGTGGCAAACCGTTTAGCTCTTTAGCTGCTAAATAATCTGCCACGTTCACTAGTCTCTAACCGATTCTATTAACAGGTGCTGTAGCAGGTGGGAGTTTGGACTTTTTTTTTTTTTTTTTCGCTTAAGAGAGCTGCCACAGAAAACAACGCTAGGAGTGTGGTGACAGTCACAGGTAAACATTGAGCTTAAATGTACTCCTAAAATCTCTGTAAAGCCTGAGGGAGCTGCATTTTCAGGTGATGTTTGCTGCAAAGGTGTTTTTTTTTTAAATAAATATTCTTCACACTGAAGAATTACTGGAGTATAATTGATCAAAATATGATGAAATTTGCTGAAATTATGAAAAGTGAAACGATAACACGCTGCTCCTGAAGTCTGTAGCCATAATTAATGTCTTTTTTCATTTAAACTTAAATATTTCATCACCGTCCATTTGCCTTTAATGGCTGATGCTGATTTTTCTTTGGATTACAGTCACACCTTATCACATCTTTGTGAATTAGTTGCATCCATTCCACGAAGCAGCTCAGAACTCAGAATGAGCAGTCTAAGAGCTAAAAACTAACCATCTGGATCAGAGAGAAATCAATTGCAGTTAATTGGTCATCATTTCATTAGAGATTAATGCAATCACGACTGATTAAATAATGAAAATAATCATGTAAGGGACAAACAGTTCTGCTGCGTCAAATACCCATTAATCTTCCTACACACATTTTCACAGCTGCAACCATGTTAATGGGAGTCTGTGTGTGTGTGTGTGTGTGTGGTTGTGATCTAAGTGGATCACTGCTAACAGTTTCCACTACCCAACACCCACACACACACAGAGAGAGAGTACCTCCCGACTATCTCTACATTTCCTTGATGTTGTTTCCAAACAGAAATGCTGCATGAAATTAGCCAGAGTGGAACCACTGAATCAGACCATTTGCTTGAATTAACCTCCTGAAAGGCTTGGAGAGGCAAATGTTGTACTACCTGAGAGGCCTACACTTACGACTAAAAATAAACCCCTGCTTGATGTACCGATCCGGAGATAAACGCGCGTCTGTAGAAGCGCGCCTGTGTTGTCGATGTTTCTCAGCGGGGAAGAAGAAACTAATAGAGAGTGAAACAAAGTCACCAGAGGCAGAAACCTGCAGGAGGTTCGGCTCTTTTGTTCCATTTTAACATCATTAAACATTCATAAGCCTGCTGCGAAAATGACAGTGAAAATTTGGGTTTCTCTTTCACCTGCACCGTGTAAATTTTAAAGATAATCATATATTTTTCAGATCACAGTACTTCAATTAAAGATAGCTTTTTTTCCCCCCCTCCGAGCAATGGCTGCTTTGATCTCCCTTTAAAGCTGTTTTTCTTTTTTTTGCGTATGTGTGTGTGTGTAATTTAACAGAGCAGTGTCTGATACTTCAATCCCATCACTGCCAGACAATAACTGTATCATAGCTCCTGTCTCAGTCATATAATAGACTGCTATGCCCACATACTGTGGCTTTTGAATCATCCATCTGACTTCAGTGGCATTGCCTCTGAGTAGATCAATATTCGTCTAATAGCTCATTGCTTTGTGTGTGTTCTACTTCTAGGCACAAAGCCAGCTCGATATTAGAACAGTGAAGCAAAAATGAATTGCAGTGATCACAGCACAACTACCGTCCTTTAAAAGAACATTTAGTAAGTGATTTTATTCTATTTATTTATTCATTTTTTTATTTCCAGAGATAGGGGGATGACATGCGGCAAAGGGCCGCCGAGGGAATCGAATCGGGGCCGCTGCAGCCAGGACTACAGCCTCTGTATATGGGACGCCTGCTAAACCTACTGAACTATAAGTTTGTATTGTATTTAAGTTTCTGCTGCAGTATTACAACACCACACTGCTCCCCTGCCTTGACACCGAGTGTCTGTATAGGTTATTTGAGGCTGTTTGGACGGATAAATGTCTGACTGCGAATGAATACTTGACTGTCTTGCCCTGTTCAATATTCAATTATGCATTTTCTCCAGACATATGGTGTCAACTGAGAAGTGCAGGGAAAATGTCATGCTGTGCTTCTCCCCAGACACTGTTTGCATGCGAATGCTGAACCAGCTGCATCTTTGGATCAGCTCTAATTAACCTCTGATCTGTCTACGATCGGGTCCCACATGTTGCACACGTGAAGAGGCCACTTCCTTGAGGGAGACAGACCTTTGCCGATGGCTGTGTAACCCCCGTTTGCCTGAATTAAGCAGCTTATGTTGTATTTCAGTCATATTTCCTAAGGCCCCTAAAAGATTCAGGATCATGGACAGAGCCCACCCAGGATATGAGTAAATATGGAATATCCTGGATTTAGCATTTGTTAGTTGTCTCTTCACGTATTGCATCAGTGTGAATTGTGCCTGAGCGGAAGGTCAGGTTGTGACTTGTTAGATTTATGTCTTCCTTGCTGCGATGCTGTATAAAGTCCAATTAGCTTCATGGAATGCTGCAAGGCTAAAAGTCTGATGCAGACTTCTGTTGTGCTTTTTAACCTTCCTCTCATGCTTGTCCAATGGGCCAATGAGTTCCCACACTTGGATGTGCAGTGCCCCTTACCTACCAATTACTACTGTTAATTAGGAAATACTGACTACCTGTGCCTACAGACAGCACTGTGCAGTGTATTGACTGTGTAGCTGGAGGTTGTGCCAACAAGGTTTAATAATTAGAATGGCTTGGGTTTATATGAGACCTGTCTGAAGAAGAGAAGTTTGTGAAAAAAGTAAGAAAAGTAAGTGCAAAAGTGTGCAGTGTTTCTACCGTTGCACATTCAATAACCATCCCATAAGCCACCAAAAATATTTCCAGACCTGTTCTTGTTAAAATGAATGTGAAAATATTTCAATGCTAATTGCACTGTCTGTGGATATACAGCAAATGGCAACATAATGGTCAGTTAATGGTGTTGGATTTTCACACTGATACTCTTTTTATCCCTGCACAGCTGTGCATAAAGGCCGTCTGTCAGGTATAAATCCTGTCTACAAGGCTGACCCGGTATTGCTCTGCATTCTGTCAGGCTTTCGGTACTGTCTGGTGTTTTTTTTTTTTTTTTTTTACTTTTTCTTGCAGTCTGGCAGCCGACTACTCTCGCTTGGCTTCCTGGGAGGCTTTACATGTCATTCTGCTGCCAGAGACAGTTTGGATGTTTAGCAGTCCATGGCTATAATGACTCTGTCCCTGCTGCCTTTGAGGAATCCATTGACTATAACTGGTCTGGCCAATATATGAATCTCTTCAGGTGAGTTTAATGATGCAGTGATTTTCATTTTAGATTAAAGCTTGGAAACTGAGAAAAAATTAACACTCTGGACCAATATATTAAAAAAACAGGCAAAGAAATACTCAAAAGGATATATTTAACTCCAGCAGCTCTGCTTACTCTCATTAATTCAGTAAAAACTCAGTGCAGCTAATCGACAAACAAGTTCACTGTCCTTGGACCAAAATAAAAAAAACAACGAATGTTAATTGTGCCCGAGTCCATGAGTTCACTCTCTTTAAATGACTGCTGGCGAGGCATTCTGTCTGTCTCTCTCTCTCTCTCTCTGTCTCTGTTTTAGGTTTCTTCGGCATCACTCACATTCTTTTACGGTATCAATTGGATCCGTCAGACGATCATCTCGGAGAATGTCGGCTCAGTTAATAATGAGCTGATGTAAGAAGAGACTTTGATGTGCGTCCTTATCCAGCACAGCACCGAGGCTAATGTCAAAATGTCATGACAGACTATACCAGCAGCCAGCGGGAAAGTGCAATATAACTGTAGATATGGATTCACTCATTCACTCATTCATTCATTTATTCATTTAAACTTTGACAGTTGCAAAGCGGGGGGGAGAAAGCTGAGCCAGTTCAAGCTGACACTTGGGGAAAAGGTCGGTACACCCTGGACAGTTTCCAGTCTAACACAGAGCTGAGATACAAGACAAATGTCAATTAACGCTCACACTGGCGTCAATGTGTATTTTAGAGTCGCCCTATCTACTCTAACCTATATAACCTGCATGTCTTTGCATTGGCAGCACGTCAGTACAGTGGTTAGCACTGTCACCTCACAGCAAGACGTCTCCGGATTTGAACTTGCTGGCCGGCTGGGGTCGTCCTTTTGTGGAAATTGCATTTACACACGGCCGTCTTTGTCACTCAACAAATCCATTTCTTAATTTTGCAGCAATATCTTCAGCACAAATGTCAAGAGGGATACAAAGGAGAAGGGCGGTAAAAGGGCAGGTGCTTAACCCATGCTTTTCTTTAATATGATGTTCCATGTCCAATCAAGCAGTAAATCTTTCATCTGACCTGCAGGTCTCTCTCTCTCACACACACACACACACACACACACATACACACACAGAGAGACCCACCAAGGAAAGCAAACATGCACAATTCCCGCAACATTCACGCAAGTCTAAACCATTATTTATTATCTGATAATGTAAGTCAGTATCACAAGCCGTAACGCTTCAGCAGTCTACGACACCCATCACAAACCGCTGCTAATCAACAACCAGGAGGCTTAATTTAATTCATTTGCATAGAGAAGTGCTGCAAGGTTGAGTTCCACTCGCTACACACTGACAGGGATCAGAGGTGTTTTGATTTTTCATTGAAACTAACCAGCTTAGCGTGGTCTAGTGGACAAACGCAGCCATTTTCACAGAAGAAAGGCTCCATTTGTTAACAGCATATTTAGTTTTGCATGATTCCTACGTCCTTCATGACATAGAATATAAACTCAAGATATAATTGATATCAAATAAATCAAATAAAAAGATACAAACTGTGCTGTGAATGAGAACATGTAGGAGGAAGTACAGCTCTGTAGGGTTTAGCAGACATGTTTTTTCAAGCTTTTAACTAACCTCATTATAATGTCCATCTACAGGACACCACTCATTTAGTAAAGTGGGTTGAATCAACATCCCATATTGATTACCTGTGCCAAAGCCTGGCCTCAACTTCAGTATAGACAGTCTAAAAGGGCTTTCTTTACCCTTTTAACCTGAGAGAGACACAGGGATCCCCCAGGGGGCATGGTGATTGACTTCTTTACTTTGATTCATAAAACATCCAATGAGTTACTGCAGGAAAGTGCTCCGCCGGCAGACACTGCATTCAGTCACTGTTTAGAGAGGTGCACAGCTGAACAGTAAACGCTCGCTGTACACATACCTCCAGGCGGTAGGATCCCCACTCGGTTCAAGGAATTTCAGAGTCAACAAGATGGTGGAAATAATGCTTAGTGTGTACGCAAGATGGTAATGTGGTAATGGTAATGCTGTATCGTGGCACAGGGTGCTGAGATTTTTAAAATGGTGCAGAAGTGATTTACATTTGCATGGTCAACAGTGCATTGTGGTTTCATGGCTTTTTTCTCCCCTTTCTTTCTTTCTTTCTTTCTTTCTTTCTTTCTTTCTTTGAAATGTATTTATTTGACTCTTTCCTGTGGTGCCACACATAATGTACCTTGATTGTTAACAGTTATAATCAACACAAGACTGGTTACTGGAAAAATGGTCATGGCATAGGGGCAAAGCTAGATTTGCCATTAAAATTATTTCATTGGGTTTAGACACTAAAACTATTTGGATATATGTTTTGGCTTTGGGTTAGAAAAAAGATGATTTGAACGAACACTCCTGCATAAACATGTTTTTTTCTATGGAAATTGAATCTCACTCTCCTGCATTTGACCGACCCCATCCATCCACCCCAACTAAACTTCTCCTGATGTGGACTAGGACACATTTTTAATCTCCCCTCTTTGCTGAGCTGTGGTTGAGAGATAGAAACCCACAAAGTCTTGAATGTACCCACTTGATCTGTACAACTCAGACCATTGTTGTCGATTGTAGTAATTATGACATGGAAGAGCCAAGCCAGAAGTCAGGCGAAGATGATTAAGGGTCAGAAACAGGACTTTTACACTGGGCACTACTTGTTGTTTCCTGTTGGATTGCAGCCACTGTTTGATTGCATGACGTCACCAGCGTCTTACTGTAGATGAGTGTATGGTACTCAAAGTCCTCTAAACGTTACTTTTCACAAGTTTCCTGACCTAATCACTTTGTGCCTAATGTTGTACCTGCCTGTAACACCACAGGGGGGTGTTTCTATCAGGATGGATGGGGAGAGTGCAGGAATCAGGAAAAAAAAGTGCAACGGAAAGTAGCCTTTATTTCAGCTTTTTACAAAGTCTCTTTCAATCAAATTCAACGCAAACTTCCCAGGTCTCCGCCGACCGGCCTTCCTCAGTCCTTTTTCTCTTTTCTTTTTCTTCCCCTTTCCCCCATTATCTGGCCTTCATTTCACCCTGACCTCTTATTTTCATCTTTTAAGTTAAGTTAAGTTAAAGATACTTTATTAATCCTTTACAGGAAATTACAATGTTACCAGCAGCAGAAGACAACACAAAACCACAAAGACGCATCATGCACAAAAATACACGATAACAACAATATTGCACAACCCGTTACAAACTTATGTCAGTGAATAAGAGCAGCAAAGTCTAAAATGCGATTTAAAAAGAAGTAAAAGTAGCAAGGTCTAAAATAAGATTTTTAAAAAGGAGGGAGAGACACTGTCACATGATTACAGGTATTAAGAGAAGCAAAATGGCATATGCACATGAATAGTATAGCTTAAATTTGAGTTGAGTTTGAGTTGAGTCATCCAGCCTGCCTTTGTTTCTGTTCCCTCCCCTTTGATTGGGGATCCCCCACACCTGTCAGCTTCCCTGGGCCTTATGGGAAAGGTAGTTTTTCCCCTTTGGAGTTCTCCTGGGCCTGCTATGAAGGGAATGTACACTATCTGCCCTCCACTGAGGACCCCACATGCCCTCAGTGATGATCCAATGGATCATATCCCAGGTTAGGGATGCATGGGCTAGATGGAGTTGTCAAGTGCTAAAATCTAAGGCAACTGAACTTTTTACTACTATACTATACTATTTCAACTCTGACCCAAATGGCTTCTTCAGTTCTGGACTTTTAAATTGACTTTTTTTGGACACAGCTGATCTGTTTAACAAGCAGTTTTTTATTTACACATCCAGTAGCGGAGGACACACATCATCATTCATTGGTATTAAAAGTCAACTTTGTTGCCAGTGAGGGAAACCTCAATAATTTTTGTGACTTAAATAAGTAAACAAACAGGAAATTAGAAGTTGTGTTTGTGTCTGCCAGATCAATAGAAGTCCAATATTTGCTTGTTTTTGGACTGTATCCTCTCCTTAGGGGAATATCAGGCCCTGTTCTGCCGGTTGGTGTAGAGCAGGTTGTGTAAAATGGGTTTTCTGAGATTTTTCTCAGAGAACCATTTCCTGTTCTGGCAGAAAATAACACTATAATTAAAGCAATGAGCATGAGGGGAAAATAGTGAAGTTGCAGACCAGGCAGCTTTACTGAGCTGAAACTCGCTGCAAAACACTAGTGTGCAAAGAAAGCTGGAAAACTCAGGTGATAACTCTCTGGATGCTCATCACTAAGTACGACCCTCTGTCATGGGTAGATGCATTCCCGCCACATCTTCGGAGCAAAGGGCATCTGGAAAAAGTGCCACCATGACCCTGTGCCTCAGCCATGGGAGACCTGGATGCTCTATCTGCTCTTTCATAGCTTCTATCTGAATCTCTGAATATCACTCTTGTGTGCCTGTTTGTACGTTCAGGTATCAGCCTCATTTTACTGTCCACTGATGGTTTTCAATTAGATATACAGAGCTGTCTCAGTTACTGCTAATGCAAGCCTGCTGCTGAGCGGGGGGCTTTTACTGTATTTATTGTCTTTCACAGCATTTGTCAATAATTTGGCTGAGCTTTGTTGACATTTTTTCTTTTTTGATAAATATGGACATATTCAGCATTGTTTGGTCAGTGGAACTGTGTTAAATATTAGCAGCGAGGAATTAAGCACACACTGTGAGCTGTGAGCTTGATGACACTAGATTTCCTGCTACTCAAGTTGAATTAAGTTGAATTGAAGTGAAGTGAATGTGATGCTCATGAGAATCATGAAGGATTACTTTGACAAAAAATACATTCAATGCGCATACTTCACTATAATAAAGAAAGTCAAATATAAAGAATGCAACATAATGACCATTTATCATTTCCTTTGATCCTAAATCCCTAAGTGAACCGCACATACAAGGTGCGAGATGAACTGAGCTTCACCCTGAAACCACAATTCTTCTTCCTTTTCCCTCTCTCCATATGAACATCAGTGGGTTCATGGTAACTTAAAGATTACCCAATTTGGATGTAGTTGTTTTCAGTTCCAGTAAATCAAAGAGGAAAAGTGCAACCCTGTCTTCATCTCCCCTCTGTTCAAAAGCAGCCCTCTCTTCGGTGCTTTATTCTCTGATCCTTTCACTCAACCAACTTGGCTTATTAGATACTCAGGCTCTATCTGTCTAAGTAAGTAATATCCCCTTTTATTCTTAATAAAACATCAAAAGCTCCTCTGGAATACAGTATCAGACATGGAGAAAAACATTCCTTCATCCCTACCATTATAGCCAGATCCATTTCAGATAAGAAACCTCCCCCCTATTTCCCCAGAAGACTACATGCCTGGAGCTGAATGATGGATTTTTCTCCTCAGACCAGAAACTGCACGAGATTCTGAAACATTCAACCATGAACTCCTCTGCTCTTTAACATGAGGGAGCCATGCAATATCCAATCAATTATACAGTCGATGGACGTTCTGCTTGTTTGATCTACGCTTTTCTTTCACAGTCTCAAAGAGTAGATGGTCCTGGAGGACACCAGGCAGTCATGTTCTCTTGGAAATTACAATCATACAAAAGTCTCTTTGTGAATAGAATCCGTAGAAATGCAGTTAAAGAGCCACACCGGCTGTACTTCTGAATTAGTTTTGCTCCTCTTAATGTGTAAATTTTCCACCTCTTTCTTTATCCCTCTCGGATTATTTGTGAACAGATGCTGCTAGACGTGCACTTGAATGAGCCTGGAGAATTCACAAATCAAAGTCTGCGAACAAGAGCAGGACTCAATTTTACATGAACGTCAGTCCGGCAATCCTGTAATTGTTCTGATATAGCTCTCATGTGACCGAAGCAACAGCGCCCGCCTGTTAAGCTTCCACAGGGTTGGAAAATTACTACCTTGCTTCAAATAAGCTGACAAAAGAGTATAAATAGAATTTCTATTAATACCTGCCTACAGCTACTTAAGCAAAACCTGATCCGATTGACCCTGTGCTTTTGAAGACTAGAAGCAAACAAATGCACCGTATCTAATACCATTTAATGCACTTTAACATTTGAATAAAACACAAAAACAAGCTAACAAAAACCAATATATATATAAAGAAATAATAATAATCAAATGTATAATATCTCTGAAAAGACAGACCCCCTCCCTGAGGTGTGACACCTTCTGGGAATCCCGCTCTATGATCCACACCCCCTTCCTTTAAATATCCCAAACTTCCCCACTGCTGTAATTTAGCTCTGAAGCCAATTTAAACTGGGACCAAGTACAAAACTGGGCCCGGTGTTTACATTCACAGACAAACAAAAGCCTTTTTTGAGGGGGTAGGAGAGATAAGACGTATTAACAGGAAACTGCTACCGGCCTTGGAGAGCCACAGCCCCCTCCAGCAGCAGCAGTAGCACCAGCAGCAGGGGGCTGCTGCCCTGCTTTGGCCTTTGGTTACACCGTTGGATAGACAGACCCACAGCACACTGAAATGTGTGCCTGAATACACAAATTCACTCAGCCTCATGCCAAGACACTTTCCCCCCAGGTAGCTCAAAGCCCCCACCACAACCACCACCTCTGTTTGCCTGTCCTCAATTCTGCTGCAGAGACTTTCTCAAGAAAAAAACACAAGTGTAAACTTTTATGACATGTATTGTTTTGTACTTGAGCTTCTGTTGCACATCTGTAGGGTTGCAAAATTCCAGGAATTTTCAAAGTTGGAAACTTTCCATGGGAATTAACAGGAATATATGGGAATTAACGGGAATAAATGGGAATAAATCTGAAATTTACAAAATTGAAGGTTGGCCCTTAACAGGGAAAATAT
Source organism: Trachurus japonicus (assembly GCF_045865225.1). Lineage (NCBI taxonomy): Eukaryota > Metazoa > Chordata > Actinopteri > Carangiformes > Carangidae > Trachurus > Trachurus japonicus. Next base: position 13,651,298 of record NC_140919.1, on the reverse strand, counting down.
CCTGGCTATTCATCAATCACATGCAAGCAGTGGAGGGGTTACTATTTTACTCAACATTCATGTTTTTGTTGTTCAATTAAAACTTGATAAAGTTCTATTCACAAATAAATCTGTTGAAATGTCATGTGTTTTAATTGTATTATTTTGCATGGATGTCTGCTTATGACAAAACAAAATATGTTTGGATATGATACAGTTTGTTTAAATTACCCTCAATTTCCAGTTAATTCCCATAAATTCCCAAAATTCCCATGGAAAGTTTCCAATTTGGAATATTTCCAAAATTCCCCAACTTAACTTAAGTTTCTGGAAATTTACTGGAAATGTTCCGCCCCTTTGCAACCCTACACATCTGTGAATATAAACATGTGAGCACCAGGATGCTCATTGTAATTATCTATTGACAAAATACAGTTAGGAACTCGTCTCAAAAGGAGAACCATTCGACATGTGACATACAGCCTATAGTGTGTTGTGTAACCAGAGGATGTAAGCGTGAGGTGGTTTCTCTTGGCCCCTATACAAGTTCCTTCACTGCATTGCATTTTAGGACTTTCCTTCGTTACCGATGTCCCATCCTGTCTCTGCGTTGTTCCACTAATCTCAACACTGCCACACTGAATCAGCTGTTCCACAGACAGTAGCGGATGGTAGCACATCCTATAACAAGCTGGATTCAGAAATAACAACGGGCTTCTGTTTCCAAACACGATTTTATAGTTACTACTACTTTCACCAGCTCCTTCCAGTGTCAATCATGTCTTGGTTTATTCTCCTTTTGTGTGTTTCCCTTGTCAAACTCCCACACTGCATTCACCTACTCTTTTACTACAGTGCTGTTATACTACAGTGTATGTGTAGCGATTTTATTGTGGCAGCCTAGTGAGAGGTAATTTTTAAATATAAAGCAACCTATTGTGCATTTTGTCTGGTTAATTCTTTCCTAATTTGTACCCTCACTCTATATATACCTATAAACACTAGACCACACATGCTCCTGTCTTATTCAAATATGCAAAGCAAAAAAGCACTTTTAACATCATGTCACATCAACTGTTGCCTGAACTTCGTCATTAAAAGAACTGAACTCATGTGAACAGAGTGACAGTAATATACCTCTGAAGTCTGAAGCTGATGTTTCTCTCTCTCCTCTTCTTATAAACGAGGGAGGTACTGGACTGAGTGAAGGAGGATAAGCAGCAGAATTCCCAAACATTGCGCCCTGTCAAACGTAATTAGCGATGAGACAATGCTGAGCTGCTTTGGAAACTGCTGGGGTTAATAAGGCATTCGCCTGCAAAACAAGTTTTCAAAATCCATCATTTTCCACGGCCTAAATGAGAAGTGAAAATGCTCACTCACTTTGTCTTCTTCATCCTAATGCTTCTCCTGCGGTGGCCGGATTTTTCATTTTGCTGCTGTCCTCCAGCAGTGCTGCTGCTGCTGCTGCCCATTGTAACCAGAGAGAAGCTAAACATGCTTGGACCTGTCACATCATGAAGGAACAGACTGAATCTGTCCTCACGGCAAACATGTACAGATGAGATATGTATATATCCACCACTAAAAACATGTCAGTTGGGTTAATCCTCCAGTCAGCGTCCCTGACAAAAGGCACTGGCTCAAGATCTGGAGTTGGTCCCCATGGCGCCGGGCCGTGGCTGCCCACTGCTTCTCAGGGATGGGTTAAATCTCACTGTACAAGCTGTACATGTGACAAATAAAGCACCTTTATATATATATATATATAGAAACACCATCTTGCAGGTTTCCAGCACTGTGCATGCTCTCTGTGCAAAAGTGCTTTTGTCTCTCTGATTACTCTCATGCTGCTCGGTGTCTTTCATTGTTCCCCCTGGATGAGTGTGACTTTCTGCTGTCCTATCAAAAGCAACTAACATTTAGAATGAGCAGATGGTTCGCAGTGAGTCTGTCCTCCTTCTCCTCTGCATAAAGGTCTCTGTGTCAACACATACACAGACACAGACACGCACACACTCACACACACAAACCTACAGTATGGTGAAAGTTTGGTGTCATTGCATCCAATTAGTTTTGTGGCATCTTGAAGTTGTGTTATCCGCCAAATCTGAGTATTTCTTAATGATAAGCTCACTTTATTTCCCGACTGACATTATTCAGTTATTTTTATGGAAACACAACAAAGATTACTTTTTAAAAAAAATAAAAAATAAAAACACTTTCTAAATATTAAACTTGTTTCCCTGAATTGCCAGGGCAAGGATGGAACTCGGCTTTCATCTCATCCTAGATCCCTCATTTACACAAACCTTGCTAAAAATAACATAAATACTTAATGAAAAGAGAGCTTTAACTTTGAAGTTACGACCAATCACCTGCACTATTGTTGGTTATTGGAATTCAATCCATTACAACCCAGCTTTGCAGCATTTTGAAATTACCCATGTTCTGGCAATAAACATATTCATGTTTACTGGTTGTACACTTCTTTGCATCACAACTGGGAGAACAGAGTGATGCAAAACCTGCCCCAAATTGGTCTACTAGTCCTCTTCCATGAGTGTGAGCCTTTAAAAGAGCAGCCTGTGTATTTATTAAAAGACCTGCATCGCTGTACGGGTTTCAAAGCAAACCAGTGAAGAAAGGTGGACGGGAGACTAAAGGTAACTGGGCCACAAATATGCTCGAGGCAATAGACAAAGCAAACTACAAAGATACTCACACTTGCCCTGAAGGAAAGGGCAACTACAAGTGCTTTGCAGATGACTGACAAGTGGATAATAATAAAGTCAGAACAAATGTCAGCAGCAAAACAGATTGAGACTAATTCACATGAGAAATAACAAAAAAATCATGAAAATGTAATAATAAAACCAATAAAATAGCTAAAAATAAAACAATAGACACAGCCGAGTGTCTCTTATGTTTGCTGAGCCACTTGTGCTCACTCTCTGTGCAACTTTCTGACGTGAAAGAACTGCAAAGTCACATCATCACTGACCTCTAAATCTGATTAGATGTTTTACTTAAAATGTTTTAAAGCCCCAGTGTGTAACTTATTTGGCTTTTTATTATAGCAAAAATCAAATATTGCTTTCATAAATACGTATTTCACTGAAGTCGAATCACACCCGCATACAAATGAAAGCTTTCTCATACCTTAGAATGAGTTGTTACAAGTCGTTACAAATACATAAGTGGGCGACGCACCGAACCGAGGCGGCCATGTTGCATCGGCATTTTTTTACGTTCAGTGGCAGCGTGACCATAGGTAACCATGGAAACTCAGCGGAGCTGTCGGCTCGGCCTGTTAAAACTGTCACCACTGTGTAGTGTGAAGAAGGACGGAGGCACTGATGTTGCATTCAGGTGCAGTCAGGCAGACGGCCGCAGGCAAACCAACCGGATGTCATTTTACTCGACGAGAGAAAGACGGTAAAACGTGGGTCAGGTAAACAATACGACATCACCATGACAACATATTGTCACACCTGTATTGTTTTGCCTCGTGCTGGCGGACCACTTGTTTACATAGACGCTTGTTTATCCTGTTACATGCAGCGTCTGTTGTCTGTCTGACGTCTGCCCGATTTCATGTGAATGCAACATCAAGAATACGTTCAGATATGCAACCGCACCACTAGATGGGGTAATTCCTACATATTATACCTTTAAGGATAAGAAGATTTTTGAACCTTTTTGCATTTCAATAAATTCTACTTTTTTCCTAACACATGCTAGTTCTACAGTTGGTTTTATGCTTAGGCTGATAGATTATTGTGTTGTTTAACTACAGAATTGCAAACTATTTCAAAGTTTCGCCCCAAAATATCTGACTGTAGCACATTTGAGTCACATGCTTTAAAATGACGACACCAGCTGTAACAAACTTGGGCCAAAAAACCTCATTAGAAACTCATGTAGGCTCCGCTGTTGCTTACCTCATGACCAGACCAGACCAGAGCCAGACTCAGTTCACTGCAGCCCAAACACAAACAGTGTGTGTACGTATGCTACTTTGGCATTCAGCGTTGTTCTGTCTCTCTCCCCTGGCCCTCTGCCTGCTGTGTCTCTGTTAACCTCTTTGTGCATCACATCCACTCCTGAAGCCTCTCCTGACACTGTGGCCAAACCCACAACACAGTCAGCATGACCCTTATCATCACAACAGCAGACCCCTGTCCACATCTGTGCCACAGCATATGTTTTAGAGCACGCCTCTGCTTTCTGTATGAAAGTTCCCTCTGAGTACTATGTTATTTTTCCAAATAATTTCACTTTTGTGCTGAGAGCCGATAATAACAGAGAATATCTCGTCTTGGTAGTGGTCCAGGATTATGCTGCATCCATCTGCTCCGTGTCACTAGTGTACTTCATTGACAGAGCCTGCATTTTATTTAAAGAAGACATTTAAGGCAGGTAGAAGACCTGCAGACTCCAGTCTTTCATGTCCTTGGTCTTTTGAAATCTGCCCTTCATCAAGACTTGCACTTTTATTACTTTTACAGCCAAGAAATATCAGCATGGAGTGGAAATGGTTTTCTGCCGCACCACCGTTTCAACCTGCTGTGTCAGACCACTTCCTCAAGTAAACAAATATAAACCAAATTCAAGATGGCAACTACTGACGTAGACACATGCAGCATCAGTGTGACAACATAAAAATTATTTGATTGCTTGAGTGCAAGATTACTCTATAAACTTCATGGGGAAAAGTAACTAGATATAAAATATATTGCTCAGATTCATGAATATAGATACGCTCTTACACATTTAGCAATGAATCTGCTCAATGAACAAATTGCTTAAGTTCATACCAGGGTGAATGCCACAAGGATAATGCATTGAAGACCACAGGTCAAAATAGAAGAGAAAACTGGCAGGGTTCATGTTCATTAATTATTTTCCGTCATTGCCGGGTTTTTTAAAACGGTGATGGGAAAATCTGAATTGGTCATTGTTTAGTCTTGATGTACGACCTTGTTGGCTTCACACAGAAAAACATCACGGCAGCTGAGTGTGCTGTTGAAAGCTGGCAAGCTGTGGAGTCGAGAGCCAGGGCTGGACCGAGGGATTGAGCTGCTGCTGAAAGCCGGGCGAGCTCTGAGAGCCAGGTAGTATGTCGCCACTGGAGGAGTAAACACAAACTGGGTCACCGCACCAGCCACACCAAGTTTCGATCCAAATCTAGAGCTGTTCACAGGTGGGAGGAGTTTATTTTTTTAAACTTTGGGGATTTAAAAAAAAGATTTATCTTAACTTTTGCTTCTCAATTTATGTTAGCTGGACACCGGAGTCACACACCCTTCTGAGCCGCTGTCATCAATAATAAACATCTTAAAGCAGAAGCAAGCGGAATATTTGTGTTAATATAAGTCTTAAATAGTTATATCTTCCGACAGCAATCACTTATATAGAGAGTTTGGTCTGAAACACGGGTCTGTCAGTCACTCTGCTCTGCTGTAAGCCGAGGAGAAAACTTTCCTTGTATCCTACAACCTTTATCCAATGAGGAGAGAGAACGGCATAAAGGGGCGGTCCTCTCTGTGTGTGCAGCCAAGGGATGCGCGTGAATGTGGTGACGTAGGGACGAGGGCGGGGACTGCTAACTCCATCGGCTGACAAGAAGTTAGCCAAAACGACCGGATCGCTTACTTCTGCTTTAAATGCCCATGAGTGTATGCATAAACACTGCCATCACTGTCATATTTGTGCCTTTTAGATAACATAATTTTGCAAAACTAACAGGGAAGAGTTGATCATGTATCTCTGTGTTTACAGATACATATCTCTGTTTTTAGCTGGAGTAGCTATCCGTCATGATGCTGGCGTAACAGAGGTGCACTCACTCATCCATAAAGGACGTGCTAACCAACTTGCCAAGCGGTTGTCAACCTCTTGGCGAAGCGGTTAGCATCGTTGTGAAGGAGACCAGGGTTCGAACCCCACCTAGGGCAGGCCGTGAGAAACACAATGCAGAGGGCCAGATATGATCATCGGCTACACTGGCTCCCACTGTCCAAGTGGGGACTAGTTGGTAGTAAAGCGCTCAATGTCTTTCTATATCCATGGTGAACACACTGTACTGTTAGTACAGAGAGCCTTCTCCATTGCTGCCCCCTCCCTCTGGAACTCACTCCCCAAACCCATCCGCACCTGCACTCACCTCCCAACATTCAAGACCATGTTAAAAACACACCTTTTCAAATTAGCTTTTAATACATAATTTCTGTGTGTGTTTTATATTGTTTTCTATGTTTTATACTGTCTTTGCTGCTTTTAACTGAATTTATATGTCTTGTGTTCTTAACTGAATTTATTGTATGTAAAGTGTCTTTGAGCTTCTGGAAAAGCGCTTATAAATAAAATGTATTATTATTATATATTATTATCAGTGATGTCTCTGTTCATCTTTTCTTTCATGCCCTTAGAAATGCACAGTTTATAGCTTGTTCGGGTTGAAAAATAATTAGAAATGAATGAATGAAAATGAAATGCTATTGGATATGTTTTTATTATCATAACAAAAATTAGAATGAAAAGGTAAAAATAGGTTGTGACAGGATTTTTATGACCCTGTCCATCAAAATGATGGACGAAAAAGTCTAGCGCAACCTCTGGTGCCTGGAAAACAAAAGCCGACAGTACAGCTCGTTTTTGGCCAGCCAGAAGCGTTTGAGCATGGTGATTGTTCTTACTGGAAACATACAGGAAGGTTCCTCTTTGTGATCACAAAGCAGTTGGACCTTTGTTCATCCTGACCACAGGGTGGCTGTTCAGAAGAGGTGCAAATTGTTTCCCCTGGTAAAAAAAGGTATACAATGCACTTTCCTTGTATGCTTTATCTTGAATACATAGGATCCAGAATGCAATTTCAATTGCCCCTTTCTCAGTCAGTTCCCGTGAAGTAAATGAAGAATCTTCTCTGAAATGACTGCTATTGTGACTGAAGAAACCAGGAAATTAGAATTATGGACGGCAAAAAAAGGGCAAAATGCTTTTTGTATTGAGTAAATGTTTTATTCTACTCATTTGTTTGCCCTTTTGGTTATTCATTTCATGTAGATGGGTAAGTTAATATTTGCTTGCTAACTTGTTATTATAGATGGCCCTGCCTTACATGTACTTTTCTGTCTTTCACTCCCAGTGCGAAGTTGTCTGACTCTTGTGTGCTATGTAAACAAGAACTTATAATGTGATTTATTTTCTTAAATTATTAAGTTAGAATCTGAAATGATATTATGCTAGAATAGTAGACATGCTTTAATAGTCTCAGTATTAGTGTTGGATGCAGCATGATGTTTTATTCTCAGTGTAGAATGACCTCCCTTCAAATGAAAGGTTGTGAAAATCCACTAAAGCAGAGCTGGATATTGTCCCTTTTCAAAGAACAGAATATGATGTTGCAAAGCTTCAAGAGTATACGTGTATGCTGCTCTTGACATTGATTTATACATCTTTACCAACATGACTGGTATATATTTAAATACAGTACATTTGCTCTTTGTGATAGTGGGTGGGGGTTGAAACATGTGTTATGGGTTTCAATGGAAGTACTGTAAGAAGATTCCTCGACAAGAAGCCTCGCCACAATCGCTGGAAGAGGCTTGTATCGAGGTTAATGCATAATTAAAGAACAAAAAGGACCTGAGCAAGAGCTGCGAGATGTTGAATCAAAACAGAAATGCACTTTGTCTGAGGAAAACTTCTACAAAGTTTTAATTGCTTGATCTAAATTTAACAATGTAATTCCCCCAAAATACAGAGAACAGGACTCATCCTGTATCTTTAACTTGCTCTGACTGTTTCATTTAAGAGCAGAGCAAGTAAAAAAGATAAGGGCATCAATCAAATGCCAGAACACGTTACATTTCATTATATGCAGATGATGTGCTTTCAGAATGATCCATTTAAATCTACACCAACTTTAATCCAGCTCACAGATTAATCAATTTATTTTCTACATATAGGCTGGAAATGTTACCAATATCTGGCACACTATGTTTGATTGTTGCACTTGGCTAAACAACATGAATGAGTTAAGTGCACTACCAGATCCATGAAAGAAAAATCTAGTGTGTCCCATGTGTGCACACTGGGCATGTTTGTGGTGCAGTCAGACAGTCCACATGGACTCATATTTTCTGGGCACCCACATAGAGTCTGACTTGGCCTAATTTGGGAGCTAGATGAACATGCAGTGTATCATCCAAAAGATTAAAAGACATCCTGAAGGGGGGTGGATGAAATTGAAATTTCATAGTAGTCCACATAACAGCTGCTGTTGAGACAACTGACTAAATAATAAAGAGACAAAGAAATCTGAACACAGTGCATCACCTGAAAACCATGAATGCCTACAAACATCTTCTGCCATGTTTATCTGGATCTCCAAAGTCTCTACGTATATCTTGTTGTAACACTGATAGACATGTATTTACAATCATGGTGAGCCATTCAAGCCATTTCAGTAAAAGTCAAAAATGTCAATCTAGTGGTGGCGCTAGAAAACTGGGGTACCATGTGCCCCGGATAGGATAGACAGAACTATCTGCAAAAACATCTCATGGAAATTTATGGCATTTCTTTCAAAATCGCAAATGTCAAATGCCTCAAATACCTGATGGCGGCGATAAAGGCTGATACAGAAGATTCCACTGCAGAATTTTAGATATATTATTTCAATAGACTACAAGTAAAAGAGGTGATATAGGTTGCAAAGGAATTTCTTCTTTCAAGTCTTTTCTTTCCCAGTTTGTGTGCACACATAAGGTCAGTCACAGGGCATCGCATCAGATCTCATTGTTTATATCTAGCCTTAGGCGTGCAGCTGCTCCAACTATCATTCATGGTTGCTGTAGAAACCAAGGTTAGCACATGAAGAGAAAAGTCAAGGAAGATCCTCAACTTGAGATAGGTAAGACATGAGATTATGCTCAGGTTTATGTATCTGATAGAAGTTTCACGCGCATATATGCTCAGCTAACGCCACGGAAGCATTTCTGGTCTTACCGTCATAACTCATCAAATACACAATACAACAACTCCAAAACGCTCTCATGGACAAGATGGGACCTGAACATTCACCACTTTATGAAATAATAATGGGAGCGTTGCGAGACTGAGTTGTTTTCAAGGCAAGTGCAAAGCTGGTGTTGTGCCAAAAAGAGACTCCTTGTGGAAAAATGACTGCCCCGACACGAAAGCGCATCGGCGGCTTTGCATTAACACTCATGCAATTGCCTCGAGAACAACTCTGTCTCATAACGTTCCATTATTATTTCATGGTGTGGTGAATGTTCAGGTCCCAACTTGTCCACAAGAGTGTTTTGGAGTTGTTGGATTGTGTATTTGATGAGTTTTGAGGGAAAGGCCAGACATACCATGAGCCTCTGTGGCGTTAGCTGAACAGCTCGCATCTCTGCCCGGCCGGTCTCAAAATAGCTTGCACCAACAAGTAAAGGTAACGAACCTACCCCTAAAACTATAGGGATTATGGCAATGGGTGAATTTGCCAAAATGTTGAAATATCCCTTTAAGAATAAGTGGGTAACTTTTGAGTAAACTACCAATCACCCCTTGTGTACCCTCTGCACTCTGCTAGCACAAGTTATTACAGCACCAAATCATGGTACAAAGGGATCCGGTAAACAGGAACATTGCCTTGCATTCACTGCAGCGTCTGCTAACGACATAAAGACTGATGCTATATAGTAATAATTCAATAAGAGATTGGATTTTTGTCATGAACCTTTAAGGGAAAATTGCATATTATACTAAACCACAGATGCCTCTTTAGGTTACGTAGGCCTCATGGGACAATACAGCACAATCTAATTTGACCAATGACGGAATTCCCTGCACAAAAAGCCAATTCCATGATTGCTTTTCTATACTGTACAACCATTGTTATCTATAACCATATTATTACATGTACATTGCCCTGACACATCCTTTACATGTCCTGCTAATCCTAGAAATGACTGTCGACATAATTAGTTGATTATCTGAAACAGATGATTAGCTATATTGATTGTTGCCAGATTCTTTATTTGTATGTCTGTTCTTTTTTTTTCTGCCTCTATAGGCTACATGGAAATCATATGTACAATTGATTTCCTCGCAAATTATTTTCTAACCAGACCTGCAGTACCCACTGTACTCATTTAATCAGCTCAGGATAGACGCTGTTTCCACAGAATCAATAGCAGAGCGAAAGCTGTATTCCATCCAGTCAGCTGGCGAGTCCAATCTGGCCGGAGCGCATCAGAATGGGAGCTGAATCTCAATAGTCTGCTGCTGCTCTTACATTCAGAGAAACAAATAACTAGTAATCATGTCTGCTCTCGTCCTTTTTTTCTTTTTCGGGAGGAGCCATTACAGGGAAATTGTCTGTAGAAGAGAAGCGTGGCCTTGTTCCTCTGAAGAATTCAGATAAAGGGGAGCCATGGCCAGATTAGTCAGTCAGGTCAGGCATCTGTGTACTGACACACACTCGCACATGGTTTCTTCTTTGAATGTACCGGCACACACACACACACACACACACACACACACACACACACACACACACACACACACACTTTCCTTTGAATTCATAGTTCATAACAAATGATGGGTCATGTGTTCTAAACTACAGAAGGATGAAAAAAGTATTGTCATGCCTGAAACTACCATGCTGTTTTAATCTAATTGCGGAGCTGAAACCAGAATAGATTGGGAAACGCAGACTATGGAAAGACTAATAGACTTCTTGGGTTCAAACCCTTATTAATAACCAGAACACACGCACACGCTCACTCCCTGGGTGAACTCTCTATTGCTGTAATGCTGAGGCTCTTTTCTCATGACATGATATTCCTTCTTTTATTGGGTTTTGATGACATCAACTATGCTCAGGTACTGCGCTCCCATACTGATGATTTATAATACAACACTGTACTGTATCTTCAGGAGACGCTGGCCTGCAGTGGTAGTCCTGCTGCTTCCCCTCTCCGACCCCGTTCTGTAGCACGTGACCGGGTTCCAGCGAAACTCATTCCTCTCTACATATTTACAGCTACAGAGCAACAGCCAGAGTGTTTCATTGTTTCTTATCCTCTCTCCTCAGCCCCTGCAGCAGCAGCAGCAGTAAAACAGCATCTCTTAGATCTGATGCCTATCTGCAGTAAGTCAAGAAACGAATGCACTCTGGCTCAGCGCTGAGATTAGTTGCTCTCTCTAAAGAGTTTGTATTTAAAATTGCGACTGTGTTTGAAATGCATGACTTTTTTTCTGTTTTTTGTTTTAAGATCTCTCCTCTAAAGAGAATTGGAAAAATCACTGGTTGAACAGCGTCGCTGAGAAACTTTTTTTTCTTCCATGCTATGTGTCTGATTAGTATGAGCACACTCGGGTGAATACATGTCATCACTACCCACAATGTTTTGATTTTTCCCAGAGCATCCGTTACCATTCAATTATTGGGGTTTCAACAGTACTGTGTTTAACAATTAACTCCTGCTAATGATATAATCGAGCTAAAAGCGTGGTCAGTAACAAAAGGAAATGAACCAGGAACACTGCTGCAACAAAGCACATCAGATTGCTGCTTTTTTTTTCCACTTGGCCTTTATTAATCTTATTTATTTATTGCTGTGCACTGACATGATAAGGGCAGAAGTGAATACTGCAGACACCATGGCTGCCAATGTTGATCACTCAATTTTACAATACTGGCATGCAGTGGTGATGAGTAATTTTACAATGTGAGGGGCCAAGAACTGATAAACAGACAGAGAACATGCTTCTGCCTGTAACCTGTTAATATAATGGATAAGCGTACAGACCGTGACAGCTACTACCACTGCTATTACTACAATGTTTCCTTCTGATAATGTCCTATTGTCAGTCATTGTCTTTTTCATTTCTTTAACACATGGTTGTCATTGTTGTAAACATGAAGCTGAAGATTCCCCCGACCTTGAGGGGCCTATAGAATGAATCGCCTTGTTGTTTACAACTATTTCCGGGTAGAAAACCAGCATGAGAACAATAGTGATGGATGAGAGTTTCATTTTTCTCACGTCATTATATCACAGTTTAGACTAATCTGATGTTTGTAAAGTTTATAAAACCAATGATTGGACAAACATTACTATTTCTATTTGCACATTTTTGTAATTAGTCATGGTTATCATAGATTAGCCGGGCTAACCGTTAGCTACCTGTTTAACTTTAATAACTCAGTGACTTAGTTACAACATGATTGAGCTAACTGGAGTAGTTTCATGTCAGGTCCGACAACGGGAGGGTTTTAACAGTTGATGTCCTGATGTTAGCTACCGCCGTTAGCTTAGCTATCACCGTCAGCTAGACACCGTGATTCCCCCAAACTGAATAGTAAGTACAACACTAGCAACACAAAACACACACACAGAAATAGTATTGTTTCTTCAATCATTTCAGATTTGACTAAACGGTGATAGGGCGTGAAAAATATGATATATATAGCTAAACTCACGTTTGTTACTACTGTTCTCATTCAAATTACGTGCTGGTTTTCTACCTGGAAGTAGTTAACAACAAAGCAATTCGGTCTATTAGTACGTAGGGGTGTAACGGTACACAAAAGTCACGGTTCGGTACGTACCTCGGTTCAGGGGTCACGGTTCGGTACGGTTTCGGTACAACAGACACTAATTGAATGTAAAACTAAAATCTGTCTTGTGTTATAAAAGTTAAAAGAAAAAAGAACACAAAATAAAACAAGTGCATTAGGAGTGTTATAATGCCATTCATTAATTCTAGAGGAAAAAAAACGTGCACTTGACAACTGGCAACTATTATTCGAATTATTAAATTATTATTATTAAAAAAAATATTATTAAAAAAACAAAACAATAAACTGACATCAATGTTGGTTTACACAGTTAAATTAGACTAGCAGTTACTTGGTGATGTTTCTGGTCCTGCCTGTGTTCATAAAACATATTAGGCAGCTACACGCACATCCCCCAAAAAACTGAAGACTAGGTGCTGGACCACCAAGAAAGACACAGGTAAGGAAAAAAGGAGACCGCACACTAGTTAAAAGCTCCCGTGACAGTTTAATGTCACTCACACGTTTCGGGCGTCAGCCCTTCATCAGACAAAATGTGTCTGATTATATATAGTGTGCGGTCTCCTTTTCTCCTCACCTGTCTGTGTTCATGTCAAGAGGCTTAAAAGCTGCGGGATAAGTTGTTGCACACAACTTGTCTTTTTACTTGCACCAGTGATTGACATATCGGGTTGAACATGCGCTACGTGTTTGATGCGTTTCTAGCGACGCACCGCGCATCCGTGAAACATCGCCGACGGACTTTGTCCGGTGGACCAGTCGCGCGAGCCGCCGCCGCCGCCGTTTGTTTCATTGAGAAGCCACAGTGACATGAATGAAGCAGACAGCTCTCCTCCTCTAACTTCACTCTCTCATCACTTCTCTTCTTCGTCTGTTATGGCGGTTGTGACAGCTTCGAGGCTCATTACCGCCACCTGGATTCGAGTGAGGACTCAACTTTTTTTTTTTTTTTTTTTTTTTTTTAAATATTCATTCAGACGTATTCGTCGTGTGACTGTGTGCACCGAACCGTGACCCCCGTACCGTGACGGCACGGGACAAATACATATACCGTTACACCCCTATTAGTACGTTTTTTTTGAGTTGGTGAACAAAACTTCTTGTTGTAAACGCAGCAATGACCAAAACTCTTTTCAAGTGACAATCACAAAACATGAACCACCATGGGCTCTATGCACAGCTCCAGCACTTCCTGAATTTAAGGCAGGGCCTTCATTTCCTGTCTTACATTATTGGACAAACTGATTAATCCAGGTGTGTCTGAGTAGTCACAATGGTCAGACATACCTGGATTAATCAGTTTGTCCAATAATGTAAGACAGGAAATGAAGGACCTGCCTTAAATTCAGGAAGTGGTGAAGCTGTGTATAGAGCCCATTTAAGCCCTGCTACATATTCAGTAGGCCTACAACATTTTGTTCCGATGTATGAAGTACACGTTTTTGCATGTGACTGGATGAGTGAAAGATGATGGAACGAAAGACGGTGACACTGGTGGGTAATGTCACCAGATCACGAAAGTCTGCACGGCAATCAATCAAACGGTTGTTGGGATATTTCACACCAAAGTCAAAAATGTCAACCTCATGATGGCACGAGAGAAAAAAAAGTCAGAGGATCATCAAACCCAGTCGGATCAGTCCCGCTGACAGGCAGATAAATATATCTGCCTGTGTGTGCTGCTTGGATGTGGAGCCCCTCTCAGACAGCTGAGAAGTGATTGTGGCACAGACTGAACTCCTGACACTGATGAAGTGAGTAACCTTTTCCTGCAATCACTGTTATGGAGTGGCCATATTAATCAACAACTGTACACTTAGTGGAACCACACAAATATGTTTATCAGCATCAGTGACTAATGGCAAGTTACTTAACCTACATGCCAATAGGTGATGCCCACCCATGCTATTTAATTATGTTGCTTGGCAACGCAGCGTGCATTGGGGGAAACCCTGTTAGTAGCCGGGCTATCAAACAGAGTAGTGCCATTATGCACCAAGCAGGGCTAGGAAATTATTGATCGGATGCACATGTAAACATCTCTGCAGTAAGATCAAAATACTCTGGACATTTTCCTCCAAGTCTCTTTTCTCTCCTCTGCCTCGGCCCCCTCTTTGAAGTGAGATCCTCTTTATGTGTGTGATTGAATCTCCAGGCTTTTGTGTGGGAGATAACATGCATCATCACAACAATATGAAGGGCCTCAGTTCAGAGGAGATTCATGAATGTCTGAATTAAAGTTGAGGTGTGCACAATGCAGTAAACAGTCCACGCATTTTATATTTGTACGTGATTCACAATGAGGTTTAAATCTCCAGCCTCAGCTGGAAAGACATGAGCAGTAAATCCATGTGCCGTGATGATAAATTCTCCGGGCAGATAAACATCACCGAGGAGAACAACAAAATTATTTCATGCCACCAAGCAGGAAAAGTGATTAATAATATAAGAGCTGACGTGGGCTCACAAATAAGCTTAAACCTGGTGCCACACATCAGCCCACGCTCTTGCCCCTGTTCGCACACCGCTCGATTCACACCTTTTCAGGACAAAATGTCTTTACTTCACTCTACTGAGTAACTGAATGTAGACTTGATGAGATCTGAGGGGGCTGAAGGGCATGTTTGTGTCACTGCTATTAATCTGGAGTTCACAATAGCTTCCTACAGCCCAGTGGAGTGGATCATTGTAACTGAGCAGCTTCAAGCTCCAGCAAGCCCTGACACATTTCTCGCCAATATACACCCAAGGTGATTTTTGACGGGGGGGGGGGGCTTATCTGGGTTCTGTGGGGGATGACATATATCATTACTTGACTCTTGATTAAGAGAAGTAGTAGGGTGGAGGCATAAAGGATGGAGAACGACGAGGGGAAGGGATGTTGAACATGAGAGATGAGATGAAAAGGGCAGAGTGAGAGATAAAAATAATCCTGCATTGGGCTGCGAGGGGCATATTTACTGTATAAATTTGCAGGGGGTTTAAAATAGAGCTCTAATTTTGAACACAGTCCAACTCTTTGATCTATTAGACATGTTAACATTTTTCATAAAGATGAGAACTCACATAACAACACAAAAAACTCAACAACAGACGGGCAAATCAAGCCCTGTTGCAGGCCCTATAGAGGCGGCTGTTCATTATACGTCACAGACTCTCGGATCAAACGGCGTACTGAATTCTTTAAATCTTACAACATCTTACAAGTGGTGAGGTGTAGAAGGGTTTGACCTGAAGGGAACGCTGGAGCAAAGGTTTTCAGATTACGAGGGATGTTTTCCCAAGTGTGCATGATATGAGAGAGTGGAAGGGGAGACACATGAAGGAAACATACCGCATGAGGTGAGATTGAGTTCAAAATCTCAACTTTTTTTTCTCCAGAGGTCATTTAAAACTCAACAACACACAGAAATCATACACTAGTTCCACTGTGACTCACTCTTTCCAAGGACATCATTGTCTGATATCCATCGTGAATACAACGTCTTGGAAATTACAGAGATAAAAAAAAAATCTTAAACTTTCAGAATTTGCCTGTCAATCACGCTTTTTTGGTTTTCTTCACCGTCAAAGTAACCCAAGAATTGTTAATGGACTCAGTACATTGCAAAAAAAAAAAAAAAAAGGACTTCAGAATCTTTTTAATGACAGTAGTTTGCAAAAAAGATATTATATAAGAGTCTAGTTTTCTCAATTTGCTGGACTTTGAAAACCCCTGCATACGGTGAACAATGTTATTGAAATCATAATCAAATATTTCCTTGAGATCTTTTGTGTTTCACAGTAAAATCCACAACAATCTCTGAACAAGATTTACTGTCTGCAAGTTTATCTTAAGGTTTTAAAGGTAAAGGTAAAGGTAAAGGTACTTTATTAGTCACATATACAGCTAGTACAGTGAAATTCTGGTTTAAGGACCATGAATATGCACAAATACAGTTTACACAACTGTTTGTAATGGGGCTGAGGTCGACATGTGGTCATGGGGTCACCACAAACCCAAGATACTGTATATAAAGGCCATTAATGTCCACTGCACGATAGTAGAATTCTCCCATTAGTCTTTGAGATGCCCTCTCGTGGATCAAAGGGATCTTCTTTATTATTCTGTGGATCAAAGTGTGGGATGGATGAATCAGATGACAGACATCATCATCCATAGGGCCCCCACTTGGGCTGCAAAGAAGCACAAAAGTACTTCCTAGAGTGATGTAACAGTCTTAAGGATGATGGGAAAAGAATGCTGCTCAAATCCCAGAATTCAATATGAAGTAAAGAGCCATAGAGCTCCGGCTCAGTAGTATGCTTCAGAGACAGAGATAACCCTGCAGCTAGCTGAATGACGCCCCGCTGAAGATGCACAGCTTTACCCTCCTATCGTGTAATGGGATTATCAATTCAGCTGGTATGAATAAGAATCATATTATCTGTCAGTGCTCGGAGAGATATTTCAACAAAGGCAACAAAGGTGCAGAGTATCAGGCTGCTCATATAGAGGCTAATGATCTGACAGGCGATGGGGACGTCACCGAAACTAGCTCAGTACAAATGAACTTCTAACACTGAACAGAAACTGCACTCACATTCAGGATGCTGCTGTTGTTGTTTTTTTTGTTTTTTTCCTGCAGACAAATCCAAACATGTATTTAGTTATTTTGCACTTGATAAGAAGGCCGTCCTTTCCTTTCCTTTCCTTTTCCTTTTGGTGTTTTAAAGGACCCCTGGTAGCCAATTAGACACACGTATTTTCAGTGGATGTGGTATAATGGCAATTTACTGCACTGAAAAAAATCTCCAGCATCACCTCTGTGGGCCACTTTGTGTTCCACACTCAAGCATCAATCACACAAGCCCTATTACGATACAGTATATGTTTTTATTCTTAATACCTGGTATGTGTCCAGTGTTTTGTTCTGTTCACTGGTGTGCAATCAAACCCATCCCAAAATGAAATTACAAACTAAAATGAGTCAATTTGCAGTAATCTGCTTTGTTCAAATCCCATTTAATCATCACACACTAAAACAACTGTCAGTGTGTGAGATTTCATCATTCAACCAATGTGGAGCCCATGGGAGTCTTTTAGCCTTTAACTGGATGAAAAGATACAAAGAAAAGTGTGTGAGGACCCAGATGTTTTACAGTAGTTTTATATTACTTCTCCTGGTACAATGAGGACTACGTGATTGACAACTAAAACGAACTGAGATCAGATCAAGGGAGACCGTGACTGGATGTGCCAGATGGGTTATTTAGCAATTTCATTTTCCACGGAAAGCTAGTAATTTTGTTGCATGGGGTAGAATAAGACAAAGTCTGTCATAAATGTTGGATGGAATCTTAAATATTGGCAAGAAAGTGTTTTCCAAGGCCACTATGACTTTGCCCTTTGACCAGTATTGAGCAAGTGGACATTTGTTCCAATTTTAAAGAGGCTCTCTCAAGCTGATACTAAGATATCGTGTGGGCAAGGCCAAAACTGTGTTGTGTGGGGTCACCGTACCCTTGACCTTTGACCTACAAAATTAAAAACAGTTCCCTCCTGAGGCCTGGTGAGTGCTTGTGCCAAATTTCCCAAGTTCAGTCAAGGCGTTGATGAGATATCGTGTCCACAAGAAAGTGATGGACAACCCACAAAACAACATCTCCCGGCTGTTGTATTGGCCTCACTGTGTGCCAATTAAAATACTTGCTGTATATTGCCTCTGTTTACAATGTTTGGCAATGAGAATATCCAGATAATAAAAAGGGCAGTGCTAAATTATGCTGTAGGAAAATGAAATATCATCTTCAATAATTGATTCCTTCAGAAAATTAATTTTTCAAATCAACACAGCATCATTTACCACACAGTTGGCAGTCAACCCAGCAGCTCATTGTGTTGGTGGTGGCACGAGGACAATCACAACCCCCTGGGGAAGTAGTGATATATCTAAATTAAATGCAGCCGTTATTAATACCACCTGTTGGACAAGTCCAAGTGTCCTTTATGGGAAAGGTCTATTTACATGCTGCAGACAGATGCTGCTGGGAGCTGTAATGTACAGCGCATATACTATCAGTATGCCACCTTCTGTGTTTAGTAAATCACCGATTAATAGCAGTATAAAAAGCAATTCAGAAAAGACTGACTGGGTCTTAAAAAGAAAAAATAAAGGAATGAAGGGAAATAAAAAAAATCATATTGCTGTTAAAAGCAGCAATTAAGTCACAAATATCCAATATGTCAGTTCAATTTGTTGTGAAGCCTAAATTAAATTTTCTATTTTGTATTGATTTTTTTTTTGTGAAACATGGGCGTCAGATGTGTTCATCCTTTCTGTGAGCTGAAGACTGCAGCAGCAACATGATGAATCACAGCTCCTTCACTGTACAGACAGAATAGGCTACTTTGGCAGAAATACAGCATTTAGGGTCATGAACAGCCAAAAGCATCTACAGTACAGCTGACAGCCAGCGAAGAGACGCCATGAGAGTAATCCAAAATTCCCCTGATGCAAAGCATCACAGATTGCTCCAAAATGCCTTATGAAAGCAAAGAACATTATGGACTTAGTGATTCATCCCTGTCTTTCAGGCTGATGTCTGCACTTGGTATTGCGCCTGCGAAACCACCAGCTATTAAGCATCACATGTTGTTCTGCAATTAGCTTCATCTCCTGTCTGTCCTTTCACACCTTCTCCTCCCAGATACTGTAGGCCACACAGGAGTACACACTGACTGTAAAACAACACCCATATATAAACACATGGAGAAAAAAAACAATAATAAAGACTTCAAATAGAATTTATGTGAAGCCAGGATTTCTTTCTATCCTGTGGACACAGCAGGTAAGGCATGGGATGGGATGGATTGGGGGAAAAAGGGAAAAAAAGAAAAAGAAAGAAGAAAGCAGATTGCCAGAAGCATCTTGCATTAGACTGGCCTTTACGTCTACAGAGAATGGAGAATGTTTTGCTGTGGTAAACTGAACCACGGCTGCTTGATATATTCATGTGTGATCATGCATGGCAGGATAGTAACATAGTTGTGTTGCGATGTAAGGCCAGTTAATATAGCAAGTGTCAAAAGGAGTGTGAGTGCCATTTAAAAGACGGATGATGTATGGGAGTAATGGAGATGAAGTAAGACTTCAGGAGACCTCACAGAGGTCAGCTGAGTGTTTTGCTTGCATAAAAGTAATGGATTGCAGGTTTTGCACCATTTTGTTATTGTTTAGTTCCTTTTTCCAAGCAGGAGGTATAGAGCCTCATGCCTCATCTTGTAAAGTCTAAAAAAAAATGTGGACAGTGGCAAGTGTCCGCCATGACACAAAACCACATATTTATGATATGCATTACACATTGTTGATGAAATGTTTTTCAATTTGTCTGACTATTAGCAGACTGAATGGCGCTGTGGGCCCCTGTATTCATCCTGTTGCTTCTGTCAGCAGGAAATCATTAATCCAAGTTCCATTGATAACCAAATGTGGTCATGCTATAAAAGAACCAGCACTTTTTTGGGGGGGACAAATGAGGTGGCTATTTCAGATCATGAATTATTCCTTTTTTCTACTTTCTATCAGTTGGATACAGGTTGATTTCAGTCTCATCAGTCCACTGGACTTTCCAAACTCGACGGTTTCTTCCTGCATTTGAATCATGCAGTGAATCCTCTGAGCGAGGTCGTGGTAATGAAAGCCTTCGCTTGGTCGTTAACAAGGAAACATGTCTGCCCGCATCCCGAGGAGCTTTCTGGACCAGCTGTGCAGTCATTAAGGGACAAATGACTGTCCAGTGATATGCAAGACTTGCACTCCCTGGTTAACCATGTTTGTCGTTTACTAGCCCCAATGTGCATCTGAACATCAGCAGGGAGAGACACCACTGAGATAGTGAAGGAAGTTGAGGACTTAGTATTTTTACACAAAATATTACATATGGAAATCCTGAAATAGTGCAGTCACTTCTAAACCCCTGAACTTTGGACACCGTGTCAGCCATGTATCTGTTAAAACACTCAAATTAGATGAACGTGATAGGGTGATAGGGTGTTCCCACTCCTGGTAAATGGCATGGCTCAAGACATAAGCAAACTAAGCACCTGCTTAGGCAGAGCAATCAACTTTATTAAATCTATAATAAACTTCTGTTGATCCCCAGATAAATCCTGTGTATTTACAAAAACTTGTAATTGTTGTGGTTGCCCTTTAAGTTGTTGTTTCACATTGCTGTTGCAGTTTATTTAAAACCAAAAATAGAAAATAGGTGATGACGTGTTTACAGCAAATGCATTAGCTATTGTTTTATTTTGTTACTTTTAGTAGGCCCATATGACATTCAGTATCCCACTAAGTACTACATCACTTCAAATATTAAGTGTAACTCAACCCCAGGCTGCACTTCTGGCTGAGTCTGATACCATTTCAGATTAAAAACCATAGATGGGTAAAAGCATTCCAGGCTAGGATGATGATCCGTAATGACAGATTAGAAAAAATTAAATTAGTTTGTAGTAGGTGTGTAAATGATCAATAATGAGTATTATTGGCAGTAATAGAGGGTCCCAAAAATATAATTTGTGTGCTTAGTGCCCCATGGAGGCTTGGGCCGGCCCTGGAATCGATGGATACATGTGATGAAGCACTGAGCTTGAACAACATCAAGATGAGTGACTGTCAGAACAATCTGTACATATAAGTTCTTTATCATTGCTCACATGATACCACCATTGTGCATTTTGTGTGTCTGTTAAGATGGCACATATTTTACATATTTATATGTATCTCCCTGATTCCTCTGTTAGCTCAATTGCACCTGTTTGGGTGGTGCAGCTTACACCTTGGTAAATCTCACAGTGGAGCTTTGATTTGCAACACTCCCAAGTCTCATAAACTAATTTGGAGCTGAAAATATCTACATATAATTGCATGCAAATTAAGTGCTAAATGAAGTGCTGTATCATGCCAGCTTTTTTACACTGTATGTTTAGCACTGACAGGTTGTAATTGCAGAATCTTAATATCAAACTACTATCAAATCATGCTGTGAGATAATAAATGTTTTTCTCACCAAAACAAGACTCTGAAGGGACACTTTAAAAGAATAAAATAAAAGCAACTTTAGAAGTATTTGATATTCATGAAAAGAGTGTCTAAAACAACAGCACAAGGAGTCATTATTGTAGTTACCAACAGATGCAGGCATATTTGTACATATCAGAACAGGAGATGTGTAACTAATAGTGTTAATGATGGAGTCTGTTGAACGGTCCCATCAGGAATGAATCTGGGATACCTAAATGGATGTGACACTGCTCTACAGCATTGCTACAACCAGTGCTTAAGAAGAAGTCTATTGAGACAGAATAATTCCAAAACACCATAGGAGGTGCAGTGTACAGTGCAGAAAAATAAATAGACTGTGGGTCCATCCATGCTGATTTTTTTTCTCCTTCTTTTTTTCACTTAGAGGATAGAAACATCTATTAGAAATAAAGTAACAGTTTGGACACAGTTTTCTCATCAGCATAATTTATCCTGGCCTTCCTTTACTCATCATAAATATCCACTATGGCTGCTGTTATTGGACTTCTACTACTTCATGTAATTTTATCAGCAATCACTTAGTGAGAGATGATGCACTGAGAAAGTACCCACTTAAAATTCCAAATTATTAATGGAGTACTGGCCATGAAATCAATCCTGTGTGCACGCATACATAATTCAAAGTTTAAAGTTTAAATCTAATTTAAAGTCGGTTTAAAGTTGCAGACATCAATATATGATTATTTGCCACAGCGTGGGTCTGTTTGATCCAGTTCCATTGTTTGTTTATAACAGTATAATCACAAGAGATATTCTTGGCCTTTAAAATGGCCCTGAAGATATTGAATTTAATTTCCCAAAACAAATGATGGTTGAGGATTAGATAAGTGCTTAAAAGCCTGGCTCAAGAAGTCTGATCAAGAGATCTTTCTTGATTGAATGATTCCACTTGGAACCACCAGAAGGCGTTTAATCCATTGTTTGATCCGAAGGTGATACCTCAAGAGAGAGGCATCTTTCTAACCTAAAGTCCTTAAACTGGAATTTTGATCATCAATTTCCACATAATGGACTCAAAGCTTCTTTTTTTTCTTTAACTAGTTTATTCTGAAAGCCTTTTACAAGACTCATTGGGCTTTGGTTTGATTCCTGCACCACCTGACACATCACTTCAAGAAGAATCAAAAACTCTCCAAGGCCATCTAGTTCACTGAGGTCCGGACACGTACTGTACTGTATGATCTATCCTCGGGTTCTGTAATCACTGCGACGTTGCTATTATTAATATTGTGATTATTATTAACATTATTAAAAGTACAAGAGCAATATTAAGTACTTGTGTTTGTGCCTTTCATACTGTACACTTCCCCAGCTGCTGCTGGAAATTCTAACATAGAAATGGTTTTGTATAGCCAATCAAACAAGTCCTTAGCAGCTCAGAGAAGAGGCTCCCAGCCAAGATATGAGGCTCTAGAGTCAGAGCAGAGATTTGTGGAAAAAAAGGAAACTAGCACGGAGGGCAGAACTGGAAACGTCTTCAAAGCTGGCTGAAAGTGAGAGCATAGACTCTCATGAGAGCATTATCTGGGGCCCGAAAGGACATGAGTGTCCTGTTTTGTTGCGCGTAAATGGAGATGAATTGACAAAACTGGGTGGAACTGTCTGTCCCTGTGTACTAAAGGCATAGTGGGGGCCTGGAAACTCATAACAGACAGTGGAGTTCGGTTGTGGATTTGGCTCAGCAACGACAGGAGAGAGGCAGAGAGACAGGGAGAGAAGGCAGAATGAATGACAACAAAGAATAAGATGGAACATGGCAGATAGAGGGAAAGGATGAAAATGAGGAGCCGAGTGACAAAGTGACAGATGGAAACACTCACGGCTTAGCAGCATGTCTCTATCAAAGGACAAAGAATGGTCGACCCTCAGAGATTCCCCCTCCGGTGAAGCAGATCACAGCTGTAGATGAGCGTCAGCAACCAAATTGAGCCCCGAGCATTGCATGATGTACGAACAACTGTAACTCAAGATTACGGCTGGGGAAGCTCTCTCCCACCCTCCCCACCCCACCCCACACACACACACGCACTTCTTTAAATATGCTGTGGTCGTTTACTTCCTGAATAAAATAAATTTAAAAAATCAGCACACTCTGCTAAATATGCATGTTCTTTCTTACTGCATTAATGCTCTGTTACTCTAAATTGCTCTTGCCACTGGGTAAATTGTCCAGATTTACCGAAGTGGGTCGGGACCTAAGCTGAGATACACGGCACAGAGGTGCCACAAAGTTTTTTTTTTGTTTTTTTTTTAAAACCTCCAAATGTCACTTCTCCTGTCTACATTTCCATTTTAGTGCCTTTTTGTCCACATATTGTATTCCTTGACAGATACCATTACGTTAGATAAATATTCATCTAAGCGCATCAGCGATTCCTATCATATGTCTAAACTCCGTCTTCAAACTGCCAACAATCATCCTGCATTGCATTTCCCATCATAACAATGCACAGCAGAGTACACCAGGTATGTTTGTTCTTGTATGGTGATGCATTGTATTTCAATTATTTTGTGTCCCCCCTGCTCAGAGCAATCTCACACAACAATCAAGACTCGATGTTGCGCAGACAGAATATTCAAGGCACGGCAGCTCTAAGGAAGTGTATTATGTCGCACAGGTGCTCCTCCACCACTGGCATGCGCCGCTAGTGCATGAGACTTCTTTAAAAATATATATATATATTTCAACCCAATATGTGAAAGCTTTGATTTCCTTCACATCGTGCTGATTTCATTTGGAAACCCCAATCAAACAGCTTGGAATGACACAAACTGAAGCTGAAACCAAATCAAAGAGCCATCAGGGTGGAAGTCTTGTTAGAAAGATGAGCAGGCAGGAAGCAGCCTTAATAAGCAGCTTGTGTGCGTTTGTGTGTGTGTGTGTGTTGAAATCTTACGTGTTCTTCCCAAGTTGGTGATGGCGTTACCCCCGTGGGCTGACAAGAACGCAGATAAGCAGCCCACTCTCACACACACATACACACACACACACACACAGTAGGCGAAGGTTCAAAGGCTTCCCTCTTACCTAGAAAAACACAAAGCGAGATCAAATGTAAATGTACAGGCACAAAAGGCAGAAGATAACATTTTATGTAAACATTTAGCTGCACACATAGTGAATCCAATACAGTACATCAGTTGCTCATTTAAATTAAAAGACAAAAACAAACAAACATGTAGCCAGTATCTATTTCATTAGAGACCCAAATTAAACCAACGATGCAGTGTAGGACGGGGTTGAAACTGAAAATTGATTCTCCGATTCAAATCAATCTTCATTTGAATGATTAAATTCCGATTTAAAAACCCTGACATCAAGCTTTTAAGCTCTTACAGCCCCCCTGTGGATGTGTTAACCTGCGACCCTGTTCGTCTCACACAAGAGCTCATCATGTGGGAGGCAAAAACGTGGCAGACGCTGTCATCACTATGGAGACAGTGAGGCGATGGACAAAGGAACGTCTGCATGCGAGATGTGCGAGAAAAAGTTGAAAAGAAGCAGCAGCATTGCTACATATCACAGCCACTGCACCTGGGCACATTAGAAAAGCAGTACTTCTTGGGGCGGTGCGTGGCGCAGTGGGTAGAGCGGCCGCCCCATGTAGAGGCTACAGTCCTCGCCGCAGGCGTCCCCGGTTCGAATCCCGCGTCGGGCAGACCTTTCCTGCGTGTCATTCCCCCTCTCTCTGCCTCCCCATTTCCTGTCTATCTCTACTGTCATCACTATCAAATAAAGGCAAAAAAAGCCGAAAAATATACTTTAAAAAAAAAAAAAAAAGAAAAGCAGTACTTCTTAAGTAAAAAAAGTGCATTAAGGTAAGATTAACTTATTATCATAATATTTATTACATTATAAAGACTTACAGGCAGCATTAAATTAATATCCAAGAAAAATTATATTGGAACTGAAGTGGCTTTAACTGAATAAAATGTAACTGGGGCCTTGAAACTCACATTGCATTGATTGGGAAAATTCATAAGTGGCATCATTCAGCTCTATTAATGTACTGTAATAGCAGTTTCTTTGCATAACAGCAATGGTAGAATTAGCCGTCACATGTAACTCATACCAACAACTGCGAAACTGAGCAGAACAATTCAGAAGTTCATTTATGCAGATTAATTTGAAACTAATACAAAAGGTCATGACAGGAATCATTCCAGTAGAAATGTCCTCATCAGGTTTAAGTCAGCCTCCTCCAGACTTCAGCCTGGCAGATGTGTAAGTCCTTGTCATGATGAAAGAGATGTAATAATAACATGGCTCTGCACACAACCAAATCCCCGGTAATCAGGGCCAGACTCGGAAAATAATTCAAGCTTTCAACTCAGGTTCACGCCACACAATTCGGAAAAGATCAGTCATGTTGTAACATTTAGTTGGCAGCGCTTTGCCTCGGTTATTGCACTTCTACGACAAATAAGGGCAAAATGATGCAGAATAAAGTCATGCCAAACAGTACAGCTGTTGACTGAGAGTTGCCAGGTTTTGAAGGACCCACACTCACAGTGGACACCCCTGAGTCCACATTACACAATATTTTAAAGCTCTGAAGTGCGATGTGTAAACTGAATTAGCAAGTCTACAAAAAACAATGACACATTAAGACAACAAAACACAAACAGATACACTTACATTCTAAGACTCAGACAATAAAAATGTGTCTACCATGTTGCTACCATAATAATGATAATTATCGTTGTGCGTTGAGAGCTGTAGAGCGTAATTTCCTTGAGTGGAAAGAGGTTTGAGAGTGTTAATGGAAATTATGTTCACATGGGAGGCAGACAGTGAAGTGCCTCCATGCACACAGCTTCCCTCATGAAGGTATTTGTTCTGTCCATTGTTCTCGAGGAAACGTTTTACTGCTTCAGAGAGTTCTCAGTGTGGGAAAATGGACTGAGGGAAATCAATCCCGAATTTGACCCTTTGGGGGCAAGGAATTGATCTCTGGCAGGAAGAGCTTCAATCTACTTTCTTTAGAGGATGTTTCGGGGGGGAAAAAATAAAAACATGAGACATGTCTTTCTTTTACTCAGCCACCGTGAAGAAAGCAAATGGTGTTTAAGAAAAGCACAGCATCAACCACAGCATACACATCATTTGTAGATGGATCTCCCCCCAGCATGTGTCAATTCATTCTAACCGAACTATTTTTTACTGAACTATGTAAATGTACTCTTTTTGAGTCCCACTTCAGTTCCTCTCAAGTTTCCATTAGTCTGCAACCAATGACATTCAATAGAAAAATGACCTGAGATTAGAAGAATAAAGACCAGTCAATCTCATCCTTTACTTGTCTTGCAGGAAACTCGCTGGCAAAGCATCAAAATCAATGAACAAGACCTTCTTTCTCTCTGTAAATGTCAGGTGTATATCAGCCAGCCTGTAGGTAAGAGGTAAAGGCCTATTGAGCTCAGCGCAGCCTGTGCTGAATGGAGGAACGGCGGAGGCTTTTCTCACACAGGCCCGACTGCAAGCAGGAGATTCACTGAGGAGGGTTTACATCATTCATGAGGTTCAAATACAGGAGCCAGTCATTTTAATTTTCCGAAACGTTTGGCACACAATACCTGCAGCTTTTTATATTTTAATTGGCTATTTCCATAGAAGGCCTTCGGGCTGTATCTCCCTTCCCACACATCTTCCATTTTTAAAGACACAGGACAATTACCGTTTCATCACAACTGGATGGAATTTTCCCAACTGTATTCAGGATTTGCGCTCCTAAAGCTGCGGTGTACATTGGCCTGTGTGCTGAGCTCTAGTTTATTCCTGTTTGTTCCTCGCGCTTATCAAACCAAAGCAGTTCAAATATTAAAGCATGTGCCAGACACAGATACTAAGATAGAGTTGCCGTGTTGTTTCAGAATAAACCCCACTTTGTTTGGCATTTTCTATTTGACCAGTCAGATAGAGAGTGCCTGTACTGTTTGCAGCACATTTATCTACTTGGTGAGTATTTGCAGCTCATGTGTTGTCAAATTGATGAGGATGTTTTCGGAATGTGTTTGTGTTTTGTCTATTTGCGTGTGTTTTGAGCTCTCGGAGCCACCGTCCATTTCCCTATAGTGAACTCAAACTAGTTAAAGGGATAGTTCACCCAAAATTGAAGTTGCAGAGTTACCCGTGGCTTCTCTGAGTTACAGGGGGTCTCGGCGTACAGTAGCAGTGCATGTCCATATAACGGTTGCAAATGGATACCAACTGTCTTCGTAACAAAAAGACACACCAAAAAACATCCAAATACCTCCATGCTGCTCGTATGTAATGTCCGTCTTGTATTGAAGCCCCGAAATGCGAAATTGTCCCGAAAAAAATGAAATAAGTCTATATTTCAAGCTTGTTTTGTAGCGGAAGCTTCACAAAGCTCCTCTTCCCGGTTCGTCAAATTTGGACGAACTGGGAAGAGGACAGACCCTGGTTCGTCCAAATTTGACGAACTGGGAAGAGGAGCTATATGGACATGCACTGCTACGCCGAGACCCCCTGTAACTCAGAGAAGCCACGGAGGACTCTGAAACTTCTCCCAGCCCTTAGTCGACATGAGGGTGAGTAGAAGAGTGAAATCTTAATTTTGGGTGAACTATCCCTTTAAGTTGGAGAATCTTCAGTAAATGAATTGGCCATTGTACAAACTTAGTGCTCCGCTTAAACTAACATTATACAGCGGAAGCATTGCTGCTGCTCTGCCGTGCAGCGCAGGTAAAACTCACCATTATATATTGATTGTTATTACCATCATCCATTTACTGACTGGATCTGCCACGGCGCTAATGACCGTGATTTAGTTTTCTTTAATCTGTGCTTCCCCCCGCACATCTAATCATAAATTACTTCATATTTTCTGAGATAGACACTCTTAACTGTCTAAACTACTTTCAACTATCGCTCACACGTCCCCGGGGATTAATACGGACCTGGTGAAGAGGCTGCTCTGTTTGACATACAGGGTCCTTATCGCACGAGAGACACACATGAAGCTGAAAGCTGCACTTGGCTCAAAGTGTGTGTGTGTGTGTGTGTGTGTGTGAGAGAGAGAGAGAGAGAGAATCTGGGATCCATAGCCTATTTCATTTGAATACTCATCGTGAAAACTATTGAGATGAATCCCACAGAGGTATATACACATACAGCCCCAAACACATAAAGACCCGGTGTACTGCAGGTGGTGTTCGCAGGGGTGCAGAGCACGATTTACAATCTGCTGGAGCAGCAGTTCCAGAATTACCTCGGCCGACCCTCGTGCACACATAAACACACACATTTACACACAATGTAAAAGCTATCATTACCGTGATGATGCGTGTCCTAGGAGGGCCGTGCAACCAGACGCTTTTACTACTTCAGAGCAGAATAAATTAAGGAGCCTCCCTGCTGCCCCACTGTGATTGGTATTTTAAGTATAATCAACAAGAAGTGATTGAGGAGAGAACGGGAGGAGAGGCGTAATTATTATTTTTGTGATTATTATTACCATAATTGTATTCTCCAAGCAAAATTATCATCTGTTTGGCTATTTATGCTTGTGATAAATTAGATAGCTATGATAGAAAAGGGTAAACTTGCATCAATTTGTTATGTGTCTCACCCTCCATTTCTCATTCTCTCACCCCCCCTCCACCCTTCATCTCTCCGTGCATCGACAGAAACATGCATCATGGCTTCATCATTTTGTTCAGACTCCCCGAAATTCACATTCATCACATTCTGCTGCATTCAGATTGTCTTTTTGAAGATAATTGTTAAAGATGGAGAAAGCGGAACGGTGGAAAAAAGATCGTTAAAGCAAACTTAAGACTAAGTCTCATTTGGCAGTGTGGTCTATTTCTCTCCAAAACAATACACTGAACATTTCATCACTTTCACCACCTCTCCACACCCTCTCTTTCATCACTCTCTGAAAAAAAAATTTTAAAAAAGTTAGCAGAGACTAATTTTGTTTACGGAAGCTGCCTCATCATAATATAAATTCATTTTATGAAAGTGAAATGAACACGTGTATATAGTCAGCATGGTGGGAAAGGACAAAGGAAAAGAGTAAAGAGAACAAAGGAACAAACTAATTAATCATTATGTTAGTTCAGGCAAAACATTTCCAACAAGGCTGTATTGAAACCAACACTGCGCCATTGAGAATACTATAGAAGTGTGTGTTTTTCTTTCAGGAAAACACAACAGCAGGCAATTTAACTAATTAGTTTCTCCCCACTGAATAATTTCACAGAAATCACATATGAACTTGTATATGTTGTCAGAATGGTTGGGAAGCACAAAGAATGAGAAACAAAGGACGGAAAAAAACATTGATTGTCTTGTTAGTTCGGGTGAAAACATTTCCAACAAGGCTGTAAATTGAAACCTATGCTACACACAGACTTGTATCCTTGTGATCTGTGTGTCACGAAGAATACCATAGAGGGAAATGCAGCTTTTTTTGTTCTAGTCAAAAGCAGCAGGCGATTAAACTAATTAGTTTTTCCACCTCTGATTGAAGGTGTGTTCTCTAGTTTAAGTGCTAGAATTGAATGGGAAGCCTATAAGCCACTTTCTGAATGCAATATTACCATAATGCCAAAGGGAAACAATATATAAGATAAGGACTGTGTGCATTATTGTATTTTATTAAATTCCCACACCAAACATATGATATGTATTCCTACAATTTCCAATTTCCAATGTCTCCTGTCATCTGATTCCCTGTTATGATGCTTGCTGCAGATGCATAATCCTGAACTGTGATGGCGTACTGTACCCTTGCATCATAAATTCATATATTCCAAACATGTGCTGTCTTGTGTTTTTTATGTCACACAAGAGCAGAACTGTGTACGCATTGGATCCATATAAGGAATGTGCCGTAGAGCAGAAGCTGTTAAATACATATCATAACCATAGTAGTGGCGGAGGCATTCGTACTGTATCGTATTCTTGATTTACATAAGTGGCAGTGCCACAGTGTAAAAAATACTCACTTCTACTGTGTAAGCACTGCATTGAAAAGGGCGATTGGGAAAAGCGAGAAAACAAACTAACGGAGATAGAGCAAAGACTCCAATTATAAAATGTGCTTCTGTCAGATTGTGCTGGAGAAGTTACTTTGAAAGAAAAACTCGGCAATGGCTCTACAGTGGAAGAGTTTGACATACAGTATAGAAAAAGTATTTCTCATTTGTAAAAAAAAAAAACAAAAAAAAAAAAAAAAAAAAAGATAATAATATGACTCCAACACCAGAAAAGTTTTTCCAACCAAACAAGTGGCTTTGATTGGAGAATGTTGCTGATGTGTGACCACGCAGCACCACCAGTACTTAGCTTTTACTTGTGCTCTAAACAAAGGTCAAGTGCTGTAGGTGATGGCGGTTTCCTGATGAAAGCATTGCATGGGCCAGTCCTTAACAACACTCAGGAAAGAAAAGGGAAGCAGGGCTAAGAGCAGCAATGGTAAAAATAGACAAGAGTACAAAAAATGTTCTTTCATGGAACAAAATTGTTTGTAGTTTCAGAAGTTGAGACTAAATGGCCAATACATAAATATATATATATAAAAATATATACACTATGAATGGAACAGAAACCCCAACAAGTAATTGTAGTGCAATCATTAACTGCTGTACATACAGCTCACTACATTCAAACAGTGCTGTCATCTTTCAGCAAAACCAATGCTACACAAAAGTACCACTTTATATTTTTATAAATGGTATACATCTTTCCAGGAAAAAGTGGGATCTGTAATAAAGAGAAATGTAACTACTTCATAGAATGCTGACTATTCTGACTTATAATAATGTTTTATATTTTCATTATATTTTGTATGAATTATCTTGGAAAGAAAAAAAATGGTGGATTAAAATGTAATTTTTTCTCTGAATTGTGGTGGAGGAAAAGTAAGACATGGCATGAAATGGAAACAAACCCCTTCGAATAAATACGTCAGCAATCTATTTATAGAAAATTAGTTATACAAGCTTTTTCCTGAACGTCATAATGCTCAACGAGCTACACTGCTATGCAGAGATAAAGAACATCTTGACAAAAAAGCTGAGTCCACTCTCTCCAAGTCTTTGTGGTGTTCAGACTAGGAACAAAACACACCTGCAGTTCACTTGGAACGAGGCCGAGGTCTGTCATTTCATGGCTTCTCTGTGAAGTTGTGCTCTGTGCCATTGGAGCAGCATTGCGCTTACCCGAAAGAATACACTAACCAAGTTCACACAACACACAAGGTGTGAAGTCTGTTTTACAGCTACAATGCAGCTCCGGTCAACATCTCATGAGAGTCTTAAAGGTCCCGTACTTGGCACTTTTCTGTTTTCACTAGAGGTGTTGATACATATATTTGTGTTTTTATGTAGCTTAATACTAAAAATCATCTCACTATAGTTTTAATAGTTTTATCTCCTCTCTCAGGCTTCCCTTTGTACTTTTAGTGAACCAATAAGAAAAGAAACTCACTCTCTATTCTGATACAACATAACAGATATTCTGTGGTTGAAGTAATGTGTGGCATCTGGGTGTGCAGGAAGCAGCAAAGAGACATCATCAACACTCCCATTTGTTTGCTGTGACAAGGACCTCCTCTATTCACACATACTGCAGGCTCAATACAACATTATTACACACACTGTGTACCTGGAAGTGAGCAGGGTAGAGTCTGTATGTGGTTCAACACCTTTGGGTTCCCACATACAGCTGTGGGTATGTCTCAGTGTTCAGGGTTGCCGTACCCGTGTGAAAACAGCTACAGCACAGTGGGTCTTCAGCTTTCACTTTTCAACTTTCACCAGCTGTTAGCCTTCCATTTACTTGGCTCTGTGTAGGTGGAGGAGTTGGCCTGAACCTCTAGAGGGCTTTCCATCCACACAATGTATGGTTTTTACCATCTGTTTCAATGCAAGACTATAGACAGACAATTGAAGCAAAAGAGAGAAGATGCTATTAAAATACACATAGTTTGTGATTTTGGGCAAACCAAAATTAATGACAACTGGACTTTTAGATATGTTCAGACTCAGAAAGGGAATGTGTGATTTTATTTTGGTAAGAAAATAGAAAAATACATAAGATCAGAAGCATCAGAAGAGGAAAAAACAGAGAAAAAGCTGATGCATTGACTTTGTCGAGATAAATGAAAACAGCAGTTTAGATGAATGCAGCATAACGTAGAATTAGCTCCTACTGCTGTTTGTATGAGGTGAAAATACCCTTGAACACAAAGTTGGCACTCCAATACATCTATTTACAGTACACTGTCTCACTGTTATACAAATGAAACAACACTGTCTCCTGGAAATCACAATTCTATATAAAAATAACTTGCAACAGTAAATATGTTGTGAAGGATGAAGACCAGAAAATGCTCACTATAAACAAAATAAGCAGATTAATGCATTTGGCCATGGAGATAAAGATGGCAAAAAGCTGAACACTGACAACATATTTAATTTGTTTTCTGTCAAAACGTCTTAATCTTAAAAAACAATATGTGTTAAAGTGACAACAGAATTATTATATGAAACTTTTCTGGTAATGCTGTGGGAATGAAGTTATTATTTAACAATGACAAACAATGTTTTGATTTTCCAGTCTTTCAACAGCGCAGATCAGACTCCACAGATTAATTAATCATAAAAGTCTAATCGCAGCCTAGTTATAGTTTACAAGGTAGTGAATAATGTAAATGTCACTGCTAAATTAAAGTGTCACAAAAGGCCTTTAACAGACAAATTGTAACGAGAAAAACAGGAGCGGTGGTGGTCACATGGCTTCCTACAGTAACAGCACCAACCTCTGCAACAGGTTTTGGCGTGGATGGTGTGGGTCACTTGTGTGGATTCAAAGTCATTTTTCAATTATTTCTTTCCAGTGTTTTTGTGCGAGTGCCACGGATTGTTACCAGGATCTTAACCCAGTTAATTAGGGTTGAAAACAATGGCGAGATGAATCACGTCATGCTCAGAGTGGTCAGCTGTGCTAATGCTGTTAGCAGGGGACACATTAATGATAAAGAGTTGGCTGGAGCTTTGGAGCAGTGAGGCTGTAAGGCTGGATAAAGCTGTGTTTGATATCAATTCATTATGCTAATTTAGCTGCTGTATTCCCATAGCTGAAGCCCAACTGAGGAGGTGGGGGGCTGGGAGAGGGGGGGAGGGGGGGGGTTTGATCTCAAGTGTGTGCGTGCGCCTGGTATGGGCTTGCATAAGACTGTGTCCATGTCTCTGTGTGTGTGTGTGTGTGTGTGTGTGTGCAAGCCTGCGTGCTGTACAGTATGTGTGTTTGGCTCAGTGTCTAATGACCTTACTGATATTTTTCATTGCAATTTTAATGAGGATGTAAATCCTTGTGCTGGGAAAAAAAAAGTTTCATTAGGATTAAACAATGTGCCTGGAGGTGCAAAATATTATGTTTCAGATAATTACTGTTTCGTGGAGATTAGTATGCGCACAGATGGAATGACAGTCTAAGGTAAAAATACATGAAAGGGAAAATATTTGAAACCAATTCTATGAAATAATAGATTCAGAGTCCAGAATTCATAGTGTTTAATAATAATAATAATACAAATTCAGGGTTATTCATTAATGTAACTGATGGCATCATTAAAACTGTTCATCAGAGATAAGTTCCTTCATGGGGGAGAAGCAGAGCAGGTTATTATTTCTGTCCAAGGATTAATATTTGGTATCATGTTGATGAATAACCTCAGGGTGTCTGTAGTTCAATGTACAGTGTGAAAGAGAGGGGGAATATATATATATATATATATGTATATAAAGAGAGAGAGAGAGGGCTGAGAGCCCAGAAGCTTCAGAAATGGACAGATGAAAGTCACGCCGTGGACTGACAGCTCATATGAAACCGTCCTCTAGAGGAGACTACAGAGACCATCAGTCCACTGAGCTCCACTTGAACGTGCCACTACCCCTGGACCATAGCAGCTAATTGGCAGCAGCCACAGTGAACAGAAGAAACGTGGCCGACCGTCATTCAGCTGTTATTGAAGAGTCGCTCTGTTCATTATGTGACACAGTGAATCCATTACTGCGAAACAACAGCATCACTGGAGTTGGGCGGCGATACATCATGTTAGCAAATCGCCGCTTTGACCGCCATTGACATTGCGCTAATATTACACTGATGATTTTCACAACAACATTTAATCGTGATGTATGTGTCATTACCCAAAACAATTTTGGAGTAATTAGTCATCATGTTTTGGTTCATAGGGAAGAGAATGGCATCGTGTCACACCCATGACACTGTAAATGTAATGTTTTTATTTTCAAATAAGGATAATGATATTAATAACAGCAGCTTGTAGAGAAAAGAGCTGTCAGTCTGTCAGTGGGAACAGAGTGAGCTCTGTTTGCTTGCTTTTGTGTTGAATTAATTTAAAAAAAAATGTATACTGCAAGAGCTAAGAGTTAGTTCAAGGTTATGTTATGTTATGTTATTGTCCGCATAGTGGAAAGTTATATTTGACTGCACAACATAGTGTTAAGGACAAACAAACAACAGTATATGCAGGATGAGAGTGAGGACACACAACATGACCCAAATCACATATACATTATAAACTAGAGATAAAGTGCAGTGAGAGAAGGAAAAGGTTGTGGAGTTGAAAGAAGCTTTTTGTGTTTTTCTTATTTACCTATAACGCTGCTGCACTCTTTATTATTTTTATTTATGATTTGATTCATATTCCTCACTTTATTGAATCTGCAGCTTGACCGTATTTCCTATTCTGTGCTATTCCACTCTATTGCTCCCATTCAGAGTTTTACAGCTCAGGGCTATGAAACTTTAAATACAGGATATCCTTTTTTTTTTTTTTAAAACCATTTTCTGGTGTCTACCAACATTACAATCATGTGACTGTCCATGCAGATATAATCCGTGGAACTTGATTTAATTGTTTCATTTGGTGAAAGGGACAAGACTTAATAGAGTTTTTGCTTTTGTATATTTTATTGTCTTTTGTCTTTTATCTGCACGGTCATTTGATTTTCTCTGTTATGCATCTGAAGCACTTTGTAAACTTGTTCTTTTCCTTTCTTTTTTTAAAAGCGTAATTCAAATAAATGTTCATTAGTATTGGTATCGTTGATCTTGAATGTTGCTGCGTTGCTTTCATTGCATTAAATTGAGGAGTGACTGCAGGCTGAAGTCAACAGTTCAGTGGCCTCGAACAGAGCAAAGCTCTCAACATGAGAATGACTTTGTAAATACAGGGATTACTGCAGCCAGAGCTTAACACAGCCATGTCTGACAGTGGAAGTGCACAGCTTGAGATCAATGGAGCAAAAACATTGTTGTTCAGTGACAGTGCTGCATATCTCCAGAGGCTGAAGCGCACGTCCTCCTTGGAGACTTTGTGAACAAAACGAAACAATGAGCTTTTGTATTGAGTTGGATTTTTTCGTTCTTCCTTTTTGCAAGCATGAATAAAGACGAATTAATTACTCTTCACTTAGTGAGCATTGTAATAAAAGTACTAATTTGAGAGTCATCACTAGTTTTTGTCTACCTAAAAGAAGATTTCAAACTGTGGTGGAGCTTTCTCAACTTAAACAGAGACACAGCGATACATGATCCTAAACTTGAGAGAAGCCTTTAGTGGGATTCATGAAACAAAAGGAAAATAAAAGAACATAAAACAGGAGTGGTCCAGCCAAGCCCCCAGCATTTTAATGACAGGCTTGTTCTCTTAAGGACACTTGTTTTAAGAGGACATAAATGAGCACTAATTACACTTTTGAGCAGTAACCATTGAAAGAACATTAGCTAAGACCGCTCTTCTCCTCTTACTTAAAAATGTAAATTTATCCACAATGCACTGTATTCTTTTTTGGCCACACTATCTTCCTGAGTGAGTGTGTAATATACAGGCACACTCCCAAAGAGCAGAACAGTCACCACAGAGGGTTGTATTATGTAAAGGGGGATTTGAACGGCCCATTTCATGAAATGAGAAGTGCCAATGAGCATGTATCGCTATTCAACAGACTGAAACACAAGGAGGAAGAGAGAGAGAGAGAGAGAGAGACGTAGCCGAAAACCGCCAGCGGGGTTTTGAACTTGTCAACAACACACATCCTGTCTGTACAGTGAACTATCCATGAATACAATTTGGCCAAACCAACTGAGACCCTACAGTACACTGAAGTGTCCCTGCATGAGGTCCATCATTTTTTATTTTTTTGGGAAATCCACTCAACCACTTTGGTCCCATTGTGTGGTACAAACTACTACTGTACACCACCACATTTCAGAGGTAATATTGTACATTTTAGGTCAATAATTTTCACAAATAAACACCTTTGGATTTCTACACTGTGATATTACTGTTGTGACTGTAAGTACCGTTGGTTTTGTTTCCTCTGTTGGTATCTCCTTCTGTTCAATTCCAGGTATTTTGTGCTCTCCCTGAAGCTACCTGGGGTCTAATTTATCATTGTGGATACACCTTTTTTTACACCCTTTTCCCCCCGTTTTTTACGTACAAATTTGAGCCAAATTTGGGATTTATCAAACCAAAACCTGACGGGAAAAAGTGCGGACATTTACACCCATTCTGACCATGGCGTGTACCGCGATATACACCCGTTTTGAAGACAGGAGGAATTGGCGACGCAGGTGCTGAGTCAGAGAATTGCAGTGTGCGAGGGAGAGAGGAAGAGCGCGTATTACATTTTAAAAGAACACAGTGTTTTAAACTCTCCTTCTCCTCGTTGACGGTGGCAATCCTCCCCCGCCCTATAATAATGTTTATATGTATATTGGTTACGCTCCTCTCGCCCATGTGCATGTGTTTACAACAAAGCCGCTGAAAAATCAATAAAAGAAGCGGTGGATATAACGTCACATAACATATACGATGTTACAGCGTGTGTGTTTGTGTAGTCTTAACCGTCATAAACAAAAGATGACGGGTTATGGAGCGCGTTTGTGTTGCAGTGTGCAGAGACAAGAGCTGGAACACCGGGGTGGCGGCCAGGTACTGCAAGGTTGGTTTTCAGCTGTGAGATGCCAGGTGAAGGCAGAGAGCCTCCGTTCTCACTCGTAACAAGTCACAAGTCATGTAGTTAACGATCACAATTACTCCGGAGCTTTTTAATTAAGGTAAAAATGTAGCATAGCCACGGGAGAAATCCTGCTTAGTTCCTCTTTAAGGCTTCCTGTAATCACTTTGTTGCTTTCTGTGAGCCAGAGCTGTAACACTGTGTTCGCTTTAAGGCCCCATGTTGTACAGTATAAAGATAGATTTCCATGCCTTTTCTTTTTTGATTATACAGCAGGTCTAGATTCAGTTTTAAAACTATGGAAGTATCAAAGAATCTAGGCCACGAAACAAGCCGACAGAAACTCTGTGACTTTGTGATGTCACAACTGTACAGCCAGCCATGCCCCAAATCCAATCCACCTGGACCCACCCCATCCAACCTTGCGTAACCCATGAGTGTTCACCTGAAATATGCTTTAGGGGCTCAGCTTGACTTCTGATTGGAGTTCTAGCAATAACAACTAAATAAATCATGAATACTATACATCTTCCTATGGATATCAAAACTTCAAATAAAAGACTGGCCAAGTGTGAAATATGGATCCTTTAAATAAAAGATCTAAGAGGGAACTAGTTTCTTCTACCACTGGCTCCAGAGTCATTATACACAGTACAGTATATGACCACTGCTGTGTCACAATTTAAAATTCAGCCTCCCATGTTTATTTATACCGCTCTACTATACTGACAATGACACACCCACTTGCACATCCACAAACCTGGTCTTCAATAGATTGCAGAAAACAATACATTATGGATTCTCTCTGAGTGTTTTTGTTTGTCTGTCACCCACAGAGCAAGCCAAATCTAATAGAAAAAAGGAGCTGAAACATATTATCACACAGTCAAACATTCTCTGCAATGTATGTTTTTTCTTCAGTGATACACTGCCACTGTGCGAGTTTGTGTCGCTGTGACACAGAGCGATGAAATAAAAAAATCAACAAAAGAAGACTTCAAAGGATGACAAGTACAATTCCAAATCTTGGCTTCCTGTCTGGGCACTGTAATTTTATAACATTTAAGCCTCCATGTTCCATCCGTGTGAGGGATTACCACATTAAAAGTCTGAGCAGCTCCACTATACTGTACAGTCTGCAAGAGGCTACCTGCTGGGTCCTCAAAGGCCAGATGGTTCCACAGTGACAGTGCTATCGGTCCGTTCACACACAATCTCTGGATGACACCTTGGAGATCAATTTCTTCCATTTAGCCCGAGTGGAGTCAATAGAGCGTATCAAACTTCTCAGCTATTCCAGGCTCAACCCTCTGAGCCTGGGTACACTCCCGAGAGCTTGGGCCGGTCTACGCCTACAGCTTATCGGGCTACTGTGGCACAGACTGTTTCAGGGTCCATTTCAGTCTTTTGTGCAAGAAATGTGTGCATCAGAGAGTCAGCGTCTAAAGTATCAGCACATTAAAGGTCTCAGAAAATCAATAGCATACACATATTCATGAAACACATTAAGAAGCCAACCTTCCTCTAATTCTATATGTAAATGTGAACCATGCTGGAGCTTCACTCAGCTCTCTGCTATACCGGCTCCTTTTTCTGCTTCTCTAATACATTTTTTCCCCCCCCAACTCCTCTAAAACCTTCCTCCCCAATGCTCTGGAGGAAGCAGCATGTGGTTCCAAATGTGACTACTGACAGTCTCCAGCCACAAGCTGGAGAATTCAAAATCTTCGGCTTTCACATAGTGACTCGCTGATGAGTTGCAGTTCTTCAAAAACACATCAGAAAAGAACTTTCCCATCTTTAAGGCTGGAAAGCGACAGGAAGGTGATAATAAGAAATGGGCTTCAGTGCTGCATTTCAGAATACAGGCAGGCTATACACAGCTGATCTTACTAATTGTTTTCACTGTACCTGTTGCTGCTTAATTATTCTGTAATAAGCTCCAACCTGCATGCATCTTTTATGTGAAAGTGCCAAACTCTAAAGAAAGTTTCTAGCACATATTGTCCATATTTAATAATAATAATATATTAATAATAATAATAAATTTTATTTGTAACGCGCTTTTCCAAGTGAAATTTAAGTGAAATTTAATTTATAGGTTAAAAGCCAGTTTAAAAAGGTGGGTTTTTAAAAGTGATTTGAAGGTGTGGGGGTCTGTACAGTCTCTGATGGGTTGGGGGAGTGAATTCCAGAGGGTGGGGGCGGCAACGGAGAAGGCTCTGTCCCCCCAGGTTCGGTGCTTGGTCCGGGGGGGTAGGGTCAGGAGATTTCCTGCTGAGGATCGGAGGGCAGGGGGGGGGGTAGGTGGGGGCCAGGTTGTTAAGTGATTTGTAGGTGAGCAGGAGGATTTTGAATTGTATACAGTGTGCGATGGGGAGCCAGTGCAGTTTCTGGAGGACAGGGGTGATGTGTTCTCGGGAGCGGGTGTGGGTGAGCAGACGGGCAGCAGAGTTCTGGATGTACTGGAGTTTATTGAGGAGTTTGGATGATGAACCGTATAGGATTCTATTGCAGTAGTCCAGTCTGGATGTGATAAAAGCATGAATCAGGGTTTCAGCAGCAGAGTTGGTGAGTGCGGGGCGGACACGGGCAATGTTTTTGAGGTGAAAGAAGGCAGTCCTGGTGATCTGGTTGATGTGGTGGTCGAACTTAAGCTGGCTGTCGAAGATGATTCCAAGGTTCCGGATGTGTGGGGAAGGGGACAGAGTGCAGTTGTTGAAGGTGAGGCTGAAGTTTTGGGTTGTTCTGGTGCAGGATGTGGGACCGATGATGATGATGTCTGATTTGTTGCTGTTGAGTTGGAGATAGTTTCTTTGCATCCATTTGTTTATTTCGGTGAGACAGTTGCTGAGTGTGGAGTGGGTGGAGTTGGTGATGGCTTTGGTGGAGATGTATAGTTGGATGTCGTCAGCGTAACAGTGAAACTGGAGTCCGTGATGGTGGATGATTTTTCCGAGGGGGAGCATGTAGAGGATGAAGAGGAGGGGACCAAGCACCGACCCCTGGGGGACACCTTGTGACAGGGGAGCAGTGGTGGAGGTGCAGTTGTTTATGCTGATGAACTGTTGTCGGTTGGTGAGGTAGGAGTGTAACCAGGAGAGTGCTGTGCCAGTGATGTGAGCTGAAGATTTCAGTCGGGAGAGCAGGATGGAGTGGTTGATTGTGTCAAAGGCTGCTGTGAGGTCGAGGAGGATGAGGATGTTGAGGTGTCCGGAGTCTGAGGAGAGGAGGAGGTCGTTGGTAATCTTGAGGAGGGCTGTTTCGGTGCTGTGTTTTGATCTGAAACCGGATTGAATATTTAATTTTTTATTTGTTGTAGTTTTTTTCACCCAATATAATACTGTATATATTGAGTGACATAAGCAAGCATGATGATAAAAATGGCTTCAGTCAGCAAGGAATTCATGTCACATATACCCAAGATGCCCATCCAGTCAACTTGTGGGGACAGGTTTGCATAAGCAGGCTAACACTGTCCCAGTCGCGATACTTTTTTTCCCAGTATGGCCACGCCAAGACCCGCCTTGCTCCGCCTCTGATTGGCTGCCTCTGCAAGGCTAAGCCTG
Source organism: Trachurus japonicus (assembly GCF_045865225.1). Taxonomy (NCBI): domain Eukaryota; kingdom Metazoa; phylum Chordata; class Actinopteri; order Carangiformes; family Carangidae; genus Trachurus; species Trachurus japonicus. The sequence continues at coordinate 13,610,028 of NC_140919.1, read as the reverse complement.
TACCTGCATCTTACCCTAACCATAACCACTCCCTTCTTCATACCTAAACCCAACCGGCAGAGTAGAGGGCATCGTGATAAGCCAATCGGAGGCCTAGTGGGGCGGGTCATGGCCATAGACTGTAAAAAATATGGACGTAGCACCCATGACGTCACCCATTGGTTTTGGGGAACCGTTTTTGTGACTCAAATATGGCGGCCTGAACAGCGCCATGTTGGATTTACCGAGAACCCGCCCACTGGCCTCGAAGCAGCTGTCCACGGACCGCTCCGCACCTGTCAATCAATGTTTCCGCACCCTAATTGGCCAGAATTTTAACCTAATAACAGTAAAACGGTAGAGTTAAAAAAATAATTCACCCCCCTCAGAGTGTGTGCGGGGGTAGAAACTATCGGTTGAGACCAAAAAACGTAATGGTACCAGGCTTTTAACATGTTTATTGAGGACGTAAAGTCGGCTATTTTAACATGGGGGTCTATGGAGAATGCTGCTTTCTGACACCAGCCCCCAGAGGCAGCCGAGGGGATTGCAGTTTTTTTAACACAGAAGTGAGCTTCACTTCTCAGACCGACAACTGCCCCCTTGGTCTTGGCGTGGCCATAGTCTGTGTCCCAGTCACTGCCAGTCAAAAGCTAACAGATAACATAAACAAAAAGATGCTAATTTCGCTAACTGCTCTGGTGCGTCTGCTAGTCCCAGTTTTGGCACAACAGATTTCTCATCTGAGTCTGGTTCGGACCGTTTCTCACACACATGGCCGAGTCTCTTGATGGATCCTCTAACCATCTTCACACTCTCTGATATTTCATCAGTCAACCTAGCCCAAACAGCAGTGGCCGGGTAAGGTCACGAAAACCGATCCAGACTTCCTCAAAGAGAAAATCATGTTAAATAAAATCCTAACTATATCAGATTTTTTTTTTTTTTTGCTTGAAATATGTCTGGAGTGTAATTCTAACCTTCAAATATACCAGATCTATGTGTATATTGTGTTGAGGCTGCAGCACTGAGACAGAGCGAGGATCTGACGGCTGATTCTGTTAGAATAATGTGCCTTTTAAGGCTGCATAGATTTGTTTCAAGACTCTCCAGTCTAAAGGATATAGACTGTGATCCTTTGGAGATTCGATTTAGAGGAGAAATGGTTCCACTGCAGCGCAAACTGATCAATATGCCAGATTGCAGGCTTACTACTCAGTAGCGTTTCCTAAGTAAAGTGATTGAGTTAAGGATGGTTTAAGCCAAAGCCTTGGAACCTATACCATAATTAATGCAGCCTTTGGAGTGGCACCCTGTGTTTCTTCTGCTCCGAATCTCAGTATCCAGCTGAGAAATAACACTTACTTAACTTCTGGTTACAGTCGTGGGCTGATTTAATGTTGTTACAGAGAGAAAAAAAGGATACTCTCTGACCTTGAAGAGCTAGAAAGTGGTATAAAGTTTGTATACTACATAAATCTTTAAGATCATCCTTGCTTGTTGCAAAACAGTGCAGGAACCTACAGTTTTTATACTAAAAAAAAAAAGGAAATAGTTAGAATAACCACAGCTGCTGACGGCAAAAAACACAAAACATCAGGTATAGAGAACAATGTTGACATTAAACTGAAATTTTGTTTTATTTAATTTAGCGCTGCTGTCAGTCAAACCAATTATACATTCACACTGTGTCTTGTTCAGCCTTCAGCTTCTATACACCTGTTCTCATCTCCACCTTGTCGCATATTCCAGCTGCATTTCAACTCACAAACAGTGAGCCGGAACTGAGACCTTGGTTTTGGTGGCCGCTACGACACAATTCAAGAAGTGTATTTTACTTTCTTTTTTTTTTTTTTTTAGATATATTTCTGTTTCATCAGCTTTGCAAGGACACTCTGTCTGACTGGGAATCTCTGAAGCCACTGACATTTAATGTTGCTCACCTCCCGACTTTCACAGAACATGAAGAGGAATTTGTTTTTACTGAACCTGGTGTCTTTTTGTGTTGGTTTGTTTTTTATTTTTAGTGGCTTTGACCGACCTTTCTACCAACATTTTATTCAACAGAAATACAGAGAAACAGAAAAAAGTAATACACATTTAATACACATTTATATGCAATTGAATAACTGATAACTCTAATAAATAAATGCAGGGATGGTTGTATTTTTATATCATCACAATCAATATAAGAACAGTGCTGCTTAAGTTAGCTCCCTGTTTAACTGTATTGTGGACTGAAAAATAATCCTTTCATCCTCCCACTGGAGAAACAGCAGCATGTGAATGCACTCCCTGCCAAACGTAGTGAGCAATTACTGTTTGACCTTAGGTGAAGCTTGCTGCTTATTAATGAGTGTAGTCTAATTACCGAACTGATATGAATCAATCAGTGTGCCTGGTTTAGATAAATTACACCCACTGAGGATAAAGGGATATGGAAGGTATGAAAAGCTAAATAGTTTTTGGGCACACACACACTCACACCCCTTTTAACCCTTTATTGTAACAAACCCAAGAATATTTTAGCAGCGTCTCTGTGACTGTGAATCACTGCCTGCATATCCTGTAGTGGCATCAAGCCTTCAAGTCTGTCTGGCTTGTGGACTGAGTGTCTGCACCATGAGGGAGTACCAAGCAGGGACTCCAGACACAGACAAAAAAAAAAAAAAGCACCTCAGAAAACATGAAAGATAAAATCCAATTCAACTAGGTTGCCTCCATCCAACCCATCTTCGAACACCATCACTGTCTGCAGCAATCACTCGACCCTCATCTGATGCTAAAGCCGGTTGGACTGCACTGGGAAGTAGATCTGACGTTGTCTGACAGAAACACACAACCAGACTCTCAATACGAGGTAAAAAAAAAAAAAAAAGAGAGAAAAAGAGAGATAGAGATGGCGAGGGAGACAGAGAGGAAGAGAAATTGAAAAAAAAAGAAAAGGAAATGTGAAGGAGGGATTCTGTAAACCTCAGGGCTCCATCTTTGTGTCTCCATGGTGTGTGATCCCCTCCGATAAGCCAGCCACTACGGCAGCGATAGAAATGTGAAGCATTGGGAGTGAGGAGTTGAGAGCAGGGCTTTGTATGTGTCAGATTGTATTTTATTGTTTTACAGACCAGGGCATATTAGATAACCTAAACTGACTCTCCCAACGGACTCATTTGAGGCAATGACAGGAAGTCCAGTAAACCCAGGAAATACAAAACAATATTGTCATTTCATCCGTCTGGCTGAGGCAAATACAGAGGAGAAAAAAAAGGAGAGAGACAGTAAATAAAAGTATCTGGTTTTAGAAAATCAAACAGTGTCATCCTGTGATCATGCCTCGTGGAGCACTTAAAGTAATACGTTTCCGAGAAAAAGATCCCAGCGCTCAGACTGCTTTTCTATTTCGCAGATCTGTGCCTTTTTTGTGCCAGTGCTTAGCATTTTGCTGAGCTTTGTCTTAAGGTGGCTTAAGAATGACTGAATGCGTTGTATGAAAAATAGAACCAATATCCAGCACCTCGCCGTGCTGTGCATGTCTGACTCCAACCACAAGCACTACATCCCTCCCTGAATAAAATGAGCCACCACGTTGACATCACTACACACCATGAATCTCGGCTGTCAGCTCTCGTGGATCTGAAGAATCAGATTTTCCCCTGCAAGTAGTAACTGCTTTACCGTCCACTGACAATGTAACGCTGACAAACAACAAAATAAATACATCATGCAAAACTGTGATGGATTACCCATCACAGCACAAGGGTGACTTGAAATTGATATGTGCAAGTCAGCCAGTTGCTTGTGCTATGAAAGCAAAGGGAAGACAGCGTGCTGCTATAGGAACAGTGGACAAATTTAATTCTGCACGGATTTCTAATTGGTCTGTAAATGGGTTCACAGAGCTATAAAAGAGTCAATGCAATCCCTTCCAACGCAGTTTAATACTACTAATGCTTTTGTCTCAAAGATGTTACACTTGCTACAAAAGACATTAAAACCCGGCATGATGAGGTCATGTTTTGGCCGGCACTTAAGCATAATCAACTCTTGTAATTCCTTAAACAGCCCATACACAAAGATCAAGTCAGAATGAATAATTCACTTAAATGCAGTTGAACAGCTGCAGAGATTCTGCCTCTTGCCACAGACAAACACACCAAAGCTCATCTTGGTCTTAAACCAAAACTGCACTGCGGTTCAGTTTGCACCAAAGAGTTTCCACATAATTCTTGTAGATCCCGATAACAAATGGTGTTTTTTTTTTTTACTGGTGCATTTTGGCTCTGGGGGGAAATCAGCTCACCATAAACTCTGCTGAATCATCTCCATACATCATCAAGGATGACTCACTCAAGATGAGATGAGTTGTTTCTCTGTGTTGGCTAAGGCTTCCACCTGGCAGGGCTCAGGGCCATTACACTTCATCACCTCTAAAGGTAAAGTGAACGGATGCCAATAGGCGCTCTATTCACCCTCATTTTCTGGATGATGTTTGATTAAGTGTAAGGTTATATGCTTACACATTTGGGTGTGACTTTACTTCAAATGACTCTGTAATGATATATCCTTTTGGCTGTTAATTAAAAGTTCAGGTTGAGTTTTTTTTTCCCCCTCACATAAAACATTACTTTAGGCATAATTCAAAGTGAGTCGAAGAGGAGTGTTGACTTATTAAAATTCATATCTTGAATAATCCTCCATCAAACACAGATAATGATACTAAAAAAAAAAAACCTGTGTGCTGCAGGTACATGTTAGGCATTAGCGACTTCATTTCCACACATTTTCAAGTTTAGTGCTTATTCACTGTTGTCTACAATGTCACCTAAATCTCCAGTATGCATATAGACATCCACACACCCACCCACACATAAGATGCACATGTTCTGTCTGTTTCCCAAAGGTCACTGCACAGTGAATAAAACGACTGAACATTAAGTACGCTTCTTAAAAATGCATTGCTTTTTTTTTTTTGCTTTTTTTTGGGACTACTCTGCCCATCTTTCTCTCTGTGTCCGGGATCACTCAGCTAAAGCTGTGCTGATTTCCATTGTTCATACATTATGCATCGCAATCTGTTGAAGGTCAGACTCTCCAGCTCTCTAAATGTTTGGACATACACGACTACAGGTGGAGGCAGCGTGTGACAGACGGATGCTACCTATGACTCTACGACGGACTCGGCGCGCAGCTCTTTGCTCCTGCGTGGCTAATCTCACTCTGCTGTGATGCTTTGTTCTAATAAATCTTGCAGTATGATGACACATTCAGGGATAGAACACGGTCAAACAATGTGCAGAAATTATGCGACAAAGTGAAAAAAAAAAATTGGCCAATTTTCTCTAATATTATACTGATAATTTCTCTTGTGATAAAAGCAGAATGTCTCTTTTCATTTCCTTTTCATTTCCCGGGTCCCAAATTGACTTCATTAGTAGAAGTCCATCAGTAAGCGTTTAACCTCTGGCTTCTCCTCTGGATGTTTTTGTGCCATTTGGGCAGATATGAAGAACCTTCCTCTGCTTTGTTGTTTGTCACAAAATCTTTTTATTTTATTTTATTTATTTTTTTGTGTGTGTAAGGGGGGAGGGGGGCTGTTTGCTTTAAACAACTGACCTTCATGTTCCCTACATAAATATCAGGCCAACAGCTGCTTTGACTGCAAAGCAAACAAAATAAATTCTAAGTACACTGACTTAATGTGTCTGCCAATGTTTCTATGCAGCACTTATTGTGCTTGTGGGCATACTTGGATGCTGAGGACATTCTTCTGCCTGCCCGCAGCATCTCCGGGGTGTTGAGCCACAGCAGGTAACGGCGGGGGCCTGCTGTGTGTTTCATTACCCTGAACTGGTTTTGGCCATGCTGGGCTCGGCTCCGCGGGGCAAAGGGAGCCTGTTAGTCCACGGCTGACCGGGCTTTCTGTTCACCTCAGCAGACTGCACTTCCTGTGTTACCAGCAGACAGACGGGCACTGCTTTGATTTTGATCGTATCCTCAATCAGACCATTTCAAATGGTTGGGTTGGGTGTGATTGTGTAGGTGTAGGTGATTGAGGTGATTGGGGGTTAGTGTTTTCATTCAGAATTACATCTTAATTCGTCCTCTTTATCTCATCAGTGACTAATAATCCCAAACTTGTCCTCAACATCCTACTTTCACTTCTGTTTTAGAACATCCTCATATACAGAGTTTCACCCAGTTTTGATTGTATGTCTTTCATTGCTGTTGTTTTCTTTTGTTGCTCCTATTTTTGGTTAAGACTTCTTTGTTGCTTTGATGTTATATTTATATTCCATGAGTTCCTGTGACCAGTGACTTGAGCATATATTAAAGCTTGGGATAAAAACTGTATATCCATATGAATGAAACTTTATTAAAAGCCTTGTTTTACCTATAAAATATGTAGGTTATACTGTTAATATGACAGCATACTGTAATGCATATTTTAAGGGACCCGCTATACCCCTGTGTTGTGTATTCTCTATGTATTTGCTTGTATTTTGACTGTAAATGGCTAATGCTCCTTCCTATGTGTTTTATTGAATAGGTTATTGTATCTCTGTGTTGTGTGTGTTTGTTTATTATGTTTTTGCATTTTGACTCATGGTTTTTTTGGCTCTCCAAAGCATTTTGTGTCTGTGAAAAATCCAATATAAATAAAACGCATTTAGCTATGATAAAAAAAAAACATGTACATATTGAGTCTTATGTTTGTCTGTAAACCTCTAGATATGCTTGCATTTCCTCTATAATTCTTTCTGCAGAGGAGGATCCGTCTTTAAATTGCTTTGAGCATTGCTCTGTTTAGAAATACAGGTATTCATTTTCTGTCTGCGGCAATCTCTGGACACAGTCAATAGCAGACAACAGCAAATGGATAAAACAGCCGCTGTGAATTACGGAGGAAAATAAAACCATGCACACCTGTGTAGATATGTGGACGACATGACTGGAGGCATTTAAATGTGCATCCGCCATACTGGATTATTTCAAAGTGTTTTCTCTCCATCTATCCTGCCCCATCCCTTTCTGCTGTATGTGGGACAATGTGACATGCCTCTGAAAATATGATATGGTGCTGCTGGAGATGTGAACCAAGTTAACAAGAGACCTTGTAACTAAATGAATATAAGCTAAATGACCCGGGGTCTTTCTTTTAAATAACTACACGATACAAGTTGAAGATCAAAGTAACAACTCGCCAAGCTCACGCCACACTGAGAGCAAAGTTAGACTAAGAAAATTACTGTAGGCTAAAACTGTTCAATATGAAGACAGTTTAATATGGTGTCTGGCAGAGCAATATATCTCTAAATGGGTTTTGCATTTAAAGTGAAAGACACATTGATAAAGGAGAAGAGAAAAAGAGGCGAGGAGAGGTTAAAGAGGGGAGGCACAGACTGTGACTGACTGATTAAAATGACATTCAAGGTGTCAGAATCTGGAGCTTTAGGGAGATTTCATATCCACTCCTCTCACACATGGTTCCTAATGGACAAAATTTATCAGACTAATATAGACCACTGGCCCCCTGAAATGGTATTTTAGAAGACTCAGCTAAACCGCATGTTAAGTACAATGAAGTGAGGAATGAGACTAAAGGCTTTTGTTATATATGCAAGAGGTTGGCTGTATTTTTGTCAGTGCTCATTTGGGAAAAAGGAACTCCTTATGAATATTTGAAAGGATTAACACTGAGTATCGTTTGAATAAAGAGGGGGAGAAAAAATCACTTCTTTTTTCCTATAAGGTAAAAATTGGGTATAGGTAACTTGATTAACAAGTGAGGATAAGCTACATTGGTTTGAGTTACTGCAGGTGGTGTACATGTCTAAAAATGATTAGCATACTCACAGCAGTCAGGTATCTAACTGTAGTGACTTAGACAGCACCTGCTGTGACCCTGCAGGACGTTATCAACCAGAGTTACGGTAGAGGACAGGACTAGCCACCAACAGTCCGGATGACCTTATTAAAGCAGAAGTAAGCTGAATGATTGTGTTAATATAAGTCTTAAATAGTTATATCTTCCGACAGCAATCACTTGTTTGGTCTGAAACACGGGTCTGTCAGTCACTCTGCTCTGCTGTAAGCCGAGGAGAAAACTTTCCTTGTATCCTACAACCTTTATCCAATGAGGAGAGAGAACGGCATAAAGGGGCGGTCCTCTCTGTGTGTGCAGCCAAGGGATGCACGTGAATGTGGTGACGTAGGGACGAGGACAGGGACTGCTAACTCCATTGGCTGACAAGAAGTTAGCCAAAACCACCGGATCACTTACTTCTGCTTTAATAATAGTAATAATGAGAGGACGAAGAAGAAGAAGTTGTGGTAAAATTCTGTTTCAGTATTTTTCTGAATGTCTCTATATTTCTGCATTTATTGATTTTTTTTTCTACATTTATCAATGTATTCATTTTGGTCATGTATGTATGTTAATTAGGTGGGTGGTCCTTCCTCTATAATGTTGGATTGGTTATAGCAGCTGACACACAGGAGCTGTGTTGCCAACTGACTGACTTTGACACTATTACTGTAATAATATTATAATTTTTAATAAAGCTCTGAGCATAAAATCTTTTCTTTCTTTTTTTTTTTGGTTTGGTTTGTTTTTTGTTTGTATGCTTGTTTTTCTTTTCTTTTTAATAAAGCACTGAATATCAAATCTGGTTACTTTGTGATGAATCTTAGTGACCTGGTTATGGAAGAGAAGAAAAGCCACCATCCATAGACAGGTGGAGAATGGGTGGAGTGCAGAGTAGAGAGAACACATAAACACCCACACATGTACCCACACAGTCAACACACATGGACTCTCAGCTTGGCTAATCCACAGCTATGTGTCAGCTGGCATTTTCTATTCTAGAGGGAAATGGGCTGTGACAGACATTACTGCAGCACACACACTCTGAATAAGAAAGAAGCTGGAAACACACCCAAGGTTACGCTGCACTCTTGACACAAGGGACAAAAGAAAGAATAAAGAAGGATGATAGATAGATAGATAGATAGATAGATAGATAGATAGATAGATAGATAGATAGATAGATAGATAGATAGATAGATAGATAGATAGATAGATAGATAGATAGATAGATAGATAGATAGATAGATAGATAGATAGATAGATAGATAGATAGATAGATAGATAAACATGAATAGATCTTGTTATGCAAAACACATCAAATAATAGGACATGCAGCTGACAGACTACTAATCAGTAAATTTCCTCCTATTGCATAAGAAAAGAGTAGGAGGTTTGGTGACGAATGACTTCTTACTCATTACAACACACTTTGCACTCTTATCTGCGCCACTGTTGAATTAAAGAGAGACCCTCAGCACCATTCAACCAGTATAGGGCATTGCAAGTCCAGTCAGATGCCTCTGCCTCTTTGCTGGCACAGCTACAGAATCTGAAAACCTCAATATCCATTATCCATGTTTCCATGGATATGAAAGACTGACATCCTCAGTCTCCAAAACTGCATTTTCCATCACAGGCAAAAAAAAAAGAAAATTCATCCAACCAAAATTCAGAATAAAACTCAATAAGTTGGCTTTACGCATGATGACAGTCATAATAAGAGCCTTTTGTTTCTATTACGCGTCTGCTTGCAGGAGAACAACATGATCGACTCTCACCACTCAATTTATCACAGGAGTAAATACAGATTGATTAAGCCAAAATGATTCATTTTATAAGCAAATCTGTACATCTGCCATGTGTTTAACAATTAATTACAACTATGTGGCAGCTGCCACCAAGTCCCACACAAATCCCAGCACTACTGCAATTATATCCATCAGCAGAGCACTGAACAAAGTCTCAGTAAAACCTGTGGCCCTGCTCATTAAACCAGAGATACACATTAACACATGGTATCGGTGAGAATCAGGTGTTTACAGTATGCCTCGCCTGTATCTACCATGTTAATTGAAGTCAGGGATCCGTCTCTGGTTTCTCTAAATGCTGCAAGTGAGCAACACGCTGCTGAGCCTCAGACTCATCCTCTGTTTTTCACTTGGAAAATAAGAAAAACTTATACAAATCAGTGATGACTAACACAAAGTTCTCACCTGAGGAGGCCATGGTGGAGCGTCAGACAAAACAAGTTCTGACTGCAGATTAAAAGACTTGGTTTGTGTAAATTGCGTTAAACCTAAGCTCTATCAACTACCTATGCACATAAACATTCTCTCATTCAATTTGTTTAAGGTGAAGGCCTGTCTGGCAAAGACAAATGAAACGCTTCCATTAAACTGTGATAAATAGCTCTTAATGAAACCGTGAGTGATGAGTTGTTTGTGTTTGCGTTGGCCACAAAGTAACGTTAAACTGGCTCCATTTCTTCTCATTCAACCCCAAAGCGAAGCCAGCTGCACTTAAAGTCAGGAAAGCGACAGCCGGCAGCTGCAGAAAAAGGAGATGGAGACAGGTGATCCAGAGAGACCTGCTGCAGTGCTTTGCACGATTGAGGGTTGTATAGGATTTTCACATATGTGGCTATTGATAACCAATGGGTTATCAATGTTAACACACTCACTTGGAGAATTAATGTCTTTTGGCTCTGGAATAATTTATTACCTGCATTGCTCTGAGCCACATCTACAGGTTTCTACAGATTCATGATGGTTTACTTTATCATATGGTATAAGAATACAATCTAAGGAGGGTTTCAGGCTAAATAAGATTTTTTTTTCGTCTTCTAAGGTTTTCACATGGAAATTTACATATGTTTCACAGATTACAAGATGAACATATTCCAAAACCACGTCATCAATGCGCCATATTTTTCTCCCATCTTTAATGGTAAAAGCGACGTAGATGCTTACAGAGCTCAGTGAGCAGAGTGGGTTCTCTGCTAATCAGGGGGGGTTGCTGGTTTGCATGTGGAAGTGTTTTGTTGGCAAGACCCCATCATGAGCTATGGTACCTCGCAGTGCAACACACTGCCATTTGTCTGCAAGTGTAGGGAATGAGATGCAAACATGTGCTTGAGGTGAAAGCCATATATAGATGCAGCCTCATGCAGCCAACAGTTCCTTAAAGAGGCTGAATTGATTGTGTTGTGGTAAGTGCTGGGTGTTATTTAGATGGTGGTTTTGCAGCCACATTCTTACATGTGATCTGTGCAGTGCTTCTTGTCAGGTGTGAGGTACTGTATCGTGGCTATTACCATACTGTATGTGTGGTCTGCAAACCATATGATGTTTACAAGTACCAACATTATGCATGACTCCATTTACTGTAGCTCTGGGTTTTGAAATCAGGTAAATGTCTTCCTAGATAGTGAAGCCATTGTTATGTTAATTTAAAGTGGACATGCAGTGTGTGATATTTGTCCCATATTCATGCCATGAAACAGAGATCACAGACAATCCCCTTGTCCAACAACAGGAGCAATTAACCATCCACTAACTAAAACAACTGAGTGTGTACTGCAGAGCGATCAACAAATGTCACCTCCCTGGCGTTGTTATTTGCATAGATGATTAAGTCGGTGGCTGCTGATCTCCCTCCACATTCAGCCAGACTTTCCTCTGAGTCAAGGCACCAAAATAAATTATATGATGAAAAACAACCTCAGAATAACCTCATTACTTTTTCCTACCGATGCTGCCACAATTTTTCATACTTTTCTTTATTTCGTCAAAGTTGAGGATATATTACACGAGTGCCATCCTACTATTGCTTTAAGTTAAATAGCGGGCTTGCCTTGGGTCAAATCATATGCATGAAATTGCAAACTAATGATAATCATGGGGATGAATTATATATCTGGTACGCAGACAAAGACAAACCCATGTATCTACTGAAAAAAATGAGGATGGCAAAAAGCTTCTTTAAATACATATAGTGAGAGATTACAACTTAAAGCCATCTGGATACTTTGTCTTTGTCTAACTCACCCCGGATGAGTTGAACAGCTTTGTCTCCTTCAACAGCTGCAGATACCCCACCCGAATCACCTGTGGACTTCCTCTCGGAAATAGAGCCGACGCTCAGAGGACGTCCAGACTTGTGAAACACTGGTTTAGCTAATCACATTAATAATGTCTGCTTTCTATTTTGGTGTGCCAGTTCCAGGGATCCGGCATTAAGCACACTGACTCATAGGGACATTTGAGCAGAGCAGAGGCACCATTAACGTTATGGATTACACCTGCGCTTTTGTTACTGCGAGTCATAAGGTCACTTAAGTAACTGCGCAACTAGGAAAAGCAAAATAAAACAGGGGGGAAAAGTGGTGGTGGACACACAAAGATGTACGTCTCTGTACAGCCGTGGACAATATTCATGAAAACGGGGTATGACAGGGAGGAAGAAAACGGGCTGACACCGTCATAAATCACAAAATCCGATGCTCTGCTGAGCAAAACAAAACACATACACTGACATATGCAGTATATAAAGACAGTCAGGTTGGGGCATTAATATATCATAAGAAAAATTCATAGGTGGTGGATTCTCTGAGTCACACGTTTATTAGATGCAATTGAAAAAAAAAAAATCTGCCTTGCAGTAAATCCAATGACTGTGAAGCTTACTGAATAAAGCTCTGTTTTTGCTGACAGTGTAAGAGAGATGTTCATTCAACTGTTTTTTTTTCAACAATTTTTTAATAAAAGGTATTTGAGAATAGAAAAGTAAGTTGGAGCATCCAGTTTTTCAGGGCTTTGGGCTGGTGAAGTGTGATGAGTGATTTTCTTTTTTACAGCGTGACTCTGACTTCATCAACATAATTGAACGCTGCAAGAATGAATCCTGAAACCTGGTAATTAGTTAGCATTTTAGCACTCGTGGTTCTCTTGTACCAAAGTCTTTTTTATTCTTTTTCTGCTTGATGACTGAAGTAAAGTCTGTGATAAACACAAGACATTTCCACTTTTTATTCTACAACATAAAATACATTAGTTAATACCATGGTTGTGATTTCTTTTGGCTTTAAGGTCTATTTACTTTTGTTTTATTATATCATCTTATAACACTGGTCTACACATTTTGGGAAATTATCAACCACCAAGATGAAATGTGATAATTCTTACATATTTTGATTAGATGAATTAGAAACAATAAACATGTATTTACAGGCAAGTGCATTTGCCTACAAGGGAGGGAGGTGTCTACTGTAATGATCATGGTGCCTCGTAACTTATTGACAAAGTAGAGTAAATGTAAATGTGTTGTAAAATGTACTACATGGAAGATTATAAATTTATCTTCACTTTGAGAATAAGGTTATAACCTAACTGTAATTTATTGGTCTGTTATTGCAAAGTACATTTGTCTTGGCCAGATCTGCGTATCATACGGTTACATCTAGTGGCTTGTGAAAGTGTCATTGCCTACAATTTCCAAGGAACAGTCGCCGTATGCTCCTGCTGAACCACATCTAATTTCACAGAGTGAACTAAATGACTTGGTCAGGGATTTGGAAGAGAGTAAGAGTAAGGCAGAGCTACTGGGCTCCAGTTTACAACAGTGGAACCTCCAGTCAATGAATGGAAAGTTATATTATTGGTATATCACATCTCATATCGCATACAGAGCATAATCACATAATAATCTAATTATTTTGCTGCAATTTATATTGGAAACTAGAGCCAATTTGCACTCAGGACTTATTTCTTCTGACCCAATTCTGATAAAATGTAGCTACTTTCATTTCCGAAGCTTTTTCCTCATAGACTAGTTTAATAAAAAGATATAATGCATCATTCAAGATCAACGGTGTGTTGGAAAATGCGGAAGTGATGTGATGTATCACAGCTGTCAGTGTTCAGTTGTCCTATGTTGGAAAGGGACTTTAAAGTGGATCAAGTAAAACAGAAGAAAGCTGTCCCCTGGTTGTTGCTCTACTCTAAATGTAGGCTAATCATTAAAGGCTAAGACGAACTAGCATTTGTAAGAGGGGAGGCTTTCACAGAAGAGGTCAGAAGGTTAGTGAGTTCTTACTTTTGGAGATTTTTAGTCTTCAAAAAGAATTCAAGTGGTGTTTATTGTTGAAGGGTGTTTGTGCTGAACAATATATGTGAGTACGATAAACCTTTGTCACAGTATATTTTCAGCAGGAATCCAAAAGCCGGTGTAAAAAACTCAACTGGCTTTATGTCAAGGGAACAATAAGGGTAACTATAAAAAAATACATCATCCCCATGGCCTTCTATATAATATCACCGTCAAGGGCTCTGACGTTATAAATGTAACAACATAAACTCCTCTTGTATCACCTGGCTCTGATTACAAATTATAGGATTGTAAATTTGTGCTGTCGAGAGCGCATATTTACTCAGAGCACTCAAATACAAATACGGCTGTTGGGGGTGGACATGTGTGTGTGTGAGGGTGTTACAGCTTGTCTGTCTGTTGCTCTGCATATAAACTGCCACTGTAGCCACAAGCCGTGAGGGAGACCAGGCATCATTAAGCTGCTTGACAGTATCCATCTGGAATGATGGTACACCATGACATGATGGAAAAGTGCTAAAAATAGACTCCCCAAACACACAATACACCAACGTGTGCCACTGCAGTGCACGGACTTGTCTCTGAAGCTCACATTGAGTACGTTTACAGTACATGCAGTCAATATCCAGGTTAAGCCGGTCAATATTCTGGTTTCTGAAACATTTGGAATAACCCATTTACATGTGTGAGTTATTCCTGTATACATGGTAATTGTAATCAATTGGGATATCCCGATTAAAACAGCGACGCTGTAAAGTAAATTTTGGTAGTTGCGGGTTTTTAGGCTTGTTGTTCATTTCTCCTTTATTTATTCAGGGAAGGTCAATTGAAAGCGAGCTCTCTTTTTCAATGACGCCCTGATTACAAAAACACAATTATACAACATACAAATTCATTCATTGTTAACCCGCATCCCGAGATTGTCTTTCACCACACTCTCCTCCACTGATAGAGTGAATAAAAGCCCGGTTTATTTCTATTTTCTTGAATGTACAAAATCTCTCATTGCGGGGCGGTGCGTGGCGCAGTGGGTAAAGCGTCCGCCCCATGTAGAGGCTACAACTCTCACCGCAGGCGGCCCCAGTTCGAATCCCGCATCGGGCAGCCCTTTCCTGCATGTCATTCTCCCTCTCTCTGCCTCCCCCTTTCCTGTCTATCTCTACTGCGTGCTATCAAATAAAGGCAAAAAAGCAAAAAAAAAAAAAAATCTCTCATCGCCAGTTGCTGATAAAACGCCTGTACCCTACGCCTGTCTTCAATATTTACAAATACGGTAGTTCCTGTAGGTCAAAATACCTAGATTCCATCATGCGCAGAACACAAATTAATATTCCTTTCAATGAGAATATCCCGATAGGCGTATACATGACCAAATATTTGGGTTAGAAAAGGAGTAACCCAGGGGTCTTTTTCCGGTTTTTAAAAACCGGAGCATATTCGGCTTTTCAAAAGGGTTATTGGTGTTTACATGGCTGTGTGCAAACGGGTTATTGACTGCATGTAAACGCACTCGTTGTTGCCTCAAGACAAGGGGAAGAGACGTGTATAAGCAACATATGGAGGCGGGCCACATGCATGCACATTAAAAGAAGAGGGGGAAAAAATCACATCCTCCCTTCACTTCATTGACAGACTGCCTGACAGATTTTACTTTCACATTTGCTCTCTCCCATTGGCTCTCTCCCTCCTCACTCCTCTGTCCTCCAGAAAGACTGATCTAATAGCTGGGAACATGTCCCAGTGGAAGCCCTCCAACCCAGAAACATGTAGGCCTGCTGGTCGCTCTGGTCCACTGAGCTCTGAGCAAATCTCACTCTTTTATACCCACCAGAGAAACAGAGGGCACCGGTGGAGAGAAGGAAAAAAAGGAAAAGAGAAAAAAAATACCTGGATCAGAGATGATGGAGTTTAATCATGTTATCTTTATCTGTTCTTTTGTGACCTCTCTTTCTGGTCTATAGTCTCTGCTTGCTCATACCGTCTTGTTTTATCGCTCCGTGACTTGGGGTGGAACTGAAACTCACCCATAAGCAGCAGAGCAACTGCACATTAGAGATCTGGATGTAGCCTGACCCGAGAGGCATGGTAATGCTGCTCTAAACATATGCTCTCCATTGGTTTCACACAGTAATTATCTTTCCCAGAGAACTCACATGACACTACTCTATACTTTGATGAAATTCTGCCTCTCTGGTTTGGCACCTGTGGAAAAGGATCAACTTGAATTCATTAGATTCATACCGGCGGAGATGCCACAATATATCACAATACTGGCATCGGCACCGGGGCATCTCTGTTTTGTACTGCTCCTCTTCTAGGTTTTAGACTAGATGATGAATTTTACACCTCTCGCTTCAGGTGCTTTTGCTATTTGTTGATTTCATTCAAACATATGACAAGTACTTGGCACCTGCTGCTTTCTCTTTAATGATTGTTGACCCAATATTTTCACCAGTCCTGTCAAAGGGCACGACCGTCTACCTCACCGTTGATCACCACTTGGCAGAGAAACATTCTGCCAAGTGGATAAATCGCCGGGGTGCAGAGTCTCGCCATGACTTCATCATCTGCACTGAGGTGCCTGTGTTGTGTTCAGCTCAAGACTATTGCTGTGAAAGACGTGTATTGCTCTGTGGAAAACCATTACTGTGCCTTTGAGGTCATGCTGCACCCAGACAGGGTTCTAAAAGGTGTTGCACATAAATGAGCTGAGTTACTTCAAAACGTTTGAAGTTGAAAATGGGCAGATTCCTCCTTGTGTTGTGTTACATAATGCAATTTCATGCAGACCTAAGGTCAATGCTTTCAAGCGTTTTTTGTATTTTCAATGAGATGTTTTGATATTTGAACCTGATATGTAGAAAGCTTTAAGTAAAGTTGTTGACTGGATTATTCTTTTTTTTCCCCACTCACATATATTTGTATATTTCGAACCATAGCAGAATGAAAAACTAATTTAGTTAGATATAATTTGACAGAACAAAAGAGTAAATTAGGTGTAAAATTAACACCACAGAGATTTTCACAAATTTAAACTTTGTCTACTAATGAATTTTACTCTATTAGAGAATCTTTTTTACCTGCATGAGAATCAATTATCAACAGCGTGTAACGTCAACACTTATTTGACCCTGCAGTGTTACATTTTAATAACTTACTGTCTTCTTAATTAGCATTGGAATTTAACTTGGTTTCAGAAAGGTAAATTATCAGCATTTCTGAATATCTACCATCTTCATTTATTTAACCTGTACTCTATTATTATAATACAGTTTTTATTCTATTCAGAGTTAAGCGTACGAAGTTAAGAGAACAAGTGCAAAAGGTGGACAATTAAATCAGAGGTCATAAAGTATTTCATGTTCTCCAGAGTCAAAGATACATGGGAAATTAAATCTGCAAATGTGAATAACATCCAGTGCAACTGCTGCACGGCATCTACATATTTGCTGTAAATGTAAACCTTTTTCCTTTCTGCTAGGAACTTCAACTTGTGATCCATCCCTGTGTGTGATGGGCAGGTAAGTGGCTTCACTTTTGCCCACTGTCATCCATTTTCTCTGCAATATACATAGATTTAAACAGTATGTATGATACGCAACACAAAACTACAGAGATACCAAAAAACTAAGCACAACTCAGGTCAGAAACAACCTACGTGCATCTGTTTCGGTGAGGAGTGGGTCGTGAACCCATTACAGGAGTTGGGTGTGAGGATGGAGAACAGAAAGCTGCACATCGTGTAAAAGAGGAGTGGAGAGTGCGGGAGAAAGAGAGCCTCTCTTCATCACTAAAACAGATTTGACTGCACAGTAACATGCGGTCAGTGTAAATGGAGAATATAGTTCATTTTATGTAACATGCATCTTCAAATTCTGCTAATTTCCTGCAAATATCTGCAAGTGAATTATTCTCTATTACAAAAATAACCCACATTGAAAGATGCAAGATCAGAAATAACTCCTAATGTGCTCGTGGACAATGCATAAATGTCTGAATATCAATTTAGCGTCCCCAAAATGATAAGCAATTGATACATCAGTGCTACTGAGATGGACAAATACGGCTCGCACAATTACACACAATGTGAAAACCTGAGTGACTAATTGCAGTTATGCAAACTAAAGTCCTATAATAATGATTCATGGTTCTCATGACAAGGTTAATGAGGACACCTCTCCTCTGTCGCTAGGGTACAGGCATGCTGTGAGTGTTTCCATCTGTCACGTTTGTCACTTTACACCTCGTTGCCGCCGCGTATTTACTCCCGTCGTCCACTACTTTCAAGCACAGTGATTATTTTTTCCTCCTTTTGCATCTTCTCTCCTCACATACTCGCTCTCTCTCAGTTTTTTGGGCTAGAACCAATCCATGTTATCAGACCATCATCACCCCCTGGCATCATCTTCAGATTCATTGACTTTATCAAATACGGACTCTGGCATCTTTTAGGCATTAAGTGCACTCTGAGATGCACTGCCATGCAGCCTCGTCGCAATTATTGGACCTAGTATAAAATTTGGAGGGTGTGTTAAACACCATGCATCGAGAAATATTAACAGAAGAATACGAAATACACATGGACACAAAAAATTTGATGGGAATTTTCAATTCTGATGGTTCATAGAAAATAACGACGTACAGGGTTGAAATGCATTCTTCACCCATGTGAAAGCATCATACCTTGTACATTTGGATGACTGGAATGCAGTGATAATAAGTGCTAATTCTCGCTATGTTGGTTTGTGAGGGGACTGACAACAACATCTATATATTAAATGCTAGTGAAAAAACAAGTCATATCCTTCTCACCTTTTAATTAGTGACAGGGCTGTTGTATATTGCCTACTGCCATAGAAACTCTAATAATAATAATAATAATAATAATACATTTTATTTGTTGGCGCCTTTCAAAAACCCAAGGTCACCTTACATGTAAGAAATGAGACAGAAACAAGAACCAAAACAGGTATAAATACAATAGCACATAAATTAATACATACAAAGAAAATACAGTGTGGCTAGAAAAATAGATAAGGTGGATAAAATGTTTAGGGGACAGAGTGTTATAGGGAGTAGGATAACTTAAAAAGGTGTGTCTTGAGGTGGGATTTGAAGGTGTCGATGAAGTCCAGAGTGCGTCCAGAGTCCAGAGTGCGTATGTGTGTGTCTACACTGATGCTACAATAAATCTACCATGCAATAAATTCAACGAATCCTAGTTCCTCAAAGGTTCCATAGGGAAAAAAAGTAGTGCAGAGGCTTAGTGCTGTAGAAGTCCAACCTCTGCTTTGTATCGCAATTAATTTTCTTCTATAGTCTGTGTCATGCTTCCCTCAAGCTGCAACAAGGCTGAATCCCATCTGCTTACAGATTTTTTTGAAATGAGTCAGTTGGTAAGATCACTTCTAAAACTTCATTAAAGATTTTCTTCTCTTCTTCCCCATTTTGTTGTGAGGGGGGATTTTATTTTTGGACCAAAATAATTCAATACAACTTCACATCAAACATGGAGCAGGCCATCTTACCACACTAAATTTGTAGCTCTATAGATCCGAGTGAATGTGCCTTCTCTAAATGAAAGGAATTTCTGATCTCAGCTCTGCTTTGATTGAAAATAAGCTCTACAGGGCCCACAGCCTCCAGAGCCAAGCAACGACTGACACACTTTCTGCCTCTGAGTGCTCATTTGGCACCGTGGAACATGCATGCCCCAGTGTTGTCACGTCCCCAGGGCACCTTACTGTGGTCTCTGCGTGGGTGTGTGTGTGTGTGTATGTGTGTGTGTGTGTGCATGTGTGAATATAAGAGTCTCAAAAAAAGAAGAAGAAATAATCCTATTTGAATTTGAAGCCCATTGTTAAGAGCCGCTCTGTTTCCTGACAAACAGGCAGTCTAAATCTCTGCTGCCCTGAATAAACAGAAGAGGGTAGATTTATATTATATCAACTAGACTAAAGTGGATAAGTTTAAACATTATAACAAGAGCGTGCTTAACTTTACGGTGATGGAATTTATCTCAAACTTTGTAACAACACAAGGTCACAGACACACGAGTGACATAAACCTATTGAACCACAAAGTGTTGTCGTTGCTAAGTCTGTTCAGAGAGAATGAGCTGTTGATCAAAGGCCACAGAGGAAGTCACATTAATTCACTCACTTTACTTTAAAACTCATTTTAGATCCAGAGGTTTTGACAGTCCTGGTGTCATCACAGCCGCAGAATCATCATCATTACTGTGGATGAATTATTCAGCATCAGGACATGAGCTTATATTATACCAAAACACCATGAGAAACGCAGCTCAGGGAGTCATTTTAGCGTGAGATATTGAAAAAGAGAGAAAAAAAGAAAAAGAGTCAGCAGACCGAGTAGATTAGAGTCTGTGATCATCTAATTTAAACTCACAATCAGATTTTTTTTATTTTTTTTTTTACTTCTGACGAAATTAGTGAATCAATCTCTCTCTCTCTCTCTCTCCCTCTCCGTCTCTCTCCCTCCTTCCCTCACAGCTGAAGCAGGAAGTCACTTGTTAATCAGCACAGCCTTAGATCTGGAAGATTGTTTTAAGGAGTTATTAGCAAAGTCATAATGGACATCTTGAAGACATCAAAGGCTTAATCAGTCATGTTTGAGCATATTAATGATTTTGAAGAGTTTCTCTTAGATGAAAAACATGAATCTCATACGCGTGGGGGACTGAGTAATGATTGAGAATACAGGCCTGCGTTGCTCCTTTGTTTTTTCCGTAAACACACAATGCCTCCATCAAAATAATATGGCTTCTGTGAAGACCTTAATAAGCAGACTGGGTGTTGGTCAGACACAACTATCCATATTAAACACTTTAATACTTCCTATGCTGCTATAATCATTTTCTGTGCCGAGATCATTTTGATGCACTAAGCTGCCGCCATACTCATCACTTACTGCATGTGGCTCACAGTAATTGCACTTTAATGTGAAGGAAAAAGGCAGGCTTTTAGTTCATTTAAAAGCCACAGCTTACCGAAAATTCACTCGTGATTTTTCTCAGAGTCGATAGGTACTCTTAGTTGGAAAGTCATTTTCATCTTTAAAAAGGTTTTTAACAAAGCCCCAAAAAAGGAGCCTGTGAGAAATTAAAAAGGAAAAAAAGAAGAAGAGAATTTGTTGCATGCAACACTGAGCACATAAGAAGCTGGTCTTTTACTATTATTATGGTCTTTTCATTTATCATTTTCTGTATCAGTTCTATAACACTTTTATACCACATAATTTCAATGTGGCAAAAAGATAGCATTGGTGTTTGATTGGTGTTGGAAAATCCATTGATTTTATGTAACAGAATTACTGTATCAAAGAAGAATCATGGTATCCTTAAGACATAACAGTCCCGCTCACATTAGTTATGTAATCCCAGGGATGCTGTCAGTTTTGTTGGTGGCCCAGCCTTTTTGTCTACATTTTAAAACAGATTGTGCGGTTAAAAAAACATCAGTATCAGTTTGTACATGCAGATTAAGTGAATGATAAAGTCCATCGAGCTATAAAGATGTGGCTAGATATGATAATGCAACATGCTGCAGCTGCGAAACTCTCCCTGAATGTGTTATTCTAACAAGCTTTTAAGACTAACAAGCTCGGGCTTCAGCCTGTTTTCTTTGTTTTTGGTCTTCTGTGCTTCCACTTACGCACATGGAGGTCTGTAGGCTACAAAATGCGCTGCATAGTATACTATACTAGTGTGTAGTTATTTATCACTAGCCGCTAAGGGAACTGCAGCAAGGTTACTGCCTGACTCATAAATATGGGAATGACATCATGACATTTACACAGACAGAATCTATCAGACACCACACTTAAAGGACCACTGTTCAGGATTTACTGGCATCTCATGGTGAGGTTTCACATTGCAATCAACTGAATATCTCTCCCGTCATCGCTCTCCTTCCAAGTGTGCCTCGAAACGCTTGCTTAGGGCTATCATCTTGTTTGTCCATTTTGGGCTACTGTAGAGACTAGTCATAGAATTAGACGTGCTTCAGTCTGGTGCTAAGCTGATGACAGCACAATGATTCTTTGTTAAAAGCGTTTCATGACAACATAATTCTGAATATCATGCTGCATATTCTGCCAATAGAGCGCCCTCCCCTAAAAGCTACACATGGGCCCTTTAAGTAGCTCACACTGGTTATACTACAAAGCTATAAATAACTAATTAAGTGTGGCTTTTTTGAATCTGTGTGTGTGTCTGTGCCTAAAGCTACATTAACATTACTCCGATCTGTATGCACAAACTGCCTTGTGCAGCTTTGTGCGTTTCATTCATCCAATCAGCTAAAAAACATCCACAGTTTCAAAGTAAACAGCGATAAACAAAATGCATCAGCACCACACAGACCCGAAGGCATTTGGAGCAGACACGTAATTACATTTATCAAAAGGCAAATGCAGATTGTGATTGTTTCATTCTTTAGCATGGCTGTGGGCTGTGTGTCCTACTTTACTAAAATGCTGCAGTCAAACCATTAAAGCTTTGGGACTGTGATTACAAAACATCTAACATGATAGTGTTTTCAAGAAAATTACAAGCTTACTGAAATCACCCTTTTGTCTAACATTCTCGCTGCATTCATGTGCCCATGAGGAGGCTTCTCTCCACCAATAATCTAAATAAGAGCCCAGCGAGAGCACGGAAACGCCACATTCAAAAATAAGTAGGCTCCTTCTGGGAGGAATTTATTCTTTTTTAAAACCACAGTGTCACAAAAACATTTAAAAAGCTTTTTAGAGACCGAAAATGCATCATCTACTTAATGTGCTTGTTGGTTCCTCTTTCTATGAAACCTAAAATCTGAACTTGATCGACCCAAGACTTCCCGTGGGGAAGCACCACTTTCACTTATGATGTTCATCATATTTTTTTTCTGACTGTTCCATTTTTTCTTTGGAAAGTCATTAGCCGGTGACATTTCCTATTGTAGTTTCAGGGACATAAACAGATGAGTCACTCTTCTAAAAGCACAGCATGTAAACCAATAATCGGGCCTGATGCAGGACCATCGAGTTCTGAATGATTATCTGTGATGTATTACTGGATCCAGCAAATTGAGCCGCAGCTGAAGAACAGTTTTGACTATAAAGCATCCTTTTCAGGCATTTTATTTTGTGTTTAAACATTTGTGAATGTCAACTGGATTGATTACATTGAAAGGCTAACATAAGCCCGGTGTCCTTGTTCTATAACATATAATCACTCCTAATTAAATCGACTGGACTTTGACAGGATGCACTCCGTAGTGTCTGCAGTGTGCAGGTCAAGTGCTTAAATAAAGATTTAGAGAGCAGAGGCCCATGAACGAAAATCTCAAGTCATTATCATCACATCATTATCCTGCAGCAAAAACATCTGGGAACACAAATTGTCCAAGATGACTTTCAAAAGTGTGAGTTTCTAAATCCTGATTTCGTAGCCTTCTATAACCTTGTGGCAGAGACATTCAGTCCTGCGGAGAGACCCATTTTATAGTGCAGCGTGTGTAGTTACTCTGTTCACAGAGTTTTCAGACCACTCTGCGCCGTCATAAAATGTTAACTAGAGATATTATTAGATGATATTTAAGTCCTGATTTAAATACATTTAATATCAAATCTAATGATTTAATTAACCTAAATGTTATTAACAAAAATATCTGTCGCAATAAAATAAGACTTTGATTTCTTTACTTTATGCTTTAATTATTGGTGAGATACATGTTTAAATTCAAAATGTGACACCTGAAATTGCGGTACGATCTGCACTGCTGTGTCCACAAGAGATTTCTGGCAAACCACCTTGACATTGCCATCACTTTGCTGAGTCTGGTGGTCTGGGACATCCAGGAGCTGTGGAATATACCCAGTCTATTTAGTTAGATTTTATATTCCACCAGTAGTATTGCCGCCAGTGGCCATAAGTCACCTCCTCTCATATCACAGTATTGAGAGCTATACTATGCCTCGGTATGTCCAGTATCGCTCCCTCCCATCTCTCTAAGCTGCTATCACAAGCAGACTGCTACACTTGACATCCACCCCATACATCACTATGATGTGTGTAGAGCCACCAGTGTTTTATGTATGAGTCAAATGGGTTCAAACCTCTTGTAATTTAAGTTAGACAATACGCTCCTTCTTCACCCTTGGGGAGGGTCAAGGCAAGTACATCTCACACCTAGAAATCATTCATATTAGTGTTTACATATGCATTTGAATCTGATTAATTCGCAGATACACATACTCAAAAAAAAAAGAAAGGTAAAGAAAAAAAGAGTGTGGGTGTGCGTATTGTATTGGTCTATATAATGAAAGAGCAGAATGTGAGGCAGAATCCTTGACAGCTAATAAAACAACTTTCATGCAGCCAGGGGAGGTAACAGCAGCAAGCTTTTCTTTCCACGTCTCTGTTGTAAGACCGTGAACTGTGACTATGAATATCACTCATCTCCTTTGAGAGGAGCTAAATGTTAGAAGTGCAAACTGACACGCTGATGCTACCTCACTTTTCCTCAGCGTGGTTTCAGATGGGTGTGCGTGCGTATGTGTGTGTGTGTGCAGTTGTACATGTGTAATCCCCTGTAGGCAATCTGCCAGCACTAAAGTATCAACTTTGAAATATGCATCTTTCAGAAATGTGACACAGGGTCAAAGGTCTCAATCCCACTGGGCTACCACTTTGAAAAATAAAAAAATACTTCACTACAAGAGACAAAAGAATTGATCAACTGTTGCTCCATTTTGGCTGATGTGCTGCTCAACTCGCTGCTGAGCTTCCTGCAGATGCTAATTATGTAAACATTTGCATACTGAAATGACCAATTTCTTTTCAGCCATTGTTGGACACATGAAACTCATCTCTAGCCTATTTTCTGACTGACTGGATGAGAAATAAAGCGTGAGACACCACCTGGGGCTTTGAACCTCTCTTAACTTTTGGCTGCTCTTCATTCTGTCAAAAAATCAACACGCACCACTTATTTATTTTTGTGTGAAATAGAAAGTGGCAGTGGAGAATAAAAAAAAGATATAAATGCACTCTAATGGATCGTTTCTTAATTTATCTTACTTTTCTCACAAACCATCTGTAGTAATGGCGTTGCATTGTTTATGGAGACAAACTGACTCATGTTTTCATAAAGAGGGGTTTCTCATTTATTTCCCTCTAATTGGTTTGCACTTAAAAAGCCCTTCCAAATGCAACAGTGATGATGAATTAGTACCCGGCCCTGTTAGAGGATGACAGAGTAGGTGGAACTGCTACCTGTGTCATTGCATCATTTCAATTGAATTACTGCAATCACACAGGTAGGTAATGAACACGTACTGACTGGAAGAAATAACAGTATATTATCCAATTTCATGAGAAGGCAGATGTATGCTCCCACAGATATAATTATAGTTTAGCACAGATGCGTTTCATGAATCAGTCCAAAACACAGTTTTCTATACATTATTCATAGCATCAACTAATGGAGCGCCAACAGAAGCTATTGCTGATTTATGATTGTATTTCAAATAAATAAATTAAATAGAATACATACAGCCTCTTACATACCTCAGTCAAGTTGGAATCTATATCCATGTCTGTACAGGCTCACATAATATATCATAGCTTATGGTGACTGAGGGGATTAATATAAAAGTGTGACAGGATTTACATCATGACATGACATTATGATGTCACCATAGAGTTAACCTTATGGACATTTAAAATGTAACGGCTCTACCATTTTATCCAATTACATTTTTGTGTGAAATGTTGACATGATTACTACGTGGATTCTTGAGTAATGACCAAAAACTGAACTTGTGAGGTCTAAGTGTCCTTAACATCTGATCTATGGTGACAAAATTTGAAGTGGTTCATGTTTTAGTCAAGTTCAGGTGTATTTTTGCCAGGTGAGTGGAACATCCAGAGTAATGGGACAATGGTAACATTAAACTGACATTGATCTTTGACCTTTGAGCACCAAATATCATATCATCTTTATGAGTCATGCCTGTGTCAAAACATACATATTTTTCTTTCTTACCTGAGATATTGCATGTACAAGAACAGAAAACTTGAAACGATTAAACCTTATGATCATGTCCTTGAGGGAGGACAAAAATAAGACTGCATATACTGAGTAGATTCTGGGAAAAGTCACCTAGCTGTCTGATCATTGACAGAATAGCAAAACTCTAGCCGTTGTATAAGATCAGTTCCATTCTCTTTTAAGCCGTTGTTGTGAACAAGTTTTTTCCAGCTGTAACTTTATACCACCAGTATGTGAACTGGACACTACATGGACAGTCATGCATGGTTCCTCTATAGTTTAATAACCAGAACAGAGTCTTCAGAACAGTTACAGCTGCTATGACCACTTCTTGGTATGCTGCTGCATGTTTACATACACACAACACTTTAGGATGAGCATACTCATCCATATGGCTCAATACCTGCTGTACTCTCTA
Source organism: Trachurus japonicus (assembly GCF_045865225.1). Classification (NCBI taxonomy): domain Eukaryota; kingdom Metazoa; phylum Chordata; class Actinopteri; order Carangiformes; family Carangidae; genus Trachurus; species Trachurus japonicus. The sequence goes on along the minus strand of NC_140919.1, from coordinate 13,583,600 downwards.
GAGATTTAGCCACATTTCAGTCACCAACTGTGGTCGAGGCCAATGGAGTGTAACGTTTGTGTGAGGTTGTTCTATGTACTGTAGACATGAAGATGCTAAACGACAGCAGAGGTTGTAATTGTACCATATGGCCGTGATTTAAATGTGTTAATACTCTCTGAGGCATCCAGTTCAGGACACCTCATCATGTCCTGATATTGGGAAACAAGTGTAGGCAAGCCTCAGGCTCACTGATACTCTGATTTGTCCACCTCTGATATACCAGACATGGAGGGAAAGAGACAACAGTTCAGTGAGGCTCTGAGTCAGAGAATTCCCTGCTTGTCATCATCATCTTGGATCTGTCAGCGATGACTAGCATCGACACACAAGCTAAATTCACTGGCTGTGGCTGTTGTTTGTAATTAGCCTGCAGTCACCTGCGGTTTGATGAATCTGTGTTGGAGAGCTGGCAGCGTGAGACTCAGTCTGAAATCTGCGGGCAGAAAAATCTGAGCATGGCTTAGACTGAACCAGGAATCAGGATAGAATTTAATCCAAAAAAAAAAAGAAAAAAGAAAAATGAAGAGAGAGGCCATGGAAGCTTAAAGGTCCAGTGTGTAATAATTAGCACGGTTTATTGGCAAAATCTGAATATACTACCCATGAATATATTTGGATAGGTGTATAATCGCATTAAAATAAAATTTGTTTGGTTTTCGTAGCAATGTAGTACATGTAGCAAGGGTGTTACAGTCTGTCTTGCTTTAGAGAGAGTCGCCATCTTGCGCCGCAGCGAGTGAATGCTGCAATCTAGAATCTGAACGCTAGATATCATGGTTTTCCCCCCATTTTACACACTGGACCTTGGGTGGTGGAATTGAGAACAGTCTCTGAAACAGTGAAAATGTCTGTAAAGACTTTATCAACCAACAATCTATTTCGAGACTTTTTGAAACCACAATGAACCAACCCTAGACTCAGCAATCAACATACGAGAATTCTCCCTGCTGATATAAGAGTCAGAGCAGTAAGTGCAAGTGGGTCCTGGTTTGTGTTGAGGGTAGTGGAGTGTAGCTGGGTTAACAAGGTTGCTGGTGAGGGAGAGAAGAGGGGGAGGATGGAGGCAAACACTTCTGTCACGCTTCAATGTCTTGTGGTCCAAAACTATAGCTAAGTGTGCAGGAACTGATGTTCCCACTCTCCAGGTTTTAATTCCCCGTGCGACTGAAATGCCCAGTTCAGTTAGTATGTTTTGGCACAACTGATTCTAATGATTGGTTAGCAATATTAAGAGAATGCATATAGTATAAGGGAAGTCCCTTATGGTCCCTTTTAACTGAAGAGTTTGAAATTAGCATTGAATATATTTCCTTGAAGTACTTGTAATATTTATTTCTAATTTGTGAGACACTTGACCTCCTATCAGAATCACAACCTTGTGAAGGGTATGTGTGTCCATGGAGCTGTGTTGTTGAGGGCAACAGCCCCTGGTAAAGTATCCCAAGGAAAATTGGTCCCAAGGGATAGGCCAGACTAAGAGCAATTCATTTAAGACCAGACTTGGAGAGAAACTTGCAGATCTGCGTCTGGTCTGGGCTTTAACCCATTAGACATGGTTGGACCAAATCCCAAAAACAAAAAACTACCTGGGGTCACCTGCAGAGATAGCCATCAGGGTCAGGTGCAAAAGTATGTAAGATAGGTGGTAGACTAGGGCAGGGAACTTGGCATTGTAGACCGGCCCTTGAAATGTGGAATGTCACCTCTCTGGCACCAGAGTGGGAGTTGGACTGTTACCAATTAGTTATACTTGAGGTCAACTCCTCACACAACAGTGGTTCTGGTACCAACCTCCTGGGGCTACCCTTAGCTGTCCACAGTGCGAGGCACCGGGCAAGTGTGGGGATACTCATGAGTCCCTGACTGAGCACTGCAATTTTGAGGGACACTGCAGGAGTATGGGATACATCGGCCATTGGTATGAGCCATCTAGACCTTACACAGTATAGTCCTTTTTGGGGACATGTCTGTATTTTTGGCAGGAAGTCAAGCATGCATCCAAGTGATATTGGCCTCAACCATGATTGTCCATTGTCACTGTAATGTTTGTATTTCATGACTTTCATGAACAGGATCTCCAAGGAGGAGGGAAATGTCCTTTCATTATATGATGTGGTTCTAGTGGCTTCATCAGATCATGACCTTCAGCATGCACTTTGACAGTTTGAGGGGAGGATTTAAGGGCATGGCTTTCTGTCAGTAAATAGAAGACAAGTCCCTTCTCCAGCTTGAGCAGATTCACATAGCATTAGCAGTAATGAAAGCATTGTACCTGAAGATTTTGTAGAAGAGGGAGCCGAGTCTGAAGGTTAAGCTTTTGATTTACCAGCTGATCTATGTTCCAACTCTGACCTATGTGCATGAGATTTTGGTGGTGAACGAAAGAATGGGATCATGAATACATGAATCTTAAATGAGTTCCCTCTGTACGGTGGCTGGGTACAACCTTATAGATATCAAGAGGGGGCTTAGAGTAGAGCCATTGCTCTTTTGGATTGACAAGAGCCAGTGGAGGTGGTACAGGCATCTGATCAGGATGCCTCCTAATAACCTAATCCTAACATTGACACCACATAAAGGAGCAAAATTCACTTTTAGTTCTGAATAACTTAAAGAGGTAGTTTGGGTAATCATAACTACCTCACACTAACCCATGACAAATTGTGCAAACTATCTTCAAGACAACGTACTGTATATGAATTATTTCCTACAATTATTACACTGAACACAACTGGCCTCATGGCATGTTTTTTAGAATATGACAAATGGATGCTTGATGCTTGATTTCCTCAATACAATGTTTTGTTATGGGGATTTAAAGGAGGCTCCTGCGCTTGGTATGTGGTATAACTTTATCTGTTGCAGTTCAAAGTGAAAAAAGGAGGAAGGCTGGTCTCACTGGAGGAAGCCAGTTATCTGTGCGCATACAAATGTGGCTTGTTCCCCAAGAAATCCTGACAGCAGATTAATTACATCACTGGAAGAGCTAGAGAAGCTCTTGCTTTACTTTTTATTGTTCACTTTAGACTGGTCATCTGTGAGGGAAATGAGCATGTTCTTAAGAATTAAAATTATAGAAATTATAATGTGTGTGTGTGGGTGTGTGTGCTGTTATGATTATGAAGTGAAGAACTGGGAAATCAATCATTTTTTTCATTAATGAGCAGTTATTCTCCTGCATTGAGTGCTTGCTGCATTTCCCCACATCTTCACATTAATTAAGTAATTTCTCGCCTTCCCTTCTGTTATTGATTGGGTCAGAGGTGGTTTGACTCGTAACCCATGTTGTGACCTTCATGAGTGGCAGCAATAGATTTTTTATTTCTTTATCTTCTTTCCAAAACAACACTGGCATCTTTTAAACACTGGCTGTGTTTGCTCCTGAGTTTGGGAATAATCAGAACCACAGCATACTGGATGATTTAACGTTATATCCAGCAACCTCAGATAAATTCCAACATCACAAATGGAGATATTGTGGTTTTACTACCAGGAAGTTTTCTTCCCCTGAGGGTAGGATTTAGCAATCTCTTTCTTTGATGAATTATGTCGGTGATATATATTAAAAAAGAAAAAAGAAAAAAACATTGTTGAAGATAACTATACTAAATCTGCTTTGCTCTTCTCCCTCACCAGCAAACATGACCCTGGACAACTGACGACAAATGGGGTGACAGCAGTGGCCATGAATAATCCTTTGTACTGGGGCGTTTTGGAGGGTTGGGGATGTTCTGTGTTTGCAATGGCACGTAATGACTCCTGGAAATAGTCACAGCCGCAAAGGCTCTTATCTTCTCCTGCTACTTGGTTTTTGCATGTTAACAAACTAAAGTTTCTATTATTTTGTTTGCCCTATTTGAATCAATATGGATAACTGAAATATTAGAAACCTCTGTCAGCATAATGTAATACAGTTCCACAGCCCTGCACACTGTCTCAAAAATGACCATGCAGTTTTATCAGCACCTCTCTGCAACAGCCCCAATAAAAACTAATCATTATAACCTTCATGAAGGGAGGATTTGCTGCAGAACCATTCTATTAGACTGCATTAGGATCAGCTATGGTGAACCTAAAACTGTCAAGGAAGTGTATGTTTCCCCTTCAGGCCTCCCGTAGCTGTATGCATTCACTGCTGAGGTTGTTCAGTATCATAAAACCATACATTGACATGACCTGACTCAACTCAGCTGCCACACACCATCCCTTGTGCACACTTACTGCCCTCAACATTTTCCTGTACATGTTGAACCATGGCCTGTAGTCCAAAGAACACTAAACAGACTCCTAAGGCGCTTTGGGATTCCCTGCATTTGATGTTCCAGAGTCAACCAATACATCTATCGCTTGTTAGCCAGTGGATACTATTCTTTGACACGACTTTCTACGACAGTTTCATTTCTTATTCATGTAACATTCAACATAGATTTGTTCATGTACCACATTGCATCATTAATTCCTTACTGCTGCAGAGCTGCCATATGTAGGTATAGTTTGATTGAATTAGCCTACTGTAAAAAAAAAAAAAAAAAATACAAATCATCTACAACCAACACCTTTTTCAAAACATGCACAGTAAAACAGAAGGTAGATAAAATTGCATTAAAAAATGCAGCTTTACTGCATTTCAAACATCCCAGAGATCCACGCTGTATAGGCCTCCAGAGATTCCTGACCCTGGGATACCCATCTCTGCCCACTCTATCTCCAATGTAACACACGGAGCGTTGGGCTAAACATTTGGAAGATGGAAAACTATTCTCTGTGGAGAAACAAGAATAGCAACAATTGCCTAACTGACAAGATTTTCATGCATAAAATGTGAAGAGGTCATTGGATGTGATTTTTCCATACCGCCAAAGCAAAAAAAAAAAAAAAAAGTAAGGAAAAAAGCAGAATAGAGAAGAAAGCTTTGGCGAGATCCTTTGATTTTTCAAATGTACGACTAAAATCTGGAAGAGTCAAGGTCAGTGAATGTGCAGTGAGTTCTCATTATGCAAAACAAATTTGTGATCATAATTAATAGGTTAGTGATCATAAAAATATTTTATTTTTATTTATTTATTTAGTGGAGACGTTACAGTAACATGTCAGAAACACATCCAATGTTGATAGCTTAACTTATTTTGTGGCCAAAATGTGATAAAATGAATAAATAAATAAAACACAAAGCAGATTATGCTCAATTATGTCTAACTGTATAAATGTTGGGTAAGAAATAAAAATGCATTGTGTAACAAGAGACGAAAGAGAGCAACATGTGTTTTTTTTTTTTCCCAGTATAACAACCTTGGTGTGTGTCATTATAATTCAATTCTTGGGCCTTTGGTTTGTTTTCTTGTCAATTCTCAATTTTGTTTTCACCTCCGTCTCCTTTCAGCTTATTACAAGGTAGACTGTGTTCGGAAAGTTAATTCACATTCGCCTCCTGTTTCCATTGCATTGCTCATTTGTATTTTGGGCCTAAAGCTAAAGAACAAAGTGTTCATTATAATGTGCCAACAGCAATACAAATGCAGAGACAAAGCAAAAGGTTTGACAGAATTCAATCAAAAAAAAGAGAAAAAAAATATGATGAAAAATGCAGTTTGCTGTCAAAGTGAGAAAAGATGAGGGAGCTGATTACCAGAGGTGAGTCAAGTCCTGCTTCATGTCGGTGTCGAACCTACAATGGCCATCAGTTACGCGAATGAAATGTAAATGATTTCAGTCTTGGCGTGCAGAGAGCATGCTGTCATACATTATTCATGACACTACATTGACAAGTGTGCCTTTTAAGATCCATGATCCACATCCACGGCTGGCATTACACTCACGGGACTCCACATATCTAAGTATAACATCCACACATTATGACACCATCACCTGGTGGTATTTATCATCTGGAATACATTTGTTCAAGTGCCAATGACAAACAATTAGTAAATCTCTTCAACAGATGGCTACATTGGTGAAAAATAAATTCCCTCTCTCCAATATGGCAATATAAATATAATATACAAGGAAATATCCTTTAATACCAGTTTAAAAAAAAAAATAGAAAGAAGAAGAAAAAAAAGTTCACATCTACACCTCCATAACCTTGTGCCAAGCTCTTTTAACTGTAGACTCTGACTTCCCTTCCTCAGAGTGGTTTGATGGAAAATCCCAAGACAAGACTCTTCCTCTACTCTGCTTCAGGCATTTCATCTCTCTACCACCCACTATAGCTGCCATCAGTCTACTCGATTCCATTTTCAAAAAACAGTATGCTCCGAGATGAAATTTAAGACAAGGCACTGACTTAGATTTCTTGTTTTCTTTGGGCTGGACTCCAGCAGCATAAGACTGCAGATAGCTGAAAGCATACTATAGGCTATAAGCCTCCTGTGGACTTGATAACATATAGCCTGTTCAACCATAGCCCACGCTGTGTGGTTTTTTTCCTGCAATATAGGAAACCAGTAGGCTTTAATGGTTGATCATCCAAGAGGCTTCATATCTCAGTGATATCTCAAGAGAATAAAGGCACTTGTCGATTTAATTACACCACAGCACTGATGCTTCAGTGGTAGATTTTTTATTTTTTTTTTGCCTGCCTTGCAGAAGACCAATATTTGATTCTCAGCCAGATTTCCAAGTTTTGGCTGGAAAACTGAGCTCAACAGCCAAGTGCAGTCAGAATCGCCAAGCAGCAGCCGGGGTGCTGGCTGTGATTTCCCATTTGTTGCTGCTTCAAATGCCTGTCAGCTCACTTCTGTTCTGCTTACTTGCTCTGAGATGTAAACTCATACACTCTATGAACAGTAGACACTCTCCTTATACTGGCTGCCTAAGTGTGATCAACCCTCCCACATTGTCTCTGTCTTCCGAAACAATTTGCAGCCGAGTTGAGCCTCCCGGGACGTCTGCACTTGAAACAGGCTGTTAATGGTCCTACACACATTGCAGGGCACACACTTAACCTGATCATTATGGATCCTCCATTACAAAACCTGCAGTGGGAGGATCGTCCGATCAGAGGGTATAATATCCACACTAAAATCCTTATGTGTCATTATCACACTGATACATGTTGCATTATCCTCAACCTCCATCAACCTTGTTTATAGACACTATAAGGATGTGGTTACTGGCATGGCAACTGTCCAACACTTTGCTCCAGAAATATCTCAATATCTACTCTACTATTCTGTACAGACTGTACGTTTTCCCATCAAATGAATCCTATAAGGACGTTGGTATTTCCATGACTTTTCCTCTATTGTTACCATACGGTTGAGGTGTTGAAAGAAATGTCCTAACATTTAATGTGGCTCAGGGGCAAGGACGGATTGTGTGAATCACTGCACAGAGGACAACTCTGCAAAGAATTAATGGCACAGATCCCAGTGTTAGACATAGGTCTATAGGAGGAGAAGTGGGAATAAATCTCGATTAAGGCCTAACAGGTAGTAAGAGCGGCCGCTTCTCTACAGAGCCCTGTGCGTCATGGATGTCTCTTAACATTGTGCAACACACAATACACCACAAAGAATAGCCCCACCTTCTGCAGCTGTATTCTGATGTTCCATCTGACTTATATCTAAACATCTGAAGAGCCTTTTAAGCTCACTGCATGTGCATACCAAGCAACAGAGTGTATGATTGTTGTGCATCGGCTAATTTAGGCATGGTTACTCTCTGGATAATGTACCCTTAAAATACCAGTAAACCACTTACTTCAGACTAGGGCTGAAACGATTCCTCGAGTAATTCGAGTACCTCGATTACAAAAAATGGTCCGAGGATTTTTTTCTGCCTCGAGGAATCGTTAATTTAATTGTAGTTCAAGCTGCCGCACGGACTTTCAATGTGGCACAACGTGCGCCGTAACGTAACCTATGAACGTAACCGTGCACGCCCCCCCCCCCGCGCGGCCGTTCGCCGCGGATGACGGCGGAGATGGGGAGGGCGGCGGCGGCGAGGCGATGGCCGCGATGACGGGGGGACGGTGGCGAGTGGCGACAACACAGCAGAACAATCCTGCCTAGGAGCTATCCATGGTTAGGCTACTTAACCAAAGTCTCTTGAAATATCAAACAAAGAAAAGGACTATGGACTGTGGAAGTTTGAATGGCCAAAATACTTAAGTTATCATGACGTGAACCATCTGTTGCGGTGAGACCGTTGATTAGGTAGAAACCTTAACGGGGGGGGCGGACGTGGGTGTTTGACTGAGGGAGAAAAAGGCGACAAAAAGACAGAAAATGTCTCTCTATAGGCACTCTAGTTGTAACACGGCCCTTGCATACCACAGCAGCACGTCTTCCATGTTGCAGCATCTCCACAGAAAACATTTTTGATATCTCTAAAGTAATTTAATTTTATTTATTTTTGATATCTTGAAAGTAATTTAATTTAATTTATTTTTATTTGTGTTTTATTTATTCTTATTTATGTTAGCAGCAGTCGCCTCTTTAGTAATGTTTCAAGACCAGAAAATACTTGCTTGTGAATTTAAGAAATAAAAACAGTTGATTCTACAAAAGGAAACCAATTGGTCATTCATTATTGAGTGAAATATGTTATTTTCTCTTGTGTATTCATAATTGCTCTTTAACCAAGCAAAAATACGTTTTATCCGATTACTCGATTAATCGATGTAATTTTCAGTAGAGTACTCGATTACTAAAATATTCGATAGCTGCAGCCCTACTTCAGACCACAGCACAAGTCTGCCTTCTATCTGAACTAGCTGGATACTGGACTACAAAAAGAGGATCTGAAACTGTGCTGCTTTGAGCTGTATGTATAGAGCCTCTTTTCGATGCAGGGACACACTGTGGACACCAATAGATTGGACATCCTCTGTTTTCTAAAAAAAGACACTAGGTCCATCCAGTTCTGCCTGTGCATATCTGATTTTAGCTAACCACATGTTTACAGGGGTTTTCTGTGTGTGTGTCTTTCACGGTGTTCCTTCCCTAGTGCCCCCCAGAGGAAGTATTCCTCACCTAAAAACATAACTGTTAAGAATAAACCTCGTATTGTTATTGTGAGCTTGTTAGCAATCTTATTTCTTAATTTAGCACAGTTTTCCCTGGAAAAAAAAGCCTCATACAGCTGCTAGCATGTTATAGATATGTTGTCCTGGTAATTAGTGTCTCTTCCTCACACCTTCTGTCTCACCATCTAAACAAAAAACAAAAAAGGTTTGCATGAGGCTCACCTTAGAAAAACAATTCTGCCAACTACACAGACTAACCAGATATCTCTTTGGGAAACCACTCTGGTTTGCCATAATTAATTTGGACAGGGTAGCTGAACATGGCCTCTGTGGCTCCAGTAATAATTACTGTATCAACTTGTGCAATAACATGGAAAGAGGCAGGGCAGTATCAGATCACAGAGCTTGGTTCACCACTGTTACTTAAACCAGCACAACACAGCTTTATTCACCACAGAACACGAGCAGTTATTTGTATTGCCATCTTTTCCTTCCTGCTGTGTGTGCTAGTGTATGCAGCATGAGCTGATGAAGTCAAAGCTACATTTGATTCATCCTCCCATAACTGCTGACCACTGTTGCCTACAAATATCACCTTTACAGTAGCAAGCAGACCAGAGAAAAATCTTGCAAATTATAGGGTGCCACATATTCAGGGTTAAAAATACAGTATATGGCTAGAAATGTATGTTTTAGTTAAAAAGAAGGGAAACGTAATTATACTGTACGTTTATCCTAAGTAGAATATTTTTTGTGTTTTCTACAGGCAAACACTCACACAGCTTTCCGTGCCAAATATCTTCAGACACTTGAAAGGACGGAAATAAATCCACACTCAACATATGTAGTCACTTTGTAAAATTGTGCTAGGCTAAGCTGAAAAAGTATAAAGCATAAAACAAAGTTAGAGCCAACGCAGGCCTCAACCATTTGATTCCTTTCTGTATGATGATGCACAGTCCTGTCTTCCATTCACTCATCTATTCCTCCTTCTGCTCTCTCTGTTTTCAACTTTGAAGACGTCCTCCCCCTGGAAACTTGCATTGTCTAATAGAGGAGACAAGACAAATGTTTCCCCAAATAGATTGCATTAAAAAGCTGTTACTGAGCTGAGTTTTCTCTTCCACTGCAACAGATGGAAAGGCTTTAAAAGGTAAATTTGATTTATGAGTTTGTTAAGCATTGTTTTCCATAACTCAGACTCATCTGTGTTAATTACCGCTTGCGACCTTTCTGATGTAGAGACCTGCAATTTGTCTTTGAAAACTCTGAAATATGAAGACGATGTGGTCTTGCTACTCTCATTAACAACATATAAAACCTCAGCTGACAACACTATTGAGTGGCGTTAGGCTCTTGATTTCATGATTGAGACAAAGTGCCACAAACAAATCAACCTGCTTCTTCCTGTGCATCCGTTCTGATAGATGTGATTCCAGATTTATCCTGCAACCTGCTCCAAAGCTCCACACTGTTTACATTTTCCTCATCTAACAAAAAAATCTGATTGATCATGATATAAACCCCCTATATATTCATGAATATGGCTCCTGTATATTAGTTTAACATCCAAGAAATCCAAGAAATGTTCGTATTCAAATCAGCAGTTCTGTTAACCCTCTATATAGTCATAACGTGCAGGCATAGTATGAGGCCCACCACAGGGTGAAGCTCAGATTCTGGCCAAATTTAGATGAAATACACTCCCTACAGTTAGCAGACAAAGTTTATTCCATCCAACTTTTAGTGTGTTCACTCTCATTTTCCTAGTTTCCCTTTCATGATGTCCAATTACCCCCTGAACACACCACACGACTGTAACCAATCCTGTCTTGTACCCACAGGTACTCACAAGGGGGCTGCTTTACTATCAGCATTGTGCTAATTAACAGTCTTTCAGCAGCTGGGCGATTGCTGTAAAACCAGAGAAGAAGTGTGTGTGCGTCCAAGGTGTGTGTGCGGTTGCTCCTCTGCCAATATAAACTTCCTAGTCTCTCAATTTAGATCTCCCTGTTTCCTGGTATGAAAATCATATATAACGGAGCATACGGCCCTTTGTTAATATGATAATGATGCAGTCTGTTGCTGTGTATGTGATTTTTAGCATGTCAACATGTAAACATCTATTCTTCACGACAAGTTGTGTGTGTGTGTTATTTCTCCTCCCATTTGTTTGAGGTGAGTACTGTGTTATTCATTAGGTTTTCCTAGACGCAAACATTCAGTCACATTTACAGGATAACCAATGTTGAATGAATCCTATGCTGAGGTGTCAGTGTGTTATTGCAAGGTTGATAAGTTACTGTCTGATTGCACTGTTAAAACCTGTCAACGCTAAATAACTGCCAGCCTTCCTAATAATTTCCACCTCTCATCTTCTTTATAAAATATTAAATTCCATCATCTCATATGGAAGAGAGGCAAGGCATATGTATTTATATAGCGTATTTCATACCAAGGGAACTCAATGTGTTTTACATAAAGACAAAACATTTAAAAAGAACAGCAGAAAACAGCACAAAAATAAACATGTGTGTGTAAACATTAAACAAGCAATTAAAGCAAGAGCAAAGAAGAATAAAAAAGTAGAAGAAAAGAAAATAGATAAAGTTCCTTAAAATAGCTCAGCTATAAGCACATGGAAAGAGAAATGTTTTTAACCTGGATTTAAAAGTGCTCACAGTTGGGGCTGATTTCAGTTCTGCTGGTAGTTTGTTCCAGTTGTGTGCAGCATAACAGCTAAATGCTGCTTCACCATATCTGGTTTGAACTCTGAGCTCCACTATCTGACCTGAGTCAGTAGATCTCAGAGCTCTACTGGGTATATACTCTACTAACATGGCATTCATGTATTGCCAAAAACAATGACCTCCATTTTTTATTGATATAACTGAGGGAAATTTTGGTTCATCCAATTTTTGACTTGCTCTAAACAGTGACACAATGACTCTATTTGGCTGCAGCCATCTGGAGACAGTGCAAGATATATCTGTCATCTGCATAAAGTTGACATTAGAATTCTGCAGAATTTGACCGAAAGGCAGCATATAGGCTGAACAGAAGGGGTCCAATAACTGACCCCTGAGGAACGCCACAAGCCATAGTCACTCAATCGGATTGATAACTTCCAATGGTCACAAAATATCTTTGCTCCTCCAAGTAGGACCTGAACCATTTTAGGACTGTCCCGCTGAGTCCTGCCCAGGTTTCCAACCTGTTCAGCAGTGTACTGTGATCCACAGTGTCAAATGCAGAACTGAGATCCAACAGGATCAGATCTGACACCTTGCCTGAGTCAGTGTTCAACCTCATGCCATTTAACAATCTAATAAGAGCTGTTTCTGTATTGTGGTGAGGTTGGAAGCCTGATTGAAATTTGTCAAGAAGTCCACTGGAGTTCAAGAAGAGAGCAAGTTTCATCACACAGTGGTAAACTGAGGAAATATTTACCCCTAACCCTCTATCAGAACATACCCAACTTTCACTGTACTGTGCTGGTTGCCAAAGACCAGTTTGAAGGTGTCCAATAAGGATCTTCCCTTAGGCTTCTGATTTAATGCCATGCATTAAATCTGGTGTTATTAAATTGCTTTATTATGAAATAATTTTCCTGTCAATAGCATTTAGTCATTATCACTTTCTATTAGCTGCACTGAAGAGGGAGATCCACAAATTAAACAAGACTGATGGAAAAAAAAATACAAATTGTATTGCACAGTAAGGTTCATACTGAGGAGAAATAAATTCACAGTTGTACTGTAGTTTGTGGATTTAAAGGACTTCCTCTTGAGTGCTTCTAATGTCTGAGCTATATGCTACAGCTTTGCATCTCGACCTGAGAATGTCGTCTAAAACTGACCATGCTACTTACCTATGGAACATTAGATAGGAGATGAAAAAAAGAGTTTGCAATTATGATGATTTTATCTGACAGCAGAAAACTGTTTCCTTTCACATGCACTCAGACTTAGTAGCCTAGTGGAAACAGAGCATCTTATACCACACTCACAACTGATCCGAATTCGACGGACGGCACATGTTGATTGTTAAATGTTTGACACTGGGGGGAGAGCGAATGTGACAACATCACGTGCATATCCTTCCTTCATTGCTCTGCTGGCCTCTTGTCTTACGCACTGATGCACAGCTTTCTATTCTCCATTCTCAATTAGGACTCAGGTATTGGGTCCATGACCTAATTTCCATGCTAACAGATGCATATCTCTGACTTATTACTGAGCTGTGACTTTAGCGCCTGGCTTTGCTTTTAGCGGGGATTACACAAACACAGGTGTAGTTTCTGGCAGAAGAATGAATGGATTCAATTTTCTTTATTTTTTTATGGCCAGACGTGTGGCCATGTAACTTAATCAGAATAAATTACAGCTTGGAACACAATGGATCTTACAATAGTGATACACAGCTTACACACAGCAGACTTCCCTCTTGATGCTCTAACCACAAATTGTATCACTTACATTAAATTTGCGGATTCTTTGTTGTAGTTGCATTCTGATGCTAATGACTCTTGGAGCTCTTGTTTCTTCAGCTGTTCTTTGTCCTGAATAAAGAGCTCCTTTGTCTATTTCTAGTAACTCCACTCCAGTGGCTCCATCATACCAGAACCCCAGCTGATTACCTGTGACTCTGCCGAGAGCATTTGATTTATGGCTGTTTTGTTCTTGTTGTTCATGGATATTCTCCTCCATCCCACCAGCGAGCTACCCATTACATACTGTATATCATTTGAACATGCCTCTTTCTATTCCCTCTTTTTTGAATAGAGCTGAATGAACCATATTAAATTACATCTTAAACTAGAGCAAGACCTACGTTTCAGCCCTGCAAAATATCATCCATAACATTTCTGTCACAGATTTTCAAGAGAACACATTGTGGAGCTTTTTACGGTCAAATTGGCTTTGATAAATTTGCAAAGGATATTTTTAAAACATAGAAAGTCCAAGATCAAAAACGAACCTATTTACTTGTCTTCAGTTACTTGTTGTCTTGAGTTGAAGAGATGGCTAATCAAGAGTGACAATTAAAAAGTCAAATAATTATTATGCTCTTTCCTCATCCTAAAATGTATCTTATTTTGTCAAGCGCTGACATGTTTCTTTTTTTTGTTTCATTTAAATAGAAACTTTGTAAAAATGATATCTACACTGTTTAGAGCTGATTTGAAGGAGGTAGATTTGTGAAGTCACTTGCACAGAGTAAAGCCTATACAGTATAATTCAATAGTAATTATGATATACTGTATGTGTGTAGATATTTCTCCACTGCTTCATCTGACTCACTGACCATGTTTCAAGGTTAAAAGAAAAAAAATAAATGTCTTTCTCTCTGTGCGACTCTCTAACACTCTTCTCTTCCTCCTCTCCATCTTGTATAGGTCTAATAGATGTCTGACCATGACAGCCTGAAGTGTAGATCTGAAGCTCTGCAGCACAAACCTTTTAGCTTTATTAAACTGTCACAGCGTCGTTCTTCATGCAGCTCACAGACATCAAGGGTTTTAACATGGAGGCTGGGAATGGGAAGAGGCTGCACCATGGACTGAATCTATCTCACTGCCTCGTTTGGTTCACCTTGTCTCCCTTTGTGTGTCACACGATCTCTCTCAAGTGGCCTGTTAAAAGTTATTGCTGGTATTAAATACCATGATGGCCTTAAATACCCTATTTGAAAATAATTTAATACAAAATTAAAAGTAATCTGTTTCAAATACTGTCCAGGGGCTCTTGAATTAAACTCAATCATCTTTACTCAACAGAGGTTTGTGTTCTTCTCCAACCCCGTCACCAGACAGACTGAAGGTTTCTCAATACATTACACAATGCACACACGCTATGACATAGGTAGGACTGGGAAGTAAACTGCAATACATTTTATGAACTAACCACGAACATACCAGAGTACAACTGGTAAAAACATAAGATTTAAGGTAGGGCTGTCAAACAAAATAATACTGAACATTATATATACTAATATTACTTGTATTTTCTTCTATTCTTTCCTATACTGAAGGATGCAATTTTACAGAAATGATAACATATGGTAGTTGTTCATTTTTTTCTCAGCAGCACTATATTTTGCTAAGTATATTTAAAGCAGAAGTAAGCAATATTTTTGTGTTAATATAAGTCTTAAATAGTTCTATCTTCCGACAGCAATCACTTACATAGAGTGTTTGGACCGAAACACGGGTCATTCAGTCCCTCTGCTCTGCTCTGAGCCGAGGAGAAAACTTTTCTCGTATCCTACAAATTTTATCCAATGAGGAGAGAGAACGGCATGAAGGGCTGTGTGTGCAGCCAAGGGATGCGCCTGAATGTGGTGACGTAGGGACGAGGACCAATAGATCCATGACGAGGGCCGGGGCTGCTAACTCCATCGGCTGACAAGAAGTTATGGTGCGTTCAAGGCAACCCGTAACTCGTTTATTTCCGACCTGTGAAGTCTGGTACGAGTTCACGGGTCGGAAGTTACGAGTGGCCGTTATAGTGACTTTCACAGGTAAAACAGGTTGGAAAAACACGAGTGGGTTGCCTGGAACGCTACAAAGTCGTAAGTCGTGACTTGAAGCTGTAATTTACGGTTTCAAAATCCTGCCTGGAACGCAGCATTAGCCAAAACGACCGGATCGCTTACTTCTGCTTTAACACTGTAAATGCCTACCCGACTGCACACCTCAACCTTCATCAACCAATCACATCAGAGGCTTCATTGTGGATGGAGAATATTGTCCTCCTGAAGTACAGTACATTTGATAGGCTTTTTTTCTTTTATTTTGTTTTCGTTATTGTTTCCAGATGAATCACATGCATTAACGGGTTAACACCCTTAATTTAAGGACATGTTCACATTTAATGTATAGTAAAGCTGGGCATACACTGTGTGATTTTAACCCCCCCCCCCCCCTTTCTTTTTTTAACCAGATTTTTAAGCTGCATGACTCAGGACAAATTTCATGTTTGTCATCTTTAATTTGCCGTGCAGTGTACAGGGGGACCAATCGTCACCAGCCATTGGGCGGTCAGATGAATTTCTGACATGCCAGGAATTCAGGTGCACATTAATCTCGACCTGTGGGCTGTGGATTTTTATTGCAGACGATTTAATCATACACAGTGTGAGTTGGAATCAAACAACAAGCCGATCGAGGCACCAGGAGATCAGTAACTGCTGTGTTGTGTAAGGTGTTGTCTAAGGAGTCTTCATTAAAGTTAATTAGTTATTGGGTGAACTATGATGTGGACAGCTGGAAGATCGTTTTTTTCCTATCAATCATTTTCATCTAAAATTAGTTTATAATCCTTTAATGTCAATACAAACTGTGTGGTCAGATTTGTATTGTTTTTATATGAAATATCTGATTGGCATAATTATTTTTATGAATTTTAGACTGTGTAGCCTGTTGAACTTTTATATTAAAATGTGCACTTTTTTTTATAATAATACAGTAGATTGACAACTAACTGTGAACAGAGAGAGGAAACATGCAGATAGTGTGAGTGGTGTGATTACTGTTGTCACTTCACAGTATAAATGTGGAAGGGAAAAAAACAACATTTGGAGTGGACTATATTGACTCTTTCTTATGTACGTGGAGACCGGAGCAATAATCCAGTCAGCGTGCCAACTGACATTTCAAAGTGTCTTTATGGTGTGAGCGGGTGTGTGTGTGTGTTTGTGTATACAGGTGTGTGCATGTTTGCAACATGGGTGCAAACCTTTGATAAGGTTGTTTTTTAATGCCACAGACTACAACATCCCTGGGCTACCGAACATGAAAGGCTACTGCTTCTTTAGGGCAGAAAACACACACAGAGTGAGAGAGAGGGAGAGAGAGAGAGAGAATTCAATCGAAGCAACATGTTTGTGTGAGAAAATGTGACATTTGGCTTTTTTTGGAGATTTCCTGAAAGTATCCGTCAGTGAGTTCAACAACGACACTGACATACATTCTGTTTGCTGTGAGTGTGGATCCATCAGGTTGAGATTACTGAAGATTCAACAGAAAAGCAACTCACAGAGATACAGTTCAACCTTGAACAATCTGACTCACACACACACACACACACACACACACACACACACACACACACACTGCTCACAGCTCACTGGGCTGATCCGCGCGCTGCATCCAGCTGCTGGATTCTGACTAAATGGAGAACGCAGAGACCTCAGCTGTCCTCCCGAGGATTCCCTGGTTTGAGTCCCTGCAGACTTGTTAGTTTGTTCACTTCCACATCTCCTGTCAGAGCCGCTCCTCCCTCCAGATTAAGACCACTGGCCGTGTTGACTATGTCTAGCTGTGTTTCTGATGGCTAACTTCTCCACTTTATCTTGCTCTGTCAAACACCACCATCATCTCCACTCTCAAACCATGAAGGAACTGTAAAACTGACCCCCCCCCCCCCTACAACCCCACAATCCTTGACTGTATCTGTCCACCGCATCCTCTTAAAGGGATAGTTCACCCAAAATTCAAATTTCACTCATTATCTACTCACCCTCATGTCGACTAAGGGCTGGGAGAAGTTTCAGAGTCCTCCGTGGCTTCTCTGAGTTACAGGGGGTCTCGGCGTAGCAGTGCATGTCCATATAACGGTTGCAAATGGATACCAACTGTCTTCGTAACAAAAAGACACACCAAAAAACATCCAAATACCTCCATGCTGCTTGTATGTAATGTCCGTCTTGTATTGAAGCCCCGAAATGCGAAACTGAAAAAAGTCTAAATTTCAAGCTTGTTTTATAGCGGAAGCTTCTTCCCGGTTCGTCAAATTTGGATGAACTGGGAAGAGGGCAGACCCTGGTTCGTCCAAATTTGACGAACCGGGAAAAGGAGCTTCCGCTACAAACAAGCTTGAAAAATAGACTTATTTAATTTTTTTCAGGGCAATTTCGCATTTCGGGGCTTCAATACAAGACGGACATTACATACGAGCAGCATGGAGGTATTTGGATGTTTTTTGGTGTGTCTTTTTGTTACAAAGACAGTTGGTATCCATTTGCAACCGGACATGCACTGCTACGCCGAGACCCCCTGTAACTCAGAGAAGGCACGGAGGACTCTGAAACTTCTCCTAGCCCTTAGTCGACATGAGGGTGAGTAGATAATGAGTGAAATTTCAATTTTGGGTGAACTATCCCTTTAAAGGAACAGCGTTACATTTTAGAGGATGAAGATCATCACTGCTGGGCATGATCACACCTTTTACTCATTTAGCGTGGTTTAGCGTAACGACATCCCACGTCACAGACAGTTCACATGTAGCAAAAAGTGTCCAAATAACGTGTTGGTAGGATTGAACTCTAAGGAAATTAGCCCCTAATAAAACTATGTGCCAGGCTGTGACACAGCACAGAGGTGTATTTAAATCAATTTACACCTCTAGCAGCAGCAGCACAGCAGAGTCTCAGTGAGAGTTGTAACATTAAATCAGGTGACTGGTTTTCATGTGATTGGTCTCCATTTTATTCAAATTTTTTTTAAACAACAAATAAAGTTTAAAATCAAACAGCTAATGATTCAGAATGAGCAGACCACACATATAAACCAATGAGCCAAAATAATAAAAACCAGTCACCTGATTTAATGTTATGGCTGATCGTTGTACTCAGACTATGTCCTCTCACCTGTTTTCCACTACAGACTGCTCTGCGTTTAAAGCTTGTTATGCATGAGCTACACTGATGTGCAGAATTAAACAGGCACCTTGACCAACATGTATAAAGTCATAGTGGAGGCAAATTCTCATGAATAATGACAAGCTGCTCCCGTGCTGCTGCCTACATCTCCTTTGACTCTGGACCACCTCCTGCAGGAAAATACTGGACTCTTTAACCACACACACACACACACACACACAGAGCTTTTTAGCATGCTGCAAATGAGGCCTGGTGCTCAGCCGTTATGATGATCTGTGGGTTTAAAGCTGTGAGCCGTTCTGCCACCAATGCGGCTGAACCTGACGATTGCGATTCATCACACAAACACAAACAACCATATGGCTGTCACTGCATGTGGTGAAATAACACAAACAAGCAGCAACTGGTCAAACTCAACAGAGGCTAATTTAGGAGGGAGCCTGGAGCTGAACTGAAACGCAACCGAAAATGACCTTTTTCTTTTTTCTTTCTTTTTTTTTTTTTAATTCATTGTTCACCCTTCAAAACAGCAGCAAGTGAAGCAGCAGAGCCAACTGTGCCCACGACAAGCGGAAACTCTGGTTGACTTCACACTGTGCGAACACACACATATGTGAACCCTCAAAGAAAAAACACAAAGCCTGCTCTGTACATTTACACACAAACTGGTTGTGTTTTACCTGTTTTTCAAGATCCACAGGTGAAGGTTAGGGATGGATCAGATCAGGAGACAGCACCGAAAAAAAGAAAACAGAGACAGAAAGAGAAAAGAATTAGTAATTAATCTCCAGCAATAAATGAACCACCTTTAAATGCAACACATAGAAATACACTTGTTTAAGGTTATTAATTAGCAGAAGCCAAAACCTCAGATTAGGAAGATGAATTACTCTGCTCTGATTGACATAGATTCATTCTATCATCTTTTCATTTGAAGGGCAGAGAGCAGATCAACACACAGTAAGACCCTTTAGAATAAATGGAAACACACACCCACACACACACTCAGTTTAACCTTGAATGACTGACAAGAAGAGACACTCGACCTCATCAATTAACTCTGAATTTAATTCTAACTTGACACATGAACTGTATTTAATTGTGGCCAGTTGTCTCAGGTAATCACATTGTGTGTCAAATTTTATTTCAGGTTAAGTTTTAATCACACTCGTTTCATTACAAGATTAATGATTTCCCCAAGCACAACCAATAAACCGTGGAGGTGTGAAGCCACTGATCGTTTCTGTAAACGTCTAAAGGCAGGAAGATGAATATTTCACACAAGACTAAGTTTAAACTCAGTATACGACTGGACTGAGTATGGGTTAAGGGCATAATTAATTTCCCAGTGTGACCATGTGCCTTGTCCTTTCCTCATTCAGAGACATGGGTGGATGTGGCCATAGACAACAAAACAAAAAAAGGTGAAATGCTTATTTGACATGACAGAATGAAATCAGACTTTTCAGCACCACGGACAGCGACAGTCAGCCAGGCGTACAAAAAAACCCTGCACCAAAAAATGTCAAAATCATCGTAAAATGCAGCATTACGACATGATGCAAAATACATCACAGCTGTTTGTACTCTTTTAATTTGAAATAATTGCAGTTTTTGACAACATGCAACTCAGTATGCTGTAGTAGTCATATGCCAGGTCTGTAGTGGCGCTGTAACACTGCCACACAAAAACACCAAAAACAGAGAAGAAGATTGGAAAGCTTGTGCACTGTCATAGATATAAATACTGACTAGATGCCGCCTTCTGCTTCTCAGGGTACGTTAATATAGCGCCGCCATCTTGGGACGGGGTTTCTGACATAGCAGTAAGACCCGATCAGACCTTTGTAGAACAACTTTCAGTGTATTTATGCATGTGGTTGTGTGTCTGAGTATGTAAATGTATGTTTAATACATAAAAAAAAATATATGTAAAATTCAAAAACAATTTTTTGTTCTTGTTGTATCATAAATATATGTCTGACATTTATAATAAACCAAACAGCTTGGAAATCGGTTGAATATTCAGTGAGTTATGGTGATTTGAATGGTTGATAGACCTCTGCCTCTGTTGACTAATGCTGTAACACGGCTTCCCCCGACCCAAGATGGCGGCCGCGTTGATGTATTGTTCCAATGGACAGCAGCGTCAGAGGCGGGATCTATTTGTATATATCTATGGTACGCTGTCAACAGACTCCAAACATAGTAAGTCAACCAAACGCGCAGAGTGACTCGACGGAAGTCCACCATTGTTGTTGTTACGTTACGTTACGTTACATCTAGCGGTATAGCTCAGGTTACAGGTATGAGGTGTGTGTGTGAAGTGTGTGTGAAGGTATGGCGCCTGTAAATAAAACATACTCATCATTTCAGCCACCCTTTTGTGATCATGCATGTTGATATGACAACTAAAATAAGATTCATCGTTCAGCCCTAGCGTGTAGCATCCTAATGCTAAGATAAATAAAGACCTCTGTCACTATTTGAGGAAGCAGATGAGCTGTAACCCCCCCATGGAGATGAAATAGAGACAAAACAATAATGAATTAATAAAAGTGCAACACTTGGCCAAACAATGTTGTCAATCCATCACTCACTAAGTAACTCGGCCATTAGTGGATGTAGCGCTGTCCTGACGCTGACTGAACCAACCAAAACTGATCACACATCTCTGGGTTATAAAACCTCTCCTGTGACTCAGCATCAGCGAGAAGCAGAAGACAACAAAACATTTGAAAACCGTCACAGCAGAGAAAATATGTGTGAAAGAAATTGTTTATCTCTACTGTTCTGTTGGCACAGGAGGGGGTCTGTGTGGTTTAGTGTGTGACGTGCATACTTCCATATGACTGTTGTTCATGTGTTTAGGCCGCAGCGTTGAGTCTCTGCTGCTGGTTCTATCTCTTAATCCCTCGCTGAGCCTTCTCTCTCTTCATCTGTTGCTTATTTAGTCACCATAGCTTTTTGCGCTTCCTTTCTCATCTTCTTCTCTCCGCCTTCCCATGTTTTTTTCCTTCCTCCAATTTTACTGTAAACTCTATTACGTCCTCGAGATGCCGCAACCTATGAATGGGATGCAACCTTTTGATCCTCTGAAATGTCAAGCCCTTTATGGACTCATTTGGTCCACAGTATTAAACATAATCAAAATTCATAATGAAAAGTGTAATATTTAACTATCAAGTCTGCTATTATCTGTAATTACGTTCATAATTTGAAAGTCAAATGTAGTATAGCTGAATAGTGATCATGTCCAGTATGTTCTGAACCAGTACAAACAGAAAAACATAATACATGGTGAATCCATCATATATCAAAATCGTCCACCTCACATCAGCGTGTTATGTTATGCGTTTCATTATTCCAGGGTGTAAAACGAGACCAGAGGAAGATGAGAACAAAATCATGGTAAACAGGTTAAACTCAGTGAAGACAAATGAAGCTCTCAGAAAATGTCAAAGCTGATAATGAAACAACTTTTTCATCGGCAGCGTTGCGGTTGTGTGGGCATCTGTGAGCGCTGGAAGTTTTTATTGCCTTCAAATGTCAGACCTGTTGGAAAACTAAATGCAGAACTCCATGATCTCATCCTGTCAACCGAGTCGAACAAACCCCTTCCGTTGATAAACCTGCATTCTGCAGACGGTGGATCTGAATGAAGTTGCTTTTGAAAAGGAAAATGTTAAATTCCGGACACAGATCCTCTTTAAATGAAAGCAAAATACAGATTTTAAGAATGAATGTGGAAAAATAAGAGCAAAGGCACAGTGGTTTTGGATGAGCTCAGTTTGAAAACTTCAGGGTTAGAAAGACCCTCCTGTCTCCAACGTCCTTCTACTGACAAAGTGATCTGCAGTCGCCTTTGATGTCTAATGTATTTCTTACTTTTCATGGCCAAAAACACTCAAAACTCAAAATCTCTGCCTTTTACTTTGCATTTTCATGTCCAGGAGCATCTGTGTGCACAATATCATCTCTAAGCAACACTGTGTCCTTGCGACGAACGTGAAGATTCGCACAACTGCCAGCCCAGTATATGATTTCCCATGGTGCTTTTCATTACAACATCCATCCTTGTTCCACGTTTCGAGTATTCACGGAGATATTTGTAGAGAGGGTTTAAATGGCGCATAAGGAATACTGTGTGGATGAAAGCCAGTTTCCTTTTCATTTTCTCACGACATTACAGCTTCTCACGGGCCATTGAGCTACGGTAACATCATAATCCAACATATCATGCTAAGTCGCTGTAAAGGATCAGGGTGGACATAAAGCCTCCTCCTGTTTCTCATCACAGACACTGACATTTCAGACACGGACCAATATGTGATCTACTAATCGTACCGTCACTGCTATCTAATCTGGATCAATGCCTATATTGAGTGATAGACTGAGGGATGACCATAATGTGAGATGAGATGTCTGTTGTTCCTCCTTGGATACGGCAGATATCTGGCTCCCTTCTGCTGTCTAATTTTTTTTTTCTGCCTGGAGCAGATAAAGATCCATCTGATATTGAATTTATTTGAAGAAATAATCAAACTCATGATGTTTTAGAGGATAATGTGTGTGTATTAATGTGGATGCACTGTAATGGCTATGAGGCTGGGTAAAAGCTAACACAATCCCTGCACAATGCGATGTTCTCATCAAGTGAGAGTCACACTTTTTTTTTTTTTTTTTTTTGCCTCATCCAGTTTGATTATCTAACCCACTCATTTGGAAGTGAAAACCAATATGAATATTCAGAGTTATTTTCCAGAATTTCCATTACAATGGTCCAACTCAGCTGCAGAGCCATTTGCAGTTTTGATTTCTATGAATCATACTCTTCAATTTCATTTACACATACACAGTGTTGTTCAGTGGAGAACAGCTAAATACATGAGCTACTGTGGAAAAAATCCAGCCCTCACCCGAACCTTATTCCTGGTTGAATATTGATTGAACTATGGAAGAAGATAACAATGTGGTCCATGCGATGTATGATCCATAAACTGAGCCACACAAATCAATATCAATAAGCTGCTTAATAATTAAATATCATGTTTGTTCAATACATTTTAGCATTTACCCAAAGTCCGTAAGGAATTCAGCCAATTAAAGGGATAGTTCACCCAAAATTCAAATTGCACTCATTATCTACTCACCCTCATGTCGACTAAGGGCTGGGAGAAGTTTCAGAGTTATCCGTGGCTTCTCTGAGTTACAGGGGGTCTCGGCGTAGCAGTGCATGTCCATATAATGGTTGCAAATGGATACCACTTTTCTTCGTCCAATTTGGACGGACCAGGACGAGGACGGACCCTGGTCCGTCCAAATTGGACGAACCAGGAAGAGGAGCTTCCGCTACAAACAAGCTTGAAATATAGACTTATTTAATTTTTTTCAGAACAATTTCGCATTTCGGGGCTTCAATACAAGACGGACATTACATATGAGCAGCATGGAGGTA
Organism: Trachurus japonicus; assembly: GCF_045865225.1. Taxonomy (NCBI): domain Eukaryota; kingdom Metazoa; phylum Chordata; class Actinopteri; order Carangiformes; family Carangidae; genus Trachurus; species Trachurus japonicus. The sequence continues at coordinate 13,559,469 of NC_140919.1, read as the reverse complement.
TTTGGATGTTTTTTGGTGTGTCTTTTTGTTACGAAGACAGTTGGTATCCATTTGCAACCGTTATATGGACATGCACTGTTATACCGAGACCCCCTGTAACTCAGAGAAGCCACGGATAACTCTGAAACTTCTCCCAGCCTTTAGTCAACATGAGGGTGAGTAGATAATGAGTGCAATTTGAATTTTGGGTGAACTATCCCTTTAAGGCCAAAATAATTATGACAATGTACAACAACCAACTGCAAAAAAAAAAAGAAAAAGAAAAATCAGTGCACCCTTCATCTGTGATTTTTCATTTGTTTCACATCCACATCCTGTATTTCTACCTTCATTTTTCTTGACAGATTTGACCCTCCTGGGCGAGTGGAGAGAATCTGGACGTCTTCTATTCTTCACAGATAGAATCTTTTCAACTGTTCATTGCTGGAGGGGTGTTGTTTTTCTACCTCCTGCTTAAAAATACCCAAAAGATGGTTTGTTGGATTCGAGTGCAGGGACGTGGCCAGGTCTTCTCTGAAGGCTGCCATTTGATTTTTTTTCTTTGCAGTGCGTTTGGGATCACTGTCATGGAGTGGAAGTGCCTTGCCTGCCAGGTTTCTTGAGACTGGGACTGGGAGTTATCTCTGACTCGTGCAGATCCGTCGCAGCACACTCCAACCTCCGACAGGCGCCTGTTCTTTTTCTTTGTCTTGGATTAATCATGCAGTTTTCTTTGCTTTTCAGACAGCGGGAAGCCATGTTGCATTAGAAATAACCCAGGCTTTATCACTCATGCAATTATTTTTAATCAAAAATTGCAGATGTGACAGAAAGCCAAATGAATTGCAAAGATCAAAGGTGAACTGATTTTGTTGCGGTGGTTAGTTGCATTGAAATGCCCTACACTTCAGTTGGATACTGCTTATTATATATCCCCATAGAGTACATAAGATTTATCTATAAATAATGCAAAAACAAGCTAAAGCCCCACCAAGCACCAGACTCAAAGTCCTAACCCACTTAACTTCCTCACTGCACACATCTGGCACAGGAGACAGATCAAGATGATGTTTGTTTAGTTTTTCTCTGCTCAGACTTTTGATCTGATCTCGTAAGTATCAATCAAAACAGAACCGTTTTGTGTTTTTCTCCCTCCAGTAGATGACAGAACCAATCAAGGAGAGAGACAGGATGATAAACAGAGTATGATTGACTCTCGGAGTAAAAACCAACGCTGTCACTCACTGTTGGCTGTTTCAATATGCAACATTGTACTGCAGCGCAGCGCCTGTTTGTATCCGTGTTTGATCAACCTTTCAACGCTATTTGCTCAGCTCTTTCATCCTACTATGGACAGGGGCGTTTCTAGACACTCTGGAGGCCCCGGGCAAGAGGTAACTTGGAGGGCCCCCAACCCCAACCGGGACCACAAACATTAACTTATAATGAATCCAAACATCCCAGACTATTGATGATTCAATTCTGCATACTATGTCAACGCAGTCCCATATAAAACATACCTTGGCTACGTTGGTCCAAAGTGCAAAAACATAGAGGGTTTACAATAACGGCTCTTAAATTGTATGACTGTTACATTTTTTCTGACTATTTTTTTTGCATCCAAGTCACGTGACTCTCAAGTTTACGGCCGTGAGAACAAGAAACATATCAAATATTTCTACAATTTTTAGTGGAAAAATCAATATTTGGAGGTAGTTTCTGCATAAAAATGCCTTTTGATTACATTTTTAGGGAGAAATATATATTTTATTTTCATAATATTCGCTCAGTGAATGTACATAATCATTCGCTTGCCTGTTGTTTTTTTCAGATCTAGCCAGAATAACTCAAAACGGCAATGTTTTCTGGTTTCATTTTTATATATGATACAGGGTTAATGTACACAGCCAGTGACATCATCAAGTCACTGATATGGACCATTGTCAGCCGTCCCTGGGGGCCCCTTCCAGCTCAGGGCCCTGGGCTGCCTGTCCTGTTGCAGCGCCTCTGACTATGGATACTATAAGGAGACAGAAAATACCTAAATTCTTAAACTGCCCCACCGGAGAAAATACAATTTGAAATAAACTAGTGCTTCTCACTTCCACCTACACACCACATCGTCCAGCAGCAGCCAGTGACCACAGTGACTGCACGGAGGTGGTCACAGAAAACTAATGAGACTCTCCCACGGACTGGAATGTAGTGTGAGTCCCATGGAGATGCCATCAGCTCCATGACAGACTGCATAATGGAGAACGTAAACTTTGGTTTCTGTTTTACACCATGTCCTCGAGGACGGGGTCGGATTTTCCCCAAGAACAAGCCCGGGATCACCTGAAGCAGCTGCTGAACAGGAAGAGGACCGTGTAGCTACACTCTGCACACTCACTCTGTACAATGATTCTGCTCCACTGACAGAACATCATTTCCTTTGTAACAGACATTGCTCTCCTGAACCTTTTGTGTATGATATAATGGACTCTATATATTATATATGTGATCTGTCAGGGAATGTGTGGCCCTTTATATCCATCAACTTGCACTAATGTACAGAATATAATAGTGTACCAGCACTGCAGGGCAGAGGGACACTGGTCTAATCTGAACATACTCATCTGTTTCTATCCTGCTTTATTTTCCCACCTGAGATTCAGCGTTTAATTAATTCCAAGGCTAAAAACACAGCACACACAGAGCCGGATGATTCAATGGGTGTTACTGATCTGGAGACTGAGAAAGTAAAGTGTAAGATAGGAAAGTGGAGACTCAAAGATAACACAGCAGAACAGACATATCGTCCACCACAGATAAACAAAGGCCTGGAGCATTATTTTGGGAATAAAGGTTCACTGGACGATTAGCTGTTGATGGGAGGAGGTGGGTTTTCAGCGTGATCAGCAATAATCTGTGACTGAATTTGTACTGAAAACACACAAAACAGCTACAGTCTCTCACACACACTCTACAAGTTCTTAACTGTGAGTGAATGTGACACAATATTTAATATCTAGGCCCAAAATAAACAGTGGAGGAACAGCTACGAAAACACCACTATCACTATCATTTTCCAATTTCAAGAGGCAAGCAAAGGCAAAGCATCTAAAGCACAGCTGCCCTCCACAAGTGCAGCATGTACACACCACAACTGTACTTTCTGCTAGAGAGAGAATTTATTTACCTAGTTATATAATAGTTAATTGTCAGTGGTTTATTATAAATATGAGGTCGAGATTTCCATTAAATATCCAATAATGATTAAATGGAAAATTTGCGGTTGCAATACAGATAAACAGGCTTTAGTGCCCTGGAAACGGCAAAGCAAACAAGTTATGAATGTTGCTATAGCAGCCTTTTGCCTTCTCCGACATCTCTGATGTGCTCCTAACACAGCCAAGGCTACCGGTATGTCTACACTGCAAGCCTTAATGCTCAATTCGGATTTTTTTGCTCAGATCCAATTTTTTGTTTGGCTGTTCACATTACGATCTACAGTAAAATGTGGCCTATATCAGATTCCAGTGACCCGCATGCGCAAAAGCTCAATAACAACGACGCCAAACATAGAAGGAATGACTATTTTCACGCTTATTTCGAAATGTCTGTGAAATGGAAGCTGGGAAATGTCTGAGCAGCTGCTGAGGAGGAAAAGAGCGAAGAAAAAGAGCCAAACTCTGTGTTTTAGTTTCAGTTAGGCTACCATTACTTTAGTTTGTGCCCTATATAGGAATAAACCTCCTAAAGTGTCTCAACCCGCTGGCCAGCGTTCAGTTTATTAAGAAACAACATCAACAAGGTTATAACAACACCGAGTGTCCTTTTTTTGGTTTATAATCTCCTCTCCTTCAGCACTCACATTCTCCCTACAGCTGTTCTGTTGTCGGTAAACACACACCGCTGCACGTTAAAATAAAAATATAGGCTCACCAGTGCAACCAATGCAAAGAGTTAGTCTGGAGCCCTGCTTCAGTTCTCCTAATCTACTGTATCCTAACCCACACAGATCACTTACTGAAAGGTGTCATGTGAACATTTGTGCATGTTCTACACTACAGTACACATGAGTAAGTCTTTACTGCACGGATCAACTGTACAAAAGGAGGAGAAATTTGAGATAACACAGAGGAGCTGAGAGTAAAAGAAAAACAGCAGGTTTCCATCGATTCCACTGGAGATGAAATGAGTGACTCGAGTCAAAAATAAAGAATAAAAAAAAACAAATTATTGTCAATGTTCCACTCTTGCACCGAGCAGCTCCTGCAGCTCTATTTGTCTGTCATTAAGCGTGGTACTTGACTCAGCACTGTTAAACTGCTTTTAGTTGAAAGAGCAACAGTATCTTCTCCTTTTTTTTTCTCTCTCCTGTATTTGTAGAAATCTGGCTCGTGGGGCTGCAAAGTCCAGAGACAGAATGACACAGAATGATTTGACCTTTCCACACTGCAGCCCTCCAGGTGGCAGAGGTCCAACACTAGTCAGTGCTATCGACAGGGATGGATTCGTTCACAGAAAGAGCCGAGCAAATAACATGCGTCCAATGACCCGATGACCTGAACAATGGTAAAATTGTCCTTAGACGTGTGCACAGTGGTCTATCTGCCCATTTTATCCAATTGTACCTCTCATCATAGCACATCAGCTCATTCTGCTCCATCACCTGCAAGGAAAGATGTAATAAACCTGATTTTTTTTTTCTCTCATGGTCAAGGTCAAAAAGCTTTAATCAGCTCAAGCCCTGCAGTTTGCCCTGCAGTCCCACACACGAACATTTTCCCTTTACAGATGGTGACACAGCAAGTTTGTTTTCTGTTTGTACCCGGCCGAGCTACACGGATCAGCGGACACGAGGAGCAGCAGATTCTAGCTTTCTTTAGTCTTTACAGAGAGGTCAGAAAGGTTTACGGGGTTCAAAGTGAAACTTCAAAGATTTCATACAGAGTGCTTATCTTAAGCTCTGCGTTGCTGCACCATAGTATGTGCATTCTGAGGGTGATAAGGTTAAACATCGGTTGAAGCTGTCCTTATGTCTGTGATTTCTGATGTTTTCAAAATTGGTTAAGATTTCAAAATTGTCTAGTTTGTAGCTGGGCCAGTGTCAGCTCTGACAGTGGTGCAACAAAAAGAAATACAGATGTCATCCAGCAGGCCTCTGTGTCTGATCTCTGCTGTGCGAAGGACACAAAGGAACGATTTCATGTGACATTTACAGGACAGCTGAAGCCGACTTCTTTGTGAGGGTGGAAGGAACGAGTAAAAGCTTTGGCGTCCTTTCTCCTCCTGGATGCAGGATGTCGGTTCGAAAAGAGTTGCAGTGGGATGTCAGACAGCCGGCCGTGGACGACTGGTGTGATTAGAAGCCTCTCAACTGTGGCGAAGCGGAAGAATCGGCTTTCACCTCACACTCCGGTGCAATTAGACGTCATTAACAAAGCAGAGAGTTTGTAACATGTAGGAATGAAGAGGTTTTCGACAAGAATGGAAGAGTGAAGAGAGAGGTTGAGGGTCACTGCAGAATGGAAGTGTGCACTTTGTAAAAATATGAGGAGTGTTGCAGAGAGCTTTTATCCACAGTCATTTTAAACTGGCTGCATTTCAACCACTCACAACAATTCAAAACAAAAAAAAAAGAATCACAATTTCTGCTCAAAGTTACACAAGTGGCGGATATGACTTTAGGTGACCAACTTTAAACCTTGAAACATATCATAAAACAAGTCCGGGTGAAGAATAAAGAAGGAAGTTCAAATCAAAGCTTTCATGTGGCCAAATGAAGAGTCACCACGACCTGAAGAACAGTAACATTGCTACATCACTCACCACCTTTATTTCACACTCAGAGAACTCAGAACGACTCTGAAATGTAAATTAGATGAAGAAAATAGTTTTGACAGTTTGTGTGAACTAGTTATTCCCAAGGAGAGAGAAAAGGATAACTTTCATCAACATGACTCATCCTGTGCAGAGACAAGAAGAGAAAAATAGAAACACTGGATCTCTCTCTCTCCCTACCTCCGCCAACTTTTAATGATTTCTAAAAAGGCAGAGCCTGCTTCTGGCATAGATGATATAGAAAGTTGGCTAGGGCGGGAGGGCGCCGCAGGAACTCCACTTCCATAATTCTATTAATTACAATTACAGTAACGCCATTAACAACAATCAGCCTTTTAATTATAATGATAAACTCGCAGTGGCCTCTGAACTGTCAGTCATAAGATCACAACATGACGCTGCTGCTGTGCCCCAGCGCTGCACTTGTACTGTGTGTATTGCATGCTGAAAGTGGGGGATTATGGGCAATAAGGCAGGGCAATATGACAGTATCTGATATTGATCCACTCAGATCTCTCTGTCTCTTTTCATCTATACTCTATTTATCTTTATCTATCTACTGTAGCTATACCCATTAGAGGTGGGCAGTACAGCAAAGTCTGGGACATTACAGTGACTAACTGATGGCAAATGCTAGATTGGGTCAGCTGGAGGGATGCTTCAGATTATTATTGGCTCTAATTATTTCATAATGAAAAGGCTCAAACCTTTAGGAAATAAAAATAAAAACTCAAATACAAGTTACAACTTCAAAACTAGCTCACTATCCAGCAGTCTTTGTTAAAGTTTTAGACAATGCTGCTTGAGGCTGTGCAACAGTCGTGCAGTTGGGCTTATGGGATATGTGCATGTTGTTATGTTTTTAAAAGGGACACGCCAAATATTTTTTTTTACGTGTCTTGCCTCACTGCAGAGTCCATGACAAGCAGATAGACACCATCCTTTCGACTGTGCGTGCAGTAACAAGGGAGATACGGGCAGAGCTGGCGCACCGCTAATTAGCTTAGCTCAAACGCTGGAAGTGTATAGGTAGTGTTAGCCTGCCTCCACCTAAAGTCATCAAAGAAACTCTTCAGCAACTCTAAACGGAAACCGGCGGGCCGATCTTTGTCTCAGAGCTGACAAAACTCTCCAGTAAGGCATCTTGACCGGTCAAATGCCGGTAACGGGACGAGATCGGTCAAAACGGAGGGTTCAAGCAAAGACGGTTTATTTTGGTTCAAGCTAGCTACATCGAGGATAGGTTAGCTTCCTATTTCAAAGTAAAAACACAAATTCTATCGTCATAGTTTTCTGTATGTAAAGGGCAATGGGTGTTTTATTTTGTGAAAGTAACCGGAAGTGCGTTGGTCACAATGGCTAGCTTGAGTAGCGCCGAATTCGTCCGAACAAAATTGTATTTAGATAAATTAACAACACACTGCTGATCTAAACGGCTACTTTCTCGCCTAAAAATGTTTGAAATGTTGATAAAGTGATATATTTACAGAGTTTAGAGCTAAAATGAAATCAGCTTCTGATGGCTGATTTCGGCTCGGGTAGGAGGCAGGCTAACACTACCTATGCACTTCCAGCGTTTGAGCTAATACCCAGGGGGCAAAGCAAAAAAACGGACACGGAGCGTTGTAAAAGCTTTGACACCAGAAATGATATCTAGGAACTTCAAGGATTAAAACCTGGGTGGACAACCCGGTCAACTAGCTGCTGGAAAGCTACAGGGGCCAAAACCCCTTTCTGGGGTCATTTTGCTGGCGAAATGATGTAAATGCGAATATTTAGGTACTACAATGGCATAAATAGTCATACAACTATAAAATTTGGCAGAGAGTATCTTGACACATAGGGGGAGGCATGAAAAAAACATTCTGGGGTTTGTTGCAACTCAATTTTAAGATATCACTCTCAACATCCCAAAAAAGACCAAAAAAAGTACTGTTCGCCTGACAAATTCTCATGAAAATTATTATTTTTCAGCACTTTATGGAGAATATCTATGCTTAACATGTATATAGAAAAATTCCTTAATTCATAAGCTTCCATTTGAGTCCAAGATAGCCTTTCTATATCAAAAGCTCCACTTGCTGTGGCCAACGGTCTTCTCTATCTATCTGTTCACTTTGGGGAGACCAGAAATAGAATGGTTTCTGATCAGGCCAGTTAACATGTAGTTTTTCACAATAGGTGTTGCATTGTTTGGAGACAGCCTGTAGCTTTCCAGTAGCTAGTAGAAAGGCTATCTTGGACTCAAATGGAAGCTTATGAATTAAGGAAATTTTCTATATACATGCTAAGCATAGATATTCTCCATAAAGTGCTGAAAAATAATAATTTTCATGAGAATTTGTCAGGCGAACAGTACTTTTTTTGGTCTTTTTTGGGATGTTGAAGGTGATATCTTAAAATTGAGTTGCAACAAACCCGAGAATGTTTTTTTCATGCCTCCCCCTATGTGTCAAGATACTCTCTGCCAAATTTTATAGTTGTATGACTATTTATGCCATTGTAGTACCTAAATATTCGCATTTACATCATTTCGCCAGCAAAATGACCCCAGAAAGGGGTTTTGGCCCCTGTAGCTTTCCAGCAGCTAGTTGACCGGGTTGTCCACCCAGGTTTTAATCCTTGAAGTTCCTAGATATCATTTCTGGTGTCAAACCTTTTACAACGCTCCGTGTCCGTTTTTCAAAAAACTGGGATTTTGCCCCCTGGGTATAAGCTAATTATGGGCAATATGGGCTCTATCTCCCTTGTTACTGCACGCACAGTCGAAAGGATGGTGTCTATCTGCTTGTCATGGACTCGGGAGTGAGGTAAGACATGAAAAAAAATGTTGGCGTATCCCTTTAAGTGTAAACTGCGATGGCTTTTTTTTTTTTTTTTTTTTTTTTACAGAGCACTGAGTCCAAGACAAATTTTCCTATGGGGACAATAAAGTAGTATATCATCATCATCAACAACTGCTCCTTCCAAGAACACAGGGAACTGGGATTTGGCTGACCAGTATTGCAGCTCCCACCAGTGATAATAATTAATGCTGTAACCACTGATGAGACAGCAGTGGTGGGATAATGTGGTGGGGGGGTGAGGTTGTGGGTGCTACAACCTAATCTCACCTCACCAAATCGACTGGAGCGTGCTTAAAGGACTTCTAATGCTGCAGCTCCATCACAAACTGTTACAATAAAAACACCATTTTGGTCATTGTAGTTTGAATAGATGACATAAATCTATCATGTATAGGAGGGGAATTACAACACTGTGTAGTTAGAGCAAATTTAATTCATGTTTTGTGAAGTGCAGCCAGTCGAATGTAGCTTCTTTATTCAGCATCTGTTTCATTTTTCTCTGTAAAGCGGCCACCTGAGGATAAAAAAAAGAAAAACAAAAAGATGTATTTACACTTCTATTCCACCCAGAAGGACAAAGTCTCTGGATTTAACTTGCATCTAATGTGTTGATCCTGACTGGGAAACATCATTATGTTGCACAGTTTATTGCTCCTCCAGCCTCAGATAGACTGGTGTTCACCCTTAGACATCTGAAATTAACAAGTTCATTTCCACCCCTCTATTCATTTGGCCGACTTTCCTTCATAATGTTTTATGATGTTTTCACGCCAACCTCGGTTAGAGGTAAAGTGAAAATTACAATAATTGAAATTTGATTGCTCTGGTGCAGAGAGAAACAACAACAACAAAGTAAAAAATCAAATGAAAACACTCTTCGTCATCTTCACCATCACGACCATCATCATCATCATCATCATCATCGAGCGCCTACGGCAAATCTGTTAACAAGCACCTGCTTCCTCCCATAGCCAAACAGACACAGAGCAGCATGTCCTGTTGGAGCTGTGTTTCTGATCACATGAGGGCTGCATGCTAATGATCACTCTTTATTGGTCCAGGTTCAGTTAATCAATTCCTCTATGTTCCACTTTCTTTTCTAGCCACACATCCTCCCTACCGCTGTGCTGCTGCTGCTGCTTAGTCCTGGGCAGGCAGGTATACTCAGGAGTCTATTTGTCAGAAAACACTATATAGACAAGGTGACTGGATGGAGCCATGAGACTCAGACTCTGAGCTGTGAGAGACGTGAGACACTCGGCCTCAGCAGCTCTTTCACATCCCATCATCCAGTCATTTGTTTGTATTGGATTAATAATTTCCCACATTTGCATTAAAGGGACATTGTGTAACTTCTCCTGTTATCTATTCACGAAAATTGATTATTTCGTTCAAAAGTATGTTTTTCATCAATCAGTAATCCCCCCCATCAACAAACTGAAGTGTTCCTTTCAGCTCTGAATTTGCCGTTCATATCATTCATATCTACATGGAGCGGGTAAGCTCGGTGCTGGCTGCCATGTCGTGTCGCCATGTTTTTACGTTCAGTGGCAGCGTGACGGTAGGAAACCACGGAAACTCAGCGGAGACACCGGAGCTGTCGGCTCAGGTGGAGGTGGTGTCTGTGAAAAGTCACCGCGGTAACGCAGTGAGGAGGAATGGAGCGTTACACTGATGCTGCATTCACCTGCAGTCGGGCAGACGGCCGTCGGTAACAAACTAGATGTCATTTTAGTCACAGAAGTCCAAAGAAAGCCGGTAAAACGTGGGTCAGGTAAACAATATGACATCGCCATGACAACATATTGTCACGTGTCTGCCGTCTGCCCAATTTCACGTGAATGCAGCATGAAAAATACGATTGAGTTGCTTGCGATCTACAACCGTAACGCTAGATGGGAGTAATCCCTACACAATGTACCTTTAACTTCAAACCTACTCGCATTTAAAAATAAAAATGAACACTGATAGGTACAACATCATATTTAGTTTCTGCATAAAGTAAATACCAGATGTATATAAAATCCTATTTGTTAAATGAGCTCCACTGACTACACCGCAGCACCACTGACACTATATTCACACTGACAGAGCTGCTGATACAAACGGCTTATGAGTCTGTTTACAGGGAAGCGAAATGACACCAAGTGCAATAGAAAAGGAAGAAAAAAAAATAAGTGATGACTGTACATTTCCTCATTACATGGTCCACTGGCCTTCAGCCCTAGCTGAGCTTCTCCAGCACTGCTCTTGCTGCGTCTCATTTTCCATTTCAATCTGCAGTGGACGTGGAGGATCAGTGATTGGTATTGATTACTTAGAAATGGCTCCCCGCTGGACCACAACAGCAGCCATCTTTACACTGGGAAGTAACAAAGTGGTTACATTTGGGGATGATGGAGCTGTTGCAGGAGAAGGGTGTGTGTGTGTGCGTGTTTGGGGAGGGGGGGTTGTTTCTACTGTGAAAAAGACACACTCCTCGGCTAAATAGAGGATGCTCTTGCTACTTTCCTCTCACTGCCGGTATGTCTAAGTGGATTTTCTGGACAGGACTGAGGCAGAATAACTGCAGCAGACACACTGAAGTCAGACAGATAGAAAATGGAAACCCTGCACCATGAAAGCTACAACGACTCAAACGAATAGACGCGCACGGTAACAACAACCGTGACTTTGTCCTTTGAAAAGAGAACATCGGTATCTGTTAATGCGCTTAATCCTGGACCCAACTGAGCTACCCGCAGATTGTATGAATGAATAATGATGAAAAAATGTCATCATGTGTGTCTTTTTTTCTTTTTTTTGCTCTCTCCCTCCTCTACTCACCCTCTCAGTGACAGTCAGACCCACAGTGCCAGGCTGTCATTTTAAACCCCTATCACAGCCTGTGCCAGTCTTGTATCTCACCTTTGGGACAGATTCTGGCACTCTGCTTCCCAAATGTTCCCATCACGGCCCCTCCTGCTGTGACAGGCTGCTCCTTGTCCTTTGCCAGCACCAGAGGCTGTTAATGCCAGTCGGCTGCTTCAATACAAGGGTGCTTTATGGCATCCAGATGAGTAACCTCTGGCAATAAGGCAGTGTGTGTGTGTGCGTAGGTGTGTATCTTTTGCGGTGGATTGTGGTGTGTGTTGTGTGTTGCTCTCTCCTGGCCTCCTGCCTGCTGTGTCTCTCTTAACCTCGTTGTGGGTCACATCCACTCCCGGAGCCTCTCCTGACTCTGCCAGCACGACTCATGACATTAAAACAACAGACCCTGATGTCAGACAACCTGTGGAAAGTGAAGCAGCGTTGGGTGGTGCACACGGAGCTGTCACTGTGTCACATCAGATGTTTCTTCGTTCTCAGCAGCTGACGACAAAGGTGCATTTTCCCAAATGCATATACAGTCACACACACTAATATTTCATTGGACTGCTTTTAGCTTTGATTACGGCTAGGGTTGCAAAGGGGCGGACAATTTCCAGTAAATTACTAATACATTTCCAGAAACTTTCCATGGGAAGTTAAGATGGGGAATTTTGGAAATATTCCAAATTGGAAACTTTCCATGGGAATTATGGGGATTTATGGGAATTATTGGGAATTATTGGGAATTTATGGGAATTAACAAGACATTGGGGGTAATTTAAATAAACTGTATCATATCCAAACATAAATGTAAATATTTTGTTTTGTCATAAGCAGACATCCATGCAAATTAATACAATTAAAAAACATGACATTTCAACAGATTTATTTTTTGAGTAGAACTTTATCAAGTTTTAATTCTTGTATGAACAATCAATTCTTTCACTGAACAACAAAAACATGAATGTTGAGTAAAATATTACCTTCAATTTTGTAAATTTCGGATTTATTCCCATATATTCCTGTTAATTCCCATGGAAAGTTTCCAACTTTGACAATTCACGGAATTTTACGGCACACATTTGCTGTGGCATCATTTCTATCAGCTTCTGCATTCATTTTTCAAGATTCTCAATGGGGTTAAGATATAAACTCTGTGGTCACATTGGACCACATGATGGTTCCTCACTCTCCTTCCAGTCTTTAATAATGTGTTGGACAGTTCTTAACACAATTGTACTAGTCTCAGTAATCTCCTTATATGTTTTATTTGCTTGATGCCAATAATTTGACCCCTCTGGAACAGATCAACATATTTTCCATGACCACAGGACGTGTCTTCTAACATGGTTGTTTAAGAAATGAGACTGCATCAGTTAGGGTTAGATAAGTTGTTGCCAGCTGAAACATCATCATCCATGCAGTAATTATCCAATGGGAGGCTCTGACCTATTAGCTTAGTTAAATCCAAGTGGTGGTGACGGGCAGTATATATACCCTACACCTTTTGTCACACCTTTTGCCACGTAAATGTGGCATCTCAAACAGGGAAAGACGAAGCAGATTGCATATGCAGTGTATGAAACACAGCCGAAAAAAAGCAGCGGTTTATGAATTTTCAGCACCTTTATCGTCATGGCAGACATAAAATCAGAGGCCTTTATGCTTGAACATTTTCACTCCTCATTGCTTTGGTAACAATATGTGAAGCCCTCGGGCTGCTGGGAGCTGCCAATGAATCAGGAACAATAGGGTGCTGGATGTTTCTCAGTGTGAGTGTTTGTATTCCACAATAAGCTGTTTCATCTCCGCCCACCTCTCATCCCTCTATTGTTAATGTGAACTTCTACCACCCACAATCCCCCTCTCCACCCCTGCTGTCTCTCTCTCTCTGTCTCTCTCTCTCTCTCTCCCCATTAGGGAGCTGGCAGCTCTGATCAGGTGATGCTTTACTTGACTCATTTCCTGTGGGAATCAATGGTCACATTTAATCAAATGGCAGGAAGCTAATGGCTTTAGCGGGGCTCGGGGCGGGGCCAGACAGCACCGACACGGGTCAGCATCAGACAGTAAAGATAAGCGAGCGTGGACGTCCCTCCCGGTGAAAACACTTGAAGGGCATCTTGACAGAGAGAATGTCGATGGCTGGTAACAAGCATGTGTTTGATTCGCACGGGAAATTGATGTTTAAATGCTCCCGAAACACAACAGATTACAGGCCACAGCTAAAGTGTTTTCCCGTGGAGCCCATCTGAAATGTTGTTTTTTGCACTTCCAGCCAACCAGGCCTCGTCTGCTTCGATAAGTCCTGGTAAGTTGAAAATTTGGAGTAGTTTCCCTACTTTTACCTAAAACAGTAGATTAAACATGTGAAATGAGCCTCTTGCGCTTCAGTCCCTGCACTAATGGAGGTCGGTGCTCTTAGTAGTAGGACCGGATACAGACAGTTCAATGGGGCCACTCCTGAACGACTGAACCCAAATGAAATAGTGGAGCACACCATTCACTTTAGCGGCTTAATGATCAGACGTAATCGACAGTATTAGTTTAGTCGCTGAAACGCGGTCCGCGCTGAATCGGCACACACATCAGAGGTAGATTTTCTAATGCTACACTTATAAAGTCTAAACCACTGACTGCTGCAGCTTCACCGGTTCAAGTTTTTTAGACACAGCACAGCAACAAAGTAATGATTTCCAACATCACATAGCAGATGCTGTTCATATACCAACTTCATCTCATTACGAGTACCCACGGCATCACGTGGGAAATGCAAAACTCGAACCATGATCAAAGTCAACAGCATTTCAAGTATCAAACATTATGACTCTTATCCATCTGTGGCAGAAACTGGTTTTAATGTCATTGTAAAGGCAAACACCTTTAAAATACATGTATATACACTATAGTACCCGTTGTAAAGGCTACGAAGAGCTCACAAATGCAAGATATGCCCCAAATTAAAGAGGGTCAAGAGCATACGACAAGTCTTCTTTGAACCACCCACTCAGAATAAGAAGACAAAATTAGTGTACCTCTCTCTCTATGATTACACTAAATGTTTTATATTCTGAGGGAAATGGTTGTCGCAGGCTGTGTCAGCATCACAGAAACATTTTACTGGGATGAATAAAACAAACAGCCTCTGGGATGTTGTACAGCTCTGTCTTCGTTTCCAAATATGACTGTGCAGGATAATTACAGGGACATTAGTACTTCAGAACCACTTTATTTATTTATTCAAATGTGCAGCGGCCTGGTGCACTTTACTGTGAAGAAGCACTGTACAGATCTGAATGAATACCAAATTATCTTTTTTTTTTTTTTTTTTTTAAGTATTCTCTCTTTGTTGTACAGCTGCAGATGCCTCCAAGTGCCGCACTATACGTGAGAAAATGAGCTCGACCTCTCAGAGGGGGTGCTTCGCTTGTCAATTTCACTTTTCACAAATGAGCCAATCACGGTAAAGCAGTGGGAGTTGAAAGAGTGCTTTGGTTCTCTGTTCAGCTCTGAAGGTTTCTTTTCAGGTTTGCGTTGCCAGTGCTTCTCAAAGCTTTTCTGCTTGTCAAACACGTCAAGCGAACGCATCCTTAGACAGACCTCGGCTCGGTTACACTGAAGGTAAACAGACGTAATCTGCCGAAGCGCTGTGATTCGCTTTCTCATTTTCCATGTCAAAGTCCACCTTCTGTTTTCCTGCACTCTCTTTCAGAGTATAGCTGCATTATAATTAGAGAGTATGACCAGAGGGAGGCTGCGGGACGATCACATGGGACGTGAAGTCCTGTGGCGGACATGTCTCCATGCTCTCAGACCCCGAAGTATCCCCCAGTATCTTCGGTTGGATGTGATTTAATTTAAATTCAACGCAAGAGCACGCCACCCTCACCCCCCGTCCTTTCCCCATTAAGAAATATTTATTCAACAAAGCTGTGGAGAATCTCACACTGACAGTATATTGGCTCTGTCGTGATTAGAGGGCTTAACTAAGCTGTTTAAAAGTCTATGTTTGGTTTGAAGCTTCAGTAAAAGAAGCAAGTCAGAGAGCACAGTGTTTGACCTCCTGCAAAACTAATGTTTATGGATGTCAAAGTTTTCCACTGTGAGCCACTAAAGGGTCAAACTGTCGGCACCTTCTAATAAAAAGAAAAAGCAAAGAGTCGGTGGTGAAACTGCCACTATGAAGGTTGTAAGTGATTTCCTGATGAACGCCACCGAAGCTGATTGTTAGCGCCGCTTGAGGAGCGCGTGTGAGCCGAGTGGCAGCGGCTTTTGCTCCGAGCTCAAACGAATCAGAGCTGCCAACAATTCTGGGTTTTCAACTTGCTGTTTTTTTTGTGTGTGTGTGTGTGTGTGTGTTTTAAGCTGAAAAACCTTCAACCTGAGCCAAGCATTAGAGGATGTCGAGACTTTTGCTCGTCTCACACAGCGACAAAAGCGAGAGGAGATCGTTCCACTTTTAAATCGGTAGGAGGTGTCACACGCATGTAGTGCTCTGTCAGCCAGTACACCGAACATTGGCTGTTCGCTGCCAATAAACACTCCAACAGTAGTGCCGATGAAGCAAAACAACAATGAGCTTCATGTTGTTTGAAAAGTGTGGTTGTTGTGGAAGTGGCACAACTTCTCAAGAAGCAACTTCTCACACACGCCAACACACAGGAGAAAATCCTGCCAACCCCCCACACACTGTGTCAGACCTTATGAGGCATTTGTTAGTGTAGTGCCTGGTACCTGATTTATAGGTGGAGGCAGTGAGGTCTGGTGTCTCTGGGACACTAATTCAGCACAGCAGATTAAGTTTTTCTCTGTGGCCGATCACTTTTCATTAGGACTCCTAACCATTAATGTTTTCTCATGGTTCCACATTTGTAAACATAAATCTCAGTTCAGCTGAGGAGTAAACAGGATGATTCAGCTTTGATGCATACATGGCAGCTTGATGGATAAGTGCTGCATGTCAGAGATACACTTCATATAATTTTAGACCCTGAGCCTGCTTCCAGGCAAAATGCTGCCACGTCACCAAATCCCAGTGTTTCCTCTACATTCATTTAGGAGTGGCTGGCCGCCTTTCCTAAATCCTAGCCGTAGCTCCTTCAAATTTCTTTTTTTTTCTTTGTATTGTCGCAAATACACCACCGTCACATGTCTCCACCTTCACGGCAGAGTTCTGCACTGGGTCGGGTCGGGTACTCACAGTCTCAGTACAGATCAGTGGTCGCTGTTGCTGGTGTGTTTTTAAAATTAGCGGGTTTGATTCTCGTGTCTGACGTAGCGCTTGAGTGCTATTGGAAAAGCAAAAAAAAAAACAGTGTCTCAGGCCGCTGGGCTTATAAATAAACAACATTGATGATTATTACTGTAGCCCATATAAGTTTAACACAACATACCCCAATAATGTTGCAATCGTTGGGGTGGGGGGTGCCACCACTCAAAAAAGACCCACCCAAAAATCCTAGCGGAAACACTGAAATCCACCTATTAACTCTGCATTCAACACCTTTTCCTCCAGTATTAAAGGTATTCAGAAAAGAAAATTGAATTTGAGCCCACTATGGGTCGATGTAGGCCATACTTTGTGCACAATTCTATTTCTATTTTTGAGTAAATCCGGGGTGAAAGAGGGGTAGTTTTTTTATCACACTGGATAATGCAGGAGCACAAATTATGCGTCATGTTGCACACGATTCATCAGCCAATGATATTGGATCCGTCATCCGTCAATCAAATATCTGAGAAAAATGAGGAGACTCGTCCACCACCACTGACACAAACTCTCCTCCGTCCCTCCTCCTCCAGATCCCTGCAGTCCATCACTTAGCCTCGCTAGTTAGCAAGCTATAATGTAGCAAGCCTACTAGCTAACAGTTAGCTACGTTAGCTAAACCCACTCGCACACATACACACACACCGAGCTTGGTCCCGCCCCAAACATTGAATATCCCGCCCGCTCGATAACGACCAGTCAAATTTGTTTTCCTTTCTCGGGTAAACTCGTGCGGCAACTCATGGAAACCAGTGGAAGGAGGCGCCACAAACAGGACAAACGGCCATTTCTGAACACCTTTAAGGTGAGTATTGGTTCCCATCATTATCATCATCATCTTCAGCATCATCAGCATCAGCATCAGGATCGTCATTGCGCTATCTATGCTGTTAGGAATATTGATGTTTGTATGGTAAAGCTTCAGTAAATATCATCTCTTGCAACAGAACATGTCTCATGTAGGAGTCAATAGCAGTCAGATCTGCCGATGGTTGTGTTGGGAACACAGTGAGCTTAACCTAGATTATTTTCAGGAGCGAATATATTGCGACCTTTATGATGTATTCATTAAAATAACCTGAAATATTCAGAGTATGAGAAAGTATGTCAGTAAAATGGTACTGCTCCTCTGTGGATATTAACTTTTTGGGTCTAGTTTGATTATTAATGTTTCAACCTGCAGACAGATTGGGATGCACTGTCAAAATGCATTTTGATGTGATCACGACAATAATTTAAGAATAATTTAAACATGGCATCATCTCTAAACTCTCTGAAAGCTAAAGTTAAGGTACAAGTGCTCCATCTGCACACTTGATTTTTAAAGAAGAGCTCCACCAGAACAACAGTGGAATTAGGCATTTAAGATCCATCTTGGTTGCATTAGTTAAATCTTTCATAACCAACACAGCTTGTAGGAAAATAACCAACCAAATGTCTGTGGTCTTGTTTTCTTCTACAACTTTATGCTACAGATTCATCCCCGCTCTGTTCAGAGAAACCCTTGAGCTATGTTTGGATGACGACCCCCCCTTACACCCAGTAAGGTGTCTCCAGAGGTAACCCCTCCATCCATCAAACTTTACCCATGGTGGGAAGAAATTGTGTAAGAGATCGGCTCTACTTGCCAGGTCTGTCTTCCCCTGGTCTGGTCTTTCTAAGTAACCAACTGTCCTTCCAGCTGTCACCATTATTTCATCGTCATCCCACAGTCTGTTCCTGTTCAATACTCAACATTCGCTTATTGAATTTACTAAGGAAAAAGTCCTGCATACTCCGAAACTGAAACTCCTACATAGAAGAATGTATAAACTACACCAACTTCTCTGTGTATTATTCAACATGTCGGTCGTCAGCCAAGTGTTGAATGAACAGATAGAGTGTGTGTGTGTGTGTATGTGTGTGTGTGCCTGAGGTGGAGCAGCCATAACCTGGAGGAGGATCATTTTAATCTCTGCACCACACTTCATTTGCTCCGTTAATTAACACTTAATCTGTGGACTTGAAGGACCTCAGAACCTTGTGTAATATTTTGATTGGTTTATTTATGTCTGTTATGAAAATGAGAGTTGCATAGCTAACTTGCAGGTCTATGAATTCTGGATGACCACCAGAAGCAGGTTTTAAACACCGCCTCTGGATCAGAATTCATGAAGGAATGAGGTATCTGTAAGACATGATTAAGGCTGGTCTGGGTGAGAAAAATGGTGTGTTAGGGACAAAGGGCCACATCTGTAGCACCTGAGTTCCAATGAATGCAAGCTCCACCCACTAACAATTGATAAGGTCACTCACACACATTGCTGATGCCATCTTTACAAGGATAGCAACCTTTGTCGACAACCATTTTCTCCCAGACTGAACGATGCCTGAACTCTGGGAGGACAAAGGATCTCCATCACCAAGTCCCTTGAGAAAACCATGACAACCTGTAGGAGGTTTTGCCTCTGGGCTCCTCTAAAAAAGAAACAGAAGCAGAGAGCTTCTTTTCCAGCACGGTATTAATGGCCTAGAGGGATTCTCAGGAACCTCTTTTTAGCCCTGTATCACTCAAGAACAACACTCCCACCTATGCCCTGGTGGAGGGTACTCAAGTCCGTAATGGTTTGGAGCCCCTGAGAGTGGGTCAAGACCCGTATTAGCATGTGTTCCAGATGCATCCTCCAGTTAAAAGAGCAGGCACTGCCCCCCTGAACAGGCACTGTGGAGCTTCAGAAGCCATGTCCACGGATAAACCAACCAGCAGGAGTCCGTAGTCGCTCTCCTGCTCCCTGTGTAGTGTAGCCAATATCTGAGGACATAGTGGAAAGGCAGAGAGGACATGAGAGATTGGTGTACCAGAGAGTCTTTCCCCATTGGACTTGATCTTCCACGAAAGGAGGAGGATAGTTGAGGAACATAGGTCGACCTCTGGCATGTCCTAAATGCACCATATTTCCTCAAAGATGGCAGAAACTCATGGACTGCTACAATCAAGCGCCTATACTGAGGGCAGAGTTAGTATTTGTCACAACCACTTTGTGACGTGAGGGGATCGAACCCAATGAGATGTGCCTGGCTACAGTTTCAGTCACAACCCACAGAAGAATCGCTTCTAGACTCCTATTTTCGTCTTCTCAGATCTGAATGGAGACGTTTACTTGATATCTGACAAAGCAGTTTTTACTCACATCAGTGATTTAACTCACATCAGCACAGTCAACAGCTTCAGCAGAAGACAACACAACTTCCTGTTTCACCAGATATGGAGGAGAAGCTAGAGTATGGCCTCTGCTTCCTGTATCCATCTGTTTGTTGTTTAAGACATTTCTGCTAGGAATATTTGTTGCCCCATTATCAAAATACTACTTTTTTTTTTTACTTTTTTTTAAACTTTTTTACACAATGAACATGTTGAAATCCTATGGTTTTTTTTCTTTTTCACAGAACAGGTAGGTAAAAAAAAAAAAGATCAAAAACCTCGATGTTGAATTCAATTCAGTCTGTTACATAA
The DNA here is from genome assembly GCF_045865225.1 of Trachurus japonicus. NCBI lineage: Eukaryota > Metazoa > Chordata > Actinopteri > Carangiformes > Carangidae > Trachurus > Trachurus japonicus. Next base: position 13,539,203 of record NC_140919.1, on the reverse strand, counting down.
ATGGTTTTAACCTTCAATTCCAACTCATTCACATATCTGAATAACAACAGTATGAAACATAAGTGAAAATTACACTTTCCACTGTACTATAACTACAGAGAAAATGTTCTCATGGGTCTTTTAGTGGTAAATGTAAAAGAGCTGAATAGCCATCTCATTACAGTAAGTGTGTGACGCAAGCAATATCAAACAATAAAAAATTGTGATTTGACGTGCATTTAAACATAAGAAACTTTTACAGCCTCATGAAGCAATGTTCAGCAACAACAATAAGAAAGAAATTATGAAGTAGACGCCCAGCAGTTCCCCCGATCAATCTCTGTTCGTGAGGACACTGTATATTTACACCAAATGACTTCACAAGGGTTTTTCAAAGAGACACGTGTATTACATGTCGTTACATCATCTGGTATCCAACACAATTCATCTTATTTTATTCTAAGAAACATACAGTATAGCCCGGCCTTTCTTCTTTTCTTTTTTTTTCTTATTCTCTCCTTGACTCTGATGTTTTATTTAATTTTCTCCTCCCCGGACAAATTACCAGACTCCCACTTTTGTTCTGGCTTTAACTAAGGTTTACTTATAAAAGACAATCTGAACGAGGCATTATATGGGTGTGACGAACGAGAAAGAGCTGCGGCACGACCGGGGAAAGTAATGAAGCCTTGATGCATCTATCGATCACCGCGGGGAGGGAGGGAAAGATGGAGGAAGTGGGAGAGCAGTGCAGACATATAAATAAACTAACACTGAGCACGGTGTCCTCCATCCAAGTTTCTCGAAGAAGTCAGCATTCGCATTGTCTGCATGTGCGCCCTGTATTGCAGTAGTGGATTACTGAGTCCAGCTCTCCTTTATTTTATAGAATGAATCTCAGAGTCAGCTTTAATTTACTGGTCTTGACCGAGAGAGCTTCCCGAAGGTAATGAAGTGGCTTTGATTGAACAAAGAGAGACTTAATTTCCCCCATTACACTGATAAATCAAATATACAGCTCTATACAATATCTACCACTCTCCGTCTGCACTCTCTTCCCCTCCCAGCGTCTTTCTGTCTGCTACTTTCTTTTTTTTTTCTTCCGAGTCCAGTCTGAACACTGAGTTAGCCCTCTGACTGACAGCTCCCCAGAAGCCACAAGCACTGTGGCTTGAGAGCAATTGCAGTGGTAAACACTTTCCACCACAGTCGGGAGCTTCACTGAGACCTCTGCCTTCACTGTTTAGTTTTTTTTGAGACTGAGTGGAAATCATTTGACAAATTATTCACATTGTGCTGCTCCATTTATGTTACCATTTTCCCTTATTTATCAAAACAACTTGTTATTCATTCGATAATACATTGTTGTGACCTACCTCTCTTGATCTGATAGTGCTAACCATCTAGTTCCACCATGTTAGGTCATTCTGACAGCTTATTTTGCTTTATTAAACTGTAAATACAGCATTCATGTTAAACCACAGTTGTAACTACTTTGCAACTGTGGTTTAATAACTCTAAAATTTAACTACAGCAGCTTTAAAAGTGCACTGTGCACCTCTCTGGTGGTGAATGCAACATTTGCTGAATAATGTAACCTTCGCAGCTGTTGGAGAGGTATTTACTTTTCACTTTACGTGGTAAGATTTGAAAATCTCTCCACAATCAGAGCACAGACGAGGATATCGCTGCTCTCGCTGCATCTGGACGCGAGAGTCCATGTGCACAGCCAATGTGGAACAAATCGATAGACCTAGAGATGGTCAAAAATGATTAAGACGTTGTCATGTCATTCAGCAGTTAAGGCATTATTGGCACAGGACATATCACCCCAGGATAGTCTGGATTTTTTGACGTGGGTCAAGTGTACACTTTCAAAAATGTCCATCGAAACAATCCAATATCGATCTTGATGTACGCTTAATGAAGAATCAGTTCGTCAGTTTCTCCTCTCTGTAAAAGTACTTCTCTTTTGAACTGCATTTCTTCATTCACTGAACTACACTGAACCATATTCCTACATACAAGTGCTGCTTCTAGGGAGTGAACTGTATGGAGGTCAGCTGAATGAATCAGAAAGCACAATAGTAGTTCAGCTGAGAAATATAATGCAACATTCTAATATTATTCCCCATTCTTCATGAAGTGCACATTTAGAAGGATTTTGCTTTGGCAAACACTCCAGTTTTCTGAGGGTGAATGCTCCATCAGTCGATGTGAGGGTCTAAGGTCGTGGATGCTGTTATGATGCTATGTAAAGCCCTTTCAGACAAACTGTTTGTAAAAATGGGCTATACAGATAAAATTACCTTGCCTTGCCTTGCCATTAATCCTAACATTTAATACTTCAAGTATTTCATAATCTTAAGAGTCAAACTGTGCTTTGCTCTAAAAAGTGTCAGACTAATAGTTCAGGGTTACAGTGGGCAGCGGCCCCTCCCACCACATACTGGGCACAAAGAGCACTGTCTACACTGGTGTGATAGTTTGTGCTTCCTCAGAGGGGCAATGCAGAGCGGCAACACCGAGTTTTCTTTCCTGAGCATCTCTGAAATGACACGACAACGACCACACCTGCTGCTTTTCGTATGCAAGCCGGAGCGCTCGGCCTGTGGGAGAGCAAGGTGACTGTGCGCGGGGTGACTGGTGAGAGGCTGCGAGAAACCCTGATTACTAATTCAAGTGGATTTCCCACTGTGTGCTGTGAACCTTGTCTGTTTGAAGACAACAGACAAGTGAATAACCCCGTGGAGGAACCAGAAGGAAGATTATGGCACAGTTGCTATATGGATGACCAGCATCATAATTACCCAGCATCCCCCCACTGCCCCTCTGCCTCTCAGCCTCTCCAGGCAGGTTTGCGTCATTCCTCTGCATTTTCACTCGTTCTTTGATCATCGCCTTCCCAGTGAGAGAGCTGAACGTCTCACTGTACTGCATAACACCACGCAGGTGCAGCATCTTCTCATTATGTCCCTTACAAGCGCAACGTCTTGTGTGAAGACTGAGAGGGACTCAGTCTTTACTGACATCTAAAATGTCAGAGTGGGTTACTGGGACTGCTCTCAAAATAAATGCAGCTAATGTGCTCATTAATCTCTGACTGCTTGGAGGGTCTCAGTTATGAGCGGGGCAGAAATGTCAGACCAACCGGGTTACATGAGACACATCATTTACTCCAGATTCGCTTTATTACAGACATTGAAGTCAACACCTGGGCTTCCGATTGTAGTAGAAAATACCTTCAGAGCTAAAGTCGACAGCGCTCAAGGAACAAACTCCTTTATGTGACACAAGAATGATGCTGTATTTAATGACCTCGAAGCTCCCTGTATATAAAAGCATGTTGATTTACTGTACAGTGCATCAGCTTTCTATGTCAGCAAACTATTAAGTTATCAATCAATGTGCCTTAAGCTTATGTGAGAGCCCTACAGCCGAGACACACAGTCCCTTCAGGTTCACTGGTGGACACCAACGTTGTTAGATGCTGATATCTGGTTGAATGGATTCATTTTGCAATTGATAGCTTATCTCCTGTTGGTTTTAAGTTGTGTCATTATGTGACCAAAATACAGTGTTTTCCAGATGTCTATCGCCATATATAAAATATCAACATTCACAGTCTTGAAGGAAACTTAAGATTTGCTTAAATTCAGTCAATTAGTCCAACAATTTTAATTCTCAACCAACAATTACGATTTTTGCAATGGTTAAAGCAGAAGTAAGCGATCCGGTCATTTTGGCTAACTTCCTGTCAGCCGATGAAGTCAGCAGCCCCTGCCCTCGTCCCTACGTCACCACATTCACGCGCATCCCTTGGCTGCACACACAGAGAGGACCGCCCCTTTATGCCGTTCTCTCTCCTCATTGGATAAAGGTTGTAGGATACAAGGAAAGTTTTCTCCTCGGCTTACAGCAGAGCAGAGTGACTGACAGACCCGTGTTTCGGACCAAACACTCTATAGAAGTGATTGCTGTCGGAAGATATAACTATTTAAGATTTATATTAACACAAACATTCTGCTTACTTCTGCTTTAAGTCATTACAATCCATATCCCTTATTATTTATAACTCGTACTTTGTGATCACTATTTGATCCCTAACTATAAGACTTGGTTGACTTTTCGTCACTATTTCAGGGAAACGCTTGGTTTATTCCACAGAAACAGACAGGTTGGGAGTGGATGATCCACAGAGGCCAAGGAGAACATCAATTCACTGGCAACTGTGTGGACGTCAGTCTCTGTGTAGAAAGTCAGTGCCTTCTCTGCCAGTGAAATACAAATACGCACAAATAACCTATTGACCACGTCAGCTATTCTCCATACAGGCGAAAGGTCAACAAATGCCACACGTACAGAGTTGTCAAAATCCTCCAAGTAAAAAGAAGGACTTTTCTGTGTTGTCATCTTGAAATAAATAAAAATAAATAAAATGAGCGGGACCTGAAGTGTGCTCTTTCATTGTTCAGCACGCTTCCTGCATGAACTAACAACAGGCTGCTTTCACTGTGAACTTGACCTTTTTGTGGTCTGAGAATGTGTGTGTTGAGATAACACAAACTGCTATCAAAGGCATGAAGAGGGATCACGGAGCTGACCATTAAGTAACCTCAAAGCAGTAATAATCATTTCCCATCATTTATTTACAGCAAAGTCTCCGGAAAGAGAAACTCCTCATCTATACAACAGGTTTTGGTCCTTTGGTCCAGATTGTAAGATGTAGGACTGGACAATATGGATTTTTCACAACAAATCCAATTTACTATTTAAATTGATTTTTCTTTCACACTACTTAAAATCAATCTGCAGACGACAAAGAAATTGTTCAAAACAAGTTTTAACTTTGTTTTGTTTGATTTTCCCTTCTGGGAAGAAGAGATGAAGGCTGGACTTTTCAGTGACACAATGCAATGCACTATGCATACCACACAGCTGATTTGCAAACTTTGTAAAAGAGTTGTCAGCGTGAAAGACGGTCAGATGACAAACTTACCTGTGAGGAGGGTGGTCAGCTGCAGCTCACACAGACGAGCTGTCAGAGGTCAAAATTTAAAGATTTGATCGCCATCGGAGCTTGATTACAATATTAGAATGGGTGTGGCATTGTACACTATGCACAGCTGTAGCAAAGTGGCATGTGTGTGTGTGTGTATTATAACATCAAATGAACATTGTCGATCATCCTCTCAATCGCCAATTGCCAATTGGCACAATACAAGCCTAGGATGAGCCCATTCTGAAGTACAGGAGCCCAGCTGGGAGCGTCAGTGGCAGATGTGGAAGATACACTCAACTTTCATTACAACAAATTGACCGAAACTACAAATTCAAATTAATTGATAAAATTGATTAATCACCCAGCCCTAGTGAGATGTTGCTTTAATCGAAATCTATTAGGACATTAATAGAAAATGTAGTCTCATTCTCAATTGAATATCCTGTTTTTTCAACACTGACTCTGTTGTACGGTGGCCTGGAGGTGCAAACCAACATTACAAAATCCGAAACACTTTTACAAAGCTTGAGACAAATTTACATTTTAGAAAACATTTTTACATATCATAAAACAAAATTACATTATCATAACACATTTACAAGACCTGAAACAATTTTTAATTTCAGAAAACAAATTAACAAGAAAAAAAAACACTTTTACAAACACAGAGACACAATTACAAGTCCCAAGACAAATTTACGAATAACATCAACCGGAAAAGGAATGTTGTTGTTCCAAGATGGACAGCGATCAGTGCCGTCGCCGGCAGTAGACATGTGTATTTGCCACGGTCATGGTAAATGTGTTTCAGGACTTGTATATGTGTTATGGTGATGTAATTTTGTTTTATGATATGTAAAAATGTTTTCTAAAATGTAAATTTGTCTCAAGCCGAGTCAAGTGTTTCGGATTTTGTAATGTTGGTTTGCACCTCCAGGCCACCGTACTGTTGACTGTGTTATCTTCCCGAGCAGGAGACGCAGTTCTCACTGTCACATGGCAATATCGCCAGCATGAGACAACTGTAGTCAATACAGCAGCCACAGATCTCTGCTTGGAAAAACTTTCGACAGCTGTTGGCCTAAAGTTTAGTGGCTTCATGTGGGTGGAGGAGCTCAGCTAAACCTCCAGAGGGTTTTCCATCCACTCAGTGGGTGTCAACCATCTGTTTATAAGGAACTGACTTGCAGCGAGAAGTAAACCATGACAAGAAATTAATAGAAACCGGTTGATCGCATCATAGTGGGCATGGTGTTTCATGATACAGAATCTCATTTTAGTAAAAGGCAAACAGCAGCTCTCCACCAGTGTTATTTTGTTTTGGCTCTACAGCCCATTCAATTAGGGAAGAAAACACTTCTAAGATGAATCATGTTGTTCTCACAGTGGTCAGCCGTGCTAATGCTGTTAGCAGGAGACACATTAACAATGACGAGTTGGTTAGAGCGCTGGAGCTGGGAGGCCGTGCAGGCTGGGTAAAAGCTGCGTTTGATATTAATTTATAGCACTAATTTAGCTGCTGTATTCCCAGAGCTAAAGCCCAAGTGAGGAGGTGTGATGTGTGAAGTGTGTAGGAGCACACGCCGCAGGTACGAGGACCAAGTGTATCATTATGGAAGTGAAGTGTGAGGAGATCAACTGTAAGAGCTAATTTACCTGATGTGCAGTTAAGAGCTGCCCCTGCTATTGTTGTGTTTATTTCTTATTCATTTATTTCCAATAAAAACAGGCCTCTGCCGGAGAAGTGATAATGACTGTGCCTTTCTAATCCGTCCCTCTCATGCAGGGTAAATGAGGTAGTCGAATCCGTTCATCGGTGAGAGGAGGGAGAGAGCAGTTGTGCAGTGCAGGGGTTGAACAGTAAGTCAGTCAGCGGACTGACAGCTAATATTATGATTACAGTATATTTCCTAACTGTCACTCATTCACTAAGTGTTAGACAGCTGAATGCCCTCATGGGTGGAAGTATGTGTGAGAGCGCTGACAGCGTGAAGGCTGCAGAAACGGACAGATGAGACTCAGGTTGTTGGCCGGGAATTGATATGACGACCTGTTTAAGAAGAGACTACGGAGACCAAAAGTCCTTCCAATGCAGCAAAAAAAACAAAAAAAAACACGGACCAAACCAATTAAAGATCCTCGGCTGCAGCGAAAAGCAGAAACGCCGTCGTCATTCAACTGATATTGAGAAGTCGCTCCGTTCATTATATGGCACAGTGGATCCATTACTGTGCAACACAACGGCATCACTGCGGTTAGCGGCGATACATCATGTTAGCAAATAGCCGCTCTGACCGCCACTGACACTGCTCTAATATTACACTGATGACTTTCACAACACATTAGATAAACTGATGAGTGTGTCACCGCTAACAACAGCATCAGCACAGTGCTTTAGTTCAGAGAACAAACCCACCACTGTCTGGACCGTCTGACCCCTATTAGTTTGTTTTCTCATCGTCCACATGTGAGAGAAAAGGCCGGAAATTGGGCTTCTCTCTATCTCTCTCTCCCTCTTTCTCTCACTGAGGGACTAATTCATTATGTTATTGAGCTAAACAGCATCTAATTAATGTCGTTTCTGTCGGTCATTCAGCTGCGCAGCATTCAGTCGGAATTTGCCGTTCATTAAAACATTCAATTATTTACTATAAAAATGAATTTCCAGTTTGTGTTCAGAAAATAAACGGAGACGGCGATGGGCTCCCGAGTCCCGTTTGACTGATGACGCTCTGCTCTCTGTGAATGTTTCTAAATTAAACCGAGCAACATGCTACAGATTCTGCTGGGAGCAACACATCCCCACAGAACATAACAGGCCAGTCATACATCACTGAGCTGTGACATCAACATAATGCGCACAGCGAGAGGCGCTACGGCAAGTGTAATCAATAATGAACCATGATTTGAGGGGGATTGTGTGTTAAAGAGAAATCATAAGCAGAAAAGGGCAGAATGTAACAGAAAGCAATAAACAGCAACAGTAGGGATTTGGTGATATGGCATCCATGCCAATGTGCACTGGTGTGTCACACATACACATAATACTAGCTCATAATAAAGCTCAAGTCATGTTTACATTGGTATTCTAATGGTGGAATATGGCACAGTTTTACCTCTTGAATTCGATATTTCTAAATCAAAGATGCAGATTAAAACACTGCTTCTGATTTGGAAAAAAAGACTGGCAGGGAGCAGTACTTTACACCTCTTCATCGACACTGTGCCTGTTTGATGTGAGCAATGCTACAAAAATAAGAGGGATCAAAGACTCAAACGTCTATTTTCATCTTGAACAAGGTTCACTCCTGTTCTGGCTTTTCATGTTCGAAGACAACAGCTGTGAAGGAGCAACATGAAATATTCTAGCGGTTCACTGATACAGGTTTTTACATGGATGATGTCAGTGTTGGGAACAAAACAGAGCAGCTGAGGGTCAATTCATAATGTCTTTGTGGCGTTGTTCAAAGCGAGCTATTAACGGTTAACGATTTCATACTAGATTAGCTTGACAAGCACATGTTTACTATTATAATCAAGCCTAGAATTATCACACAAACCTCTAAATAAAGTAGCATTAAATTTAATAAACTTAAAGGGATAGTTCAACATTTTGGCAAATTGGCCCATTGCCATAATCCCTATAGTCATAGCAGTTGGTTTGTTACCTTTAATTGTCGGTGCAAGCTATTTTTAGAACGGCGGAGCAGAGCCGTGAGCTGCTCAGAGCTACGCTACGGAGGCTCATGGGATTTCTTGGTTTCCCTCATCAAACTCAACAAATACACAATCCAACAACTCCAAAACACTCTGGTGAACAAGTTGTGAGCTGCACATTCACCACGCTACAGTATGAGATAATGACAGAATGTTGTTTTCGAGGTAAATTCATGCAAAACTGCTGATGCGTGTTCCCATCGGTGGCAGTTTTTCAGCAAGCAGTCTCTGCATTTACCTCGAAAACAACTCTGTCTGGTAACGTCAGGGCTTCCCGCAGCGCTTTCCTGTTAAGGCGGCCGCCTTAACAACAAAGAGCTGCCGCCTAAAGTAACATCTTAAAAAAAAAAATGTAGCGATATTCGCCGCCGCCGCCGCCCCCCCCCCTACCCCCCCCCCCCCAACAGATCTCCGCGCTACCCCCCCCCCCCCCCGTCAACAGATCTCCGCGCTACCCCCCCCCGACAGGACAGACACCACCTTAACTAACACATTTTCTGGGGGAAACACTGAACGTTGTGTTATTATCTCATAGCGTGGTGAATGTGCAGGTCACAACTTGTCCACCAGAGCGTTTTGGAGTTGTCGAATTGCGTATTTGATGAGTTTGATGAGGGAAACCAAGAAATCCCATGAGCCTCTGTAGCGTAGCTCTGAGCAGCTCGCCGCTCTGCTCTGCCATTCTAAAAATAGCTTGCACCGACAAATAAAGGTAACAAACCAACTGCTATGACCATAGGGATTATGGCAATGGGCCAATTTGCCAAAATGTTGAACTATCCCTTTAAAAAAAATACAGAAACTACTAATAGAAGAGTTGGTGGTCGAGCTAGCTTCCAAAGACATTGGCTAACAGTTACCACAGGAGGGCAGTTACTGAATATGATGAATGCATCAGATCCACTATGGGACAGAACACTGTTCTGAGATCAGATGTACAGACAGACACTGCCTCCACTTCAGTGTCGTCCTAATTGATGTCCATTTGCTTTAACAGCTTGTCCCGATGGCGGCTGTCGATGAAGAAAACATGTTTATATTATGTAACGTGCTAATGACCAACAATAAAGCACATCACTGTTCTACACGCATACCAATCCCCAAACCGTCCAGATGACAAACAAGAATAATAGTGGGCCGAGGTAACATATGAATTCATCACCATGGCAACGTCACAGCTCCACTCCTTCTGTCCCCCTTCACCTCAGCTGGATGAACTTTCTCTGTTGTCACGATGATTGACAGCTATGACAGCACTCACTTGAAAAACAGATAAGGAAGCTGCGGAGAGCGTGCACGCTCCGAGGTGAAGGGGTTCACCCACCCTGCACTCCCCGAACCTCTGTGATGTCAGCGGGTCGTATATTTAGGAGCCGACTGTTCTCTCACATCCATGCGACCATTCAGCCCTGAAACCCCATAGGCTACACTCTGTGAAGCAGCGGCACGCAGACAGACAGAGAGAGAGCCGGACGTCAGGCACAAGCAACAACAGCACATCGGGGGAATATGAGACAGCAAAGATGAAATCCATGTGAGACATAGCAGACAAACAAGTTCTGTACATCAGAGTCCCTTCACTGTCTAATTACAGATCAATCAATGGAGCCCCGATCTAATTCTAAAGCCTGTTTCTCATTGGACTGAAATCAAGAGGGAGCTGTGATGGTGGCTGATGGACACCCATGACGAAAGAGAAAGAGAGAGGAAATGCAGTGAGAGGAAGAAACTCTAAACCTCAGGGCTCCATCCGTGTGTGTGTGTGTGTGTGTGTGTGTGATCAGCTCGGGAGAGGCAGCCACTGTGTCGGTAATAGAAATGTAAAATGTTTGGCTCAAGACTGAAGAGCAGGAATTAGGATTTTATCACTCAAGCACACAACGGCATGTTCAGGAACTTCAGCTGAGGCGAGGCGCCGGTGTTTGCCTCTTAAAACAGCGTGTATTATATCATTGCGACAGAAAGCTATTCAAAGCGCTCTGACAACTACTGAGAGATGATGGAGCTGCATGTGACACACTTATCTCTGGACTGTAGATTTAAATGCTGGAGGTCAGTCCTCGGTGATTTGACTCAGCATACAAAACAGTCTTTAACATGGCAACGCTGCCGTATACAATGATGACACACACAATGGAGCTGCACTGTGACTGGCTGGATGTTAAGCTGCACTGTCCCTTTTAGTCCTGAGACCAATTCAGTTCAGTTTTATCAGTGTAGTGCCAGAACATCCAGGAAACATCCAGCAGTAAGCAGTTAGTTTACTGCTATGATAGATAGATGGATAGATAGATAGATAGATAGATAGATAGATAGATAGATAGATAGATAGATAGATAGATAGATAGATAGATAGATAGATAGATAGATAGATAGATAGATAGATAGATAGATAGATAGATAGATAGATAGATAGATAGATAGATAGATAGATAGATAGATAGATGTAGCACGAGCAATTTATTTTACCATTTATGGCATTGGAGGTCTGCTTTCTGCACAATAAATGCTCAAAAAATTACATTATTGTTTTTTTTTTTTTTTTTTAAATCAATGTAGCATTGCTAAGAGACTACAAAACCCATTTAGAAACACGTCCATTATAATTTTTACACTTAAATTTATACTGCGATATATATCGTTACGGTGAAGTGATTTGATCTATACCGTGATATGAATTTTAGGTCATCCTGCCCAGCTCTAATAGATAGATGTATAGATGTATAGATGTATAGATGTATAGATGTATAGATAGATAGATAGATAGATAGATAGATAGATAGATAGATAGATAGATAGATAGATAGATAGATAATGACAATAAAAGTCTATAGACATTTATTGTCATTATCGTACCATAAAAGTCTATCTATATCTTCTATATCTATTATGCATAATGCTTAAATACATCCATAAACTAGTGGAAATAATAAAAAAAGAAATCAGACCAGGTCAAGAGATGATGTCAGAACGCAGCACTCACAGCTCACTCCCCCCACCCTCTCTCTCTCTCTGTTCCCCACATACACAGATTCAGAGCAGGATGTTCTTACCTGAAAAACGCACACACACAGAGAAAAGCAGATTGTGTTTGAAGGATTCATACAACTTAAACCATCAAGCACTTAATACATCGAGTGTAACCAGCGTAACTCTGAAGGCTCCTCCCGACAGAACGCAGCCAGCCAGCCTTCTGCAGGGGAGTCAATTGTATTTTTGACTCTTGCCTGAATTTACAGTGCCACTGACTGCGCAGAGTAAGACAACATGTATTTACTGCCACAAACACAGTGAGGGGTGTCTGAACTGTCAGATGAGTCCTTGTGAACAGAAGCTACTGATGCAAACACCACAGGAGAGATGAAAATGAGGAGGACTCAGTTTGGGCTAAAGAAGCAGGAGCCGATCCAGCGCTCACATCTTCCTCAGGCAAAATCTGCCGAGTGTTACTCCTCCTCGCCGGAACGCGCGGTTCTCTGGGTTCTCTGCTTCCCACCATGCTCACTTTGGGTCTCGTTATCACATCCTTAGGGAGAGCCCCCCCTTGGGTCAAACCAAGAGGACAGATTTACACATGGCTCTTTTTTTTTTCTTTCTTTCCTCAGCTGACCCTTAGGGGCCTCCGTACATCCTTAATGCCACAGGGGAAATCTAAAGAGGACGGGAGGAGAAGAAGCAGGAAAGCTGAGCTCAAACCAGCCGCTGCACTGGCAGATCACCTATTATCAGGGTTGGGGAGTAACGGATTACACGTAATGGTGTTACGTATTTAAAATACTAAATATGAGTAACTGTATTCTGTTATAGTTACAGTTTAAATTGGTGTAATCTGAATACAATTACTTTCTTTAAAAAAAAAAAAAAAACTTCACGTTTTTAAAAGGATCCTGGACTGTCATGATGTTTATAATGAGCATGGTTTAACAGCAACGTCACGCTGTTTCCAAAATGACACCGACTTCAGCAGAGATGTGAGTTTAAGTACAGTTTTAGTGGTTTTAGTTAGCCTACAGATTTTACAGTGGCTCCTGTCATCATTACTTTATTTTAAAAATATCATCATGTTTCTTGCCCTACACTCACAAACAAAACCTATTTTAAATGGTGTATTTTTTTGAAGGTATTCTGCATAAGTATAAGAGGTTGAGGGGCTGTAGTCTGGACTGTAGAGCAGAGAAAGCTGCTTAGTTTTAATATAGCCTAGGTCTACTAATGTAATGTGATTGGCTATTTAAAAAAAAACATTTAAATATTGCTGGATGATCAATTTAGTTTAGTTTATTTAGTTAATTGAAACAGGACAGTGTACATTACCATTAGTCAATTGAAAAAAAACAATGAAAAGATGGTTGTACCAGATTTAGCTCAGGCTAATTTTCATCTGTAGTCCTGACACTCACAATACAAAACACAATAAAATACAGATGCCAAAGAATACACAACATAGTGCAATACAGAAAGGCCCAAGACATACTGTAGAAAGGCACAGATAAACACAAAGGCCCACACACACGGGCCACACCGGGACTACATGAAAACACATACATACATCTCCTTAACAAATTTAAATGTGGTTTGACAAATTCAAACACATACTTATTAATGCTTTAGTTTAAAGGAGCCACAGTAGCCAATAAGTTTATGTGTAAGATCATTCAAAGCAAGTTAAAGGCGCTAGGCAGGCAATTTTGAAGTGATCTAAAAGTAATCCAGAAAGTATTCAGATTACATTACTTTACTTGAGTATATTGAAATACATTACAGATTCCATTTTAGGACATGTAATCAGTAATCTGTAGGGGAATACATTTTAAAACACAGTTTATTATGGACCCACCAGTGCACGCACAAGAGCACACAGCAGACATCATGTAAGACGGCTGATGAGGTTTCTGACCAACAACAATCTGCCACCTCCGTGACGATGATCGATGATCAACGTGTGTTATTCTCGCGGTGTGGGGACACAGCGGTTTATTCTCCAGACGTGTCTCATTAAAGGACAGAGGTGACGGGATCTGAAAGGTCCATAATGCATTTTAATAAACAAGAAAACCCCTGATGAGAGAAGACAGGAGGACGGGAAATAATCAACGTTTGGCCAAATGGAGTTCATCGCAATCCCATCACCTCATCATGTCAAGTGACACGCAGCTATTGTGCTCTCACCACAGACAAATTAAGAATCACCACGGCGATGTACCTCATTAGTTATCACCTCCGAATAATAAACATCCCACCAATTCCGGGAAATATTAAACAACAACGTTACTGTTTATGTGCTCTGTAGATAAAGCAGGCAGCAGTCACACTGTTGCCATGTTAGGGTGCCATCTTTCACTGCATAATGCACCTTTCTGTGAATATAATCTACAGCATTGCTGACAGTCAATCCGCACAGGGATTAACAGCCTAAGGTGGAGAGTGTGACTTCAGTTTGGCAGGCATTAGTCTCATTAAACTCTTCACCTCAAGACACAAATCTACAAGTGGAGAGCAAAAGAAGTCAGGCAGAAGTAAAACTGATTTACTATACGACTGAAAATATGATGGAACTGAGCTGAGATTTACTGGAGTAATAAAAGAATTAGAAAAGAAGATGCTACAAACTATATCAGTGGAAATTGTTATATAGTAGAAGATGATTCATTCATTAAAGCTGTCAACAGCAGCTAAGCAACTGCAGGCGATCATGACAAACACCATCTTGGAAACCAATAACCCTGAAGGGGAGAAAAAATAAATAATGATGATAACAATAATGGTTGAGAAAGGTTTGGACTGCAAAGGAAGTAAACATCCTCCAAACCTGTATTTGACTCTGCACAGCTGCACAGGTGTGCAGGAGGAGGTCCTCCTCCCTGTGGCTGTGTGGCTACACAGGCTTGTTGATGCCTCCAGGCTTCACTCTTTCATTACAGCTGCAGGATTTTTTGGGGGAGGAAATGAGAAGAGAAGACAACCGGGTGTCTGTCTGCTGTCAAACTCCCGTCCATCGCTCCCTAATCTCCTTTATTTCACACCTCTGCCTCAGAAACATGTGGGATGTTAAACCCCCCCAGCCGACCAGTCAACAAGCCCTGCTGACTTCTCTGGCTCAGACAAAAGACGTTGTTCCCACTCGCTCTGTGGGTAGAGAGGAGGAAAAGATCTCATAAAGCCGGGCGCCCCAGCTGAGCCGCTGTGTGAAGATGTTTAAGATCACAGATTCGGTCTCTGGTAGCAGCTAAATGAATAACAGAATAAATGTGATGCTGCGTTCAGACTGGCTGTGATGAAGATGAGAGGAGAGCTGTTCCCCCCAAACCCACTTCACTTCGCACAAATTAGTCAGAGAGGATCGCTGAACCGACAGCAAGTGAAGACTGCTGCTTCTTAAAGGGATAGTTCACCCAAAATTCAAATTTCACTCATTATCTACTCACCCTGATGTCAACTAAGAACTGTGAGAACTGTGAGTCCTCTGTGCCTTCTCGGAGTTACGGGGGGGTCCGCGCAGCAGTGTTTGTCCATATAATGGTTGTGAATGGATACCACTTTTCTTCGTCCAAAAAGACACACCAAAAAACATCCAAATACCTCCATACTGCTCATCTGTAATGTCCCTCTTGTATTGAAGCCCCGACATGAGAAATTGTTCTGAAAAAAATTAAATAAGTCTATATTTTAACCTTGTTTGTTGCGGAAGCTCCCAGTGTCTCAGTTCACTGCTCTTCCTGTGTCAGTGCAAATCCCGGCGGAACAATTTCTCATGTCGGGGCTTCAATACAAGAGGGACATTACAGACGAGCACTATGGAGGTATTTGGATGTTTTTTGGTGTGTCTTTTTGGACGAAGAAAAGTGGTATCCATTCACAACCATTATATGGACAAATACTGCTGCACGGACCCCCCCCGTAACTCCAAGAAGGCACGAATTCTCCCAGCTCTTAGTCGATATGAGGGTGAGTAGATAATGAGTGAAATTTGAATTTGGGGTGAACTATCCCTTTAATATTGGACTTTCCGTAAGTGAGCCTCAGCCACCTGATCTCCCTAAATAACATCAAGTCATAACCAGCAATATCTGAACTGATGACATCATCAAGTGAGCCATGGCAGACAAATAAATATGAACTCAGACATTAACTAATAAGCTAAAACAATCAACTGTGTGTGCATGTGTGTGCATGTGTGCGTGTGAGAGATCCAAAACGACACGAAGCTGCCTGACAGCATCGATCCAGGCCACCCGCACTGGATGCATGAGGGGCTAAAAAAAAAAACATTTATTATCTCACACACACCACAAAAAGAGACACAAACACACACAAACACTCCTCTGTGACTCAGCCCATCATCTTGTCCTCCTCTGTGCTGACAGACAGCCCGACTCCACCTTTTTTTTTTTTTTTTCCTTTTCGCCCTCTCATCCACAAAGTACAGTATTAGCTGTCTGTCCAGATTTTTACCGAGCTATCTCTTCTCTAGTAAACTCCCCTCTGGAAGGGTATAGCCAGGACAGTACGGCGGAAACAACTCGAGTCTCTTTTCTTTCTTCTTTTATTTATTTCACACACAGTATCCGATGGTTAGCCTGCCTGCTACAGTTAACTTTACACCGTGGGTTAGCTTCTCGACTAGTAGACTAGTTTCGACTGTTTCGACTAGTATGTTGACTAGGTTGTAAACCTAAAATGTAAACACAAACACAAAATGTACTGTAAACATTATACAGGTATTCATATTAAATGATTTCTAGTTCACAGTTGCATTGAACATTACTCACCGACAAGGCGTACCGGTCCTGACAATAACTCACAAATGAGGTAGAAAAAAAAAGGACTGTGCCTTGTGGCACACTGCGCATGCTCCTACGCACGCGGTCTGGGAGTGCACTTAACACGTATCACGCATGACAATGAATTAACAGCAACGGCTGCTGGAAAGTTCTACACCTCCCACTTGGTCTACTGATTCTTGAATCCAAGTAGGCCACTATAACTAGCTCAAACAAGTAAACTTTTAATTATGAACTTTACCTATATAATCATGCACATAATGATACATTCTTAGATATGAATTACATGTCAATATTAACTGAACTGTAAGTTCAAGGTACTTTAATGTCCATAAACAACATGCTATGTCCTTGACGACATTGTCACATCCTTCACCGAAACACCCCACCAGCCTCCTAATGTCCATGTGGAGGATGGTGGAGGGGGGGTCTTGATCCTTTACCGAAACACACCACATGGAGGGGATCCATAACCGAAACACACCATGTGGCGGGGACCTTACACTTGTTCCTCCACTGGTAATAGAACCACCAGCCTCCTAACGTCCCTGTGGAGGATGGTGGATGGGAAGTTCTCCACACTTTGGCTTCTCTTAGACTGTCCGCTGGTAACTGGGCAGCTTTGGCATGTCCTCACCTTTGCATCTCGTACTACACCCTTCGCGTCAGGGCAGGCCTCCAGTACTCGACCCAGCCTGAACCGGCCCCTCAGCGCATTCTGGTCAGCTAACCACACCAGGTCTCCTGCTGCGACGTTTCTGGCAGGCGCGTGCCACTTCTGGCGGACGAAGAGACCTGGACCCGCCAGTTGACTCCACCGCTTCCAGAACTTGTCGACCTCGATCTGGACCGCTCTCAAACGTACGACAGGGTAAGTAGGATACTCGAACCCTCGCGTGTCCCCGCTGGGTCCTGCGCGCCCAAGCAGAAGTGTGTTGGGAGTTATGACTTCCACAGTTTCGTCTTGTACTTGGGCCTTAGCTCCAATTGGTCTCTCGTTTGACAGGTTAGCTGCCAGATAGAGCAGGGTCTGGAACTCCAACGTTGTTAGGTTACCTTCTTCGCCAACGCTGCTTAACGCTCTCTTGAGCACATGGACTGCCGCTTCTGCAGCTCCATTTCGGTGGGGAGAGTCTGCTGGATGAAACACCCACGTCCAGTCAGTTCCTGCAGCTGCTGCTTTCTTCTGGACACGATCCATATCGATACTACCAAGAAACTCATAAAGGTCCTGCAATACCGGCTTGGCGCCCACAAAGTTAGTCCCTTGATCCGACCAAAGCTTTCTTGGGTGACCTCTGAGAGCCGTGAAGCGATGGTACGCTTTCAGGAATCCTTCTGTCGACAAGTCTTCCACAATGTCGGCATGCACTGCCCTCGAAGCCATACAGCTGAACACCACACCCCAGACTTTCATCTTTGTCCGTCGTTTCACGGTGTCTCTGACAAAGTAGGGGCCAAAGAGGTCAAGTGTCGTAAACTCAAAGGGTGCCGCTGGTTTGGTTCGTTCGAGGGGAAGCTCACTCATCACCTGTCTGCATATCCTCGCTTTGGTCCTTCGACAGTGCATACAGGCGTCAATAACATTTCTGGCGATCCTCGGTCCCTGCACAACCCATGCTTTAGACCTCACCCGGAGGAGTGTCCCAGCAACACCTTCGTGGTTAGCTTCATGGGCCTCTCGGGTGAGAAGGGTACTAATCCACGCTTTGTAGGGAACCAGGGGCACACCGGTCTCTCCCTGCGCAATGGTCTGGACTCTGCCATAGCATCGCAGGAGCCCTGAAGCTTCATCTCTTCTGACAACGAGCCTCTCTATTGTCGATACAGGAAATGTAACTCCCTTCTGGGCAGCTAGGCACAGGTCTAGGAAAGCAGTTTCGAGTTCTTGCACTGTCAGCACCGCCTCCCACTTTGATGTTATAGGGGTTCTCCCAATGCAGGCCAACCACTTCTTCACAGCTCTACGAACATAACCGACTACTCCACAGAGTTTAGCGAGAGAACTGTACCTTGTTGGATCCACTTGGGCTATGAGCAAGGCTCCCCACAGCACCTCTGCTTGCTTGGCCTCATCTGAGGTCAATTTCACTCCATCACTTGAGGACTCTGGAGACTTGCTAGCTTCACCTGTGACCACTGGAACCTCACCACCAGGTCCGTCAGCATTCAACAGCTCCTTCGCTTGAGCTCTGGTGAGGACTGCCGAAAACGCTTTTCTCTGGAGTTTAACTACCATCTCTCTGGCGTTAGCTGCCACTTCTGAAGCGGACTTCATGGGCCAATCTTCGACCGGACAAGACAGGAAACTAGGACCCTTCTGCCACACAGAGTTTTCATCCAACTGTTCAGGAGAGCATCCCCTTGTGACTAGATCAGCGATGTTGACTTCTCCTGGGATCCACCACCAGTCAGTTACGGGCCCAGCTTTCTGAATCTCTCCGATTCGGTTCGCGAAGAATGTCTGGAATCCGTAGCTCTCCCTCTGGATAGCTCCTAGCACCGTCTGACTGTCAATGAAGTGAAACCACTTCTCCACGTCCAGTCGCCCATGCTTCAACACGTACCCTTTTAGGCGTGTGGCAAATACAGCCCCACAGACCTCAGCCTTGACCGCGTCACCTTTCTGATCGAGCGGAGTT
Organism: Trachurus japonicus; assembly: GCF_045865225.1. NCBI lineage: Eukaryota > Metazoa > Chordata > Actinopteri > Carangiformes > Carangidae > Trachurus > Trachurus japonicus. The sequence goes on along the minus strand of NC_140919.1, from coordinate 13,520,082 downwards.
AACTTGGCTTTCGACTCCACGAGCCTGACGACCACACCATCTGACGTCTCCCATCGCAAGTACAGTACAGCACCATAGGACTCACAGCTCCCGTCAGAAAACGTGATGCCCCAAGGCTTACCCCTCCAGCCGGAGGGCGTGAGACTTCGGAGGAACCTGATGCTGCTCAGACGAGCGTACTCCTTAAACAGTTCGATTGCTTTCCCTCGGAGCTCGTCAGAAAGAGGTTCATCCCAGGTGTCCTTTGTGAGCTTGCCAGCTTCCTGGAAGGCTCTTCTCACAAGAATCACTCCTTTTTGTTTCACAGGTGACGCTAGACCGATTGGGTCGTACAGACCAGCGATCTGGCTCAGTAGGACACGGCGAGTCAGTGGGTTTGGTGTCTTTACTCCCACTTCTTCTTCTGTGAGGTCAACCTCTGTTCTCATCTTCTTCTTCCTTCTGGAGAAGTTAATGGAGACCATCACGAAGAGTCTGTCCTCTTGCACGAGGTAGCCAACCCCTAAGGCTTTGTTATCCTCTTCCCTTAGCTGGTTGGGCAATACTAGAGTCAGCGGCTTGGACTCTGTCTCCTCCTGCCTCCCACTATAACCGGACCGGACCCAGGGTTTAAGGTAGAAGCCTCCTGCTCTCAGTATCTTCTCCACTCCCTCTAGGATCTTGTCTAGACACTGTGGGTCATTGTGAGACGTGAGGAGGTCATCGACGTAGGAGTCTTCCTCGATGACTCTTCTTTCCTCCTCCATGTCAGAGAACTGGGGTAACTTGGCAGTCTCTCGCATGGCTACCTGCGCGATGCACCCCGCCGGTTTGTCTCCCATGTTCACTCTCACGACAGCGTAGTCCTCAATCTCATCTGTTGGTGAGTCTCTCCACAAGAATCGATGCACATGGACCTCTTGTTCCTCCAGCCATACGGAATTGTACATCTTGGTGATGTCTCCGATGGCTGCGTGCTCTCCTTCCCGGAACCTGAGAAGCACCGCCCTGATGGGATTAAGAACGTCTGGGCCTTTGTGTAAGATGCTGTTCATACTCACCCCTCTGTACTCTTGGCTGCTATTCCAGACGAGGCGCACTGGTGTAGTCACTGAGTGGGGGTTTGGTGCGGTTAGATGGCTCACCCACCACACGGCACCTTTCCAGCCGTCCATTACGTCCTTGGTGAGCTTAACAGCAGCTCCCCTCCCCACCATCTCGTGGACTTGCCTCATGTAGGCCTCCTTCCACATGGGGTCTTTCATGAGCCGCTTCTCGGCCCTCAAGAACGTTGCTTCCACAGCCTTTCGGTTGTTGGGAAGAGAGGCTGGGTCTTCCTTCCAAGGATACTTCGCATCCCAGTGCGGCTTGTTGCTGTGAGCGTCACTTTCCCGGTAGGTCAGGCCTGCTCGTATTATCTCCAACTCCTTCTCGTCGGCCAGCGACATCTCCTTTCCTCCCGGTGGGCACTTGCCACAGCGACACCCTCCGCAGGCGGGGTTGCAGGCAGCTCCGATGCTATCCCACTTTAGCCACTCAAGAACCTCCTTATTGCAAGCTGCTGTCGTCCGAACTTCCAGGCAGCTTTCTTGTTCCTGGTGGTTTTCTGTCTTTCCCGCAAAGTGTTCTTCAACCTTAATGGCTACTGTCTTCATGGAGTGAGCGAAATGCGTCTTTGAGCGCCAGGTGGTTACCTCAGCTTCTTCGAAAAGATCTGGATGCACACCACTCACGGTTTTGCCCAGAGGACCATCCCATAGCACCAGGTCACCAGCTCTTTGCAGTCTTTGTGGGGCTAATCTGCCTTCTCGAGTACTGATCAGTAGATCTATCTTCTCTGGACGGGACAGTTCTCCTGGCTTCACCCCCGGGAAGAACTGCTCCAACCGCTCTGATGTCACCACTCGATCCACTTTGGCGATGTTCTCCATCCCGTAGCAGATCATCTCATGGAGCTTTAAGGTCCCTCGTGAAGTCCACACCTTTATTGTCACAAGATACCTTTTTGTGTCAACTTTCACATTCATCGTGCCAACACCATACACAACAAGCGTGATCGGTACACCGGTCAGTCCGAGTCTCTCCGCAGCTTGATGTGTGATGTAATTAGTGTCTGAGGCGAGATCGACCAAGGCTCCAAGACTGTCTCCTCTCTTCGTTGTGACAGGTACGAGCATCATGAGAACTGGATGCTCCTTTAAGCCGCTCTGTTCTATCAGATCCTTGCCAGTAGACACTCTTGACGTCGCCCTGTTTGTACAGGCTCTGCGGACAGCTTCCAGCTGGTGGGGAGTCAGTCCTAACTCGGCGAACACAGCCTCTTGCTCCTCTGTTGGACCATGATGTCCCTTCTTTTCCTCTGCTTTGTTCTCCCTCTTAGCAGCATCCCTCCTCGTTGGTGCTTTAGTGCAGAGGAAGTAGTGGTGGTCCGCTGGAGTGTCACCTTTCCTACACTCTTCCTTGCGACAGAGGAACTTTGGAGTACAGGTGCCGTCAACTCTGTGAACATCCAGACACTTTGTGCATGCTCTTGCCTTTTTCACATGTGCTTTCTTCTCTGGAACGGTGGCTTTCCTGAAAACTTTACAGCGAAACAGTTTTCCTCCATGTTCTTCATCACCACACACAGCACATGGTAACAGCGGGGAATCTCTCTTAATTTCACTCGCTGTAGTCTTTGTGAACGACTTCTTTTCCCTCCTTCTGTCACTTGGTTTCTCCCGGTAGCTTGGTCTTTCAGGAGCGTTAGCCGACCATGGCTTGCTGGGTAGCAGCTGTCCCAACCTCACGAGTAACGACTTTTGGTCCTCCAGGAACAGTAAGAGCCTGTCGAAACGGTTTCCTGGATGGACATTGTTACCGGGGTTTCGTACACACATCAACCACTCTCTTTTCATGACATCAGGGAGTTTGCTTTCTAGAGACCTAATTACCAGTTGGTTCTGCAAGGCGTCTACACATCCCAGGTCCGTGAGATCCAATGCTGCCCTCTCCACTGCTAAGATTAACTCCAACGTCTCACGTGGCTGGTGGTTCTTAACAGCAGGCCGGGACTGTAGCTCCATCACGATCTCTTCGGCTGTTTGCGCTTTGTCACCATAATGGTTCTCTAGTTCTCTAAAGATATCGTTTGCATCTCTGCAACGCAACAGTCTGAGTTCACTTTTTACAGTCTCATCTATGCTGTCTAGCAAATGAAGTTTCTTACATTCACGTGATCCTGAAGGTTCCGCTTGTGCCTGGATACTCTCCCATTCAGTCTTCCAACGCCAATAGTCCCTCCTATCCCCGGAGAACTTAGGCAAGCTAATGGGTGTGAGTCTTATTTTAGGTCGCGCCCACTGGTAGCTGTTATCTCCTCCGGCGTACGCACCAGAACCGCTATGTGGCCCGTCGCTCCCTTGCCCCATGCTGAGATCGGCGGGTGGAGCTACGTGAGTGCTCAGCAGTTGTGGCGTGCTAGAGAGGGTTGGAGGTAGAGCAAAACCAACACTGAGTCCACTGTCCAATTGTCCTGATTGCAGGTTGGGCTGAAACGACCGTTGGGGAGTGCTGAGTATGGCAGGTGCTGCGTAGCTGCTTGGTGGGGGATTACTGATCGTGACGACTTGAGGAGCGCTGGTAATGATGCTTGCTCTGTCAGTGGAAATGAACGGAGGAGGGCTTACAGTTCCCTGCCCGTCACTGGGCGAGGTAACAACAGCAGGCTGGGTGTTATCAGGTGGGGTAGCGGTAGCAAGGGTTACTGGTAGGGTAACAGTGATGTCATCAACGGCTGTAAGACTGTCGCTAACACCGACCGCGTTATCACCCCCAACATCTTCATCCTCTTCCTCGCCGTTGTTATGGTCTGTACTGCGCCTCTTCATTTCCTCTGTGTCCCGTCGGCATGTCCACTCGTCCATCAGTTGCTCCTTGTCCTCTTTCAATGACAGAAAGAGTGTCCATTTATCTTTTCCATGTGGTCGATAGTCTCTCCAGGTATACACAGTGTTTCTGAGCTCATGGAGTTTTCTATCCAGTTTACCACTTTCAACCCCTTGCTGTGTCCATGGCACTACTTTGTCTTTCCAGAGTGCCTCAGCCCGACCAAAAGCCGACTGGAACTGTGCGACAAGAGCATCTATGTCTGGCGCTGCATACTTTGACCACAGTATCTCCATAACCATGGTTTCACCTTCAAAGAACTTTTGCTCACTAGCGTCTCTCCTTGTTAGAGCGTCCTGTGATTCACTGTCGTCGCCTGTTGGATCCATCTGCTCCAGTGCTTCGATGTATTCATTACTGGCATCAAGGAGTTTATCGTAATCGTCTCTCAATCTTGTTAACTCTTGTGAGAGGTCAACTTCACGTAAACGGCCAGCACTGACACTAAGGCGGTTTATCCGTGTTGTAAAGTTCCGTTGTGCATTTGAACGCTTCTGCTTTAGGCTCTCTATGACTGACTTGTCATCCGCCATTTTGTTTCCCACTCAGGAATCACTAGAATCACTTTAACAGCAAAAAGAATCGTTTGATCCGCAAAAAGAATCGTTCGATTCGGTTCGATTCGCAAAAAGAATCGTTCGTCCAAATGAACGGCTCAGTTCGAAAGATCCGTCCGAACGAACAATTCGTCCGGAACGGCACACAAACGTTGCGTCTTTTACCGGCTGTTATGGCTGGAAGCCTTGTTGCACACACTTTACAGTCCTGTTAGCGGCGTCTTGTAGCAATGTTTGATCACAATATCACAGTCTCTGTGGCTATTTAGTAGCAACTTTAGCCTCCTTTAGCATAGCAAGTTAGCACGAAGTAGCACTCAGAAAAAGTCACTTTATCAGCTTTGTAGCTTCTCATACAATCCACACAGCCTTACTTACAGCTGCGGTGATTCTTCCTCACTTTAACGGCCCCGTTAGCTCTCGGCTCCGGCTCGTCCGTTGTAGCGGCGTTGTTTGCGGTCGCGTGCTCACCCGGCTCCGGGTCTCCGGTCCCGGCGCTGGTTCTCAACGATGACCGTCCTCCGCTCGGCGCTGTGTACTCCGTTGCACGGCTCCGACGGCGGTTTACAACTGTCCAGATTTTTACCGAGCTATCTCTTCTCTAGTAAACTCCCCTCTGGAAGGGTATAGCCAGGACAGTACGGCGGAAACAACTCGAGTCTCTTTTCTTTCTTCTTTTATTTATTTCACACACAGTATCCGATGGTTAGCCTGCCTGCTACAGTTAACTTTACACCGTGGGTTAGCTTCTCGACTAGTAGACTAGTTTCGACTGTTTCGACTAGTATGTTGACTAGGTTGTAAACCTAAAATGTAAACACAAACACAAAATGTACTGTAAACATTATACAGGTATTCATATTAAATGATTTCTAGTTCACAGTTGCATTGAACATTACTCACCGACAAGGCGTACCGGTCCTGACAATAACTCACAAATGAGGTAGAAAAAAAAAGGACTGTGCCTTGTGGCACACTGCGCATGCTCCTACGCACGCGGTCTGGGAGTGCACTTAACACGTATCACGCATGACAATGAATTAACAGCAACGGCTGCTGGAAAGTTCTACACTGTCTGTGGTAGTTCTGTTGATATATTGGTTGAGACCTGACTCTGTTCTCCAGAGAGAACCCATCAAATGTGTGAGTCTATAACTCCGCTCCGACTCTGGCCGTCGAGAATCAGAGCGAGCTGAGGGAACATCTCTGTCTGCCCGTCACGTATCCGGCCGGCAGCCGACTCCAAACAAGATCAAATCTGGCACATCTGCAGAGGCAAACTGGCAGCGTTGCTCCTCAACTTAATCACTGCATTTGGCTTCACCACAGAGAGCACAGACTGTCCACATGAATTTGTAGCAATTTTCCACACAGACTTGTTCACCATCGTGACTGTTTCATGTCCATGGCCCTGTTCTTCAAACGTGGGACAGCGTTCACAACACAAGTTCTTTGAATATTGATGATTGATTTGTCGATCCTGATTAAAATTATTTTTAACAGTAAACTATAATCAGTATTCGTATGAGGCCAAATTCTTATTGTGCGATTGCACAGTTGCCTGGGGTTGCCCAGCATGCAACTGATTCAATGCATTCACAGATTCAAATTTCAGTGTTTGAATAAAGGGGGGACAAACCACTTCATCACTGTGTTCTGTTTGTTTATGTCACATCAGGCATCAAAGTGAGAGTGTGTGCAGCTTATGAACACATTCCTGCACACGGTGTATGCAAATCACTGCTTTAACACATGTTTGTTTTCATGTATAATATAGCAAAGTTAACTCTTAAGTGGTTTTTGAAAATGAGATCATGTGTGAAAAATATTCTCTGTGACATAAGCCGGTTGATTTTTTGCTGTTTTGGTGCCTTTTTATTCTCTAGCTCTCCCTATAGTGCATACTTTCACTCCATTCTCACCATCACAATTATTCTGAAGCTGTTTAAAGGGACATTGTGTAACTTCTCCTGTTATCTATTCACGAAAATCGATTATTTGGTTCAAAAGTCTGTTTTTCATTAACCAGTAATCCCCCCCATCAACAAACTGAAGTGTTCCTTTCAGCTCTGAATGAGCCGTTCATATCGTTCATATCTACATGGAGCGGGTAAGCTCGGTGCTGGCTGCCATGTGGTGTCGCCATGTTTTTACGTTCAGTGGTAGCATAATGGTAGGAAACCACGGAAACTCATTGGAGACACCGTAGCTGTCGGCTCAGGTCGAGGTGGCGTCTGTGAAAAGTCACCGCGGTAACGCAGTGAGGAGGAATGGAGCGTTACACTGATGCTGCATTCACCTGCAGTCGGGTAGACGGCCGTCGGTAACAAACCAGATGTCATTTTAGTCACAGAAGTCGAGAGAAAGCCGGTAAAACGTGGGTCAGGTAAACAATACGACATCGCCATGACAACATATTGTCACGTGTATTGTTTTGCCTCATGCTGACGGACCACTTGTTTACATAGAGGCTTGTTTATGCCGTTACGTGCAGCGGCTGTCGTCCGTCTGCCGTCTGCCCAATTTCATGTGAATGCAGCATGAAAAATAGGATTGAGTTGCTTGTGATATACAACCGCAGCGCTAGATGGGAGGAATTCCTACACAATGTGCCTTTAAGGTGCAAATCTTGCATAGTTCCTCGGAGTGCTTCCTATGTGTAGGGCTAAATAAATAACTCAAATGTTTGTCATAGTTTTAATTTGCTTAGAAGCAAAGGAATTTGTCCATCTTCTGTCTGGATTCCTGCACTTTTCTGGCTTTGCTGACTCACATGCTGTAAAGCTCAGCAGTGGAACCAACCCCTTACCTGCAATTACCTTTAAATCAATCCTGACCCAACCTGGTCGTCCATGTTAATGTAAGAATCGTGACCTTACCAGATGTCCAAGAAAAAATATATAATATATAATTGCGTATGCTGAGCTGCTGCTGGGCAGTAAAAACCGAAGGTGTGCACAACTAGGATCAAAATTAATGTTTAAAAAAAAGATAAATAAATGAAAACAACACGCAGAGGCACCCTGCAGGTTTCAGTAAATTAGCTCCACTTACTCTGTATCATTTCACACAGCTGGCACAGTGTGGACACCTTAATTAAAGATTTAAATATTCTGACACCAGGATTTAACTGTTAACTGACCTTGAGAGACACTGCAGAGCTGTTCTGACAGATTCACAGTTTATACAGTGGGATCACTTACAGAGCAGAGGCAGACAAGCAAATCGCCAAGTATAATCGTGTTGAGATTTCAGATTTTTTTTTTTGGTTAATCTATTTATTTTTCTTTTAATTTCCATGTTTGAGGATTGACGCCCCGCTCTGTCAATTTCTCCCACGACAACTCCTGAGCTGTTTCATCTCCTGTCGGAAGTTTAATTCTACTTGTCAAAGCCCCGCACTCGAAAGAAAGAAAGAAAGAAAGAAAGAAAGAAAGAAAGAGTTTTGATTTGGGAACCCACCAACGTGACAGAGCATCAGGGTGTTTTCCTCAACAGGATTACCTGTTTGAATGAAGGATTAATAGAAACTGAATGTGTGAATGTATTTAATGGGTGAACACTTAAGCCAAGCAAATAGGTTTAATCCTGTAATCCTATAATACAACCTCACCTCTGATTTTTATTGACTCTTAAATACAGAAACAAACATCCAGTCATTTATTGGCTCACTGTTACGGGGAGGTTCACACTTTGAGCTCTCCACTGTTTGCTGACAAAGACCATGATGATGTTATAATGTCAATAGATACACTGACTGTACTTTCCTGCAGCAGCAAATTTATTCTTTGCTGGAGCATTTCATGAGTCTGTTCCAGGCAGCAGGTGGTTGTTAGAAACACCTGAGAACACATCACATGTGAAGGGAGCTCGTCACTCTTGCTCTCAGTCTAACTGTCATGTACAGACTGAAGCACGATTCATCCACTGCAGCACAGTCTGCTGCCTCAGTTATTATGGCTTCTGTTTCCTGTGAGGGAAACACACTTAAAATCCAAAAATGAAATGACATGTCACGAAATTTGATCAATAGCCTAACTGAGCAGGATATCCTTTAGTATGCTCATCTTATATTTAAAGGGATACGCCAACATTTTTTTTTTTTTTTATGTGTCATGCCTCACTCCCGAGTCCATGACCAGCAGATAGACATGACTGTGCGTGCAGTAACAAGGGAGAGCCCGTATCGCCCGTGGTTCCAGGGTGCCATTCCGAAGGGCCGCCACTCCGAACGTTTACTTTAATTTGTCGGAATGCCGACCCTTAATTATTTATGGGAAAAGGGTGCCATTACGAACCTGAAAGAAAGGGTGCCATTACGAACCTGAAAAAATCTTGAATGGTGTACGGCACGGAGTAAATAAGCCTAATTGCGGTGGTGGCGTAGTGGTCAGAGCATCTGCTTTTGACGCGGTGGATCAGGGTTCGACTCCCGGGGGAGATACATATTAACTGCGATTTTATTGGCCTCTACCTAACCTTTTTACTAAACTTAACCAACTCCTTTCTACATTGCCTAAACCTAACCAAATCACAGAGCAAGGACATTTATTTTCAGCAGGAGTGCCGCGGCTGCATCAGACCATGGATGTAATGCATCAGACTCGCACCTGGGTGAAACTTTGGAGGCGGAGGGGGAGGGGCCGGTCGGGCGCTGTCCCCGCGGCGCGTCGTGTCAAGCCGGGCAGGAAGTCAAACCACGAGAGAATCCGGTCAATTTTCAAAATAAAACACATTCGGAACGGCGGCCCCTCGGGAAGTTCGAAATGACGGACCTTCGGGAATTTTCGGACTGGCAGACCGTCGGAATGGCGGTCCTTCGGAATGGCGGTCCTTCGGAATGGCGGTCGCCCCCCATCGCCCGTAATTAGCTTAGCTCAAATGCTGGAAGTGTATATGTAGGTAGTGTTAGCCTGCCTCCACCTAAAGTCATCAGATAAACTCTTCAGCAACTCTAAACGGAAACCGCGGCGGGCCGATCTTCGTCTCAGAGCTGACAAAACTCTCCTGTAAGGCATCTTGAGCGGTCAAATGCCGGTAACGGGACGAGATCGGTCAAAACGGAGGGTTCAAGCAAAGATGGTTTATTTTGGTTCAAGCTAGCTACATCGAGGGTAGGTTAGCACAAATTCTATCGTCATGGTTTTCTGTATGTAGAGGGCAACGGTTGTTGTATTTTGTGAAAGTAACTGGAAGTGCGTTGGTCACAACGGCTAGCTTGAGTAGCACTGAAATCGTCCGATACAGCTGGTATTTAGACAAATTAACGACACACTGCTGATCTAAACGGCTACTTTCTCGCCTAAAAATGTTTGAAATGTTGATAAAGTGATATATTTACAGAGTTTAGAAAAAAAAATGAAATCAGCTTCTGACTGCTGATTTCGGCTTGGGTAGGAGGCAGGCTAACACTACCTATACACTTCCAGCGTTTGAGCTGAGATAATTACGAGTGATACGGGCTCTATCTCCCTTGTTACTGCACGCACAGTCGAAAGGATGGTGTCTGTCTGCTTGTCATGGACTCGGGAGTGAGGCAAGACACGGAAAAAAAAAATGTTTGCGTATCCCTTTAAAATCCAAACATGAAATGACATGTCACAAAATCTGATCAATAACTTAACAGGATAATTGCTCATCTTATATTTAAAGTACTACAAAGGAGTATCAATGAGTACAGATGGGCACTGACAAGCAGGTGTCAATAAAAACCTCAGCACATCCAGATGTAAACACACTCCAGCTGTTCTGGTAAGCTGAGTCTTAAATGATCCATGTATTCCTCCTCAGCCAGTCAGTAAGTAAAGTTAAATGCACTGCAGCAACACCAGTAAGGATTATTGTGTCAATTTCATATTGACATTGTTCAACCCGAGTCAGACAATGTTTATGTCTCTAGAGTGGGTGAAATCCTTTCACCAAACAAACCTCAGGCAGCACGAGCCTTTCAGCTGCTGTCGCTGCTTCTTAAAGAGCTTTAATACGAACCAGGGCGGACAAACACCACAGGATGAAGAGCACAACTAAAATAACTTCGAGCAACCTTGGTATCAAGATGTCAGAATAATAAAAATCAAACCAAGCGGCGGCCTGGCATCAACTGTCTGCATCTTACTTCCTGTCTGTCCGTCAGCTGATGCGTGTGACCCCCGGACTCAGTGAACTGTCTCCAGTTAGGTTCACCTTTAACACTAGAACCGCCGTGAGGTCATTTTGACCTCCCTCGCTTCTTAAAATGCATGTAACTCTGTTTGCGTAAAAACCCTATGTCTCCCAGTCGATGACTTATAAAAGTGTTTTCTATATACATCATCTTATGCGTTTTCGCGATTCTAGTATAAAAGAGAACGAAAAAAAGAGTGATTTTACCTAGAACCGCCAAGAGGTCATTTTGACCTCCATTCATTCTAATGCAAAAATGGTATATGGACTGCATTTATATAGCCATATATATTATATAACAAGCCAGACACACAGCTCAAAACACTTTATAGTAATGCTTCACATTCATATACACACACATACTTTACAAAAAATAACAATAGTCGTTGCTAGGCAACCAATATAGACAACTCTTTATTTTTCTATTTTTCGAGCAGTGTGTGTATATAAAAATGTATAAAACTGATTTTCCAATCATTGCAATCTGGGCTAAAGAATGTCCATTTAGTCACTCAGTTTGTCAGTTAGTTAGTTAGATAGTTAGTTATTTAGTTAGTTAGTTATTTTGACCTCATCCCACAACACAACACGAGTTCAGATATTAGAAAGTTGTCAAACAGTTAAAACAGGTGTCAAATAACAGGTGTCAGATAACAAATGAACATTACTCATAAACATTGAACATAACAATGACAGTCCCTTGCTCTCATGAGAAATGGACATGATTTCAGAAATTTTTAACAATTTTGAAAATGTTTATACACACACTGTTCGAAAAATAGAAAAATAAAGAGTCGCCTATATTGGTTGCCTAGCAACGACTATTGTTATTTTTTGTAAAGTATGTGTATATGAATGTGAAGCATTACTATAAAGTGTTTTGAGCTGTGTGTCTGGCTGTCTATATAATGTATAGATAGATATCACATCTTGATGTCGGCTTTCCACTGTTGACACCAGATCAGCTGTCACGTTCTGCCACCAGTGAAGCCCCGCCCACAACATACGTCATCAATGTTTATAAACATAGAAATGGTCTATATAAATGCAGTCCATTTACCATTTTTGCATTAGAATGAATGGAGGTCAAAATGACCTCTTGGCGGTTCTAGGAGTACATGGAATGTTGGCGGTTCTAGTGTTAAATAATAAGAAAACAAAACACCTAATGAGCTGGCTCAGCCCTGTAATTATGCAATTTGTGGGAGTCAGGAGACACGCTAAATAAAATATCTCATTATTACGCTCAAATTGTTTTGAACGACTATGTGCATCTCCATCATACAATCAACTCAAACATTCACTTTCACAGAGGAATGCGTCATAATAGCTGCTCCACGCACAAATGGAGGCTTTCAGGAAAGACACATGATTACATTCATCAAAGCCTAAACGTTCCCTCAGATGTCTCATTCTTCACTGCCACACCTGAATAAGCGTACACTGTACGTGTGTGTTTGAAAACAGCCTCTTAAGCACAGATGATGGATGATTTTATTTACCCTGACTAACACAGTCTTATTTTACATGTTTATATTGTTGGGGATTTCCACCTCGCCAAGGCTGAAATCGCTGAAGCATTACAATCGCTGAAGCAAAACTTTGACAGCAAATGATGTGTTTAAACTTGCAGCCAGGGGAGGAAGCTGCGGAAACTTGACAAAGAAATAAAACAGACAAAAATAAACATGGAGTCCTTGGAGTGCGCACCAACGCTGCCAATCTCATGAACAATCGGAAAAGACATCATGCACCTCTTCATCAACATTGTTTAAGAAGTGAAGTGTTTTCAAGCGTCATTTAATCTCATTAAAACCTGAGAATGTTTATTTTTACTTTAAAAATAGCGCAGAAAAAATATCAGAAAGATTTCCATTTGAGAAATGAAGGAGTGTATTTATCTAAGGATTAAAGGTGAATTTACAGAAATCATGAATGCGTGATACAATTTGACATAGGACTATAAATAATATACCCCTATTTTTATTCTGTATCATGATACATGATATATATCTTGATATTTGAAAAGCCTAAAGCACTTAAAGGGACAACGAGGAGTTTTGGAAAAGCGAAATGTTTTCACACGCGCAAGACGGACTCATGTTTTCATTCATCAAGAATTAAAGTCAGAGGTTCGAAGACGATCAGATACCGTCGTAGTTCCGACCATAAATGGCGATTCGGCGGCGTTATTCTCATGACTCGCTGCAAAACCGAAAGTAAAGAAACGCTGGTCGCCTCGACCAGCATTTCCACCACCACTAATAATAACAAAATAACGATAGAGACAAAACGATATATTTATCGAAAATGGGCCCATTAACAAGTGTGGGTAGCGTAGATTCATCCACATTAATATGAGACTTTTTTATTGTCACGGAACTTTTCGTTCTGCCGACGGAGAAACTCCTCGTTGTCCCTTTAAATGTTTGATTTAACCACTTCAAAAATCATACATTGTATTCATTCTGTCCCTGCAACATTGTGACTTCTAATGGTTTTCTATTGCAACTCTGCAAACAGAAAGGAAAATCACAACCGTGTTAAAAACGACCTTCAAAAAAAGACAGAACCCAAAGCAGCACAAACGTGCTTCATCAAGAAGAAGAAAACATATTTAACCTTAAGCCAGAGCCGGTCCCTGTCTGAACCAATCTTTCTACCCTTTCTTCAATTACTGTACTAACCCTTCACCCCAGATACAAAAACACAGACACTCCACCTACGTCACCACACACACACACACAAGAGTTTTGTGGATGGGCGTAGGAGTGTGTTGTCTGTGAGAGGCCGACAGGAGAGAGCAAGAAAAGCCAAACACTGCAATTTAATGTTCTTGATGTAGTCGTTTACATCCCACATGGAAGAAGCCGAAATACATCGAGTGCATTTATCATTTCATCCACCACTAGTTTACAGTTCATGGAGACACTAAATGTTTTAGACTTTTCACAAGGAAAGTTTACTTTTCATTTTCTTGCTCAACTTAGTGAGGAAAATGAATGTGATGGTGTTTTTCCTAACTCTTGTGCACATGACATTTCATATTTTCATTTAACTATTGGGAGCTCTATAACAAAAAAAAAATTCCCTGGGTATCAGTAAAGTATTTCTAATTTGGATTCTAATGGTAAACCATGGCTGAGACTTTAGCAGCTATTCCTGATAGAGGGACAGAGAAGGTGGAGCAGTGATCAACATGTGAGATGAAAAAGAAGCTTCAGAGCTTATCATGAACTTTATTAAAAAGAAGGTAGATATTCACAATCAATGCCAAATCAGTGTTTCCCACAGACTGTGTATGGTCAGCCCATTTTGTATCTCTCTATGCTCTCCACTGGCTGCGGTTTGAAAAGCCAGCGGCACGGTCGGTCAATATTCAGAGCAACTCCGGTCTGAGCAGACAACAAGTTTAAAGGGATAGTTCACCCAAAATTGAAATTTCACTCATTATCTACTCACCCTCATGTCGACTAAGGGCTGGGAGAAGTTTCAGAGTCCCCCGTGGCTTCTCTAAGTTACAGGGGGTCACGGCGAAGCACTGCATGTCCATATAACAGTTACAAATGGATACCACTTTTCTTCGTAACAAAAAGACAGACCAAAAAACATCCAAATACCTCCATGCTGCTCGTATGTAATGTCCGTCTTGTATTGAAGCCCCAAAATGCTAAAAGTCTATATTTCAAGCTTGTTTTGTATAGCTGAAGCTTCTCGAAGCTTCTCGAAGCTCCTCTTCCCGGTTCATCAAATTTGGACGAACTGGGAAGAGGACAGACCCTGGTTCGTCCACATTTGACGAACCGGGAAGAGGAGCCTCCGCTATAAACAAGCTTGAAATATAGACTTATTTAATTTTTTAGGGCCAAATTCGCATTTTGGGGCTTCAATACAAGACGGACATTACATACGATCAGCATGCAGGTATTTGGATGTTTTTTGGTGTGTCTTTTTGTTACGAAGACAGTTGGTATCCATTTGCAACCGTTATATTGACATGCACTGCTACGCTGAGACCCCCTGTAACTCAACTCAACTCAAATTTCAATTTTAGGTGAACTATCCCTTTAAAGCAGCTCTGCAGAGGGATGAGCATCAGCACTCCCCTCACAGGAAACAATGGTTCAGCCACAGCTTAAAGATTTGTCATGAGCAGGCAGTTTGGGCCGCACGGGTCCAGCGCAGTAGATTAAAAAAAAAGAAAGCGAGGTAAAGAAAGTAAAGTGATTCAAGAAAAAGGGAAAAAAAGAGATAAGTCTGGAGTTTCGCTTAGCAAAAGAGTGAGAGGAGCAGTGTGAGATGCAGAGGGAGGGGTATGTGTGAACTAATGAGAGGAAACTTAGAGGAGGTGAAAAGACTTTTCACAACTCGCACACAAAAGATTAAGTGTGGGGAGTAGTGATGGGAATCTAAACTATAGATGGTTTATTCAACTGTATCGTGTTCCCTATCTCCCCAACAACTCACTTTTTCCAGCAGATGAGAATAAAAGACTCTTATTTTGTACTGAGTGAGGAAAAAAATACACAAAAAGCAGCCGAGGGAGTTTAGTCAGCACATGGAATTCAGCTCTGTTCAATTGATGGCGTCCCTGAGCTTTTAATTAAAAAATAAAAAATAAAAATTCTCATACCAACCTATTCCTGTCAACTGACGGCCATGTCTGTGTAGGTACTGTGGTGACATGGCAGTTGCTGAACAGCTTTCACTTTGCTGTGAGGAAAACCTTCCCTCGGAAGCAAACTGTCAAACATGGACGCCACCATCAAAAGGAAAATGTGGGAGCTTCTTCCAGTAAAACAAGTCAGCAGCTGACTCGACATCTCCCACAAAGTTGGATGTTCTTTCAGCGTTTTAGCACCACAGCTACAGCACAACAGCGTGTTTTTAAAGACCGAACAAAGAAAGCGCTCATCAGCAAACAGAGATCTGTGTGTTTATAATCTCACGGCTAAAACAGAGTGTCTGATTTATCCACAACAGTCATGATGTAAATGGGCCGTTTGATAAAACAAATAGACAGTTAGACCAAACTGTCACCACTAATGCCGGGTATATACTGTAGTTTCTTTCTTTTTTTCTTTTCATTTTCCTACAGTCAAATTGGAACTCATAAGTTTCTGTGAGATCTTGTGTCTGAGGAATTGTCACTCCGAAATTGTCACCGCAAATGACAGGTGTGTGTGGTCTTGGGGTCTGGCTCAATCATCTACAGAGGCGATTTTAGAGTCTGCTGGGGCCCTAAGCAAAAATCCCCAGGGGGCCCTCCAACCAGTGTTTATCACCGTCATTTTATAAATAATCGAACACCAACAAAAAATGTATGAAATTTAAACTTTTTTTATTCAAAATGTCCAGTTATGGTGTAAGCAGGTGACATGTTGTCTTCATGATGGGCAGGTATTGCTGTCTCACTGGAGGTGGACGTTCAACTGATAGGCTATATGACAAAAAAACAAAAGACAGTTTTACTTTAATTGATAATATACCATGCCCTCTAAAGATTCTTTATGACAATATACACTTACAGTTTTCACTGTCAGCACTGGGAGGGGGCACTTTGTCCCTTTGTTTTGCTGCTGTCAGAAAATCAAATAATAATCCTGAGGAGAGATAAGAGAGTGATTTTTAAATGTTTTCCTTGGGCATAGCTTTCATAGCACCAATAGCTTGTTAACTTTTACACTTTCATATTATTATTATAATAATAGGCTACTCACTTCAATACTGTAACATAACTTTACTATGTCACCCTGCTACCTAGCAAGTTAATAGTGTTGTTACTTGCTGCCAAGGAGACCACGTTAAGTTAACTTGCTTTTTTTTTTTTTTTTTTTTGTCACTTAACGACCGTAACCGAGTGGAGCACCAGAACCGCCCGCACCGAGTCCCTCAGTCAGGTGCAGTCCCACTGACTGACTGACTGTAAACGTGAAGTAGCCTGGTCACCGCTGGTCTGAAGCTAACATTAGCTGCTATTCAAGTGTCTCCCAGTTAGACTATTAGCATTTGTTCAACAGTTATTTACTGTTCACGTTACACTCTGCTCCACTTAGGGACTGTTCGTTATTTATCATCAGTGCCACCGGAGGGATTCACAGGACTTTTTTTTTTTTTTACATGACCCCCCTGTCGGAGTCAGTAAATTTTAACATGACCCTGCATTAAGCCTTATCAAAAGATACAAGACCCCCCCCCCCCCCCCAGCCATCGACACGTGACATCGCATCACGTAGCGCGTGACACTACATTATTTCATTTTGACAACCATGTGTGCAACACCTTCTCATCAATCCATGCCATTTATCAGCTAAAACCCAACTCATCAATAACAGAATCGCGATTTTGGACCAGCTCACATTACACAACAAACCATTAACAATTAATCCACACTCAAACCGAAGCAACAATAATGTGAACCGTACTCAACAACAACGTATTATTACAAGGTTTACGACAGATATGACAGACAACTGTGTGTGTGTGTGTGTGTGTGTGTGTGTGTGTGTGTGTGTGTGTGTGTGTGTGTGTGTGTGTAAGAAAGAGAGGGAAAGAGAGAGAAAGTAGATAAAACCAGCTAACTGTTAGCTACCGTAGCTCAGGCGTCGGTCTCCCGTCAGGTAAAAGCTGCTGTTTATTCCTCAAATGTAGTTCATGAAGTTGTACAGTTATCCATCACTGCAGTTGAATTAGCCGCTAAACTGCTGGACGCGAAAACCGAGGGGGCGTCTGTTTGTTTACAATTCACAAAAGCAACGTGAACGGGACGTGCTGCTCAGACTATGTAGAGTTACGCAATGAGGCAGGCAGGCAGCGTAGCCTCTGTACGGTACTGAAGTTAAACTCACTCAGCGATAAAAGACGTGCTAAGCCGCGGGCAGAACCCTTATTGAGTTCTTGGCGAAGCGGTTAGCATCGTCGCCTGCGGTGCGGGAGACCCGGGTTCGAAACCAACACAGGGCAGATCAGGGCAACATAAAATAACGTTGTGATTCGGGGGCCGTTGCTCTCATTGTCATCAGTGCTTGCAGCTTTGAAATGTCCCGTTTTTGTTTTGTTTTTGTTTTCTGCGGGCATTGCAGTGTCCTCCAGATAAAATGTTGAATGACCCCCCCTCACTGACCTTTTTTTTTTAGTGGACCCACCCCTCAACAAAGAATATTATGACATGACCCCCCCCCATTTTCCTCCGGTGGCCCATTCCATAAATAACGAACGGTCCCTTACCACCACTGTCTTGCATTCTTTTTTTACTTCCGCCTCTTTTTTCTTCTCGTCTTGCTCCCAGGTGGACTCTTCTTTTTCCCTCGGCTTCATTAGAAACTCCCAGTGATAAGGTGCATCATACAGGTTGACGTTAGCTGGGATCAAGTCCGGCGGAATGACATGGGGCCCCGTTAGGGGGGTTTCCCACTGAGATGTAATTGCAAATCGACGCTATACGACAATACGGGGAGGGGGGTGCGGTCACTGCGGGTAGCGCATTTTGAGATATTTCTGTCGATAAAACTGCCCTCGAGCCCCGACCCTCGGGGGCCCCCTAATGGCTCGGGGCCCCAAGCAGTTGCCTGCCTTGCCTGTTCACAAACAGCGCCTCTGATCATCTAGTGTAGTGTGGGCAATCAGATGAAACTGTCCTCATGTCTGTGATTTCCCACATTTTTTAAATTGTGAAGATTTGAAAATGGTCTAGTGTGTAACCAGCCTAACAGTTTTCTATCATCATTTTGTAACGAAAAGAAAAAAAAAAAATCCCAAAACACAAAGTGAGATACAGAGGAGTCAGTTTTTACAGCTGTTGTGAAATAAAAGAAGTGATTGGGGATTTTTCAAGGGATTCTCCTGGGGGTGAGTACAGAATGTAGTACTTGTATTGTTACCGACAAAATTCCTATAGTAATCCCAAGTATTGACTCACATAAAACCAAACAGTACCACATTTCGGTAACTGAACACACCCTTGTGTCTTGTGTGAGTGTCTGACATGAACACACAGGTTGGGTTTTTATTTTCAGGCTTATTGAAAACTCTGTTTGTGAACAGAACTTGCACTTTATCTATTTAATCTTGCACTTGCACTTTAGAAGCTGGCACTTTATACCAGACACTTTATAGATCACACGCACTTTATGTATAGGTATGAATGTGTATATGATTGTGAATCACTGTATAATTCTTGTGTATTTCTCTGTCTGTGTTTATTACCTGCCAAGGGACTGCGGATGCAAATTAACAAGCTGCTAACTCTGACGCATTTACATTTGTACACACGTACGGATGTTCATTAATGTGTATTGTCCCTTTTAAATAAAGAAAAAGGAAAAAAGGAAGATCCCTCTTTATACCGGGTTTGCTTGTTTACACTGAACCAGAAGAACAAATATTTAATTACTAAACTAAATAATTGTTAAAGCCCCAGTACGGAGCTTTTAACTGGATACGCAAAGTCTCTGGTTTCTGCTGATGTGTCTCTGTTACCTACAACAGCAAATGAGCCCATCAGTGTGAAGATACGCTATTTCTAAGTAGTCTAATTCTATACCTCTGGAAGGCATGGTCGGGTCGGACCACTGACCAAACGATACGAATAGATACATTACGACGCACACTGCAGATAACTGCTACAGTAAAAAAAAAATTTAAAAAAAAGTTTTCAAATCAAGTCTTGTCTTCTTTCCGACATTTCCAAAACAAATCTACACGCGCCAGCCAGACAAACATCTTCACGACAGTGGGAAATGCAGTTTTCATTCCGGCAAAACACCACCGCTTTCGTCCACAGGGGCCGCCAAAATCAACACTAAATGAAAAGTCTGTACAGGGGCTTCAATTTACCATACAAAAAAAGTGCCAAAAACTGGTTGCATGCATACCGGCATAGTAACCAGATGGTACCGTATCGGTTCAAGTGTGAAAGGCACCCATCCCTAGATTCTCCTATTCTCCTCACAACTTCTTAACCAGCCCTGTCTGAAATGCTGTAGATCCTCCACCACCACAGCTCCAACTCTCCACCACAGACCTGTGAAGTTGTCCCTACGTAGGTGTCCAGCACCAAGACATCTGCATCAGGTCATGTAAGGTACAAAGGTGGAGCCAGCCAACAATCACAGGATCTGAAGAAGAAACTACTACTTCACAACTTTCCATCGGGTTACTAAGGTAAAGTAAAAGCAGAGATGGCACACTGCAGATCATGAAGTCTGTGTGTTCAGAGAAAAGTGTCATCTTTGTGTAAACGTGTGTCACACAACTTTGTCAGATTCACCCTCTGCGTTTCCATCGGTGACCCTGCATGACGACCCAGCTGTGTGTTTTCCTCACTTCAGCTGCTTCTCTCTCTCCTGAATCCACAGCGAGCGGCCGATCCATCACCGCGTCGCCTCTGTCAGCGCACCATTACCAAACGTTCACACTTCCTCTCAGAGCTGATGCACTTATACAGTGTGGAGAGCATCATTACTTACCGCTGACACTTAATTACTAAAATAAACAAGAGGGAAGACGAGGAAACCGATCCCCTCTCTCTCCTCCTCCTCCATCCATCCCTCCCTTTCTTTCTTTCTTTCTTTCACTGCTGCTGACAACTCCTAAGTTTCCCACCACACAACAGCTTCTTTCACCTGTATCATCATCACACACGCCCTCTGTCATCCACACACACACTAATCCAACACTCATCACCTGCATAAGGACAGTGCCAAAGAGAATCCAATAGGTCATGACTGATTGATCCAAGCTTACAATGCAAACACCAAGGTTAAAGACAGAAGAGACGTGTGTGAAGATCTGAAGATATTTCAAGTGAATTAGAGTGAACTCAAGTGGTTGACAACTTTTTGGCACAAGACATGTGATCAGTGGTGGACAGTAACAGAGTAAATTTACTTGAGTACTGTACTTAAGTACATATCCAGAGGATTTGTACTTTACTTGAGTATTAGATTTCTTTGGTACTTATTACTCTTACTTGAAAACATTTCCAAGACAAATATTTTTACTTTTCCTCGAGTTCATTTCTAGGAAGGCTGAAAAGTACTCGTTACTTTCAGGTCTGCTCTTTTTTTTTTTCCTGAAATCCTATTGGACACAAGCTGTGTTTGTCAAAGAAGGAAACCCTAACCCCTAAAAGCAGCACATCAGTGCAGCTGGTTTCAAAGAGTTAATTCTCAGAAACAAGAGTTAAAACTCCTTAAATTCATTTAGAAAAAATTATAGTAATTCATGATGTGAAAAATAAGAAATTTACTCTTACTCTTACTTTTACTTAAAGTTAATTTAAAAGCATGTACTTTCGGATACTTAAGTACCTTTAAAAGCAAGTACTTTTTTACTCTTACTCGAGTAACATGTCGACTGAGCTACTTTTACTTGAGTAAATTTTGACCAGTAGTATTTGTACTCTTACTCAAGAACTGGGGTTGAGTACTCTGTCCATCTCTGCATGTGATACTGTGAAACACACACACACACACACACACACACACACACACACACACACACACACACACACACACACACACACACACACACTTCATGCTGAAATAACTGCACCAGAGCAGCTGACAGTCCAACAGCCTCCACATGTTCCTGCTCTACTCTACTACTCCTCTCTGCTCCAAGCTGAACCACCATCACACTCTGCGGCTGCTCTGCTCTGTGTCACACGCTGCTTACTGTACATGCACACTGCTGCCAGCTCAGCACGCACACATACACGCACGCATACACACACACGCACACATGAGTAACTTCAGTGGCAGCAAACAGAGCTGCTCTCTGCTGGAACAGGAACCAGCGCGCGGCTCTGTCCTGCCAGGTGAATCCAGAAAGAGGGACGTCACTTCACTTCACATACCTTTACAACTCGACTCAACAACAAGATGCACAATAAACATCCACAGCAGCTGCAATTTACCCCTCTCAACTCCGGTATTTACTAGAAAAAGAAAAGAAAAAACGCCAGCACATGAAATAAAAAATAAAAATAAAAGGATAGGAAACGATCCCTTGCCTTGAAATCCAAAGAGCAAAGCGACGCCGGGGATCCACACGGTGTGTATCCAGAAGTAATGCATGGTGTCCTTTAACCCAGGTGCAAAAGCTCCCCGCGCTCTCTTCCCGACGAAACTCCGTCTCCGGGTTAATTTCCAGCAGAGAAAAGCAAAGCGCTGCCTGCAGATGGATGGAGCCGAGCCGGAGGAAGAAGGAGAAGAAATCCCAGTCTGCACGGTGCTGGTGAACACAAGAGCTGTGGAGAGACTCTGTCGCTACTTGTTCTGGGCTGGATGCGTTCACGCAGACATCAGCGACCCCTAGCGGCGCTGTTATCCACAGAGAAGAGACTGTGTGAGTCTCTCTCCCTCTCTCTCTCTCTGGTGTGTGTGTGTGTGTGTGTGTGTGTGTGTTTGTCTCTACCAAAGCAGTCCTCACGCCTCAGCTCTGACAGCAGGACTCATCTGAAAAAGTCCAACACATTTCATTCAGCACCACAGCCACGATTTGTCTCATCCGGACTCGGACTCTTTTTCTCTGCCTCTCAGTATAAAGCAGTGAAGAGGAGGAGGAGGAGGAGGAGAATAAGAGAGGGAAGCAATAAGCAAGACAAAAGCATTTGCTGAGATGCCACTTTGTCCCTCTTCTTTTTCACGGTTTTGCAGTGAAACAACTTTTTCCCACATTATATTATTATATGATGTGTGATTCATGGAGGAAACAACACAAACCGGTCTCAAGTAGCTATCCGTATAATGAATAACAACATAAATTGAGGACAAAGGGTGAAGATGACACAGTTCATATGAAAAAATGTGCAAAAGTTAAGAATATTTCTCTCTCCCTCTGACATCTAATTAAACATTTAAAAAAAAGGAAAGTCTTCAGAGTATACAGTGCTTCTAGTGTAACTATAGGGGCTGCTTGGTCCCATATGTACAGTAGTGTACCAATATATGTCAGAGTGCAAAGTGAAGACGGTCTAGTTGGTCTCATTGGAGGAAGCCAGTTATCTGTGTGCATACAAGTGTGGTGTTTTAGCCGAGAAATCCTGACAGCAGATTTATTACATGTAGTTCTCTCAGAGCGGCCAGAGCTGCTGCTTTATTTCTTTTTATTTCTTTTTTCTTTTTTGAATATCCAGTGAGAGCATCAACAGAAGAGCAACTTTTCACTCAAGCTACAGAAAGTACAAACTACTTGACAGATACAAAAGGGCACATGTTTATCCATCAGGTGTTTCCATAATATCCCTGCACGCTGTGGGTTTAACTTTGGGTTTTTTGGATCTTTGCCCTCACACAGTGCAAAGCCACTGCTGCTTGGAGTTAGGTTCTCTGTCATTATATGTGTGTGTGTGTGTGTTTTTTCTGCATTATTCACATTGTCAGTTTTGTTTCCATCTGTGAGGCTTCCACCCACGAGACCTCGAGTTGTGGCACAGGTGGACCGTGTTTGCAGAGTTTATTTACATTCTCCACCTGTTTTCCATCACACCACTCATTTGTATTTTAGGCTCAGAGGAGGAGAAAACTGTTTTCATTATAACACGGCAGCAGCAAGAGAAACAAAGCAAAGGTGAGATGGAATCCCATCAAAACAATCTGATGGAAAATATAGTTGGAGATGGAGGCTGGAGAAGTGAGACGCTGATTCCCAGAGACAAGTCAAATCTGTTTCATGTTGGAGTCCAACTACAGCAGCAAGCCACTGGGCAGGTGGATGAAATGTAAATGATTTCTGCTCGCACGCTGCATGTGTGTGTGTGTATGTGTGACTTCAGCCTATAATTTCACCCCGTCTCCGCCTTTCATACTTCTGCAATCAGAGAAATCACCACTTTAAAACACACGTCCTCCTCATTACATTTCCTCATTAGAGAGAAAATTCTGATTCATGTTACAGAGTGCAGTCCACTCGTGTCTTCTGCTGAACACAAAGTTCAAAGCTCCTGACCTCTGAGAGTCTTGATTCATAATTAATTCGCAGCCCACAGTGCTTCTGTCCTCCAGTAAACCTCTGGATGTCAGTGGCGTCTCAGGCTGGTGTCGGTGTGATTTTGGGGGCTATGAGGAGAAGATGTGGGAACTTTTGAGATTGTGAGGAGTCAATCTGGATTGGGTTTGACAGACGGTCCTTGAACACAACTGCGGCTTGTCTAACTACAGCTACTTGAGGTCAACACTGATCTTTTAAAGTTGTGGTTTTTTCATCAAAGCCCATCATTCCTCATCACTGACTCCACTGTCGCAGGGCGTGGACACTACAGATGTGTTTCTCCTTGCTATAGAACAGCTGCTTGTCTCCACCTGCCAGAGGGGGAGGCTTCAGAGTGAAGGTATAATACATTCACACTGCATTTTTTTTTTTTTCATCATAGTGAATTATTAAATTTGCTGTTGGGAAGGTCAGCGTGTTAACAAAGTCACAGAGATTCTTCCTTTTTTTTGCATCGCGATGACCCAGACTCCTGTCAGTTACTATAACAAGAAGAAAGTCTCAAAGTGCGGCACCGACCCATCCATCAAGTATCAGGATACAGCTCAGAGAAGATGTGTATTGATCCGAACGTCTAAATATGACACCGCATTACGCGGCTCTGCCTCCACTCCGAGCTGTGACCTCCAGCAGTGGATCATTTACAGCAAAGTTGCAGACTCTCTGTGATACTTGTTCTCCGATGCTAATGACTCTTGGAGCTCTAGTTTCCTCTGCTGTTGGTCTCTGTCCTGAATAAAGCAGCTCCCTCTGTCTATTTCTAGTGACTCCATCCCAGTGGTTTCCATCACCGCAGACCCCCAGCTGATTACCTGTGACTGTGCTGAGAGCATTGATTTATGACTGTTTTGCTCTTATTATTCTTCAGCCCTGTGCTGCAGCGCTGCAGCTCTCCGCTGACACGCAGAACCCGTGAAAGCTTCTCTAAAGACCTGGTTTTAACAACACGTTGCCTCTGACAGAGTCAAATGACTGTAGCACAGAGCAGCGCTTTCTGGCTCCCATGCAGATGAAAAGTGTGTTGGTCTGTGTCACCGGGCCTTTATTCCGCAGAGGGAGCTCGATCTCATTGTTAACAGAGACAGCCTGGAGCCGAGATCCACGGAAATGAAATGAAAATTATTAAAAATTAATTAAGAATGGACACAAAACGGCAATTTAGAAGATTCTTCTTTACACCTGACTTCCTCTCTATTGCAGCAGCAGCAGCTCCTCTGCTGTGAACAGAGTCACCAGCTGCCGTGTCTGCTCATGGAGGAATCAGAGGAAGGAAGGAAGGAAAGATGATCGACAGCCAGTTCAAACCGAACAATTGGATCGTTTTTGGGGACCGCTGGTGTCAGTGTTCAGCCATCTGGAACAACAACAACAGCTAATGAATGAAAGACATTCACCGAGGTGATGGATGATCAATCTAAAACTGCAATTAGGAAGAAATGTAGCTACAATAAAAACTGTCAGTCGCATTGATTTGTGTGATCAAAAGAGACAAAATTAATGTCACTGCACTGTCGACTTCCCCAATAGTCTCTCTCTCTTCTCTCTCTCCGTTTAAATCACAAACTGAGATTGCTTTATCATAATACAATGGAGGAAAAGTCTCACTAAACCACAAAATACAGACAAAGAGACATCATGACTCTCTGACACTGTTTGGTGGAGGAAGTTTCTCAAGTTTGGGCACAACACAGACATCATCTTTGAGGAAAGCTGTAGATGTAGTGAGGAAAGAGTCTGACTATTTGTTTTTTTACGTGTAACTTTTGTAGTTTTTTACTGTATTTCACTCTGACAACATTGACATCAACTCAATTAATGACACTATGGTAAATAATCTTTTCTTTTCTTTTTTTTCATAGCATGTTTTATTTTCCTTTGGTTTGAATAACATTAGTCAGAAGCTTTTATGTTATTGTGGCATACAAATATGTATGAAAACAGCATGACAAGCTTAAAGGTACATTGTGTAGGAACTACTCATTACTCATACCATCTAGCGTTGCGGTTGTATATCGCAAGCAACTCAATCGTATTTTTCATGCTGCATTCACATGAAATTGGGCAGACAGCAGACGGACGACAGCCACTGCACGTAACGGCATAAACAAGCCTCTATGTAAACAAGTGGTCCATCAGCACGAGGCAAAACAATACACGTGACAATATGTTGTCATGGCAATGTCGTATTGTTTACCTGACCCACGTTTTACCGGCTTTCTCTCCACTTCTGTGACTAAAATGACATCTGGTTTGTTACCGACGGCCGTCTGCCTGACTGCAGGTGAATGCAGCATCAGTGTAACGCTCCATTCCTCCTCACTGCGTTACCGTGGTGACTTTTCACAGACGCCACCTCGACCTGAGCCGACAGCTCCGGTGTCTCCGCTGAGTTTCCGTGGTTTCCTACCGTCACGCTGCCACTGAACGTAAAAACATGGCGACACCACATGGCAGCCAGCACCGAGCTTACCCGCTCCATGGAGATATGAATGATATGAACGGCTAATTCAGAGCTGAAAGGAACACTTCAGTTTGTTGATGGGGGGGATTACTGATTAATGAAAAACAGACTTTTGAACCAAATAATCGATTTTCGTGAATAGATAACAGGAGAAGTTACACAATGTACCTTTAAGTTATTTTACAAGCTGCTGGAAAACAGTCAATCGGCAGTCGCACACATGTGCATCACTTACATCACTGGGCTCCATGCGGCAGGACTGTTACCATAGAAACGAGTCACTACAGAGGCATCCATGTGTTGCACTGCAAACATTACCAAATTAACAAAGCAAGCAAGATGAAGGCGATAAGTGACCCTATTGTTTCTTAATGAGCCCTTTGTGCACAGTCTTCATTGTGACCTCTGTCTTCCCTCACTGAAGGAAGACAGATAATAAAAGATGCATAAAGAAAAAAAAAACAATTAAAAAGGAGACTAGAATACGGAGCTAGTAAAGGTGAGACGAGAAGCAGCACGTGAGCAACACAGCACATAGATCAGCTGTTATAGTGTGACGTGCGGCAGCTTCACGGTCCTTCTCACCCCACTATGGCAGCAGAGGAGGAGGTAAAGGAGGAGCAGCAGCCCAAGTTAATTACAGGCTAATTGTTCTCACACTTGTATGCACTAATTGCTTCACTTTCTTTCCTTTGAATTAATGTTGCTGACTCATAACTAGCAGAGCATTTATCTCTGTATAGCAATCGCTCCGTCTGCATCGAGGCATGTACTGTAACGGGACTGCTTCAGGCAGCTGTGTGTGGAGTCGTCTCCCTCCCCCTCGATCCCGCCCCTGTCTGTCTCATCCACATCCTGGAGGACTTTCTGATCGTCAATAATCCATCCATCCCCCCCTGAATGATGATCCCTCAATTGCTTTCACTCTGAAGTCAGAGGAGGAAATCATGAGATAAACAGTCAAACAGCAGACATGAAGGGCATCATTTCTCACAGCAGGTAGCGGAGCAATATCAAATATAGATAGAAAAGTCAGAAATCTGGCAGCACTGTTAAATGTGGGTGAAGAGACAAGAGGCCGTCCAGTCAATTCCTGCTGCTGAAGGCTGAGGCTCTCTCTCCACGCCGCACTCCTATTCCCAGACGACTCCAGCGCGAGAGAAACAACAGGAGCGTGGGTGGAGAAACGCTGAATATCACCTGACACTTCAAGAAGACACGCAGACGAAACACTTCACACGGAAAAATAAAAGTATCTCTGAATGACAAAGAAAAGAACGAGGGGAGGAGAGACAGTGGGAGGACAGGGAGAGAAAAGAGCACATTCTCTTACAAACCTGATCACACTGGTGACTCAGCGCTGACAGAGAAAAAACACTGAGACAGAGCTGAGATTGAGCAACACAGGAGAGAAACTTCACAATCCAACAGTAATTCATCACGATTACTGAAAACGACCAGATACTTGTCTTGAGTGTTCAGCCAAAGAAAGAGGTTTCTCTTTCTCGCTACCTAGAAACCATGAAAGCAAAGCTGATTCTTCATTTCACATTCATCACGTTTGAATACTGAGTGACATTTTTTGGATGCTTGACAAATCATCTGAAAAAAAGTCACTGAAATATGAAATGTGAAATCTGAAACAACTACACTTCACCATTAAGTCATTGAAATGAACCGGCGCCAAGCACAGTCAGAAATAAAAGCTTCAGAAAATGGCTGAAGGAAATGTAATGTCACTGCCTCAGCACACCTCAGCTCTGCTGCAGACCCAGCAGTGTGTTAATACATCTGTAATGTCACACAGTCGACGCACAGTCAACCCAGGGTGATCAAACAGTGATGGACAATCAATCAAATCTCCAATAACTCTAATGCACTCTGTTGCTTCTTAGTTCAAACATCCTTCTTCAGTCAGTTCGGTTGATGCTCAGGTGATTAACAACATGGCCACTTAAAGGGGAACTGTGCAAGATTTTTACCTTAACTCGCCACATTTTTACAGCTCCAGAGTAATTGTGATGGTTAAATAAATTAATTGTTACAGGGAGAATGGAGGCTCTCTGCCTATTTCTGCCACAAATATACACATCTTAAAGGGATAGTTCACCCAAAATTGAAATATCACTAATTTTCTACTCACCCTCGACTAAGGGCTGGGAGAAGTTTCAGAGTCCTCCGTGCCTTCTCTGAGTTACAGCGGGGGCTCCGTGCAGCATTGCATGTCCATATGACGGTTGCGAACGGAGCTCACTTTTCTTCATCCAAAAAGACACACCAAAAACCATCCAAATACCTCCATAGTGCTCGTCTGTAATGTCCCTCTTGTATTGAAGCCCGGACATGAGAAACCCCCCCCCGTAACTTCAAAAAGGCACGGATGACTCTGAAACTTCTCCCAACCCTTAGTCGACATGAGGGTGAGTAGAAAATGAGTGAAATTTGAATTTTGGGTGAACTATCCCTTTAACGTGCATATGATAAATAATGTTATCAACCGCTCCATTGATTGCTTTCTCGACAGCTTTGTTGAAAACAAATGCACATGGCCGGGAGGAGGGTTTTTGGTCATTTTCTCTCTCTACAAAGCAACTCCTACAGTTTTGGAGTGCAAATTCTCATTGTCACAAAAACTTACCGCTTTACAACCCACCGTTGTAGTATTGTAAAGCATTCCTCTTGTGAGATGAGATCTGGGACACCGGGTTGGA
This sequence comes from Trachurus japonicus, assembly GCF_045865225.1. Classification (NCBI taxonomy): domain Eukaryota; kingdom Metazoa; phylum Chordata; class Actinopteri; order Carangiformes; family Carangidae; genus Trachurus; species Trachurus japonicus. The sequence continues at coordinate 13,491,292 of NC_140919.1, read as the reverse complement.
GGCGCTGATCTTGCAAGGTTGGTTTTCGGCCAAGTGACCCTAGTGGAAGGCAGAGAGCCTTCATTCCCTCCATAACATTTAAACATCTTAATTACTCTGAAGCCTTTTAATTAAGGTACACATCTTGCATAGTTACTCTTTAAGTCTGATCTGAAACACAGCACAAACCCCTGACTGGCAGTGTGTCTCTTCTTCTCTGCAGCCAGTGGCTCAGTGGTCGCCAGCCAACTCCTAAAGTTATTGTGTTTGCTGAATGAGAGGACAGCTGATCTCAGACCTGCTGTGGGACGATCTGTGAGAGGAAAACCGACAGATTGGGTTTATATAATGCAGCATCATGTTCTCAAACAGCTGCAGCGGCGCTAAGGAATAAATGTCAATGGTAGAGATACTCAAAGACTAAAAACAAGCAGTGAAGGGCTTTTTTCTATTGTTATTTTTTTCACAAGCTTTTGAAAAAAGATTAAATGTGTGTGTGACTCTCTACATGACTACAAACAAATGGCAGCTGTAGAAAATGAACCCGTATTTGCTTTCATGTAACCAAACAATGGCTGAATCACCGTGTGGAGGAAATCTACACCCAGGGTAAAAAAAAAAAGACCTGTTGATGGAATTCAAACCAGTAAACGTCTCTGTTGAATGAACTCGTACCTGCTGCATAATCAGACTCATTACAACATCATTCCCTGTACAAGCAGCTGCAGATTGGTGGCATAATATCCGTCACTGCTCAGTTAGGAAGACTAAAGAAGAAGCAGGTGGTGGGAGAAGACAAGAGGAGGAAACGGAGGAAGGTGAGAGAAAAGATGGATAATTATTCTACCTGCTACGGAAGCCTGTTAGTGCCAAAGAAAAGATCCTGAACATACTAAACCAGCTAGTAGTAGATCTCAAAACCCCATCTGCACACACTTTTGAAAAGTAACTAGATAAAATGAATAATGCATGAACGGATTCAAGATGAAGAGAGATGATCACATGATCTGGAGGCGTTAAATACATGTAACAAATCCATGAAGGCTCAGAATGTTTTGGGTAAAATATCACAAAAAGTTGAGACAGATCTGTGTTCATCTAATGCAGCAACAACAGCTTAAAGCAGAAGTAAGCGGAATGTTTGTGTTAATATAAGTCTTAAATAGTTATATCTTCCGACATACAGTGCATAGCGTGTTTGGTCTGAAACACGGGTCTGTCAGTCACTCTGCTCTGCTGTAAGCCGAGGAGAAAACTTTCCTTGTATCCTACAACCTTTATCCAATGAGGAGAGAGAACGGCATAAAGGGGCGGTCCTCTCTGTGTGTGCAGCCAAGGGATGCGCATGAATGTGGTTTAGTTTAGTTTATTTATATATTTCATTAATTTATCGAGCATAAAAACAAAAAATAAAATAAACAATGACAATACTGTAACTCTTGAATGAAAGGGGGCAGAACGAAGCAAACTTATATTGTCTACCCCTTGTGTGTTGACATAGGGACGAGGATGGGGGCTGCTCCGATGACAGGAAGTTAGCCAAAATGACCGGATCGCTTACTTCTGCTTTAATAGCCAAATGACTGAAGGAGACGTGAAGCTTTGTCCCGGTTTGAAGGACAAAAGATGGAGGTCAGTCTGTGTGTTGCTGCGCTGTCTCAGAGTGTGCTGGAGAAGGGACAGAAAAACTGACAGGACACAAGAGAGCAGCTCCAGCCCTCTGGCTCTGCACACAAGACACACTGGCAGGGAGGACAGGTGTCCAGCTGTGGATCAGCTGGACTGGACACACTGAGGGAGACACAGATCCTCCCTCCAGCAGACCAGGAGAACAAACACAGGCTGCACAGCATGAGGTCCTCGTTCAAACTGGGGACTAGAGGACGTCTGAAAGCTATATTGTTCTGAAGCAGTTCCAACTTTGAATCATTGACAAACAACACAGAATAAGGCTCTCTCGATAGAAGTAAAAAAAACAATTTTATCTCCATTAACAAGTCATTAAATGTTAATTTTCTTCGTAATGAACGGCTGTCAGTCAATCCTTTGCGGATACGACGGTGTTGATCAGCTCAGCAGACGTGTTGTGATCTAACAGGATCAGACAGGTGTGGACACGTGCAGGATAAAAACAGCTCAGTTCCAGTGAACGTAGCTGAAGTGGAACTGAGCTCCAGGTACATGCAGACACCTGCTGCTGTGATTTCATCAACACAAACAAATGCATCTTGACTTTCAAGTCTTATAAAAGTTGTTCTTTCTTTATCATAGAAAACAACACGTGAACTCGATGATGATCAAAAACTGCAATTGAAACAGCTGCTGAGCTAAGATGCTAACAAACCTGTCACTATAAAAAACAAGTGAAATCTGTCCTCTGGTGAATAGTGTGTTTTGTTCCGAGTTCCGAGTTTCCGGACAGTTACGCCCCCTGAAGTCAGAATACAAACTTGGAAACTCAGAGATAAATGAATGAATGAATGAAATGTATTGGTCACTCAGAGAGTATAAACTCTGGTCACAACCAAAGGATAGGGGCAGAAGTCTGAGCTTTTCTTACAATACATACCTACGTATACAGTATGTACGCATGATCTGATATCACCAAGTAATTAACAGCCCAGGAGCACTGTTATAACCAACCGGTTAGGTTTAGGGTTAGGGTTAGTCCTGGGCTGTTGTTTACTTGGTGATATCAGATCGTGCGTATATGTACACCTACACAAGCATGTATATTCATTCATGTACACATTCACATGCAGATACAACATACATACATCTATCTTTTCATAAATAGTGATAATTATATTACTCAATGCTCTCCATTGTTTGGTTATCCAAGAGCAAATCTGTAATGTTATTGCAGTGTTTATCAACCTTGGGGTCGGGACCCCACGTGGGGTCGACTGGAATTCAAATGGGGTCGCCTGAAATGTCTCGTAATTGATAAAAAATATAGATAAACATATTTTTCTTAACCAATTACTATTCTTTCTAAAATTATGATTAAAAACACCACACCCAATCTTAAACAACTAAATTCTATACTTTAACCTCTTTGAATATAAATCGAGTTCAAATAAAATGCAGCACATAAAAATATCTGGATTGGCGCATCTCGATTGACGGCTTGCGGGGTCGCCAGAAATTTGTGATGTCAAAATGGGGTCACAAGCCAAAAAAAGGTCTGGAACCACTGTGTTATCGGCTAAGAAAAGGTTTGCTTTCCTTGCTTGTTACCGACTCCCTGTGACACGGTCAACTCAGATAAGGTAAATGGTAAATGGTACACATAAGTGGACCTTGAGTTGAGAGTGAATGTTTTGTCAGTAATCTCTTTCAGGATTCATGTGTCCTGATGGATATTTATACATAATGAAATATGAGGCAAAACACTTATTATTCAGTTATCCACCACTTCAAGCTTCTCCTCCCACCTGAGTGTCCCCGTCCTTTCATCTGTCCCCATCTACAGTATGTGGCCTCACTCCTTCCACACCAATGTGCAGCTTCCTCCAAGGTCTCTCTCTCTCACTCTCCACCTGCATCATTCTCCTTCAGCTTTATTTCTCATGCTGCCTTCCTCTACACACACACAGACTACAGATGCAAATGCATCATTCAGCCAAGATATACACATTAAAGATAAAACACGTCTCCACACGCTCTAGAAATCAAACACATGCTCATATTATACACAGAAGCACACACACACACACACACTCACAGCCTCCTGCAGACTGGACAAACTCTCTGTGTCTGTCACATCACTCGTTGCCACTTTATCCCTCCAAATATAACAGCGGTATAATTGTTTTATGAAATGATTTATCCGTGAAAGGACACATAGTCACATTCTCCGCCTGCTGTGTGGACATATAAGGACTGTGTGAAGTGCGGAGGCAGAGACCGACTTCTCTCTGATTGTTCCCTCTCAGCTGCCTGTCAGTAACTCCTCATAGCAAAGTGTTGGAGGTTAGAGAGCTATTTACTGAGGCCAGAGCTGTTAACAGTCCACATTATGACAAACAGTGTGAAGAGGAGTGTGAGGAAGCAGTTTCTGATTGTTCAATCCTCTCTGGGCAACAGGAACGATGACGCTTGTTTCACTTATTTTCTACGAATTCACCTGCATCCCAGTCATTTCTACCTTCATCATCATCAGGCCTCTTCTTATCACTTTGTGATGTGCAGCCAAATTTAGCTTCGGTACACCTCTGAAGAACCAGATGAATGTTTCTCATTAGCAAACAGTAAAAGTAGCAGAGATGACAGGTGATGAGATGTGGACTCATTTTAGAGATTTTTTTTTTTTTGAAGGTGAATCGGAGCCACGGTGAGAATATTACCCAGTTTGCAGCAGCAGAATAAGAGTGAATACACATATTACTGCAGGCAAAGACAGTACAAAGCCTCATCTACACACACACAGTACACACACATACACACAGTTACCTAAACCATGAAATGATCTCCTCTGCACACTGTGACAAATCGAACTGTGAAACTCCCTCTGACGTCTCAGTGGAACATCAAGTGTTGAAATGTGTAGGAGGTTGCTGTTGTTGGTAGAGTCACAGATGTTAGAGTAACAAATAAAAATCAGATTGGAATCGGTCCTTGTCTGTGTGCGTGTGTATGTGTGTGTGCTTGTATTGTTGGTTATGTAACATGATCCCCGTTTTAAACAGGTGGTGGGAATCTCCTCAAGCCGCCTGTTGTCACTTTACTCCAATCGAACCTGAAGAAGTGGTGAAGTGAGTGACTCTCGAGAGTGTGCCATTTAGCATCCCCGCTAACTCAGGTTGCGATGAGCCCATCCGCAGCTGTACGTATAGTCATCCCGCACACAGAGGAGAAGTGGTGTTACTCCTGACACCCTACAAGGGAAAGCACTGTATGGCTGAATGGGCTCGTCGTAGCTGAGCATTATGCAGATTGCAGTGAGCTGAGCTGACAGGATGAGTGGCTGAGCCAATAAAGTCTGCTCACAGAGCCAAGCCGGTGTGAAATAGTATGAATATAGTATTTTATATGGAAGAATCAAGCTCATAATGCATATTAATTTTAATAACTTAGATATCCCTGGCAGCTTTATAATTAAGTGAGAAATAATGCAATTAAAATTTACAGAAAGGATTCACTTACTCGGTAATTAATACATAAATCTGTGTGTGACTGCGACCGACTGTGTCTGAATAGTCTGAAAACATGAACATCCACAAGTTGTAAACATGGTTAACTTGCCCATCTCTATCACTGTCAGGTCACGTATGACAGGAACACAGTGGCGTATGCGATATTGGGAGCTGCAGCAGATGTTGTTTTGTTTTCCCAGTTCTGTTGCAGAGAGACGATTTTTAGTAACACATTGAGGAACCTCTGAAACGGGAGAGGTCATAGCAGGAAAAACAGCAGCTGGAATGAACAACAGACATGATGGCTGCTGTTAGTGTTTTGGGTTCCACCTGTGATTTTTTTTTACCACTACAACCAGTCAGCATATGTCCTGTGATAAAAGCCCGACAGGGACACAGCTACAGGTTGAAAATTATAGACTAGACCCACTGGGCCTTCATTGACAGCAAATAATACCAGCACAGATAACGCTGCTCACCTCAGCACCAACTCCCAACATTAAAGGGATACACCAACATTTGCCTCACTCCAGAGTCCATGACCAGAAGATAGACACCATCCTTTCGACTGTGTGTGCAGTAAGAGATACGTCTCAGAGCTGACAAAACTCTCCGGTAAGGCATCTTGAGCGGTCAAATGCCGGTAACGGGACGAGATCGGTCAAAACGGAGGGTTCAAGCAAAGACAGTTTATTTTGGTTCAAGCTAGCTACATCGAGGGTAGGTTAGCTTCCTATTTCAAAGTAAAAGCACAAATTCTATCATTATGGTTTTCTGTATGTAAAGGGCAACGGGTGTTTTATTTTGTGAAAGTAACCGGAAGTCCGTTGGTCACAACGGCTAGAATTTGTCCGAACAAAATTGTAAACAGCTGGTATTTAGACAAATTAACGACACACTGCTGATCTAAACGGCTACTTTCTCACCTGAAAATGTTTGAAATGTCGATAAAGTGAAATTTACAGAGTTTAGAGCTCAAATGAAATCAGCTTCTGCCTGCTGATTTCGGCTCGGGTAGGAGGCAGGCTAACACTACCTATACACTTCCAGCGTTTGAGCTAAGCTAATTACGGGCGATACGTGCTCTGCCCGTATCTCCCTTGTTACTGCAAGCACAGTCGAAAGGATGGTGTCTATCTGCTTGTCATGAACTCGGGAGTGAGGCAAGAAATGAAAAAAAAATGTTGGCGTTTCCCTTTAAAACAATTTAACCTTCTTCTTCTCCTCCTCTTCTTTCTCTTTTTGCACTCCTTCACTCTGACCAGTCCCTGCAGTTCTGTCCTGCTGCACGCTGGGTCACACAGTGCTGTAGACGCACCTTGTAACCTCACGGAGCTCCCAGCAGTACAGGATGTCACCGTGCAGCAGACTGGGCCCCAGTTCGCACTCGGAGCAGCAGATCTGCCCTGCTGACAGCAGCAAGAGCTGGAAGATACAAATTAGCTCGACTTCTACTGCTGGAAATATTCACCAGCTCAGCATGAGCACTCGTTAGAGATGAACTCCACTGCTACTTCATTATTACTGAGGAAAAGATGAGGAGCAGAGACGGCAAAGGCAACAAACTGACTGGTGAGTCAATAACATATGAAAGCTGTTAAGTTGTGCACTTTATTCCACTGTAAACACAGTGTATCACACAGGCACAACAGACTACACACAACTTCCAGCCCCCGACCTGAAGGCTTCTCTACAAAATATGAGCATACGTTGATATGGCAGTATGATACCAAAAAGTTTCACACACCCACGGCACAGAGCCACCTGAAAACTGAACTTTTGCAGGAACCAATTTCCAGCTTTTAAAATCCTTTCTCATGTCAGAGTAAGAATCAGTCAGTAACACTAATAATAATGATTGCAGCCAGGTCCTGCACATTCATTAACATGACCACCTTAACAAAAAGTAAGAATACCTGAGATTCTCCTACTTGAATGTGAAATCTCTGCTGTGGAAAAGATACATTTAGTGATTAATTTAAACTAACAGGACTCTCCTACCAACCAGAACATGTCTCTTTATAATAATCAATGCTGTGCTTGGGCCTCTGTGATTGTTCTGGTGATAAAGGAACAACTTGGACATGTCAAGTTTAAGGTGTGGAAGAATATTTGTTTTGATTCTGAGATGCAAAGTTGCTCTTAGACTCCTCCAAGAAGTAGCATCTCGACAAAACAAATGCTTGATGTGAAATGAAAAAAATCAGGATTCAAGAACCTGTGGATGTTAAGGACATGAGATGATGGAAACTGATTCCCCTTTGACAATAAGAAGATCATGAATGGCAGATTCCCTTCGTCAGTCGACTTTTTGATTAAGTCTGATTGGTCAGATGCGTTGACATCTAAGATTCTGAATAAGCAGGGAAGCAGTGAATAAAGATTCACACGAGGAAGAGCAGGAATGATGGATGTAAAGGAATAATCTCATCACAAGATGAATAAATTATTAAATAAACTTACTTGTATTTGCATCATTGTCTCACAGCACAATACAAACTCCTCTATTAGAACAATACAAACAGTGAAGTGCAACTGTATTCACACATATACTCTTTTAGGCTACAATGAGCCATGATGCAGGATAATTTGAATTATCTGTGGCTTTCAGCTGCACATTAAGCAACAACATGGCATGATACAAAAAGAACAGCAGCATAAATATGAATATGAATGAATATATATATGAATAAATATGCAGTGGTTATTCTTGTCCGTGTACACAGAGAAAAAGGAGGAATGAGGTTGTATAAATATCCACTGTGATCTATTCTCACAAGCTTGAAGTCCAGAGCCTTCATGCATAATTATTTACCAGAATTGCGCAGCCTATGGTTCACATCAGCAGCCTCATCTACATAACAGGACACACACTGCTAATTAGAAAGCATACAAGACTGACAACAAATCCCACAACAGGGAGTGAGCTGGCATTCAGCGAGGCACGCCAGGTGTCCAGCAGCACTGTGGCGCTCGCAGCAGGGAGGAGGAAATAATGTCTCCATGCATGAATAAGTCCAGTGGTGGCCTGCGCTTCTCTGCTGTGCAGTCATCACTGTGGTGATTATGCTGCACAACGCTGCAGTCTGGCCAAGAGCATCCTTTACATGATCGAGAGAGCAAAGACGAGGAAAAGGAGGATTGGAGGAGGAAGAGGAGGATTGGAGAAAGCGGCGGAGGAAATGTCTTCTGCTTGTTTTCGCATTGTGCACGGAGGCAGACTCGGTGTGGTTTACATGAAAACAGCAGACAACAAAGAGGATTAAACCAAGCCAGCATTAAATGTTCATCAATCCCTAACTCACCCTGGAAAAACTCTCACTCTCTCTCTCACACACACACACACACACACACACACATGCATACACAGATATATAATCTTTCTCAAACAACACACATAAAATAGGACAGAAGAAGCTGCCCACGGGCCGAGGAGAAAAAGCTGCATTTTGAGCGTTTTCTATTAAACAAGGTACATGCTGGAGCACATCTTAGGTCATCTGGCAAGCTGCAGCTCCACAGACTGGAGCACTAAACCTAAAAGAAGCTTCCCAACACTTCACTCTAATCCCTGAAACAGACCTGTGTGAGATGACCCGAGAGACCCGTCGGGCTCATAAGCTCCGAGCGGGTGTCGGAGGTGTTGCGGAGCCGATATAGCGCTTTGTAAACAAACAAGCAAATGATGGAAGTTATTTCTTAAGTCACACAGAGGCTGATATATATAAGCGGATCTGAGAGCTGCATGGTAGCAACACACGAGAAATACTCCATCACAACACTCTGACAGCCTGAGCAAACAAAATGCATTATTGAGCCTACAGTACAATACTGTATGTATTCTTACTCTGGGGGGGGTGAAGTTTGGAGTGGCAGCTTGTTCAAGTGGATCCTGACTTCAGGATGGTTGCAGGTTCAATTCCCCATGCAGGCAGTGCTCAGTCGTTGCCAGACAAGCTGCCTGGTGCTTAGTTTTGGACCAACAATCAAATCGTCTTTTTTTTTTTTCCCTTGGAGGCCTCAGGGAGCCTCGCTGGCTCCAGGAAAACACAGATCTCCTTTTTTACAGCTCCTTCGCTGTCAACAAACCTCCACAGATTGCAAATAAAATATGGTTAATAAAACCGGCAGAAGAGCAGTTTTATTGCAGACAAAGAAGCGATGATGATTATTATGTGGCCAGACTACTGAGTCTCCTCAGTGCTGAGGAAAGACAATAATACGATACACGAATCACTCCTCCCTCCTATTTAGTTTTACTGTTACACAGACTTTTACACACACACACACACACGCGCGCGCACACACACAGCCACAAGGTAAAATAGCTGAGAGTCATGAGCCTCTCCTTCTCTCATTAACATCAATAAACCCTGTACAAACTTCCACTCATACACCACTGTATGAATATGCAGGGAGTCTCTCAGTCTGTGTCTAAATATTGGATATGAGATGATGTCCGGAGGCCTCGTCCTCCCTGGTGTAACTGAAGTGTAAATGCTCATTGAGCGGCTGTAAATACATGTAATCCTACAGAGCCCTGGGGTGGCAGCATTAGAGATAAAACACACTCTGAATGAAGAGTCCACGTAAAACTGACTACACTTAATGAAACACCGATGCCTGCATTCATTACCGAAAAGCTCGGAGGAGGCACCATGGCTGTGGGACATTTGTACAGAGCAGAGTTACTAATACTGTAATCTCAGGCAAGTTGAGATGATTGAAGACACATTAGCAGTAAATTCCATTAAACATAATTCTATTCCCTCCATCTAATTTACATATTAGTTCTGAGTGTCTTCTAATTCATCTCATTTCCATTATGTGATGCTGTGAATGCCGACTAGAGAACTGTGTTTTAAATGTTTGATGTCATGATGAACAGTTTCATGTTTACTTGCACAGTTTGTACAGTGTTTGTGAGTTGTTCCTACAAACAGATTAATATCAATTGATTAGACTAAAATATTTACGAAAAAGTGAGTTCTGACTTTTTTTCCCAGAATTCTGACTTTTTTGTTGTTGATAAAAAAATTCTCAGAATTGTGACTTTAAACTAGGAATTCTGACTTTAATCTCAGTATTCTGACTTTAAACTAAGAATTCTGACTTTAATCTCAGTATTCTGACATTCAGCTCAGAATTCTGACTTTTTTGTTGTTGTTGTTAAAAAGAAATCTCAGAATTCTGACTTTAATCTCAGTATTCTGACTTTAAACTCAGAATTCTGACCTTTTTGTTGTTTTTTGTTAAAAAGAAATCTCAGAATTCTGACTTTTTTCTCAGAATTCTGAGATCAAAGTCAGAATTCTGAGTTTAAAGTCGGAATTCTGAAAAAACAGTCAGAACTCACTTTTTTGTTTTTCCACAGCGGCCCTAATCCTCTTCGGTAAATATTGAATTACATATATTTTATTTTTCAAATGTGTCTTGAAGGGATGATTTTGGAATGTGGTATTTCATTTCACTTTGGGTTACTCTTCATGATATGGTTTAGCTTGCGACTGGAGCTGATTTATGTCCAGAAAAAGGCCAGTATAACAGTGTGTGCCTTGATCATGCATGAAAAAATATCAGCATTATAAGGAAAGCATATGAGCGTTACCATAACATTGACTTTGTCAGCCCTTATTCAAACATGTTAAAATCTCAAAGTTCCTCCTGAAGTAAAACCTGTGTCCAGACAGATTGCACACAAAAAAAAAAATGGTGGTGGCTTTGCACTGAAGGTCCCCACATCAATACAAACACATGGAAAGAGAGGGAAATGGTATCAGGTTATTTTCTGTGAATACATTACTTTAATTTATAGGAGCTGAAAATGTCTGACTGCACCTGAGGCTTCAACAGTTCTGGTGAAAAACTGGTTTTGCTCCAGGAGGCGAAAGATGAATCGTCAGAATGACAGAATGAAAATGAAAATGTCTGTTCCCTGTCATGACCTGCATGAATCAACATTTTACCGCCGACCTTCCTCCCTGTTCCTCTCTTCTCTGCTTCTGGCCAGTTAGAGTGGTGGATTCAGCTGCGAACAGAGAGAGAACAGAGTTTCTGGAAATAAAACGTTGCTGTTGCGCCCGACTCTGGCTGTCGGTTATGATGGGCGTGAGTGAGCTTAATAATCAATATCACCTAAAATTACAACGTTTAAAAGGACTGTTCACTGTGTTGACACTGTACCAGCAGGATTATGGGTAAACTCTAAGTTGTCTGAAGCATAGATAAATGTTTCCATTATATTTTCTTTGTGAAATCTCCTCTCATCTTCTCTGACAAAATGTTTCATTTTCTTGCTGATTTTATACGAAATCTCACACTGTGACTTCATCCAGTATTTGATTAGATGTAATGTCATTATTCTCTCCCAGAATAAAAATGGATTGAATAATGATAATAATCACATTAGGGGGGAAATTGTTGAAGTGGATCAAATCCTCATTGATGTCCCCATGCACATCTCCCTTCACAGCTGTCACCATGGTAATGAGTGAAAGGGACTGTGTGGCTTCGATTCTGAGTGGATCACACATTTCCCTCCCATGCCCAGTTTTTATGTTCCTCCCATACACACGGAGTGTAGCCGCCGCTCTTTGTAATGAAGCGCCCTTTTCCCCTGATGTTTGTTTCCAAACAGAAATCATTCACGTGTAGCCAATGAATCAGTCTGTTTGTCAAAATTATCACTTGAAAGACTGAAGGAAGGAACGACTGTTCCCACTGAGAGACCTGCACTTACACTACTGCATGTAAGAAAATGAACACTGCTTGATTTAGACGTAAACATGCTCCTACAGGCTCAAATTAGTGTCTCTAAGCCCTAAGTGTGACTGAAAACCACTTTCCAGAGGCAGTATTTGATGAGAGGATTTATTTCTAGCGGGTTTGCAGTGTGTATGTGTGTGTGTATGTGTGTGTGAAAGTTCCACAACAGGTTGAGCTGTATGTGATCTAACACTTCGCAGGATACCAAAGTGATATCAAAACAACATCTCCAAATTAATGTTGCAGAACAGCCATGGGGTGATGTGTACGATCACTCCTCTCTCTCTCTCTCTCTCTCTCTCTCTCTCTGTGTGTCTCTCTCTGTATCTCTCTCTCTCTCTCTCTCTCGGGACGGACCCTGGCTCTCTGCTCTCCCACTGTTCCCATCCTGACCTCTCCAGCTGTGACAGACTGCCTCTTGTCCTTTGCCATGGCTAATGATAGTCAGTTGCCACACTGGTGGGGAATCTTGATGCCAGCCAAGCAGAGTAACCTTTGGCAACGTCGCAGTGTGTGTGTATGTGTGTGTGTGTGTGTGTGGTTGTGAGTGTGGCTTTGTCGGTGTCTAACCTTGGCAGTGGCACACTGAACAGACCGTTGCCAAACAGTGAACAAATAAAGGAGAAAACCTGCATCAATCCCACATTAGTGGCAATAAAGGTGATGCCAAGATGACACCAAACCACAGACAGAGCAAGCAACAGACTTGGGAAGAAGAGCAAGATAGTTAGAACACTCAAGTGTCCATACAAATCACACATCTGATCTCTTCTCCTTCAGACTTTAAAGTTAGGGATGAAACATTTGAGTGTTGAGTAAAATCAGAAGAGTCATTGTGCTGCAACAATGCTGCCAAACAAATGGTGGGAGATGGGCATCAAGGACCTGAGCTTCAAAGACGGAGGGGAACACAACACAGTCTGGTCTCAAACATACTTCAACAGATGATAGAAATAACACAGTATAACATCAGCAGCTGGAAATAAACATGTGCACAGTCACAGACGGCAAAGCTATACCAATTACTATGTCTGTTATCTTACTCATAACAATAATCACCCATGGTCCAGACAGGTATTTCAACTCCACTATTAAATGGAACATGTTGCGGATGTAAAAACATCAGCAATGGACCTGGAAAGAAGTTGAATGACTCAGGCCAACGTGTTCCAGAGTGAGTAACCAACACTGTGAGATGTGTATAGTTTCAGTGACAAGGCGACATGTTGTTTATGCAGCTTGTCTGAGTGGCTGCCTGTTGATTCCAACCTGTCATCAGCATTCATATTGAACAGGAAAGACTGTGTCAGAAAAAAAATACCTTGGCTATTACACAACATGTGTAACTTGAGGCTCTGCAGCATGAGTTTTCCTCCCTGTTGCTGAGCTCACACAGCTTCAGCACCACGGACAGCGCCCGCTCTGAGCACACTGGTCCTGATGGAAAGGCCACAAACCTTAGAACTGTCTTCACTATTTTATCTCACTTAGCTTTAAAGGTCAACGGCCGCGTGGAAATAAAAGAATATTAAGTTTCATCCCTCTAGCTGTTCATGGAGTTGATGGCTTTAATGGCAAAATAAATACAGCCATTACAGCTGTTACTGGGCAAACGCGACAACTATTATTTTTAGGTTCTTCGTCTCCTACTGAACAGCCTCGTGCTGCCATATGTGTATCATGCTGTGAGTATGAATCCTTTTCATCGTGCGCCAATCTATAGTTTTCTCAGGCAACCCTCATTAACAAAACACATTTATACAACTCCATAATGAGGGGAACGTCTCGTTGAATCTGGAGCAGTGGAAGTTCTTCTGACTTCCTCCTCTGGCCTCCTGCCTGCCTGCTGCGGCTCTCTTTGCCTCTTAGTGCGTCACATCCACTTCCTGCAGCCTCTCCTGACTCCACATCTGTGCCACCACAGCAGCCAGCGCATTACGTAGGTGTATATGTGTGTGTGTGTGAGAGAGAGTGTGAGGACAGTAAGGAGAGTGAGAGTGGGTGTTGTTTATGTTCTCAGTGTGAGTCTAATTAAAGTTTCATTCAGTGCAGAGTACTACAGTACAACTCAAGTGCTGAATGCTGAGCATTATTCAGGACCTCTGACAGGAAAGAGGCAAGAAACAACAATGAGAACAGGCAGCTCCATCAGTGCTGCAGGAAAAGGCTTCTGTGAAAGCTTTCAGCGCTACTTTTATTTTCTTTGCATCAGTGTTGCCATTGTTTACACTTCATGACATATAATATATCAATAAAGCCTTGAGATGATGATTTTAATCTAATTAATTCAAGCAAAATGCAAATGGCTTATGTAAAGTCAGTCATAACACCACCCACCATCACCAACACATGCTGTTGTATCGACGTTTTGTTGACTTTACTTTTTTGTTGTAATGGTAATTCTTTATAATAGCATTTATACATCAAGTATCATATAAATCACATACCAGCTACTTATTTTTCAGTAATTCATTAAAATAAAGTTGAGTAAAGTTAAGTAAATGTTTAAGAAACTATTTATATGTGCATTTATGCAGGTATCTTTACAAAAAATGATGGTTTGTGAGTGCATTAATAGATGTTCTACTGTATATAGATTAAAAACTTTTATAAATTACATTTATTAAATGACAAATTAAATAACTAATAATGCTTACTTATGTAGTAACTATGATGTGTTATTGTTATCAATTATCAATTTGTTTTTGGTTTTTTAAAGTGACATTGGTTCAGTCAGATGAATTTGCTGCTGCTCTAAAAGACACAGTTTTGATATTGTATGATGCTGAATAATCTCATTTATTTAGAGTGAGTCACTTTGCATTGTAGTCTGTTAATTCACATTCACTGCCATCTTTCACAGAGACTTCCCCTCTGGCCGTCGGACGACACAGAGACAAAGAGGTGAAGCTCCTATTTACCTGACCACCTGGTCGGGGACACTGATTCACTCCCTCTGCTCAGAGCTGCTGGGACTGTACAGTACATGGTGTTTAAATCAGCTGTCAGACAGCTTTATTTAGCAGTCGAGAGGGTCGGCAGCAGTTAGTGTGAACGGCCGTACAGCCGGGGCAGCAGCAGCAGCCTGAGCAGCTCCCGAGGAGATAAAAACGAGAGGCAGGACGGTGGAGCAGAAATGAGAGGAGGAGGAGGAGGAGGAGGGTCGGCTGTTTGTTGAAGGTCAAGGGTCAGTGTGGAGGGCAGTGACCCTTCAATATGAGAGACTCATGAAACCATTACAGACCTGGAGACGCTCACTAGAGAGATCATTACTTCACTGGGAGGCAACACACACACACAAACACACACACACACACAGCATGCGCTTACTGTTCTCTCTGATTCATTCTATTTCACTCATTAGATTATTGTGAGTTAATGCACCTATCCTTTTCTTGACATCATTATCTCACAGTATGTAATGCTTTGGTAACACTGCTAACAAATATGAAATAAAAAGAAAGACTTGAATGGATGAGAGAGAGAGAGTAGGGTACATTTTGTTTACTTTATGAGTATCAGAGTATCATTAAATACATGATTTTTAATAACAGTGTTAGTATTCAGGGCAAGGATTATACCAGCTCTGATGTTTCATGCAGGATTTAACTCACAAGTAGTATGAATTGCAGTATTAATACATGTTTATAAAACATCTTAGTAACCATTAGTATGTGTCTAAACCATTGCATCTACAAGTGCAGCATAAATGTACATCTAAATAACTATTTAACCATTTACTTGCGCTTGAACCACTGAAGCCTCCTAAAGTTAACTTCTGTGTAAATAGTTTATTTATTATTGCTGGATCTATCATTAATACTGCCATTGACTATTCGTCAAATCAAACAAGTGAGAAATCATTAGAGAGGCTTTGGCCCTGCTGCTGCTGCTGCTGCTGCCAAGCATTCAAATGCTTCAAGGTAACTCAGCCCTTTCCACTAAACTGTTTTCACTTTGCTGAGGGATTCTTATTAAACCAATGTTTTGAATAATCTAAACGTATTATTGACACCAGCAGCGCTTTGATAAACAGCTATTATGTCCAATGGCGCCTCCATATTCAATCTATTCCACTGCAGAAGGAAAATAATCTTTCATTATTCCCCAATAAAAAAAAAGACTGCGGAGCTCAAATCTCAGATTGATCTTTTTGCCCCAACAACATACATGCAAAGTAGGAGTCATTCATTTAATATTCTGCTCTCAGAGATACTAACAACCTTGCAAAAAGCTGCAGACATAAGGAATAAATCATAGAAAGCTCATTTATTGATCGTCTTTGCGCAGCCTGCCACCGTTTTGCTCTTCCACCACATATGTGGAATTACTGCTCATTTTCTCCTCTGCCTCGTCCGACTCCTTCTGTCTCTCACATCACACGTACTATATCATTCAGCAGCTTCTGTTGTCCTTGTAATCAACACGGCCGTGATGAAGGACTCCCTCTGTTCGTGTTCAACAGCAGATAGTGTGTTTATCTGTCAGTGCGCGAGTGTCTTTGCGCCGTCCATGTGGAGAAGTTATCAGAGCGGCTCAGACCAGTTGTTGCCGGTGAAGCCGATAAATGGTGTTTAACTTTCTTCTCTCTGTTTCCTTGTCGGCTAAAACCTTATTAAACGGTAGACACAGACATCGCTCTAGTAACGGGGTGAACCGGGGTTAAAGTGGGCGCAGCGTGCGTCCGGTGCTGCTGGCTCCGAGACATCACACCAACAGACACCACTCACTCCAGACTCAGTGACAGGATGAGACTGGTTTGTGATCAGCTGGAGGATGGAGAAGTGACAGCCAGTCAGATGATGTCAATCATGAAGAAATGAACTGAACTAGGAAGGAGAGAGTCAGTCATTCATCAGATTTTTATGTAAAGTCTGAGACTTTACTTGGACTTGTCCTGCTGTGTTGACTCATGTGTTACATAATGGACTTTTTTTTTTCTCCTCCTCCAAACCACTGTAAAACACTGGAGTTAAATTCATTCATGTCAAACATTCAAAATCTCCTCCAGCCCATACACATGTCTCTCATTTATAAACTCTTGACAGAAAGACAGATTTTCACTGCTGTGGGTTTCAATTATGGAAATCCACTGCTTGTTTTTAATGAAATGTCTGACTCCTAACTCGTGAAATATGTGACTGCTGCTCAGTGCAGGTCAATCTGATGGATGTTGACATCAGTAATTGGTCAGAAATGTTTGCAGCCTGCAGCATGTCTATTTATTTTAACTATTCCTTTGGTCTCCTTGTCATTCTGTGCAACAACTCTAACACATGTCCAGTAAAAATGTCTGTCTCATTCAGATTCTGCGTGTGTGAGAGAGAGAGACTGTGTGTGTGTGTGTGTGTGTGTGTGTGTGTGTTTGAGGATATGTGGAAACAGTGGATTAGCATATGATGATATGTAAATAATACTATGTCAATGTAATCCCCACTATTTGCTGCAGGGACAGGATTTGCATCCATCTGCAGCCAGAAAACTCCTGCAGCTTCTACGCTGACACGGGAAGTTACCAGCTGCAACCGGAATAATAATAACACAGTTGATACTGTGGACAAACACTGACACACTGTAGGTCAGCTGAGAGGCTGAATGAAACAGAATGATTGTTAAAGGGATAGTTCACCCAAAATTGAAATCACAGGGGGTCTCGGCATAGCAGTGAATGTCCATATAACGGTTTCAAATGGATACCAACTGTCTTCGTAACAAAAAGACACACCAAAAAACATCCAAATACCTCCATGCTGCTCGTATGTAATGTCCGTCTTGTATTAAAGCCCCGAAATGTGAAATTGTCCAATTTGAACGAACCGGGAAGAGGAGCTTCCGCTACAAAACAAGCTTGAAATATAGACTTATTTAATTTTCAATACAAGACGGACATTACATACGAGCAGCATGGAGGTATTTGGATGTTTTTTGGTGTGTCTTTTTGTTACAAAGACAGTTGGTATCCGTTTGCAACCGTTATATGGACATGCACTGCTACGCCGAGACCCCCTGTAACTCAGAGAAGCCACGGAGGACTCTGAAACTTCTCAGCCCTTAGTCGACATGAGGGTGAGTAGATAATGAGTGAAATTTCAATTTTGGGTGAACTATCCCTTTAAGGGGGCATGAAGCACCTTATGACTCCTTACAGCAACTGATATGCTTTCATATAGCTTACTGTATTTATATAGTTGGACATGGCATCAGAGTTTTATCCTTGCAGCCTGAGACAAGCACTGTACATACCTAAATGCAAATTATTTGTGGTTCAGACAAGGATTTGTTACAGAAATGCCCTGTAACACATGGACGTAAAGCAGTGAACTATAGGACTGCTTTGTGCGTTTTTAACTTCAGGCAGACAAAAGTTGAACTCGACTCTTTTCTCTCCATCAGTATTTGTCTATCGTTCTCCCTCTGTTTCACAGTGCCCGCTCATTGATTGGCTCCAAAGTTCTCATTAAATGTGGAAGTAAATTAAGTGATTAGGACGGAGCCTGTTGCCGGTCACGGACAAAGTAACACCTGTAGATGGAGGGAAACCAATTCCCAGGAGAGCAGCTGACAAGCAATTTCCTGCCTCCCGCCGAAAGGCCTAAGCGAGGAAAAAGTGAAAAACAACATCTCTTTCTTTCTTTCTTTCTTTCTTTGGAGTGGGCAAATACGAACTGCAGATATTTAAGGGAGCAGCTTTGAGGGGGGAACTCAAGAGGAGAACAAGAAAGAAGAAAGAAACATTCCCACAGAAAACACCGGTATCGATCATTTCGGATAATGTCTCTTGTTCCCCCCTCTGGACCTTCCACCCCCCACTCTGTTCTCTGGCTCTCTCTTATTTCAGCCGGCCTCTCCACCCACCGTCTCCATCCACCTCTTTATCTGTTTCAATCACTTGAGCCTCCCTGCCCACTCATCACACACCAGCCAATATTTAAATCCACTATCACAGCAGCTCCTTGTTGGATTGCCTGCTCTTATCTCTATTTACCTACAGTATGTTGCCTGATACAACTGCGTAGTAACTGGTACAACTGTCTGTGCCTGCCCGTCTGTTTATCAGCCTGGTTTTCTTCACTTTATTTCATTAGTTTCTTCACAGCACCTTCCTGTCGGTGCATACGTCTGGTTCTTCCCTGCCGACGCTGCATATAATCCATCTGTCTGTTGTGTTGCAGTGCATGAACATAAAAAGTCAATTTGTATAGGGTCAATTCACAAAAGAAATGATTATTTGAAAAGTGCTCTGAGATGGAGTCGGTCTAGACCTTCTCTTTATAATAGTGTTTACAGACACCTAAGTATTTTCACCAAGAGCAAGCACTTGGCAACAACAACAAGGGGAAATATTCCCTTTAAGAGGCAGAAACCTTGAGCAGAATCAGACAAAAAGAAGAAAGATGAAGCACGTTGGGAATGTTCAGTGTTTTTTATACACATTAATCTGCGACGGTCGACTCCCAACAGTGTTGACTTGTTGACATTTTCTTTTTCACTATTTTAGAAGTAGTCACTTCACATAGCAGCGTTACAATCTCAATGATATTCAAAGCTATAAAGAGACCTGCTACAGGTCAAAACAACACTGACAGTGAAGAGGACGGAGCACATCACAGCGGACAGAATATACAGCCAACATACATAGACACAGATGAATGGAAAATACTTGAGATGGACTCAAGTGGTCCTACACGTCTGAATCGAGTTCACGTCCATGCCACTGATCCCAAAAACAAGCCCATTCCTCACAGCTGTGTTCTTCTCCAGATGTGTTGTTGCTGAGCTGACAGATGTTCCTTTGATAAAATTCAGCGCAGCATGAATAAAATGTGATGATCAAACCTGGAATCTCCATCCTCATCTGTACGTCAGCTCATTAACACAGTTGGACTGTGGGTGTTTTATAAACATGTTAATAAGATGCAGCTTTGCACCTAAACAGGGACATGAAGGACATGAACATATTTTATTTGATCCTTTTTGTAATAGCCTAAATATTGGAGTCTTGTAGAGTTCTCCCAGTGGGAATGTGAGAATTAATCTAAACTTGACTGCCTGAAATATAAACGGAGAAATATCGAGTTCATTTTCGTCCACATGACCTGAAATTACAGCACTCGATCCTATCGCCTGATCGTCCTGACGTGGGGAAACGCAGCTTCCCGTTCAGCAGTGTGGGACTGTTTTCAGAGCAAACGCTTTGTCACAGCCGGACAAGTTTTCACCCTGGATGAAAGTTAGATTTTTGATGCAGCTTGTGAAGTGGGAGGTTTTCCCAAAGCTTGTTTCCTCTGTGAATGTCTTCACTCTGGGTTTATGCACAGTTTAGTTTAAAGCAGAAGTAAGTGATCCGGTCGTTTTGGCTAACTTCTTGTCAGCAGATGGAGTTAGCAGTCCCCGCCCTCGTCCCTACGTCACCACATTCACGCGCATCCCTTGGCTGCACACACAGAGAGGACCGCCCCTTTATGCCGTTCTTTCTCCTCATTGGATAAAGGTTGTAGGATACAAGGAAAGTTTTCTCCTCGGCTTACAGCAGAGCAGAGTGACTGACAGACCCGTGTTTCAGACCAAACACTCTATATAAGTGATTGCTGTCGGAAGATATAACTATTTAACACTTATATTAACACAAACATTCCGTTTACTTCTGCTTTAATGACAGTCCAAACTTTTACTTCAGAAACTCATGCAAACAAAACTCTACAAGTTCACAGTTGCTTTTACCAGCTCTCCTCCCATCATCCTCTTATCCTGTCCTGGGAATGCCTTGTTTGTCTCTGTGTGTCGCCCTGTGATGGACCGCTGACCTGTCCAGGATTTAGCCCGTCAGCTGGGATTGGTTCCAGCCTGCACTGATAAGCGGTATACCTCCCTGTTTGTGATTACACAAATAATCCTGACTCCAAGCTCTTTAGCTAAGTTTGACTCTTGTCTGCAGGTTAATACTGGCACATTTAATAAGAACTGTTAAAAAAGTATTGCACTTAATTATATTAAAACTATATTTGTAGCATACAAAGGTAATTAACAATATACTTTTACTTTTTGTGCTTAACTTGCAGTATATTTAATATATACTTTTAGAGAGCAACTAAAGTGTATTTTAAAATACAGTATGTGATTAGGTTCATCTTCAATATCCTAAAATTAAACATACTAACAGTATGGCCTTAGGCCTAGTCCACACGAACCCGGGTATTTTTGAAACCAAACTTTTCTGGACCCCGGTTAAAAAAAAATTCGCGTCCACACCACCGGTGTGATAAAAAATAACTCCGTCCACATGAAACCGCAAATCCGTCTTCATGTGCATTCCAAAGCAGTAGGTGGTGATATCACTCCTAACAGGAAAGCAGCTGTAACCTGTACAGAGAGAGTGGAGGCTCAAACAGCTCAAACTGACCGGCACCGCGAGTCCGCGCTACTAACACACCCCGCCCGTAATCTCTTGTTTATGACAGATACGAAAATACACAAATACACACATCGCAACGATAATCCATCGATCCACTGATTGATTCTGAAAGGCTTCATTGAAAACAAATGTACAGGACGGAAGGAAGCAACACAGTGGGGAAGTGACCGCAATTTACAATTTGATAAAAGCCTATTTTAGCCATATCAGCATGGTGGGGTCTGCCCGCTATTCCGACATGTCTCTATTTAGACATCCCGCTATTAGACGACATCCCTCTATCTAGACATGCCGGTAGTCCGACACTTTTTGATACCGCTATTCCGATTTTTTTTTTTTTTTTTTTTTTTTTTACAGCTGCGATACCCAGGCGCGTCTCTCTCTCTTTTCTTTTCAGCATGCCTATCACCGGTTTGATGAGGGAGTGATGTTCTTAATTTCAACAACTCAACTATCAAGTCGCAAACAAAACTAACACACATGATAAACAAACAGAACTATGCTGCAGTTTGTTTGTCAAGTTAACCTGTCACCTTCAGCACCACGGACAGCGGAGAGCTGCATCTGTGAGCGTCTGGGCTCTGGGCTTATGGCCTGGGGCCTCATTTATCAAAACTGTAAGTAAGCAGTGTAAAACTGCTGCTACTAAATGTTTTGCTTAGGCCTACGGAGAAAAGACACCCAAAATATTTACACCTTTTTCAGATCTATCAAACTGTTGTGAATAATAATAGCTATGTTACAAAATGACATGTGCATAACAGAATGTATCAGAAAGAGCAGAACTGAGAGTCACCATGACCTTAAGATAGTTACACACAGAATTTCACTACACATAGATCATGTGACCATAGGCCTGCACATCAGCACACGTCAGAGCTCACATAGACCAATCACAGTAGTACAGGCCTTGCACGCTGGGAGGGACCAAACCCACAGTGTGTAAGACTGAACAGAAACATACACAGATCAGATCATGCTCAGCTCTTCCTGGTAACACTGTTTTTGTTACTGTATGATCTCCGCTCTCTGCAGACTGCGATTAAATACTTCTTTGATTCAACCTTCGCCTCCTCCACTTTGTGTCTTGCCTCCCGACCCGGGGGAGATCCACACGAGCGGATCTCAACAAATGGGGGCTCGTCCGGGATAAAGGGAGAAAAGAACAAGTGGATGGACCATTCGACCTAAAAAAGCTTTTCTTCATGGACAGAGGATAAGGACACAAGCCGGCACATAAAAGGTAAGCAGAAAACCTGTTATAACGAATTCTGCATATTGACTATCACTAGAACTGTGTCCTGTCCAATGTACATGTAAGTAAAGTAGCAAAAGAATCAGAAAAGTATTTTAAAACTTAAAGACAAAGGTAAAGAAAATAGAGACATAAAACAGCAGAAAACTTAAAGACAAAGGTAAAGAAAATAGAGACATAAAACAGCAGACGATAAAACCTTGAGAGTGGCATAACTCCACCTGACGGCCCGACGGGGTCCAGGAGCGGTTGATACCGCGGCTGGGTTGGAGGCCCGGGGGTGAGGTCCCTAAATACTACTTGTTAAATACTGTCTCCTGAGAGTACATTTAACATTTAAACTAGGTTGAAGGCCTTAGTATCTTATGGGAAGATACTTAAATTATCTATTGGTTAAATTATTGCGGTACAGGGTGAAAGGCCCGGGGAGGAAGAACAGGCTTCCAAACCAAGCACGTCTGGCTGTCTAAAATTAAAGGGTGAGAGGCCCGTAAGGAATATCAAATAATTTCTTACAAGCACTTTTGAAACAGGCAAAGTCTGAAATGAGCTCGTGTAAATATGTATAAATGTTGTGTGTAAAAAGTTCTAACTTGTCTGTGTTGTTGGAGTTATTGTGAGCAATATATGGGTGGGGAAGAATAAGACTCTGAGAAACTCGTTGTGTGAATATCCATTTCGCTCAGCGTCAGCAGTGTATGGTCTCAGTGGCGGGGTAACCTAGCGGTGTTAACAAACGCCACCAGTTCACTGTTGTTTAGGGCAGCGAGTGCGTAAAAGCCGCTCTGCAGCCCAGCTGTGCGTCTTGGAGGCTAAAACACCCAGTTGATAAGCGGTGTGGGGTGCGAGTGTAAACTTTGCAAAATCCTTGTGATTAGAACACCCAGAGTGAGACCGGGTCACTATAGAGTGATCTAGAAGCTTGTCTCCTGAGGATTTGCAAGGGGCTAACGCAGCTATCACTTCGTTCCCTGCAAACGTACCAGCTGTGGAGCTCAGAGTCTAGATAAAATATGGATGAAGAATTTGATACAGAAATGAATGACAGTGGTTGGGGTCCCTGGCAGAACCTCTTAGTCCAAATAGACACCACTGCGCCCTCACAAAACAGGGCAGTAGAGATAAGAAGATTGAAAAAGCCAAACAAAAGATGCATACATTAATCACTGATATGGGGAAAACATTGCAACATGAAGAACCTTTACATACTCTCTTAGTAGCTAAAGTAAAAGCAGCAACAGAAAAAAAGAAAGAGGCTGTAGAGCAGGGAAAGACAGCAAATT
The DNA here is from genome assembly GCF_045865225.1 of Trachurus japonicus. NCBI lineage: Eukaryota > Metazoa > Chordata > Actinopteri > Carangiformes > Carangidae > Trachurus > Trachurus japonicus. The sequence continues at coordinate 13,467,460 of NC_140919.1, read as the reverse complement.
GGTTTCACAGGAATGTGTGGAGAAAGGAGGAGGACGCGTGGGAGGAGGAGTGTCGAGGTTGGTCTGAGTTGGCTATCTGCTGGCAAGGGATGAAACATAAACACAGGAGACAAACTCCCTCCAAAATGGTAACTGTATCTGACACCCTCACATGCTCACCTACATGTCCACCTCCATATGCACTAAACCCACCTGGCATGTTTCCCACATATAGGATTGGTAAAGGCACCATGCATGTTATGCCCGTAGGTGGGCCCACATTAGAAGACGAGTTAGATGACGCCGACCAACAACGCACGGGGACGGCCCAGTTATACCCCACTGCTGAGTTGCATGCACACCAGGCCGTACACACTAACCCCTTCACGTCCGCCCATCCACCGGCTGCGCCATTACACACACAGTCGGCTCCGCCCTCCGTCTTTACCTCCGCCTTTAACTCGTCTCCACCGTCCATCACCGCGTCGGCTGCACCCACCGCCGTCTACCCATCATCGATTGCACCCTCCCAGGCGTCATCAGCCGGTTCACAGCCCCCACCGTTTCAAGATAGGGTAGACAGAGCAGGAGTAGAACGAGAGCAGAAGGTGCTATTGGAGGCAGAACAGACAGAACACTATGAAATGCTGATGGAACACGCAGCTAAGCTACAGGCTACGGCTTCAGAGCTGTTAGACAGAGAGGTTGAGGGAGCTAGGCTAAGGACCCCTTCAGGAGCAGCTTCAGGGCAGTTAGCTAGCCAGTGCTCCCCCTCAGTCCGCAGACCAGTCGAGGAACTATCCCCTAATGGTAAGAGGAGTGTTTTGAGGTCACAGCCAGCTCAGGTAAATGCACCTGGTGTACCCCACACAATCACAATGGCAGCCGAAGTCCAGAGAGATGACGACCCTAACGAGTTCGGCATGCTCCTTGAATTAGAAGCTGAATACTCAAAATTAGAAGAGGAATCGGTGAATGACCTCGAGGCCCGTGATTACTTTGAAAAATTACTGACAAAAGACCATCAGAACGTACAACGGGCTAATGAATGCCTTGATGCTCAGTGGTTAGAGCGTCAAGCTGCAAGAAAAAAATTAATGAAGTCCCTGTCCCCCGCCAGAGATAGAATATTGCAATATGTTCCCGATGCCCAGCGCGGCGCTACGCGTTCAGGCATGCTCTATACCCTACCCCCTCCTCCTCATACCATTCTTCCTTTAACCACGGTCCCGGGGAGTCCACAACCAAAATACAAGTCGTTCTCGTTCGGTGATCTTCAGGCTCTGGTCGACAAACTGCCCCCTGTTACAGATGGAGGCAGTTTGTGGCTCAGCAAATTGGACTCCCTGACAGCAGGACAAACATTGGCCTTAGGTGATTTCCGCGCGGTTGCCGGTAGATGCATGACCTTAAGTAACAAACGAGACATAGAAATGGACGCTAAAACCATCGGGCACCAAGACGACTCCCCACTCACAAACCACATAAATAGCATAAGCACAGCTATGCGCGCGCAATTCCCTCTGCCTAACTCTACAGCTATGCCCAAAATTCGTTGGGATCCTAAACAAAATCCACGTCAATTCCTGAACGCCGCTAAAGACATGTGGACGAACCAGACAGGACATTGTCCTAAGGATTCGGGCTCCCAAACTGAGTGGTACCGACAGGCTGTATTGAACGGCCTCCCTGAGTCTGTGCAAAACACCATGAAAAATAACACTGACATGTTAGGATGTGATTCTTCCACGTGGGAGAAGCACCTCGTGCACCACCTCACTATCTTTCAAGATAAAACACAGAAACAGGAGGAAGAACATTCTGACCTCCAAGCTCAGCTACTTAAACTGCAACTAGCCAAGGCCAGGGATGACGTCAATGATAGGAAAAAGAAAAAGGAGCAAGTTAAAGTAATGATGCAGTCAGCACAGGGGCCGGAATGGGATGATCATGTTGTTTTTCCTGACATGAATCCTATTCCCTCGTGGGAGTCACAGCCGCACCGGAGGGGAGGTAATAACATGCGTAGGGGAAGGGGAGGCTCACGGGGTGGGGGCCTGAGAGGAGCTTACAGGGGGAGGTCACAGAGAAGAGACCTTGCTTGTTTCCTATGTGGAGATCCGTCCCACTGGGCGAAGGAATGTCCACAAAACAATGACAACCAGCAAAGGGGCGGCCGTCAGCAGAGGGGAGGCTTTCAAAACAGAGGAGGCAGGGGTAGACATGATCCCCAACCCACCACAGGGGGAGCTACTGGGCAGTTCCCCCAGCTATTCGAAGAGTGACACACCCCACAGAGAAGTCCTGAGCAACACTTAACGGCAGAACCAGTGTTGCCAGTGGCGGTCAATCACGACACGCTGCCATTTCTAGTGGATACAGGTGCTACTGTCTCCACTATACAGACTGTACAAAAGAACTTGCTCTCATCTGAAGTCATCACAGTCATGGGTTTCTCTGGGGTTCCTACTACTCTGCCATATACCAAGCCTCTTACCACGCAGCTGGGGAACCAGACTGTGCTGCACCCCTTCGTGGTCTCTCCTACTGTCCCTTCAAACCTACTGGGCCGAGATTTGTTGACCAGACTGGGAGCTAACATTCTATGCTCCCCTGATGGTCTAACTGTCTCGTTCCCTGATGGTACCCAGATGAACTGCAACAGCACCAACACTGCTCTGTCTGGACAATACCTCATGTCTCCAGTAGTGGACATGGCGGCAGACATCTACTGGGGCTTACTACATAGTGAAACACGAGAGCATGGTGGGATCCTGTCGGCCTACCTACAATGGAAGCCCTGGATAGCCCAGCTACACCCCTACGTGGCCCCCCCTGATCCTCCGCATGTTACATTGTTTTATGATAGACAAAACACAGAGTGGTATGAAGAACAGTTCAGCAGTCAGATAGAGGGTACTGATTGGAGTATAGCCACAGACAGCATCTATGTTGCTCCCATAGGTGTAGTAGCCAGTGTTAACCTACTACCTGCACAGTTACAATGGTACATGATGGAGGATGAGGCAGCACCACATGTCTCCCTCGCTCTCCATCCTGACCACCAAGCTAAAGAATTAGGTTCTATTGTAAAAACTGCAAAACAACAGACGGATTGGAAACAGCTGACGCCACAAATAATGTATTCCTCTACTGCTAAAACATATAAAATACAGGTTTCTTGCACAGATCAGGCACTCATGGAACATGTTCAGATCTCCCGCCATCACGGCCGCGAAAAGACAGATCACCCAGATTCCGCTGCCATGTTGGACTCTCTCCCAAACTCTCTGTGGGCCACTGGTCCCACTGATGTGGGTTTGGTAGACTGCCCACCTGTCACATTTTCTTTGAACACCACGGATCCCATCTGGCTTCCTCAATATCCGCATAAATTACAGGCCAAACTCGGTATTGCAGACACCATTGAGGGGTTGTATAAAAAGGGGGTGTTGATTGACTCACATTCTCAATGGAACACACCCATCTTACCTACGGAAAAGAAAGGTACCGGCAAATATCGGATGGTTCACGACCTGCGTTCCATTAATAGTGCATTACGTACCGCTACGACACCTGTCCCAAACCCCTACGTTGCTCTCACCAATCTTGACCCCCGGCACCAGTGGTTCACCTGCATTGATCTGGCTAATGCCTTTTTCTGTCTTCCTCTAGCTGAAGATTGCAGAGACATCTTCTCATTCACCTATCGCGGTAGACAGCTGACGTACTCGCGTATGCCCCAAGGTTTCGCCCTCTCACCAGGTCTGTTCAATCAAGTGCTCAAAGACATACTGTCAGAATGTGCCCTGCCACCACACACCACCTTAGTGCAGTATGTTGATGACTTGCTATTAGCAGCACCCACGGCAGCTGTGTGCCTCCAAGCTACCAAACAGATCCTACTACTTCTGTCTCAGAAAGGGTTCAAGGTTAGTAAATCTAAGCTGCAGTTAGCCAGAAGAGCCGTCTCTTTCCTAGGCAGACAGATATCTCAGAGTGGCTCCAGTCTCTCCCCTCAACACAGAGATACCATCCTGCACCACCCAAAACCTCGTCTGGTCAAGGAAATGCTTTCTTTCCTTGGCCTCACGGGGTTCAGCAGGAATTACGTCGCTGACTACACCTCTCTCACCACGCCCCTTCGTGACCTCATTCGTGAACATGGCATGCGTAAATTAACAGCTCCACTAACATGGACCACAGAGGCAGACAAAGCCTTCATTGACCTGAAACAAAGGTTATCCACGGCCGCCGAACTCGCGGTTCCCGACTACTCCAGCACTTTCTACCTTGATGTTTCTGGAACACCACACTGTGTTAACGGGGTGTTGTTCCAGAAAAAAGGGGGAGAGAGGAAAGTATTAATGTACATCAGTACGATGCTTGACAACATGGAAAAAAGACATCCACCATGCACGCAGCACGTGGCCGGAATCGCAAAAGTCATTCAAAAAACAGCACACATAGTGATGGACCACCCACTGCATGTGCTAACAACACACAGCGTTGTAGCGTACGTCAATTCCGCCACATTCACACTCACAGCATTGAGACAAAGACGCCTGTCAAAAATCTTAGAAGCACCCAACCTCACATTCACGCATGAAGGCACCAACATGGCAGATCAAATGGGAATAGGTACACCCCACCAGTGTGTAGATAAGGTCCAGAAGGAAGAAAAAGTCAGACCAGACCTACAGGCAGAGCCTCTTACTGAGGCTAGAGAACTGTACACAGATGGTTGCTGCTACAGACATGAGAAGCAAGGATTAATCTCAGCCTATGCAGTAATAGAACAGATAGGACAGAACACACGCACATTGAAAGCAGAAAGAGTCTCAGGACAGCAGTCAGCTCAGAGAGCAGAAATATTGGCAGTTATAGAAGCATTAAAACTAGGAGAAGGACAGGTAGTTAACATCTACACAGACTCAGCATATGCGGTAGGTGCAGTACACCTAGAACTACCACAGTGGCAGAGAGTAGGATACCTCACAGCATCTAACAAACCCATTAAACATGAGGAAGAGATGAAGCAACTTGCGGAAGCTCTATTACTGCCACGGCAGGTGGCAGTAATTAAGTGCAGAGGACATGAGAAGCTAAACACAGCCACAAAGCGCGGAAATGACGCCGCGGACCTAGCAGCCAAACAAGCTGCAGGTTATGTACATAGTATGATGATGATCTGTCCAGAGAAAGACATTGACACAGACACAAATGAACATGCTGAAATCGAACATATAAAAACTGAGCAAAGAAAAGCCTCACCACAAGAGAAATCTATGTGGAAAAGTAGGGGTTGCACAGAAACAGAAGGTTTGTGGCGAGGTCCTGATGGAAGGATCATTTTACCGCCAGGAATCAGAGAAATAGCACTAAAAGAGGCACATGGGGTGGGGCATGTCGGAGCAGCACAGATGGTGAGAAATTTGGAAAATTGGTGGCATCCTTTTATGAAGCAAATGTGTAAATATCATGTAAATACTTGTCCTGAATGTATGATGTACAACGCCAGACCAACGGTCAGACCCCACCCTGGACGTTACCCTCTGGAAACAAAAGCAGGGAGAGAAATTATCATAGATTACACAGATATGATAAACTCGGTTCAAGGTTGTAGATATATGTTAGTATGTGTTGATGCATATACAGGTTGGCCAGAGGTTCTTCCCACAAGGAGGGAAGACAGTAAGACGGTGATAAAGTTCCTCATTAATCAGTACATTCCAAGACATGGTTTTCCGGAACGAATTAGGTCTGACAATGGCACACACTTTAAAAACCATGATCTGCAGAAGGTGGAGGAGGTACTGGGACTCAAACACAAATTTGGGTCTGTATATCATCCCCAGTCACAGGGAAAGGTTGAAAGGATGAATCAGACCCTTAAAAGTAAAATCTGTGCCCAGACCAAGATGAACTGGCTGGATGCACTCCCACTGGCACTTATGTCGGTACGTAGCTCAGTGAATCAGAGTACAAGGTTCACCCCATTCGAGTTATCTACTGGAAGAATGTTTCCAGGGCCACAAACAAAGCTCGTGGGGTTAACTTTGAATGATCAGTCTCTAACCCCAAAACAGTACTTTCATGCTCTGCAGACTCTTGTTTCAGAATACGCAAAGCAGGTTGGTGAAAACACTGGAGGAGAAACAACAACAACTCCCGACTCCGAGTGGGTACTGCTGAAAGTGACCAAGAGAAAGTGGACAGAGCCACGCTGGACAGGTCCGTTCCAGGTAAAGGAGCGCACCTCACACGCCGTTCGGCTGAACGGCAAAGGAGACACGTGGTTCCACTGGAGCCAATGTGCAGCAGCTGAAGCCCCCGCCAGAACCCTGGGGGAAATCCAAGAAACGCTGCGTGAGCAGAACAAAGGAGCAAAGCCCACCGATCAACAAGGGGCAGAATAATCCCCTGGTGGCAAAAGGGTGAGGTAGTCTAACCAATATCCCTAGGGAGGAAGTGAAATAGCGTTCCTCTCCAACAAGTGGTGTGCCAAACCACCAACCAGGATCGTCGAGGCGCTCAGGAGAACATGCCGCTCACCTTCTTCATCATCTGTTGGTTTGTGGTAGTGTTGGTTTTTGCTTGGGGTCTCCACCACCTGTACACCACAGGAACAACTACATTATAATACCTATAGCATTACATCTTGATGGGTACATTTTATCTTCTTGTCATATTTTACCTTACTATGTTTTAAAAGTTCTAGGCATATTGCTAAAGAGTTGTGTGATACACTTTATTGTGTTGAACAGCAGGTTTGAAGCTGTCTCTGGGGTAAACCCACCAGAGATCTTGTAGAGATTCTCAGATCACAGAAAGTATTAAAAGCTTGCCACAATGTTACTGTATGGGAAATATAAACTTCTGTTGGGACTCAGTATTTTCTCATTAGTCATAGTTACGCTGATATTTGCCTTATGCGAATGGTCTACATCACTGCACTCCACTCAAAAAGGGGGACACAATGTTTCCTTTCCCCACAAACGCAGCATCTCCAATGATAACTCGTGTGAACGCACCCATCAAACTGCATATACTGACCTTTCCATGTTTCACGTTTGAGAAGGACGTGTGACTCCTCACTCAAGTCTTCCACACTGTTTTTTGCTATTGTGCCAAAGTAATTAGACGTACATGTAGCCGCACTGCCTTATTTCGTTCATGATAATTATGTTGGTGCTAGCCACCCTCACAGATAGCATGTGCAGCTCTACCAAGGGGTCTGTGATATATCTGAATGGAATAATAAAGTGAATGAGTGTTGATTTTTTGCTTGCAGCTCAGTTTCACAGAGTGCCTTATATGTGGTGTTGGTTTTGAGGTTGTTTGAGATGTTTTTCTATTCGTTTGTGTGATCTCTGTTCAGAGATCAAAAGGGGGATTGTGAATAATAATAGCTATGTTACAAAATGACATGTGCATAACAGAATGTATCAGAAAGAGCAGAACTGAGAGTCACCATGACCTTAAGATAGTTACACACAGAATTTCACTACACATAGATCATGTGACCATAGGCCTGCACATCAGCACACGTCAGAGCTCACATAGACCAATCACAGTAGTACAGGCCTTGCACGCTGGGAGGGACCAAACCCACAGTGTGTAAGACTGAACAGAAACATACACAGATCAGATCATGCTCAGCTCTTCCTGGTAACACTGTTTTTGTTACTGTATGATCTCCGCTCTCTGCAGACTGCGATTAAATACTTCTTTGATTCAACCTTCGCCTCCTCCACTTTGTGTCTTGCCTCCCGACCCGGGGGAGATCCACACGAGTGGATCTCAACACTGTGCATGCACAACTCTCCGCAATTTCTCTTTGATAAATCAAACTGGATACAAGAATGGTGTGCAGTTGTGCACGTGAACACACCTCCGTCCCGGAATGCCTACACAACCATATATGGTCAGCACGTGCATATTAATTAGCCATGTGCGCTCTGAGGAGCAGCAACAAAGTTATTCTCTCTTCAGCTGACTTCAGTGACAGAATAATAACAGTCTCAGTAGCTGCAGATCAGGGGTGCTGCTGCCGGTGTGTTTTTAAACTTGGAGGGTTTGTTTTTTCTTCTCTCTTATAGGCCTATGTATTTGTGTATGAGAAACAGTGTCTCAGATGAAAAAAAAAAATCAGGACAGGTCTATAACGTAGCCTAATCAATCAATGTCGGAAAAGCGGAATGTTTGAAAAATAGTAAAGTGCCCCTACTCCGACAATGAAAAAAAGAATCTCGGAATAGTGGGACGCTTGAAAAATAAAATTAGAAGTCAATGTCGAAATAGCGGCATGTCGGAATAGCAGCATGTAACCACATATGGTGACCACGCGGTTTTGTATTAGTGTCCGCATGTTTAGTGATTATTGATATTCACAGTAGCGTCTGAGTGGTCAGCGCATGGTCAGCGTCGAGAACTTGACGTGCTAGCAACAGTAACTAGGGAGGGCAGGGATTTCTGAAAAATGTCCGGTTTTCCTGTCCACACGTGAAGCTGAAACCGGAGTTTTCGAAAAAGTTCACCCTGGACTCCGGTTACAAAAAACTCCGGTTTCAGGAGCCCAGTTCTGCGGTTACGTGTGGACGAAAGGCCAAACCGTGTAGAGAAACACACGGTTTCAAAAATACCCGGGTTCGTATGGACGGGGCCTAATAATTGGGTTAATTCCTATGTTCCCACATTCTAAGATTTCTTTTCAAAACTACGCCCTATGTTCTCACATTTCCTTTTTTTATCATCAATTTGAGACTGATTTCATCCCCTTTCTCCCCCTTGGTGAGGGAGGGCGGGGAGATGAGGATTCGGTTGGAAACGCCGTTGGTAATCGTTAACATGGAGGGTTTTTTTTTTCCTTCTTCTTCTTCTAACCCCCGGTGACTGAGGACGATGTTTCAGCCGATAGGTATATGGTTTCATTAACAAGTGTTCACGTGAAAAGCTAACTGCCATTAGCACATGAGCTATAGTAATAGTTTTATAAAACACACTCGCTACTTAGCCTACTACATACTGCATAACAGAGAGCTTCCCTCTATATAGTTAGACAGGACGAGGAGAGGAGCAGAGCAGCAGTGGTTTCCTGCACAGCTGCCACTTCATCTGGACTGCTGCTGTCTCCATTCTACTGAACATGGTTACAATCGATTGGTGAGTAATAACTTATAGTAGTATTATCAGTTCTAAACACTGTGTAAACATGTACTGAATTAGAAAGCAGTGCTGCTGAAGAAAACAACATTGGGTTGGAAATTAAGTTTTTTTTCACTAGCTATTCTAAATGCCACTTGTGCAGGTGTACTTTAGTACTCATAAAGTTTGCAAAAAGTTCTTCCAATTTAACATAATATTTACACTTAAAGTGTGCTAAAGTAGTACTCAAGTAGTACTCAATGACTATTTGAGCACACTTAAATACACATTAATGCGACAAAAAAAAGCATACAGCATACTAAATGTGTACTTAGTCTGCAAAAGTATAATTCAAGTAGCCTATAGTATTTTTTCACCTAATGTTAAATCAAGTATTAATCCCTCTGCTTCATTTTCCACAGACGCTGTGATGGAGAAATTCCCAGGTCAGTGAGATCCGAGCTATGCTCCGAAGGAAGTGCAATAATGAGGGCTACGCCAAGGTTAATCTGTGTGTTTTTCCAGTAAATTTACTGCATTCTTTGTTTTATTTTGTTACAAACTGTTATGTTCGTGCAGCATTATTTAATTGCCTGGATACCTTGGTTGAGAGGTTTTGTGTTTTAATATAATGAAACTTGATTTTGTTTTTTTCAATAAATGGAAGTGGATTTCTTACATAGAACTGAGTAGCACACTGTTAGTGTACTAGTGGTACTGGAAATTATGTAGATTGAAGTGCATGATGACAGTATATTTCTGTACCACTAACACAGTGTAGTACTATACAGTAGCAACACCTATTGCACTTCAAATATAATTCTAAACCATACATTATAGTAGAATTATATAATTGAAGTACCTTTTTAATGCTTGTGATATTACTTCACAATAAATGCATTCTTATTAACATAATAGTGCACTTGAAAAGTAATAGTCAGAGAGTACACTTGATGTAAACTTTAAGTATTATACTGTATGTATAGTCTATTGGTATTAATATTATACTTGAAGTTCATACCTTTTTGATGCTTAAATTGTAATATAACTTCACTATAAATGCATCCCTATTAACATAATAGTGCACTTGAAAACTAATATAAATAGTCAGAGTGCACTTGTTGCCAGATAGTGACGCACTAACCTCTGCTCTGCTCACTCACATAGTCTTAAAGTACTGTAAAGATGATCATGCCTCTCTAAAACATGTTAGACTGCATTAGTTAGCTATGACCTGCATTCAGAGGGATGAAGCAGCAGTACATCTATACCATCTCCTATGTGTTTGCGTTTCTGTAGTTTGAGCATTGTAAAAAGCAAAATATTAATCAAAAACCTCACTGTTAAAGCAGAAGTAAGCGATCCGGTCGTTTTGGCTAACTTTCTGTCAGCAGATGGAGTTAGCAGTCCCCGCCCTCGTCCCTACGTCACCACATTCACGCGCATCCCTTGGCTGCACACACAGAGAGGACCGCCCCTTTATGCCGTTCTCTCTCCTCATTGGATAAAGGTTGTAGGATACAAGGAAAATTTTCTCCTCGGCTTACAGCAGAGCAGAGTGACTGACAGACCCGTGTTTCAGACCAAACACTCTATGTAAGTGATTGCTGTCGGAAGATATAACTATTTAAGACTTATATTAACACAAATATTCCGCTTACTTCTGCTTTAAGTAATGTAACTGTTTTTAAGTAACTTATGGCATTTTAGCATTTGTTTCTGGATGCATCAGTCTGTATGAAATAGTTGTGGAATAGAAAGTTTATAGAAACATAAAATGGATATCAAGCAGATTATATGATCCAAAAGCTTGGTAGGGGGCTAAAATTATGTCTTATTTTCTGTTGAAAAAAAAGAAAGAAAAAAAAAGCCAAGTAATTCTTGAATAATACATGACTACAACTGGCACCATTTGCAGCAACCTTGAACCCAAATCTGACCCAAACACGAAAACAAACACACCCAGTCTCATTAGACACATCAGAGATCGGATGATGGCGTTAGATGTTTTTTTTGTTTTTTTTTCCTTTGTGTGAGAATTTTAATTGTCCCAGTTTTGATCAGTGATGGAAATTTGCATCCCCTGTTTGAGCTTCACCTCATTAAAAGAAAGACAGAAATACAAACTTAAAAAGATATGGAAGGGGTGGGGAGGGGGGTTGTTTATTGGCTTCATCTGTTTTCCCTGAGTCAATTTTAAATGTATGTAAATGTATCAATAGGAAGTATCAAGTCACTGTTACAGTCAGCATAGTTTTGTACAGCTCTAACCCAGCCTGCTTTGCATATGGAGGCTCACAGTGACACTGTGACACTCAGACTTCAGGGAAACTTCATCCCACACAATAATGACTAACCCAAGAGGAAGTTGGGAAAAGTGGGGGGAGGGAATATTTGGAAGTTGGGCTGAACTCACAATAAACTGCTAATGAAGGTGAGCTGATTTAAAATAAAAAATCCAAACAACGTGCTGGCTGTCAGTCGGTCTTCCTGGAATCTCATTTGCAGTTTCAGAGACCTGTCGCAGTTCTGGTCATGCCAGTTTTTTTCTTTTTCCATCTGCCTCCCTGCATGGTGTGTGTGAATGTGTTTGTGTGTTTGTGTGTGTGTGTAGTGGGTGTGGCTAATCTCTCCTGGCTTCTTCTGACAGCTCTCCACACCTATGCTCAATCAGCTCATCACTCACAGCTCAAGTACTCGGCTCTTCCTCCCACTCGTTGCCAGATTGTGGTAGAAACGCTCTTGGCTGCTCAGTGGAAGGAATTGTACACTTTGTAATAAAGGCACGATATTTGGTAAAAGATTTTTTTTTTTTTCATTTGTCTGATTTTATTGAGGGCATGCTCTGTTAAATTAATTTACTATAGCATTGTGAATATATTTTTTCATTTTTACATTTTTCTAGATGCAGAATTTGAAATAGGACGATTAGAATTTCTTAGAAGCTTCCTTATATCACAAGACTCACAAAGGTTGTGACAATGCTGTTTTTTTTGTTTGTTTGTTTGTTGTTGTTATGTGTTTGTTTTTTTTTGTCTGCTGTTATTGTTTTTTGTTTGCTTCTCAATGTTCTGGGGACAACGGATGGAAATTAGCCTTTGGCTACACTCCGGCTTGCTTACATTTTATTCCTAGTGAAGAAATGTTCATTAGCATGCACTGTCCCTCCCAAATAAACTAATAATAATACCTTGGCCAAACCTAGGGTTTCCAATCAAGGGGAAGTATTTTTCTTTTTTTGCACTTGCACTGCCTAACACATTCTTCTTACATTTTCAGGAGACAAGTTCATAGCCGGGGCTGAGCTGGCTGCATGGGCTCTCCCTTGGTACTCCAGCTTCCTCCCACAGTCCAAAAACATGCACACTCGGTTGGTTGGCCACTCTAAACTGCCCATAGTGAATGGAAGTGTGTGTGCATGTGTGTGTTATATGTGGCCCTGTGACTGACTAGTGGTGTCCTGTCAAGGCTGCCCACACGCTATGTTAGCTGGTATTGCACAGATATGTGTGTATGTATAGAAAGTGAATGAAGGAAGTTCATAGCTGGACTGGCCAACATCTGCAGTCAACCTCTTTGCAAATAACTTCCGCCTTGCCATGTCTGTCTGTGCATGTGCTGGTTCGTTCATAGTAGACATGGGCATTTTTAGTAATTTTCTAACCGAGTAACCTAACCTGGTCTTACTCGAGTAACCGATTACTTTAAAGGTGCATTGTGTAGGAATTACTCCCATCTAGCGTTGCGGTTGTATAACGCAAGCAACTCAATCATATTTTTCATGCTGCATTCACGTGAAATTGGGCAGACGACAGACGCACGACAGCCGCTGCACGTAACGGCATAAACAAACCTCTATGTAAACAAGTGGTCCGTCAGCATGAGGCAAAACAATACACGTGACAATATGTTGTCATGGCGATGTCGTATTGTTTACCTGACCCACGTTTTACCGGCTTTCTCTGGACTTCTGTGACTAAAACGACATCTGGTTTGTTACCGACGGCCGTTTGTCCGACTGCAGGTGAATGCAGCATCAGTGTAACGCTCCATTCCTCCTCACTGCGTTACCGCGGTGACTTTTCACAGACGCCACCTCGACCTGAGCCGACAGCTCCGGTGTCTCCGCTGAGTTTCCATGGTGAATGAAATAATCGATTTTTGTGAAAAGATAACAGGAGAAGTTACACAATGTCCCTTTAATAAAAATAAAATGACTCATAAATGCGGGGTTATAAATGTCTGACGGACAGAGCACATGCCAGGGCATAAATGTGCTCTGCTGCCTTGGAGGGGAAAACTTTTTTTTCTCCAGTCTTCAGTGGTGCTTATTTATTAGTCCACACTACATTTTGGCAACTATGCTCCCCTCTGCCCCGCATCTTCTGAGGAAATAACTCGGAAAGTTTCAGAATGTTTGTAGGCTGAAAGCCTGTTTTCTAACAGACTTGATGATACCTATTGTCTCCCTCCCTACGGCTTACCCCAAGGGAACCGCCACAGATTCTTGTAAAAGGTTTGAAAGTTTGAGGCTTGATCCAAAAATGCTTTTACTCAGCAAAAACACATGTTGTTTGATCCGAAACCGTTTAACACAACACGCTAGACTGTGCTCTAACATGCCATTTTTTAAATCCTAGGTTAACCAGTGGGCTATGGAGATGGCACGAGTTGCAGCATTTGAAAAAATTTCATACAAACAACTGAGTAGATTGGAGCTATTTGAAGCAAAGTGGGGCAAATAAGTAAAGATTTTTAAAGGGTTCTTGTAATGGGTTATTTGGTGGAGAGATGCAAGTTGTCTTTATTGTGGGTAAATACAGAACAGTGCTTCTTATTTGTTTGCATTTTATTCAGCTATTATTGCTTTCATTTGTTCATTTGTTAACCAATTATCTCTTTAATGTAGTGATTACTTTGTGTTGTATTGACTTTGGAATCATTTTCTGTGTCTAATTTTGTTATACTGTAGTTATTTGTTGTTTCATCTACATTGATGCAGGCTGTGTAGCTGTAATAGCTGTACATGTACATGAAGGAGCACAGTGGTTGTCGTTGGTAACCAGAAAGGGATCAGCATGGATGGTGATGGTTACTGTTACTGTTGTATTGTTGAAATAATGAAAATAAAAAATCCTATAGGTTAACTGGCTAATTGTAACCGATAAGCAGATTGCCTACTTGGGTACTTATACCCGGGTAACCGTGCACATGCCTAGTCCATAGAGTAGTATAATTTAACTTTGTATTGTAGCCATGTGGTATGCGATTTGGTGCAGAAGACAGTTTCAACAGGACGAGCTCTGGAAACACAGCCCACACAGCCTATGCAGTCGGCCATGCAATATTTTTCCTTATAAAAGCATCTTTCAAACGAGTTCTGAGTTTCTGTGTCTGCTTCTGTCATAATACACAACTGTTACAAAACCATGAAGTCAGCCTCTGCACTTTGTGAGTGTCTCTGTCTTCAGAGCGGCTGGAGATCTAAAGAAATGTGTCCTACTTGTCTAACAGTCAAAACATTGGGTGTGACTCTGGGACTCTCTGTGACTCATGACAAGAAGCCAAAACACAAAGAATCCACACTTATGATTATTCATCATCCCTATTCTCCACTAAACTTAAAATCATTTAAACTTAAAAAAAATTGTAATTAATTGGATGAGTCCTCCAGAAAGGGAAGCCCTTGTTTCCCCCGGTGATCATAACCTTAAAGGGATAGTAGCATTTTTTTTAAAGTGGGGTTGTATGATCTACAAATAGCCCCTAAGTACTTTAATTGCAGTAGAAGACTCTCTGCACTCCTCCCGTTAGCAACGCCAGCCCATAGCCCTGCCCAGAGATTTAGGAGATCTCTGGACAGATTTTTAGGTCCAAATAAAAACTGTGTTTTTCCTGCACTTTGAAGGGCTGGGAAAAATTATATTATAACAATGGAACAATGAAATTGAGTTTGTTTTTTTTCCCGGCAAAACCTCTTTTAGGCCGCGAAAATAGGCCGTTTCTTTGGGTCTGTTCACAACAATGTATGTTGTAAATCTCTGGGCAGGGCTATGGGCTGGCGTTGCTAACGGGAGGAGTGCAGAGAGTCTTCTACTGCAATTAAAGTACTTAGGGGCTATTTGTAGATCATACAACTCCACTTAAAAAAAAATGCTACTATCCCTTTAAACACTTGAACTCTGAGAGTAAATTCTCACATAACATCAAGGAGACTGATGTTGTAATTACCTGGGGCTGTTTTTTTACACCATGGGCAGATTTTCTGAGGCCGAATCATTGACAGATAAAACATGTGAAACTAACAGCATTTACAGCACTTCACCTATTTAAAGCTGAAGCCAGGAGAATCAGACAAGGACACATTTATCCCAGCTAAATATCTCTGTGCCCCTCATCTCAGCAGCTAAAATCCACTGATCTCTGAGATATCGAGGTGACTTCACTTTCCTCCAGTGTTGGGATATGTGTGTGTGTGTGTGTGTGTGTGTGTGTGTGTGTGTGTGTGTGTGTGTCGATTTCTAGTCGTCCAAGTCTGGCCTATGAAATATGCAACAGTCAGAAACATATCACAGAGATCAGAGGTTTGAACCCAGCTGGGTTATTCCTAGAAAGCTGAGCAGATGGCTGTCTGGTTGCATTACAAGGTGAATGTAAACAGAGAAAGAAGCCTGAAAGTATGAAATCCAGAAACAAAGGCGAGAGATAATGTAGAGGCTTTTAACACCTGGGTTGTATGTAGATTTGTCCAATTACACAAACGAACACATAAAGATAAAGTAATTAAAACATAATATGTGGCAGGCTCATGTGAATGGACCTTATGTTCAATTTTCAATCCCCTCACCTCAACATTAAGTAAACAGGCGAAGCTGACTGATGATGTGTCCTTTTCCCAAACCTCATTACGGCTCCATTAAACCATCTGCAGATAAATTCAGTCTGATTTAAAAGCAGGGAGGAAAACTCACGTATCAGAAGCACAAGGCAGAATAATAGACGACTTCTTCATTTATCTTTTTTCAATTAACTTGGAAATGTGGAGATACTGAAGCCTCCATAATGTTTGCTGCCTGAAGAGCAGAATATTTTCTTTTTATTTGCCCTGAGGTGACTTTCATAAAGCCCCTCAGCCGGCCTCGTTAGATGATGACAGAGTGGGAGGAGCAGGAAATGACTGTACCTGTGTGATTACGACGACACTGAGCAGATGATGGAGACTCATAGAGTGAAATAAGTAGCAGGTGAATTATCCACACAAAAGAGACTGGGGCTGAGCTGAGGCCTCAGAGGCAAGTGCTGGCTGTTGGGGTAATTACCATGTGAACCACACAGCTTGGATGAAACTCCATTTTTGGGACTAGAGCTGTGTCATTTGCTCACATTAGTTACTGTAAATGAAAGGGAATATCCTGAATGGGACACAGGTGATCGACTGTTCGACTGCTCAGAGACCTACAGTTGTACAGTTGCCAGCCAACCAAAGGAGGAAGTCGAATTAAGTCGAGGGATAAAGCTTTGCAGGCTTCAGTTTAATTGATTTTCATTTGCAGTTAGGCCTATTTTCTTTATTTTTGATATAGAATATGAAATGTCAATAATATAATTTCAGTCAAGCAACATTTCCATAGTTAAAACTGTCAGAGCTTCACTTACTGTTGTGTTTACAAGACAAAATGTTAAGATTCACCCTCTAAGCGCTGCATATTCAGAGCAGACTGGAGGTTACGCAAAGTGGCTATAGGTAAGTGACAAGACTAGCTGGTTAGTATGCATGCAAGTGCTGGGTTGTAAATTTTAATCTGAACTAGTGAGTAAACAGCTGTTATTGTGAATGCTTGTAATGTAGCATTAGCACAACTTGCTGATAGCACATTCAGATTGTAAAACAGCTGCTATAATGCAGGGATTTAATGCGGGCATTTTCCCAAAACAAATTTACAAATAACATCAACCGGAAAAGAAATGTACCAACTCTAGGGTTGAACCGGAAGTGATAACGGCGGTGCCGGTAATGATGGTGGCAACGGGAATGCCAGTACCGGAAATGACGACGGCAACGGGACCGCCGGTACCAGTGCCGGTACCAGTGCCGTTGCCTGTGGTAGACTTATGTGAATTTGCCGCAGCCATTTCCGGTACCGGCGGTCCCGTTGATGTTATTTGTAAATTTGTTTTGGGACTTGTAATTTTGTCTCTGTGTTTGTAAAAGTGTTTTTTTTTTCTTGTTAATTTGTTTTCTGAAATGTAAATTTGCTTCAGGTCTTGTAAATGTGTTATGGTAATGTAATTTTGTCTAAAATGTAAGTTTGTCTCAAGCTTTGTAAAAGTGTTTTGGATTTTGTAATGTTGGTTTGAACCTCCAGGCCACCGTACACGAATGACGCAAAATGTATCTAAATGGCCCAGCGCTGAACTCGAGTGAGTAGCGTGACAAATTTTTGTTTATCACAAGAGTAAATCGCGTTCATTGCGTTCGGTGGAAACACAACATAAGGAATATTATACCTACAATTTAACAAAAGACTGAGGTAATGCTCTGTGAATGGCATCTTCTTTATATAATGTAGCTCATCACACAACATCTGCATGCAGGTCTGGTGGGTAAAGTCATAATTAAACAGCTCACGGCGAAACAGGACATTAAAAATAAAAAACTTTTACCTTCAGGGTTGTGGTGTTAATGTGAGTCAGAATAGCAGACTGCTAGTCATTCTGTGCTGACCTCCTTGTTTTAATTTTCTGTCTACTGACATGTGTATGGAAATCTAGGAACAGATAGCAGATGACTCACCCCTCACCCTCACCCAAACAGAGCTGTGAGCATCTCCAAAAGTATAAACTACTATCACAAAAATCGTTTACAGTTGTGTGTGCACTCCTCTGCTGTTAAACATAAGGGGAACAGATTGTCCTCAGTTAAATCACTGTTGGCGTGACACCAGCTGTTCACAAAGATCAGCTCCCGCATTATGAAGCACTTCACATCCGCCTGGCACCTAACTACTGAGCAATGACATGATCAAACAGTGTGAAGTTACACATACATACAGTAGGGCAACACAGCAACAGTCTTTACTGAAAAGCATATGAAGACCATGAATTCCACTGTGCTCAAACTTCCTCAATATATTCAATATTCTTGTAGATCATCATAACAATTGTTTGTTTTTGGCCCCAAACTGGATAAGAGAGGCTTTAAGCCCTCTTGCCAATGAAACTGTTCACTGCAGACCTTAGGAGTCACATTTGCAGTGAAAAGTGTCCTGATCACAGCGCGACGGGGGCTGCTTATCGATCGCTGTGGCTCCTTTGTTACCGCTCCATCACCAGCAGCTTTGAGGGATGAGCTGCTTACAGTCTGTGGACCATCATTATTGCTGACATTCAATTACAGACCGAGACAGGAAAGGAGGGAATCAGTTGAATCAAATGTTTCCCTCTGCTTTATCACTTTCACTTTGTCTGCTCTCACTCTGTCTTTCTGTTTTCCTCTGATTGCTTTTACCTCTAACATTTGTTTTACTGAAGGTGATGAGGGACTACTTAGCAACAGCAACACATTGTTGTATCACTGTGCCTGAGGGTGCACAAAAGTAACTTTATCAGAGGCATCCTATGATTTTCAGTTTGTTGATTCAGTGGTAGTTATCAAATAATCATTAGCTACTGATTCATTATATATTTTTGCAAGCCCGTTCTTGTGTCACTCATGATTATCTACTTTATAATTGCCTATCTTTAGGGAGTATAATTATAATTGTCAGGCAATTTCTGGTTGTTCTCACCTGGTTTATGGTTTTGCTGTACTGTGGTTCATTTAATTTCAAATGCCAAGTGATTGAATCCACAAGATACCTTCTGGTGTTGACTGCTGTCTACTCGTCCTCCCATGTATCATTCAGTAAAACACTTGTGAACTTTAATCTCCAGCTGATGATGTCATAGCGAACCTTTCTGTGTCAGATCACAGAGGGAGTGTCATTTGGTCTCAGTTAATGTCAGCTGTGCTGTTGTTATCAATATTAAAGACGAATCAAAGGTCAACTGTTAACCTTTCAAACACTACACACACTCCAGGCCTATACACACAGACACACTTTTCACATTAACCTCCACTGGCTCACAAACTGTTGTGTCCTGACACCTCCGCCTGCTCAAGATGATGGTTTTCAGAAAAGTTCAAAACAGGCCTTTCATCATTTCCTAAGGAGCTCTACACGCTAAAAATGCTGGGTTGATGCTGCTGAGTGGGTGAGTTTAACTTGCCACTGGGTTACATAGTGACCCAGCAAGATATGTTGAAGATGCCCAAAAGACAAATATCGTGGGCTGCATCATTTTTCACAGTCTGCCATATTTATGCAGCTTAGGCTACCAAAGGAAAAAACTGTGAGAAACATGACTTTGAAAATTATTTAATACATTTTTCAATAAATGTAGCTATTGGAACTTGACTTTTTTAGTTGTAACTAGGGATGTAACGATTATATGATGTTTCTTTTTAATGTTTGATTTGTCTAAGTATGGTATGTGTTGATTGGGATTGTGGGGATTGTGGAGCTGCTGTGCAGCACAAATTTCCGTAAGGACAATAAAGGTCTTTTAAGTTTTAAGTTTAAGTTATAGACTTTCTTAGTACGATTATTGTCAGTGAAATAATCACGGTGTTACGATTATCACGATTATTATGCATTAATTAATTTCACAACACTATGAATGTGTAAAATCAAATATAGTTAACAAATAATTACATTACTCATTGTTTTCACAAAATATTTATAAGTTTTATAAGTATCTATTAATATATGGCCAATTATTAATCCCTCAGGGGAAGTGTTTGAAATATTCAGGTCATAAATTGTCATACGTATCGCTTTTTGTTTTTTAAATACAATTTACACTAACATTTAAATTCCTACCAATTCAATGTTACATTAGTTAAATGGACCAGTATCTGAGCATTTACCTTTATTTTGGCGCACATCTGCTTATATGGTTCCGACATAATCTTTTTTGGGAAGTGACGGTATTTAGGAATCTTTACGATTAATTAATTGAGGCGTTTAATACCGCGATTAATTGTGAAAACAAGTAATCGTGACATGTTGTAACAATAAAGGAAGGGCTGGGACACGTCATACCTGTTTTATCATCTTAATTTCATTTGAACAGTAACAGCAGAAGTTGGATGACGTTAAATACGTAATTTGAATACCAGAGACAGTGCTAACCCAGGATTTTTTCTCTCCCTACTTTTTGGTTTCTTTAATTCAACAGCATTGTTATTTTTATCCATCTTGGGTGAAGAACACAACCCAACATGGCGGATTAAATCTCCCGTTTAACCACTATCTAAAACAACCAAAGCCAGGCTCAGTCCCATTTTGATCCAACACTACCAAAGTAACCAAAATGTACTTACTTTTAACCCAGCAGTTTTAAGTGTGTACTGAAACCTGGGTGAGCTGAAAGTGTGAATTGATGCCACTGGAGTCCCAACAACATTATGTTTTGAAACAGTCTGTCATCCGGGACAATTAGGAGGTAATTACTGCCAGATTTAAGTGGGGCTGTTCAGTCACCTTATTAAAAGTGTGGGGTAAATAAATTACATCTGCTTCACAGCTGGCGTAAGAGCAGGGATCACTGGCTGACAGTAAAGGCAGAATTAAGATGAGTAAGACACTTATTAAAAACTCCACAATACTGAAGTCCTACTGTACAGTGAAGAGGTGACTCCGCTCGTTGCTCGTGCATTTTCATGGCAGGTATAAAGATGGGGCGGCTGACCTCGGGGTCACGAGGGACATGACTGTCTGCAGACTGAATGAGGCAGACGGTTAAGTGAGCAGTGAGAGGAACTGCAGTGCAGAGGGGCTGTGTTACTGACGCTCCCTTCCTCAAATGATGAGCCTCATTTGTCACAGTAATTCCGCCGCATTCACACTTTCTTTTGTGAGCAAAGGTAAAAGAAAACATGAAACATTAGGCTGCCATTCTGGGTAATTAGTCAGTGGGGTGAACAGCAATGAGAGAGACGGAGCGCTGCAGTGTAACATCTCTTTCTGGCTCTCTCTATATGTGACACATGAATGTCTGTCATTGTTTCAGGTGCTTTTCAAAGAGGAGAAAGGACCTCACAATAGTCCTGTCAGGATGAAAATGAGTCTATTGAGCCTTGAAGGACAAACGTTAAAAATTAATTATGCCAAAAAATAATTGGCTCCTGACAGTGATGCTGCTGTGCTGTGTATGGGTAAACAATGGGGGAAGAACATTTCTCAACATCCAGTGAGAGAAGGTACTGTGGCAGAGCTGGCAGGGTATACTGTGCAGGAACAGGTCCTGGCTACTGAGGAAAGAGAAAGTGACGTCTATGAAAGATCTATGTCACTTTGAGTTATAACTTCCAGACTGTTAGCACTTTTAGCTCGTGTTATTTCCCGGTGGAAATAAGACACATATTAGGAGTCTGATAGTTCATGTTGGATCAGTGAGCATGGGGCAGTGACAGCAAAAACAAACTCTCCTCAATCTTCTCCACACATCAACAAGAATGAGTCCAGACAGTTGCAGTATCAGTACCATTACACTGTATCACCTTGAAGTGACTCAGACACAATATAACTAAGATAAAGCATGAGAGGACTGCCCATAACAGTAATTTAACTTCAGTCTCTTGGGTTCTAATCTTAATTTTTTAGTTGGTATAACGTTAATTTACTGTTTCAATCTACTTTTTTAAAACTTTAATTAACTTTGCCAATTGAAAAGAAACATGAATACATTTCACAAACTAAAAAATGACCAATTTTTGAAAAGAGATGAGACTGATATGTTTGAAGTGAAGCTGAGATAGGAATGTCCATCTGTGCAAAAGGTTTAAATACTGATGACCTTAAATTAAAGGGATAGTTCAACATTTTGGCAAATTGGCCCATTGTCATAATCCCTATAGTCTTAGGAGTAGGTTCGTTACTTTTAATTGTTGGTGCAAGCTGTTTTTAGAACGGCGGAGCAGAGCCGCGAGCTGCTCAGAGCTACGCTACAGACGCTAATGGGATTTCTTGGTTTCCCTCATCCAACTCATCAAATACACAATCCAACCACTCCGACAAGACTGCTTGCCGAAAAACTGCCCCCGATGAGAACATGCATCAGCGGTTTTGCATGAATTTACCTCTAAAACAACTCTGTCTCGTAACGTTCTGTTATTATCTCATAGCGTGGTGAATGTGCAGCTCACAACTTGTCCAACAGAGCGTTTTGGAGTTGTTGAATTGTGTATTCGATGAGTTTGATGAGGGAAACCAAGAAATCCCATTAGCCTCCGTAGCATAGCTCTGAGCAGCTTGCGGCTCTGCTCCACCGTTCTAAAAATAGCTTGCACCGACAAATAAAGGTAACGAACCTACTGCTATGACTATAGGGATTATGGCAATGGGCCAATTTGCCAAAATGTTGAACTATCCCTTTAAGTGTTGAAGGCCTGCTGAAGATTAAATTATTCATTTATTATACAGTAGACTGTGGATTTGCATTGAGATAATGATCACATAGCTACATTCAGTGTGTGTTTCTTCATTTAACCCAGAGTCCCACTAGTCAATTTACATGGTCGACCAATGAACACCCAGCGCTGTGCCTGCAGGGCAGCAGCATGGGACCTTCTTCGACACAAAAAACTTTGATAATCATCAAACTGAAAAAAGTAAATACATTCATGCAAATATGCAGGGGATTTAACTTGGAGCAGGTAAATTATGCAGGTGAAGTTGGAAAAAAAAAATCTGCATCTTAAATGACATTGAAATCGACTGGTATAACTCATTAAATCAGCAGGGGTAAGTTTAGTGTTTTACATGAAGAGGAATTAAAAGCTGATGTGCGGCGAAAACTCTCCCGGTGAAGCTGGGAGATGAAGTCTCTTGGCTCCACCTCAGTGTCTCCTACCAGCCAGTCGTGCCTGGAGCACGTACAAAGAAAAACATCCGTGAGGTATATTACAACATGAGAGCTGCTGTTGGTTATTCCACTGATGCATTAGTTGAGCAGTATTGAAACAAATTCCTCTGAGCCTCAGCTGGATTCCTCTGAGCCCTATGCACCAGATATTTGTTATTCAATACACATCCGACCAAGGTAATTTGTGATAACAGAGTAATGTCCCAGCATGCATTTGGGTGACCAGCCCTGATTAGATGACTGATTATTGACTGATTACTCCCAATCTCCTGGTGTCATCAGACACAATTAATAACATCTGTAATGAAATAATTGTGTGTGTGCAAGTGTTTTCACATCATTATGTTGGCTATATTGATATGCGAGTCTGATGTTTATCACATGGTGACACTGATCCTTATTAACTCAACATGATTGGTATATTTACATTAAAATGAGGCTGAGATGTTAAACATGAGTATTTCCTCCACGCAGTCCAACTGCAGCAAATTTGCAAGTCTACACTGTCACAAGAAAAGCTGATTATTCTAAGCTGCAGAAAGACGGTGTTTATTTAGAGGGCAGTGATACAGACGCAGCTTTTTAGTGTCTACTCCTTCTGTGTGTGTTATGTTCTAAAAAGACAACAAGCAATCAGCATGTGTAGATTTCAGTGGCATAAGGAGGGAAAGAAAATGAATGTTTCAAGGAGCTATTTGTAAGTTTTTACTGCTGGGAAATTGGGTTTCTTGCCAAGAGAGGGTGGTGGTGATTGTGTGTGGTGATTGACAAGCACTTCAGCCATCTTTACTTTTACAAGACAAGAGGTTATAGTGCTCCATCAGAGCTAAATCTCAAAGGCAGATTCAAGGCTGGCAAGTAAACAGCTAACGTTGGTACTGTCAATAGTGCAACTTAAAAATTGCTCCTTCAGTTACTGGTATGGTATGTTGAGTTGTTACGGCTAATATAGCTATCTGGCTATCTGGCAATAGTTACTGATCATGTTCATTTCAGAACTTACACAAAGCTAATTTAATTGGCATGTCAACAGCTTCTAATGCTGATGTTGGCTATTTAACATTAGCAGAACTTACAGGTAAGTAAACAGGTGTTAATGCTAACACCAGTAGCATTTACAAAACCTGCAAATAGCTCATTCAGCCAACTGGCCAGCTTTCAAAGCTAATACTTATATGGCATTAACAAAACTTGATGAGTTCTTTTAAAGAACTTTAAATCTTGGATTCGCACTTTATAGTCCCGTCATTTTATGAGAAAAGGTTAAACAAATTGCAACAGAAGCAAACTCATCTGATTTTGTATCCTCAGCATGTCCTGAGTGAGGGGAAAAAAGCCCCGAAGAATCCCATTAGGGGAAAGTTTCGAAAAACACCCAAACATTTATACGCATGTAAAAAAAATTTTTCACGTGAATAGGGTAAAATTTTTAACCTTTAGATATCTCCACGAAAATTACTGAGTTGATTACTTACATTAAGACAAACAAAAA
Organism: Trachurus japonicus; assembly: GCF_045865225.1. Taxonomy (NCBI): domain Eukaryota; kingdom Metazoa; phylum Chordata; class Actinopteri; order Carangiformes; family Carangidae; genus Trachurus; species Trachurus japonicus. The sequence goes on along the minus strand of NC_140919.1, from coordinate 13,442,874 downwards.
ATGTATTACAAGTTTTTTGAAATTATTTGTTAACATGAGCAAATTTGCATAAATTTGTATAAATTTGCATAAATTCCACCGTTTTGACGGCACATGTATATATGAAGTTGCTGTGGTGGTACCGGCATGAAAATTGGAATGAGTTGACTCCATCAGAGCTAAATCTCAAAGGCAGATTCAAGGCTGGCAAGTAAACAGCTAACGTTGGTACTGTCAATAGTGCAACTTAAAAAATTCTCCTTCAGTTACTGGTATGGTATGTTGAGTTGTTACGGCTAATATAGCTATCTGGCTATCTGGCAATAGTTACTGATCATGTTCATTTCAGAACTTACACAAAGCTAATTTAATTGGCATGTCAACAGCTTCTAATGCTGATGTTGGCTATTTAACATTAGCAGAACTTACAGGTAAGTCAACAGGTGTTAATGCTAACACCAGTAGCATTTACAAAACCTGCAAATAGCTCATTCAGCCAACTGGCCAGCTTTCAAAGCTAATACTTATATGGCATTAACAAAACTTGATGAGTTCTTTTAAAGAACTTTAAATCTTGGATTCGCACTTTAAGTCCTCTTAATTGTTTTAATACAAATCATCATTTCATGCTGCAAACATGTTTTATGCTCCATTTTAATCTAGTTTTTATTTTATTATACTTATTTCTCTCATTTTATCTCTCATAGTCTTTTATTCTTTTTTCTTGCTTTTAATTGAATGCTAAATGTTTCCAATTTGTACTGTTTTGGGTTTTATTTAAATTAAAAAAAAAAAAATGATATGTTTTTTTTTCTTTTTTCCCCCTGTTTCCAATTCTTACTGTTAAATGGTTTGTTTTCATGTAAAGCACATTGAGTTGCCCCGTGGTGTGAAATGCGCTATATAAATAAAGCTGCCTTGCCTCGCCTAAAACAGCTTTTCATGCTGATGGGCTAATAGCATAACTTACAAATAACTACAGCTGCTGGAATACCTTCAAATAGACAGGCCAAATAGCAGTTTAAGTCATGTTTGATCATAATACTACAACAACAGTTGCTATTAAGTGTATAAAATGTATCAGCTTTAAACAGCACCCACTCCATTAGCCTATTAGCAAGGACGTATTTGGATTCGGGAGCAGGTACAGAGTATATATTCACTTGATGATAGCTTATGGCCAAATCATATAAACAATAGGATAGTAACTTATTTCTCTCCAATACAGAAGTAAAATCATCTCATTAGTGCTTTGGGAATGTGAGATTCATTAAGGGAAATGTGATGAGATTAAGGATCCAACGTAAACAGAGCTCACTGACAATTAGTCCTCCGCTCACCGTCTCCCTGTCTCTGTGTCTCTCACTGTGAGCCCAAGAAGCAAACAAATCACTCATTAAAAAGTACAAAGTTTAATTTGTCTTAATTAATTGGATGAATCCTCTAGAAGAGAGAATCCATGTTCCCCCTGGTGAACAGCGAAATACCAAACTACAAGCCTCAGTCAGCTCGGGGAGCCGCGGCGCAGCACAGAGAGAAGCCTCCTCTCGGTGTCAGCTGCTGTTCACGGGTCGGAATAATTACACCATGTAGTGTGAGGAGTCGGATCAAATGACTCTAAAGTCAGTTCAACAGTCAAACTAACCTAAACACAGAGGTCTCCTTTTCCTGTCTGCTCTCTGCCGACCTGAGCTGACCTCGCTGCTTCTCATTAAATCCCTGCTCTGCATTTTATTATGTTGCTTTCCAGCCAAAAATATTTCCAAGGTAAGAAGATATGAAATAATAAGAGAAAGCTGGAACTGTAGCCAGCAAACATAAACAGTGAGAATAAGAGAGTTGAAATACAAAAGGGAAAGGGAAGCAGTGAGGATATGAGAGTAAAGAGAGAAAGAGGAGTGGGAGCAGGCTGTGAGCTAATGAGTGGAAAGTTAAGGAAAAGTGAAAACATTTATAGAAGTAACTGAACAAGGACATGACCACACACAGTGATGGGAATCCTAATTTCTCAGCTCTGTTTCATTTCCTCTCTGCTCACCAGAGAGACATCTGTGTCATACCTTATTAAAAATCATGACAGCAATATGTTGGGAACACCATCGTGGCCCAATCCATAAAGAAATCCCTTTAAATGTCTGATTTTAAAGGCATTCAACGTTCTCGCCCCTGCAGACCTGATGGGGTTTTCCGAAACTCATTTCCTCATCCAAATCACCTGCAGCTACAGCTGATATGTCGCTCTTCTGCTTCAGTCAGACAATCATCACTAAGCACTGACATTTAATGATAAAAGAGAGGAGAGAAGTGGTGGAAACTGTTCTCAGTCATTGTTTGTTTACAAGGAGAGTGTGAGCAGGGCCATTGCTAGGAATTCTTGGCCCCTTTAAAGAATACTAAAGTGGGTCCCTACCCCCTTACTTTTCCAGTTTTTTTTCTTAGACTAAGTATGTATTATGATTTTTTATTTAGCCTACTTTGTTTTGATGCTAATGCCGCATCACTATGAGTATTAGTCAGGGTCTTATGCAGAATTAAAGATTAGACAACTGGAGGGTGGGCCCCACTGGGCCCCTCGAATTATCATCATCTTCCTCCCCTATACAATGACGTGTGTGTGAGTACAATATTCATTCATTTTCTAAACCGCTTATCCTATAGGGTCACGGGTGAGCTGGAGCCTATCTCAGCTGACTTCGGGCGAGAACAATATTTCCCCTCAATTGGCATTTGGTCGAGCAATGGTAGAAATACGATCAGTCAGTCAGTCAGTCAGTCACCATTTTTAGTACTGGCCCCCACTATAAACATGATATTGATGCCCAAACGATCTGTTTTACTACCATGAAAATTAGTTTGCTAAAATATATGACATGTTACACTGGTAATGAAATTTCGAGCCACCATTGGAAATAAATTTGTCAGTTAATCTGTAACTTCAATAGGCAATAATTAGAAACTAACATTAGCATTCAACTATATTTGACTAGCTAGATAGTTAGTCTGCACAATGCATGGGGGCAGAAATTTGCAGCCACATAACATCATGGTAAAGATATATTGAAATATTTATCATTACAAGTAAGATACATAAATGTTTGAAAGCACTGAACTGTTGGTTTTTCTTCTTTTGGAAATGGTCCCATCACACTCACCCTGACTAAAAGCCTTCTTTCAGCTATCGTGTTTCAAAATGGAAACAAAAGGATGTTCACAACTAGATCTAATGAAAACAACAAGAAACAACATGAAACACAAAGTGAGAAGCAACAACAACTAACATTCAAACAAAGTATACCTATCATCAAATCCGTATCGTATAGTTGTAAAGTACACAAGGGTGCAGACTGGGGAACTTTTTTTTTTTTTGAAAACTATTCATTAATGCATTTTTTTCCTTCTTCTCTGACAGGTGATGAATGATCCATGAGTAAGAGAAGAACCGGTTTAGACATGGGAAGTGTGAAAGTGAGCTGCTGGTACCGAACCTGTCAATATTAAAGCAGAAAGACTCAAACCAAGGATCCAGTCTGTCTCAGGCACAACGATGAAACATCTTTGAGGGGAAGAACAGAGATCTCTCCGGGAAGAGAGAAATGAGCAGTGTGTGTGTTAAAGAGTGAGACAGAGAGAGACAGAGTGTGTGTGTGTGTGTGTGTGTGTGTGTGTCAGTGTGTGGTTATCTTGGGATGTAGAAATATCTCAGCTCTTGTTAGCATCTTGAAATGTGCAGCGGTGACAGTTTATATTAGTTGTGTAATTTCCTCAGTGTCACCAACTATAGACAAACATCATCTTGTTGGTGTCGCTCTGATTTTGCAGCGGCGACTCGACCGTAGACTTGACACCGACTAATCAGCTCTAACTTCTCTCTCTCCTCCACTATGGCCGCCAACTGGAGCAGCAGCTCATTAGCGAAGAGAAGCTGCTTTATGTGAAAAGAAAGCAGAGCAGTGTTGATGCTGAGGCAGAGGTGAATGTTTACTCGTAAGCAGGAAAGAGGAAACGGGATGTTAATCACTAAAACAAGCTGTAAACCATCTGTAGGTAAAGCAGTTAATCACTGCTTTAAATTTAATACAGCAGCTTGCGTGGATCATTTATTTTCCATAATATTCTGTGCTCGCAATTATTTGTTTTCCTCTCAGTTTGTGGGGGCTTCACGTCATGACGCCCCACGGCACAGGTGAGGCTGGGTTCGGGGTGTTAACCACATTCTCCTCTTGTTTCAAACTGTTCATTTGTGTCGACACCGAGAGGAGAGGGTGCTGTCCTCATTATAAATGTGCCGGCAGCAGCACAAAGAGAGAAACAACACAAAGCTTCAGAGGAATCACCATATACATAAAAGTTCACTGCCACAGTCTGAGGCTGTTGTTTCACAAAGACAAGTGGAGGCAGAGTAAACACACTCCATGTGTCTATACATTATTCATTATGTTGTGCACTGTACATCTGGGATCATGCCATTCAGTTTAACACGTTAACATTATCACACACTCTCTGTAAAGACTTTTACATTCCCTCAGCCATGCGTAAGTAAGAGTCAAAGCATAAACACATCTAATTCATTTAGATAGCGTTGGAGCAGTCTGTTCTGAATCACGGCTCCTTGTAATAAACTGCATAAGTCTGCAGACAACTGTTTACAATGAGAAGTTCTGTTGTGGGCAGATGGCAGCTTTAATGTATTGGAAAAAAAACAAATCATCAACATCCCCAGAGGAGATTTTCTATTTTTTATTTTTTTATTTTACCCAAACTAAAAGCAGAAAGTTGACTCATTATTCTCCCTTTTTAGGCAGCAGAATTTTAATTCACCCTCCACGGTCCAGTCCACTCGTCTCAGACCGAACAGGTTCAAAGCTTCTGACCTCTGAGTGTTTTAATCCATAATTAATTTTCAGCCCACAGTGCTTCTGGCCTTCCACTACATTTTGGATGATAATGATCCTAGTGATCTGACATCTCGTGCATAAACAGCTAAATACAGAGTTAGAACTGACCGCTCTGATGTCTGTGTAGAGATGTTTCTTCAAATTACTGCAGCGTTCACATTTCTACATTCAGGACTTATCACGAAACTATTTGCCAAAACTACAAAATAGATGAAGCATGATGGGGAATAATGTCACACACCTGTAGAAAATTAAAAAAAAAAAAAAGTGACACCATTCCTCACACTGCCTGGTTTAATAAATGAGATACAAACACTGACAGAGTCGGAGTTTTCTAGAAACCAGCAAAGCGACAGATAACAGTGACGCTGAGTTTGACTGAACAATATGCCACTGCTTCATCCTCACTCCTGTTGTCTAATGTGACGGGTGGACTTTGAAGTTTTCTCCCCTTAAGGGAGCTAAAATGCAATAATGGAGGAGACAGGATGGTGGGTGTGACACAGAACTTCACTTTGATTTTATCCCCAAATGGTTTTTCATTAAAAAGATGTTATTTCACTGAGGGGGATTTTTTTTTTTTCTTCCAAAACAACAGATGTGAGGTTGTTGAAGGATTTAGTGGTTTATTGTTTCTCATAACACAGCCTCAACTGTGTTGACTTTGTGACTCAAGTGTCAAAGAAAGTGTAAATGTATTTCTCTACACATTGTTATTTCTTTCAGCTGTGTTGTTGTGTTGTTTTCACACCTCTAAAGTTGGCCTATATACAATAGGGAATGGATGCAACTCGCTGTTTTGGTAAGCAACCGGATCCAGGGCGAGAGAGGCAGGCCTTTCCGTCAAAATAAAAGCACCAAGCTAATAAAATGCAGTGAAACTCTTTAATTTAAGGAATATAATTTACAAGAAAGTCCCCGAGCCATTGAGTTAACCTTTTGCTTTTATTGTATTACAAGTTAATGTCTATTTTATAAGTTTTTATGTTGGTGAACATTTTTATTTTGGTGAATTTAGTGATTTCCGTATCCGCTAGAAGAAGGGAACCAGAATGCAGACAGTTGTGCCTCCATCCATTCACGTGACTAACCTCCTCCTCCTTTTTGTGTTTTTTTCTGTGAGAGACTGTGGCGGCCACAGGCAGGGAGAGCTCTACAAGGAAATATGATTTTAAACATTATTTTGGGAGAAGAAAATGTTCTCTGCACAACACACGTATCAAAAACGTATCGAGGACCGTGGCCAGAAAACAGCAGGAGGCCTACCATTGCACCCCTATACAGTATATTTTGGATTTTTACATCTCATCATAATTAAAGCATGACACGCATAAGATGCATAAGAAGGAATCGTTTCATTAAGGAACAGATGGGCTGGATCTCTTCGTATTTATGCCTATGGATATAATTTTCTTTAAACATCTCCGCTCCTCTCGGTGGTGACAGAACAGTCAGATGTCAAGTCAGATGAGCACGATGAGAAAAACACCAGCTGTGCAGTCTAGTGTCTAGTGCTGCTTTTAAAAAGATTCAAAGAGACAGTGTCCATCAAACGATTATGTAATTGAGCCAGAACAGTACGTACCCATCAGTCCAGCACTGATAGGTTCCATAAGAAATCACACCAGACCACCAGCATCCCAGACCAAGAGACCTGCTCCATCAGCGAGTTAGGATTAGTGACAATTACTGTACATACAGATTAACTGCAATATAAGTAAGTTACCTTGCCCTCTATAGTTGGTCACTAATGAAAACAGACATTAGTAACATTACTGTATGTAGCCATCAAGTTAGCTATTGGGCTCTTCAGCAGCTTGTGTGGTTCTTAAAGGGATAGTGCAGTATTTTTTGAAAGTGGGTTGTATGAGGTACAAATGGCCACTAAGTATAATATCTGCAGTAGAAAGGTCTATATCTCCTGTTGGATGGCAGCAACCGATATTCTACAAATAAAACATGTGTCCGGTCGGACAAAATATTGTCTGCCAGAGACAGCATTCGTCTGATATATGCAGCTCTAAAAATTGGCTCAAGTGTTTGGTCTACGATCTTTGAGCAGATGCTTAGCAGTCTCCCCAGTTGAGCTTTAAGTTGCACTGAGAGACAACTATACCATGCACTGACTCCATACTGCATAACACTAAGAACCGAGACACAAGTACTGTTGGGAATGGGATAATCTACTTTCTACTGCGGATATTATACTTAGTGGTTATTTATACCTCATTCAACCCCACTTTTTAAAAAAAACTGAACTATCCCTTTAAGCCAGACCAGTACTTGGACTGGGAAAGGAATACATCCTTGGACTCATCTGTTGTGACCAACCGTGTGAACGATACTGATGGAGCTATAGTAAAAAGCTTTTTTGGACGTTTTGCCGGACCATCAATCCACAAGGATTTCCGCCGGTGGTCCTCGCAGCCAGTCCTTGGTTTTATCTCTGTCTTTGGCAGAAGCCTTTTTTAAGGCAGGAACATAATTTCTTCAGTGGAGGAACTTCTGGAGGGTTGCTTTCAGCCAGACGACATGTGGTGCACTGTGCCGTGCCGCTGTCCCCGTGTGGCAACAGATTCACATGCATGTGCCACCCGCCATTGCAACAAAAAAAAGAAGCAGTTCAGATTACAGCACACATAGAGGGGGTGTGACTTTGTTCTCTGGCCAGGATGCGATTAGCCCAATAGCTCTTTACAAAAAAAAATTTTTTTTTGTTCCTTCATTATCTGGTTTAAAGAACCTTTAACTTCTGTCAAACCATTTAACCCTTACATACTGTTCGGGTCAAATTTGACCCGTTTTGACATTTCACAGCAGAAAAAATACCCTAAACATCATTCTTTTAGGCTGAAATTTTATAACTTTTCCTAAAGTGACCCAAAATACACAAAAATGAAAATATTTTTAAATTGTATACTTTTGAACAGGTGCTACAAATTTTTATACACCGAGGCTGTTTCGGGTCAAATTTGACCCGTATCTGTTTAGATGGATTTTCGATCCACCAGTGTGGGTCAAATCAAGGAAAATTGTGGTTTTAGGGAATCTTGAAACTGTGGAACTGTACAGGCCATGTTTGTGTGTATAATTTATGGGACAGTGGTGACAGAAACAGAGTTCAAGGGGGACTTTGACACTGTCACGAGAACTGCCTGTGTTCCCACCACATTTGCCCAGAGACAGACACCTGCTGGTCTTTGAGGGGGCATGGGGGAACCTCGAAACAGTGAAATAGTAAAACAGCATAGTAGTGATCATATATGGTGCACAAATGGAACAGAGGTCATCTGAGGTCAAGGGGTGCCTTGACACAGACACGAGATCTGCACCTGCAAGCACCTGCACCTGCAATGTAATAAAATAATCTATAAAGTAACAAATTTGAATCAATTTGCGTTGGGAGGGTGGTGGTGGGGGGTCATGACATAGAGGTTCCTGAGCTGCCATTTCAGTGACTGACATCATGGCAGCGAGACTTGGTACAACAGGCCCTTTATCTGATCTTCCAAAAGGAGGAGGTTGATAGTGATTTGGTGGAGGATGTGTCAGAGCAGGAAGACAACGCCAAAGAAAACCATATTATATATAAAGCAGGGAGAGTACATTTTTTTTATAATAAGCATTTTATTATTTAATGTTTTTGTGTTCTAAGTGGTAAATGTTGAATTAATATTGATAATTATGATTTCTTATGATATAGCATCTACCTTATAACATATAGCACCTAATGGTCGCAATTGTTAAACATGGTCATATTATGAATTCCAACAGTTTCACAATGTTCATGCCATTTTAAAATTCAATGAAATATATTTAAATCATTGTGGCTTTTATGTGTTTATGTCTTATGTAGAACAGGATGTAATACTGTGTAATAGTAGAAGTTTTTCTCCAAAAACGAGTGTTGTAAAACTTAAAAAATGCACTCTCCCTGCTCTCTGAATTTTTTTTTAACACTTAATCATACATTAATTTATGTGTCATATGCTATTTAAACATTCTAAATAGATCTGTAGTTTAAAATTCAATATAGACACTTACTATGAGGGAATTCTTGGTCCGGGTCAAAATTGACCCGAACCATACTGTGAAGGTATCAAATTTAAACAGTATGTAAGGGTTAAATTCATCTGCTAACTGCTGAGATCAGACAAAGCTAGAGCCAAATCTAATAGGGCAACAATACAAGTAGTCGGTTGTGCACGCGCACACACACAGACATACACACATAGTCCTGTTATAATAACCTACACTGCTTATTATTCCTGTTAGGTTTCCAGTCTCTATTAGATGTGACCACAAAATGGAATCATTAGTATTTTTTCACATCTCAGACCTGATCACACTCTCATCTTATTAACAAGCTCGGTTGGCCTCCTCACCCTTTTATATATTTCCCAGAGGCAGGATGATATGTTGGTAATATTCTAAAGAGCTGGTGGTAATAAAAACCACAATAAATCAAAACTGAGCTGATAAACAGGGGGAGAGCTTAATATGAATCAATTTAGGTTTTCCTCAGGGGGGGATGGAAGAGAGGGAAGGAGAGGAGAGGAGAGGAGAGGAGAGGAGAGGAGAGGAGAGGAGAGGAGAGGAGAGGAGAGGAGAGGAGAGGAAAACCTGCTAAGACTGAAAGCTCTCCACATTTGCAGAAGTTCAGACCCTTCTCAGTCTGTGTTTTATCAACAGCCCCTGCCAACAATCTGGAAGAGGTTTGGACTGAAGTACAGATCAGGTTGTGAAGCGATATGTCACCATCCATCACAGCTGTGATACAGACTGTGCCGCTATGACTGCCTGTCACCTCCAGGCATAAGTTGGCAAGTGTGAAGGCATCTTAAGTGTGAGCTGGTGGCGAACGCTGACTGAGAGGAGGGAGAGTCAGCGGTCACGTAGCGTCAGTGACGAGAAGCAGAGCAAGTGAGTGACTGATGGCTCTGAATCAAACACATCCTCTGTCACTGAATACTGAGTCAGTCCTTCAGCTTTTTTTGGGGGGGAAGTAAAGTTAACACGGCATAAAACTAAAGAAGCCCATAGAAAATAAACAGCACAGATGAAACACCACAGCCAAACAATTCTACACAAGGTAATAAAATATGAGCCAACTGTGATAAAAGATGAAAATAATCAAACAAGGACTGAACTAAAGGATGATTTCCTCCGGCAGGTCATTTCAAAGTAAAGTCCTCTGACTGCAGAAATCCAGTCACCTTTTTAACAAGGAGCAAGGAAAAGATAAAGCAGAACTATAAAGTCTCTAAAGTTTGAAATATAACTTGGAGCTGAACCATGTTGAGCCTTTAAAACAAAGTCAAACAAATGTGCCATCCAGTTGTTGTTGTTATTGTTAGCTGCAGGAGCTTTTGTCCACATCTACCTGAAGGTGGCGATTTATCTCAAACAGCCACATTAGGACAAGAAATTAAATTCATGTGAATTTATAATTATCATTAAATCAAACAAAAGCCAAGCACAAGTAACGTGTTACCTTTAAGAAATGAGTACATCAGAGTGAACAATATGAAAAAAAGAGAACAAAAAAAACATATTTGTTTAAGATTTTGAAGCCATGCAGGACTTTACCTCCCTAACATCTCCTCTGGTAAAAGGAGAAGAAAGCAGCAGCCTTGTGATCTGCAACCTGCTGAGGCTTTGCTCCCTCTAATCAGCTCATTACTACACTTTCTCCATGTCAAACCAACACCGCGGTGATTTACACTTCACACCACGGCTATCACTTTTTACTCAGAAAAGGAGAAGAAAAATTGGGAGTAGCAGGTGTAAGGAGAAGTGAGAGTGAAAAGATTGGGAGAGGAGTTGATGAACAATTACTAAACTTTAATTAACAGAGGTCTACCAGTGCGAAACATAATCTCTGCCTTATCAGGAATTCAGTTGTGACTACACTAATTAACTACTAATAGTAACTTGAGTGAACTTAAAAAACAATTATGAATTAATGAATGATGCAGGATTTTGATCAAAATGCATTATTCAGTTTTTTAAATGAGACTTTACCCAATTGATCTGTCTCCATGTAAATTAGATTTGTGCTTAGAAATTACTTCAGGAAAGAAAATTGAGAGGAATGAGAAGGAAACAAACACTGACTTCACATGAATATGAGGATGTGGACTTCATTGGAACCGCAGGGTCCTGACCAGCATTTAAAGGGATACGACAACATTTTTTTTAACGTGTCTTGCCTCACTCCTGAGTCCATGACAAGCAGATAGACACCATCCTTTTGATTGTGCGTGCAGTAACAAGGGAGATAGAGCCGTATCGCCCGTAATAGTGTTAGTTAGGTAGTGTTAGCCTGCCTCCACTTAAAGTCATCAGAGAAACTCTTCAGCAACTCTAAATGGAAACCGGCGGGCCGATCTTCATCTCTCCGGTAAGGCATCTTGAGCGGTCAAATGCGGGTAACGGGACGAGATCAGTCAAAACGGAGAGTTCAAGCAAAGACGGTTTATTTTGGTTCAAGCTAGCTACATCGAGGGTAGGTTAGCTTCCTCTTTCAAAGTAAAAGCACAAATTCTATCGTCATGGTTTTCTGTATGTAAAGGGCAACGGGTGTTTTATTTTGTGAAAGTAACCGGAAGTGCGTTGGTCACAACGGCTAGCTTGAGTAGCGCTGAATTCGTCCGAACAAAATTGTAAACAGCTAGTATTTAGACAAATTAACGACACATTGCTGATTTAAATGGCTACTTTCTCACCTAAAAATGTTTGAAATGTCGATAAAGTGATATATTTAGTTTAGAGCTAAAATGAAATCAGCTTCTGACTGCTGATTTTGGCTCAGGTAGGAGGCAGGCTAACACTACCTATACACTTCCAGCGTTTGAGCTAAACTAATTACGGGCGATACGGCTCTATCTCACTTGTTACTGCACGCACAGTCGAAAGGATGGTGTCTATCTGCTTGTCATGGACTCGGGAGTGAGGCAAGACATAAAAAAAAAATGTTTCCGTATCCCTTTAATACAGCTCATTTGAATAGGACAACTTTATAAATGTAGCAAATACAGTACACGATTCCAGGGAGAGAGGTAAGCAGCATCCAACTCATTTCTATTAAGAGTGATCAATCAGCTGACATGTTGTAGGATCAGACAGTTGTAGACACATGCACGTGCAACAACAAACATTTTTTCTTCACCTGACGCAACACTAAACAACTAATTTTCACCCGCGAACATCCTGCACAGAGAGACGCGAGCGCACAGGCAGCTTGTGAACCTCATCCTCTTAAGTCTCGCCGTGCCTGTGGTGTCAAATCCTCAGGGTGTGAGATCTCTCTGTCTCTGTCTCCTCAAGTTTTATGTCTCCTGCAAAGTGAGGGCTCAGCTAGTTAGCTTTGAAGTCTAATGTGAATCTCATTTCAGCTGTCATGGACAAAAAACACTGAGAAAGAAGCTTAGAAGCAGATTTTTTAAGTTTGAATAATTCACACAGAGGAACTGAAATATGTGCATAGAAGACAGTGGAAATACAATCTCAAAAGGTTTCCTCTCAGGGATGTGATCTCCCCAGTTTTTTTTTCTCTTTTCTCTACCGGTACAGAGGCTCTGATGATGAAATCCGGCTCAATGAAACTAGTCTCAGTCTGACTGAGGAACCCGACTGTTAAAATATAAGGTTCAGGTGAAATCACATAATACCCTCATCATCAGAGTGTGGAAACACCCTAGTGAAATCCATAATGAAGCTGTGACCAGCAAAGAGACATATTAGAGACCTTCAAAGCACCGATGCTGCAGTTATCTGGTCTCCATGTTTCTCTACTACTGTATCTGTTCTCAGGATGCAAACAAAATGATTATGACTAATAAAACCCTGATTGTCTCATTTCATTTCTTGTTCATTGATTCTTTCTTTGAGCCATTTGGCTGTTTTCCAGTTCAATATGACTCATAAAGTGATACGCATATCAACTGACAGACTGACAGCAGCTGGTAGAGGCTGCTTGTTATTATTATGCATAAAAAATCAGTGTGTTAAGCGATTGAAAAAAACAACAACTTCTATTTGGAGATTTCAGTGGGGCCCATTGTGGACTGATGGATGCAGTCGTTTCTAGCAGCAGCGGGCAGACAGACAGTCATCATGACCGTGTTTCTGCTCAACGTGAAATTCTAATTGTTCATCTCTGAGCTGAAGAGTCAGCGGCTGAAACCACAGATGAATTTCTCACCTGGGTATATTTCTGTCTATTTCACATCAGCTCCGAAAGTGAAATCTGTCGCAGCAGAGAATTTCACTCGGTAATACTTTGAGAAGCAGTAACTCATACACACACATCAAGCTGTAGCCTACACGCGCACCCTCTGTGTGTCGGTATAACCTTGAGATCTGCAGAACCATGAAATCAAATAGCATTCATCTGGTGTCTCAGTGGAGCGACACATTTGTCAGTGTGTTGAACTGTGTAGGAGGCTGTTGTTGCTGTTGGACTCACACGTGTCAACAAACCAGATTTAAATTGGATTTTTGTGTGTGTTTGTGTGTGTGTGTGTGTGTGAGAGAGAGAGAGAGAAAGCAAATACAAGGACTAGTCAGGACTGGATTTTAACATGACACATGTCACTTAATATCATTCTATTGCAGTGCATCTTGGGACATTTTGTGTTTCATTTAAAGGCGTAATGTGTAGGAATTCCCTCCATCTAGCGGTGCGGTTGCATATCTGAACGTATTCGTGATGTTGCATTCACGTGAAATGGGGCAGACGTCAGACAGACAACAGACGCTGCATGTAACAGGATAAACAAGCGTCTATGTAAACAAGTGGTCCGCCAGCACGAGGCAAAACAATACAGGCGTGACAATATGTTGTCATGGTGATGTCGTATTTTTTAACTGACTCACGTTTTACCATCTTTCTCTCGTCAAGTAAAATTACATCCGGTTGGTTTTCCGACGGCCGTCTGCCTGACTGCACCTGAATGCAACATCAGTGCCTCCGTCCTTCCTCACACTACACAGTGGTGACAGTTTTAACAGGCCGAGCCGACAGCTCCGCTGAGTTTCCGTGGTTACCTACGGTCACGCTGCCACTCAACGTAAAAAATGGCGATTCAACATGGCAGCCAAGGTTCGGTGCGTCGCCCACTTATGTATTTGTAACGACTTGTAACAACTCATTCTAAGGTACGAGAAAGCTTTCATTTGTATGCGGGTGTGATTCAACTTCAGTGGAATACGTATTTATGAAAGCAATGTTTGATTTTTGCTAATAAAAAGCCAAATAAGTTACATACTGGGGCTTTAAGTTCATCAAACCTCATGTCACTGTTTTCCAACAACAGACTTGTTTAAAAATAAAAAACACAAATATGATGTAATTAATGTAATGTAATTGATTGGGAGGTGCAAATTCTGGCTGTCACTGTAAAAGCATGAGCAGCTGTGTCCTAATGCAGGAGAATATGCAGATGAAGAGCGCCATTTCAACACCAGGTGTAAATGAAGTGTGATTCAGCAACACAAACATCTCCATCATATGCACGCTTCCACAAACACAGCCTGCTGGGCTGCAACAGTTCACAGGGAGAGTCGATGTTTTTTTAAGGCATGCACAGACACGGCAGACGACTTCTGACTCTTCACACCCAAGGTGCGAGGCTATAGACTGTGTTTGTATCATGTGTGAATTTCTCCATCTCAGTGATTTTTTTTTTTCCCCCTTTTGAATCTGCGGGATGGGAGAAGACTGAGGAGAGGCAGGTCAGAGCAGACAATCAGCAGATTGATTGACACCAAGGCTGCACGGCGCATGGAGACCACTGACCGCACGGAGACACGGCATGTTGGATAAAGCGTCTCTGCTGTACGTCACAGATGTGAAACCAGATCGATGCAACGCAGCGCAGAGGACGCCCGGACCTGCGTTGCTGATCCTGTTTAGAGAACGTTCCCCTTTGTGGATTTTCCAATTTTTCTCAAATCAAGAAATTAATTCTCTGATAATCCGCAAAAATCACACAAAAGCCTGTATTTACTTTTCCGGTCATGATTGTGAGCACTGATTATTTCCCAGCAGTTTTTTTTTACCTTGAGATCCTCCCAAACCTTCTGAATGTGAATATTTCATGGTGGATGTTATGAAACAGTAATGAGGCTGTAGTGAGCGGTTCGTCTCTGTGATGGAATATGGATTAGGAGGAAACCTCAGACCACACAAGGACCAAACTTCACTGAACCTTTTCATTCAGTGCAGTCAAGTTCATCCATTCAATTCACATCCTGTAGGGACGATCTCTTCTCACCGAGCCCATCTGACACCGCCTCTGTCGGTTCTGCATAACTAATAAACTGCTTATTTGTTGTGTTGTTTTTTTCCCATCCTTATTTATTTGTTGGGATCATCCACATAGCAGTCAGTCTCTCACTCTCTCCTTAATTATCTCGCTCTCCAACGTGGAGAATGATGTTTGGGCATCTCAGGGATAAGTGCTAGAACAGCTCATCCATCTAAACTGTCGAATATGCACCTGGCCTTTTGAGTTGTGAGGTTGAAATAGAAAGAAATATAGTCAGAGGTCCTCCATAGTGAAAAGGCAAGTGGGAGATGGTAGAGGAGAAGAAACGGGGGGGGGCTTGCTACACAAGACGCTTAAAGGTCTGACTGCTGAGAGTCTCTGCTCCACTTTGAAAAGATGACAACATGAATCACAAGTACCTTCTCTCTGCTCTTTACTCTCAATTTTTTTTTTCTTTTTTACAACCACTACAGAGGCTCCCTCCTGCACAGTTACAATACACACACACACACACACACACACACACTGAGTGATGAGGGATTTGGTGAACATGGAGATTCCGTGACAGAGAGGCTGTGTTCAAGTTCCCAGGCAACAGAGGAAGAAATGGAGGACTAAAATGGTCCTGTTCACATCCCGTGTTGAGGTAAACTATATGTGAAACAACTGTCGAAGCGTGTTTGAAATGTTGTGACGAGACCTATTTGTTGTCCTAGTTACGTGAAGGTGAAGGGGAAAGAAAAGGAGCACAGGACGGAGGAATCCAGTTCATACATCCTCTTGACAGAAATGGAGGTTTACAGGAGTCACCTGTCGGACACACGGAGCTTGTTGCCATCAGTATGAGACATATCCCTTCTCTTGTGTTCGGGTCACCAGTGACCCGTTTTCAGGTTTTAAATGCATAAAAGTACCACATAGATTTGTTTATAGCATCAAGGCGTTTTGACTTTGTCATGAAACTCTATTTCAACAAAATAAAACCAACACATTTTTTTCACAAAATTCTAAAAAGCTTTGGTTAAAATTATAACATTTGTGGTGTTAGGGTCAATTTTGATCCGGTTTTAACGATAAGAACAATAATGAGAGTTCAAACTGAAATCATAAGTGCAAAACCAACTTTTTCATGGATAAGGAAGCCTAAGAATGTAACCAAGAGATGAGAAACAAATTGGATGATAAATAATTGTTTTAGTGTGTTTTACAGCTGATTTAAAACTCAAGTCAAAACTGACCCTAACACCATAGATGGAAGCAGAAAGCTGACAATAGGAAGGTTCAATTGAAGCCAAGGGGTATACTGACAAAGAAAGCCCAGGGAACCACACCAAAAAATATTGAAACCAACATTTTCATGGCTAGAAAGCCTAACAATGTAACCAAGAGAAGTAAAACAAATTGGATGAAAAAAAAAAGTTTTTTGTGTATTTTACAGCTGATTTAAAACACGGGTCAAAACTGACCCGATAGATGGTAGCAGAAAGCTGACACAAGACGAAGGATATCTGAAATGTCAGGTTCAACATTGCGCTTTATCCACCTGTCCGTATCAAACATCATCGCAGGAACGATTCTGGAAGCCAGTGGTGTCACATTAAAACCATTTAGCGCTGTCTTTGCATAAAGAGTGAGAAAAAAGGGCTAATTTATTACAGTGACAACCTTGTGATTATTCCTGCAGGTGTGTAAATGAAAACCTGAAAATCGCCGTTTCAATGCTAACGGCACGATTCAAGGTTCTGTTCAATCCCCCCCGATCGCTCGTCCTCCGGTCTCTTCACATCATGTTTATTCAGGATGAACATTAAGTCTCCAGATGCAGAGCTTTAGTCAAATCCATTTCAACACTTTCCTCATCTTTGATGTTTTATGGTCATAAATTTGATTTCCTGCTACATGACAAGTCTGTGTCGCAGAGAGATATCGTCGCACTTCTTAAAATCCTCCAATGAGGCCAAGATATCAGTGTAATGTGACGATAGGTGAGGCACACACACACACACGCACACACACTTAAGAGTCACAGAGTAAATCTCATTTCCATTCTGCTGAATCCTGCATGTGATGTGTTTCTTTGGAGAATTACCATATAAATAACCGCTACTGCTTATCAAGCTTCATTTAAGAAGCCAGAACAGAGCGACAGTGAGACAGAGAGAGGAGCAGTGTGAGAGAGAACAACTCACTTACTTTGGAAAAGTGATAGTGAGACCTGCGCTTTCTCATCTGAATTGACTAATACTTTTACTCCCTTATTGTGTTAAACAGATCTCATGGAGGTGATCTGAAGAATTCACTCACACTTTAATCTTCGCTGCTGAAATGAGCAGCGACCCACAGAGTCTGAACTGCAAACCTCAAGGTGATAGGATCTAAATGCCACATTGACTGCAAAGACAAAAACCTACTATATTATCCACATAAAGAACTGCTCTCACTTTATTCAGCAGAGTCCCCATTCGTTTTGTTGTCTTATTGTGAGTGTTTATTCTACTCAAAGTGGTGTGGAGTTAAAGATATACTTAACTTATCAACCACAATAACAATCCTAGAACTGCAATTTGATATTCAGTGTCTCTTAACTCTCCTGTTGTCCTCCTGGGTCAAGGAAAAAAGGAAGGAAGGACAAAGGGAAAGATGGGAGGAAAGAAGGAAGGGAAAAATGAAGGAAAGAAGGAAGGGAAGGAAGGACAAGGGAAAGAAAGAAGGAAGGAAGAAGGAAGGGAAGGGAAAAAATGACGAAGGAAAGCTAGAAGGAGGAGGAAAGAAGGAGGGAGGGAAGAGATTGGGTCAATTGAGTCGAAAAGGAAGGAAGAAGTAAGGACGAAGGGAAGGAAGGAAGGAAAAAAGGCTTGTGGAAAGAAGGAAGGGAAAAAGGAAGGACGAAGGGAAAGATGGGAAGTAAGAGAGAAGGGAAAAGGGAGGAAAGATAGAAGGAGGGAGGGAAGAGATTGGGTCAATTGGGTCGAAAAGGAAGGAAGAAGTAAGGACGAAGGGAAGGAAGGAAGGAAAAAAGGCTTGTGGAAAGAAGGAAGGGAAAAAGAAAGGAAGGAAGGACGAAGGGAAAGAAGGAAGGAAGGAAGGACAAAGGGAAAGATGGGAAGAAAGAAGGAAGGGAAAAAGGAAGGAAAGCTAGAAGGAGGGAAGGAAGAGATTGGGTCAATTGGGTTGAAAAGGAAGGAAGAAGTAAAGGTGAAGGGAAGGAAGGAAGGAAAAAAGGCTTGTGGAAAGAAGGAAGGGAAAAAGGAAGGTTAGAAAGATGGAGGGAGGGAACAGATTTGTTCAAGGAAGGGAGAAGAGGGAAGGAAGGAAGGGAGGGAGGGAAAAATGATTGTGGAAAGATGGAAAGGATAAAGGAAGGAAAGAAAGATGGAGGGAGGGAACAGATTTGTTCAAAAAAGGAAGAAGAAGGAAGGAAGAAGGGAAAGAAGGGAGTAAAAAAGGAACGGAGAAAGGAATGTAAGAAGGAAAGATGGAGGAAGGGAAGAGATTGGGTCAATTAGACCCAGAAGGACAACAGAAGGGTTAAGATGAGCAAACACTGCACAATTTTAGGATTCAATTCCAACTTGTACTGTAAAAATAAATTGTCTACAATATACTGTAAAGCCAAAGCTCACGTTTTAGATCCTCATACTACACAACCCGCTCATCAGCATCTTAAATGCTTATATACTTCACATGTAAAAACAGCCCCTGCACAGTTTGCCCAGTAGCAATTGTCAATAAAGATTTGCTTGAAAGTTTGAGGTTGTTTTCTTTAACAACAATGCTAACAAGCAGAAGAAGCTGCAGCTTTTGTGCAGTCTTGTGTCCATCAATCAAATCAGTCTTACTGTTGGAGGAGGAAACATCAAACAGGCAGCAGCCGTTTCCACAGGTTGACCAGCCTGGCCTCTGAATTTTCCTTCCAGTGTCGTGTGGCAGTGGCCATGGCATTTTCGAGATGTTCTCTTTCCCACTTCACACGGGCAAGTGAGACAAAAGCTACTGACATTTGGGAATCAGCTCGTGGCTCTGCTTAAACTGTGCAAAGAGCCTGACATCAGCCGAGCAGAATTTCTGACATGTAAGAAATCCATCCGACTGCCAGATGGTCCTCACTCCTAAAGTGCGATGGACTACTGTACTTAAGGCTGCTAGAATGAGTCAAAAATCAGGTCAAATATGGACTAAAAATGTACACTACACATCCAGATTATACATTATATAGACTAGAGTATAGAGTATAGTCATGAATTTACACTACAAATATAGTGACTGTGTTAATGTGTCTGTCAGCCGTGGCTGGTTGTCTGGGATTTGAGATGAAGCAGAATGAAAAGTTTCCCATCTTGTGATAAATTCATGACAACACAAGAGTTATTGGTTAAACTTACAAGAGCTGTCATGTGTCAGCTCAATATCAGCAGATTAGAACAATTATGGGCTGCCTCAAGATGCCACTCCAATAGAAACCCCAGCTCGAACATGAAATCGGTGGTAAAAAAGAGCGGAATACTCTTTCCTTTGTCGTCTTTTTATGAATGTGTTTATGAAGTGTTCTTGGCCGTGCGATTTGAAGTTTTGCTTTCATGTTCATGCAGCTGCCTGCTGAAGACCTCAGGGAGGCTGTAGGAGCTGCAGGGAACAGTGTGGAGGATGAACTCATAGAACCTGAGGAAAGGCCTTCTGATCCCAACCAGGCTGAAAAGCCAAGACCAAAGAAATGCCTGGATTTCACAAAGTGGTGATGAAATCCCGTCTGTCCACGCTGCCGCCTCTGCAGGTCAAAGGTCATGACCATAAATGTTCCAGAGGATGATTCATCCGCAACAGAAAAGTGTAATAATCTCCTATTTGAGAGATGAGCATTGCTAATTGTCAAAGCCTCCTGGTTTATCTGTTATAATCCTCGTATTTAATAAAGAAGATGGCAGCAACACACAAAACTTTACCGTTGTTTCAACACAACAACAAACATCCAAGCAGCATTTTAACAGTGAGAAATAATGAGCACAGAACTGATGAAAGGAAGGAAGTTAATGAGGGCTTTCACTTGAAGCAGCCCGAAGTAAATTACTATTGTCTCCTCAGATCGGCAGTTTAATTACTCCCAACACCGTCCTGTTTTGTGCAAACGATGACAGCAGGTAAAAAACACAGGTAAGCTACACCATCCTTCATGTCACAAGACGTTTCTGCTGCAGAAACAAGCCTTTACACCGCCGGCCGGCTGGACAGAGTGAATGTAGCTGTTGAAAGAACATGAGAGAAACAGGACACAGTGCTTTAGCCTCCAACGGCCCCCTCACATCAGTCTCACTGTCAGAGCTGCTAACACAATTATAACCAAGAATTACAACATCCTGAAGAAATATTACACTCTGATGTGGAAATAATTTCCACAGACAGCTATATCTGCCCTGCCACACTGACCTGCTCCAACACACAGTCTCATCCACTGCAGTGCTTCCTGCAGCAGATATATGGAACCTATTCCAGCTGATATGTGACAGCGAGGAGGGGGCTGTTAAAGCTGCTGAACTGTGACAGAGAACTGAACTGACCCTTGTATTTTTTTATTCCTGAAAATAACAGCTCGCACAGAGACGGTAATGGTTGAAGCCGACAAATATATTAGTTTTTTTTTTTTAAACCTAAACGTGCAATATTTGGAGAATGTCTGATAATTTGAGTTAATTTGAAATTAATCAGGGAAATAATCATTCTCATTCCAAAAACAGTCAACAAACCCAGTCATTAGGATTTATGAATGTGAATGAATGATGATTTTTAACTCACTGATGACACATCACTCATCCACCGACCCTTAACACGAATCTAAATTAAAACTCTTGGGGTCCAAATTTAAAAGTAAAGCGATTCAATATCATTTAAATGGTGAAATACAGCTATAATTCTGAAATGAGTGGACTGTATTTGAGATTTCCTCTTTGACGAAAGAGAGAAAGAGAGAAAAAAAGATTAACTTAATCCCCCAGCAGCTCAGATGAGAGATGAGCTGGAGCTTGTGGGAGATTCTTCTCATAACAATAAGAAAAATAAGAATGTTCACAGGTGCAAGCAGAGGATCTCACAGTCTTAGAACATCGGTGGTGTCTTGTACTTGAGGAAATGATTTAGTGTTTCAGAGATTTGTTTCTTTGGATACATGGAGTCAAGAAAATCAATTGTGAACTTGACCCCCTGAAGTACAGAGATAAATCTCTGTCAAGTGGACTGAGCTGAGCCCTCAACCCTTTGTCCGCAGCATACTGACTACTGTCATTTCCCATTCTCTCTTCAAGATTTTCCCCTTAAAACATAATCCTGTCTACCTGAATATAAAAAAAATACAAGTCTGCCACGTATACAGATCCACTGCTAACTAGGTAAAAGCAAAGAAAGCATCTTATCTCACGGCTGATTCCGAGGTCTTTACACATAAATATCCAACACACAGCCTGACGAGGTATTATAATAATTATGAAGAGCGAGAAACAGACTATAGCATTATTCAAATGAATATTCACCTCAGAATTTGCTGAGATTCTGTGGAGGTGGTGAGACCTGGAGGAGGTTCCTCTAATCTCTCTGCCACACTTCATTCACCCTCTAATTAACATTAATCCAAAAGATTAAAAGGGCTTCAGAACCAAATGAAGCATTAAGCGTGACTCATTTAAAGTCCTCTCCAAGAAAGACAAAAGTCCATGACATTTAAGTCTTTACGTGAAGAACGGTAACCTCAATGTATTTTTCTCAAATATATTTTTTTCCCACATGCAGTGACCTCAGAATGTTTTCACACCCTGAGTACTAATAATAAAATGTGCTATATGTGAAGGTGTTAGGATATTTTCTAAAGCCAGTAAATATAATAAATTGAGCAGGGGTGTAGCACCAAATTCTGGGCCCTGTACACTCTTAATGTCAGTGGGCCCCTATCCATGCCAAGTTGTTTTCGAGGTAGATTTATACAAAGCTCCCGATGCGCGTTCCCGTCAGGAGCAGTTTTTCGGCAAGCAGTCTCTTTTCGGCACTATATGGCTCTGCATTTCCCTCTAAAACAACTCTGTCTCGTAACGTTCTGTTATTATCTCATAGCGTGATGAATGTGCAGGTCACAACTTGTCCACCAGAGCATTTTGGAGTTGTTGGATTGTGTATTTGATGAGTTTGATGAGGGAAACCAAGAAATCCCATGAGCCTCTGTAGTGGTAGCTGAACAGCTCGTATCTCTGCCCTGCCGATCTAAAAATAGCTTGCACCGACAATTAAAGGTAACAAACCTACCCATTGGGCCAATTTGCCAAAATGTTGAACTATCCCTTTAACAGTTGCTTCTCCTAATTCTGCCTTTTTCTGATATCCCGATTTATGTTTTTTGGGCTGCATTGATGACAGCTAGCCCATTCAATCTGGGCTCACTGACGTTACAATTTTCGCCAACCGCTGTCTATGGGCGGACTAAACCATTTTGCGCTAGGGGCCCCCAAGAATGTCCAATATGTTGGGAGGACTGTGACACAGAGTTCATTCTGTTATATTTGAAATAAATTATGACACCAATTAATTGGAGGGCCCAATTCATTCAAAATAAAAACATCACCCAAAAAATAATAATTTCATGATTTTCATGAGCCCTCTCCTAAAGTCTTGAGACATTGTTTACTGTAATTTCTGTAGATATCTCCATCTCAAGAGGCTGCAGTATGGCAGCATTCACATTCACAAGCACAGCCAGATTATCTATCTGCTTCTTTGCATGTGCTCCTCAATATATTTAGTAAAAAAAAAGAAAAAAAAAGGCTGCTCTTCCCTGCAAAAGTCTCTCTCCATGCCAAAGTGTGTGTGACTCTGTGGGAGCTGTCAGTCTGCAGGGAGTAAAGAGCATCCTCAACCTCTTCTGCTCCGCTGCAAACAGCCCGGCTGTTTCCTGACGCCTGTGACACGACCAGACGCTCCTGCCTCACATGATCGCCACGGGTGCTGTTCTACAACTCACCCCAGCACCAGGCTGTGCTCGACTGAGAGGGAAATGTATGTCCTTGTGCGGTGGGTATATGCATTCATATGCTTGCATGCACGTCCAAACGCATGAGGTGAATTTAGAAGATATATTTGTATGTCATCAAAGTCAGATGGAAGTTTTTTTTGAGTAAACACATCATCAACACTGCCAAAATGAAGGTTTGTATATAATGGCTGAAGTAATGAAACAAAATCATAAAGTCATCAATCGGCATCTCGGACGTCTGTCAGTACCTGTGTGCCTCTACCAAACACTCCAGCATACACAAAGTCATTGTGTTTTTGTGATGTGTGTTTGGTGAGTCAATCAGTGTGAGGTTCGCAGAACGACAGTCATAAAAAGTATGTGTCACTGAAGAGCCATGACAGAGTGTGGAGAGTTGGTGTGTGTGTGTGTGTGTGTGTGTGTGTGTGTGTGTGTGTGTGAATGTGTGTGTGTGTGTGTGTGTGTGTGTGTGTGTGTGTGATGTTGAACCATTTCATGGGGTAATTGCTCCATCCATCACACAGCACAGAGCAGCAGGAAAAGAACAACTGAGAAGGAGCTGGACTTCATCTTTATATCACACGCAATCATTTTTCCTCTGAAACACCACAGGAGCTTCAGCAGCTAAGAAGAGCGTCTGCGTGAAGAGTGTGCTGCTGACGATGTGTTTGATGTCACCAGAGACCAAAAACATTCCCCATAATATTTTGTCATCCAGTCTGCCATCAGGCCAAATTTGGAGCTAATTTTACTGACAGATTAAGTGTGGCTGCTCAGTGATCTCATTAGACATCCAAACTGCTTTGTGGATGGATGAATTAGAGATCACAGTTGTGAAAACACCTCAAGAAATCGAGCACAAGACAACATTCAAAATTAACAAACCACCATGTTGTGCACCACATGCACCGACTCCTGACCCGTCGTGAGCAACAAGTAGACGGGGCCCTGGCTAGTTTAAATAGACAACATGATGCTCAGCAGCATATTAATGATCTATCATCTTCCATCCAAAGCAGAGCTAAATGTGAAAATTCATCTGTTAGGGTTCTGGACAGTGTTTTATAGCAGCTACAGTCAAAATGATTCAACAACAATGTGTGTTTGTGTGTGTTTGTGTGTGTAGACTCTTGGCTCCTGAGCCCATTTTAATCCACTCAGTGCATGGTGGGAAAGCTAATGAGAGGACAGAGACCTCCACAAGAGGAGAGAGGAGGAGGAGGAGGAGGAGGAGGAGGAGGAGTTACAATATGGGACTTTCTGACAGCAAATGTTCTTTGCTCTTTAAGTCTTCAGTTGCTTCATCAGAGCTCCTATTTCCAAGAAGCATTTACTAATGATGGCTGATGGTTGGTGCCTGGGTCTGTAGCATGACTCAGCATTATGTTTTTTTTTTAAAAAAAAATTTTTTTTTTTTATAAAAAAAAACAGTTATTAGATTTAAAGAGGAAAACACAACAACAGCAGTGATCGGCCAGACGGTCAGACAGATAGATAGATAGTACTAGATAGATAAAGAAAGAAAGAAAGTAAGAAAGAAAGATAAAGTCTGCCAACGCAAGAAAGAAAAAAAAAGAAAAGAACATGAAAGAGGTTTAGTTCACAGACTCAGGACCAGTTATTGATGGATTATGTGATAAATACTCCTCAAAAACCTTAAGGCTTTACCGTACCAGTGAAAGAAAATTCATCCACTAAATACATTTACTTACATACTACAAAACAGGATTAGGTTCTTACTGTTGCCACAACAGATGCTCTGCCTCTCCTTGTTAATGAACTCTGCAGGAACAACTTTTGGGTTGAATATTCAACCCTAAATAGTTGGGTTATGCTAACTACAACATCGAGCAAGCGCCTTTATACACAACCCCAATAGTTGTTTATACCGTTGTAGTTAGAATAACCCAACTTTTGGGGTTGATTATTCAAAACCCAAAAATTTATTGGGTCAAAAAGAATAACCCACCTGTTGGGTTAAAAAATTTAACCCCAACAAAAAAAGGGGTTCTTCCTTATTTGAACCAGCAGTTGGGTTAAAATTGGGTTATTTTTTAACCCACATATCTGTTTTTTCGTGTGACGCATTTACTAATGATGGCTAATGGTTGGTGTCTCTGGGTCTCGAGCATGACTCAGCATTTATAGATTTATAGAGGAAACAAAACAACCATTGCTGTAACGAACAGGACAGACAAGATTAGATACTAGATAGTTAGAAAAAGAAAGAAAGAAAGAGGTTTTTCACAGACTCAGGACCAGTTATTGATGGACGATGTGATAAATACTCTCAAACCTTCAGGCTTTAAGTACCAGTGAAAGAAAATCATCCCACTAAATACATTTACTTACAACTACACACAGGATTAGGTTCTTACTATTGCCACAG
The DNA here is from genome assembly GCF_045865225.1 of Trachurus japonicus. Taxonomy (NCBI): domain Eukaryota; kingdom Metazoa; phylum Chordata; class Actinopteri; order Carangiformes; family Carangidae; genus Trachurus; species Trachurus japonicus. The sequence goes on along the minus strand of NC_140919.1, from coordinate 13,417,332 downwards.
CAGATGCTCTGCCCCTCCTTGTTAACGATTCTGCAGAACCTGAGTCACTGTTTGCTAGTCGTGTCCAGTCCAACTGCTTCTTCAACTGTTTCACTTCACTCAAGTGTCTCTGCTTGTGTTCACTAAAGCCTGCCACACACATAAAGATTTTATAAATCTCAACCGATTTATTATCTGTGAGAGACCCCACACATGAAGATAAAAAATCTGTGATTGAACAGTTTTGATCGTATTGTGTGTGGTGTGCTGCGATATTCCAAACACAACATCACCCACACCATTAAGATTTTTTTCAGCGAATCTTGACCCTCTGGTCAGAAAACAATCCGCGGCATCAGCAGCGATACCAGGGGTGTCGTTGTAGCTACTCTTTCGGGTCTATTTCCGGAATGGACAATGAGAGCGACGTAATTTTTTTTTTTTAATGAAAGCGGGACACTTCAGCCTTTACAACGATCCCATCTGTGTGTGTCTGTGTGTCTGTGGCTCCGGACACCGAGCAGTCAAGCGGCTGTCCAATAGGGAGCCGTGCGCTGTCACATGACGGGCTGTGAGCGGCGGTCACATGATCGTTTAAACATGGCTGCTGTATTGCTGGCTGTTGCCGGCTACGAGCGCTACTGTCTTTGCTATCGGCTATCAGGAAATCTCCTGTGTATGCGTGAATGTCTGTGTGAACCTCATGTAACACCAGGGCTGCACCGTGGCTCTCTGTGAGGTTGCCGGTGCTGTGTGGAGAAGTGGCTTGTTGCCGCGAGCAGCATGCAGAGCTCGCTGAGCAGAGCTCGGTGCAGGCACTTCTCCGCACAACAGCGGCTTCCCACACACAAGATGACTTTTGATTGAAACGGCCACCGAAGTCGGCCCCGATAATCGTAAATATTGAACATGTTTAATACTTACGATTATATCCCCCCCCCCTTGCGCCGAACGTTTTCCGAGCCGATTGTCGGGGGAATTTTGACTCTTAACACACCACACACTACAAGAGAATCTTATAAGATAATCTTAAGACCTTAAAGGGATAGTTCACCCTAGAATGATATTTCGCTCATTATCTACTCACCCTCATGTTGACTAAGGGCTGGAAGAAGTTTCAGAGTCCTCCGTCCCTTCTCTGAGTTACAGAGCGTAGCAGTGCATGTCCATATAACGGTTGTAAAGGGACACCAGAGCTCTTCGTAAAAAAACACACACAAAAAAACATCCAAAATACCTCCATTTTGCTCGTATGTAATGTCGTCTTGTGTGAAGCCCCAAATTGCGTAATTGTCCCGAAAAAAAATTAAATAAGTCCACATTCAAGCATGTTTGTAGCATTAGCTCTGTGTCTGTTGTCCGCTCTTCGCTGCCACTGCGCGCATGCACAAGGTTCGCACTGAGAACCGACTACGAATCTCATGTCTGGTTGCGCATGCGCGGATTAGGCAGCGGCAAGAGCGGACAACAGACCACAGAGCTAATGCTACATACATGCTTGGAATGTGGACTTATTTAATTTTTTTCGGGACAATTAAGCAATTTGGGGCTTCAGCACACAAGACGGACATTACAATACGAGCTCCATGGAGGTATTTGGATGTTTTTTTGTGTGTGTTTTTTTACGAAGAGCTCTGGTGTCCCTTTACAACCGTTGCCTTGAAATGCACTGCTACGCTAAGACCCCCTGTAACTCAGAGAAGGGACGGAGGACTCTGAGACTTCTTCCAGCCCTTAGTCAACATGAGGGTGAGTAGATAATGAGCGAAATATCATTCTAGGGTGAACTATCCCTTTAAGATAATCGGGCGGTGTCTGTCCGTGGTCGGAAGGGGGAAAATCGGGGCAAAATCAGCCCGATTATCTTTATGTGTGTGGCAGGCTTTACTGTAGTCTGTCACATCGGGTTCTAGAATGATGACAGATCACATTCTACAGAATTCTGACACGTGCGCACACGCACACACGCACACACATGCAACATGCCACCATGCAAACAGACACATGCAAACAAAGGAAACACAATTCAGGGCAAGTTGGCACCAAAAGTAGAGATTAGCGGAACCCTGTGTGTATCCATGACACAATACAAACAAAGGATTGCACACACACAAACACACACACACACAGAATTCTACAAATGCAGACACATGTAGGAATAATCACAGTAAATAAACACATGAACACAAAATGAAAATATAATGTCTTGTGTGTCAAAATGATTGTGTTTGATGTTCAGCCAGTGTCGCAGCATCATTCACATTATTGTCATTCACACTGACAACAACAACATTTAAAAACTGCATTAGCACCAGAGAGCCGATGTATCCGAGGGGCATTTGAATGTTTCTGTGTAAACTGAATGTTAATCCCTATGATTGGGTTGGATGGATGGACAGATGGACGGATACACAGAGAAGGTGGACTCTAACCCACGGCAGATGATCCACCATTGAGATATTTGGAAGGAAGTCCTGACGCTTGTTATACAAATGGTGCTGCTGCCGAGCAACGCTCCTTTCATCTTCATGTTCACTGCAAGAATAAACAGTGAGAGAGAGCCGGTGTCTGTCCACATGACCGTCATCTCTCAAACCAAACAGCCAGACCCGGCCTGTTCCTCAGCTCAGTGTCAGAAAATGTGAGGCAGCAACAGACAGCGAGGTGGACTGGAGGCACAGACACAAACAAAATGGAGCACAGCAGGAAACCCACCAAGATGAAAGCCAACTCTGACTGAAGAGACAGCGGCTCTGCCCCAAACAGGTTTCTGCTATTAAACACTGAGCCAGAGCAGGAGGAGGATCGCATCAAGATGCCATAACCGTCCAATTAAAGAGCAATCAGTGGGGCCATAATCTAATTCTGCAGCTTCTCTCTCTAGTTGGACAACACTAAGAGGTAGTTGTGATGGAGACTGGTGGAAAACTGTGAGAACAGCTGGACAAGTAGGAACATCTGGTCTCAGGTAGGAATCTGGTCTCAGGTAGGACTGACGGAAAAGAAACCGACATTTGCTGACCAGAACCATCATGTTTGACATTTTGACACTAAGAAAATATCAGAGTCGTTCTTACTGTCAGTTGTGCAGATCAGCATGGAGCAGGAGGTTGTGTCTTTGTTGTCCAACTGGGTTGACTTCACAGGGCCACACACACACATATGCACACAGGCACACACATCACACACACCAACGCACACCGTCTTACCTAGAGGCAAAGAGAAGAGAAGAGAAACAATACAGAGTTACTCTGTTGGTCAGTCACAAGTAGGGTTGCAAAGGGGCGGAAAATTTACTGTAAATTTCCAGAAACTTTCCAGGGGAAATTAAACTGCGGAATTTTGGAAATATTCCAAATTGGAAACTTTCCATGGGAATTATGGGAATTTATGGGAATTAACTGGAAATTGGGGCTAATTTAAACAAACTCTATCATATGCAAACATAAATGTAAATATTTTGTTTTGTCATAAGCAGACATCCATGCAAAATAATACAATTAAAAAACATGACATTGCAACAGATTTATTTGTGAGTAGAACTTTATCAAGTTTTAATTCTTGTATGAACAATCAATTATTTTACTGAACAACAAAAACATGAATGGTGAGTAAAATATTACTTACTATATTGGATTAAATCTGGTTGTTTTAGACAAGATTATGCTACAATATATTTTCCCCAACTATATTTAAGTTCCCTGTTAAGGGCCAAACTTCAATTTTGTAAATTTCATATTTTTTCCCGTTTATTCCCATAAATTCCCGTTAATTCCCATGGAAAGTTTCCAACTTTGAAAATTCCTGGAATTTTGCAATCCTAGTCACAAGTTAAACATTCATAATGATGTGAAGTTTATATTCAGCAGTTGGTCTGAGATTTGTTATGTCGCACTGAATTGAACATAACTCTTCTCCTGCTTCTTCTAAGTGAGGCTGACAGATTTAGGACGTACAGAACAATCTTCACCATTTTAACATTACTACTAGTGAAACAAAAGGAAAAACTATGAAAAATATGCTCTATTCTCAACCCACGGACGTACAAGCCGAAACATTTATCTAATTTCTTTACTGTAGTTCCTCACTGCCAAGGAGCTGATGCTGATCTCTGAGGGGAACTGTTGCTACTTTACTTTTCCTCTGTGGGCACTAATTTGTATGCAGACACTTTGCCAGCCAGAGTCTGCTCTGATAAATATGCAACAGCTAAAGGTTTCGGCCCAGCTGGGTAATTTCAACAGGCGCCACGTTACATCATTACATCATCGATAGTCACATAGGATGATTCAGATAAAAGCCAGATGTTACATGAAGAACTGGCATCTTAATTTGTTACTTCATATAAATATGTATTTTTTTGTAGTGAGAGCCATTGTTTATGGTGACAGTGATTTATGTTTAATAGGAAAGTTTTTTCTCAATAATCTGCTCCACTTAGTTGAGTCTCATCAAGCCTCTGTGCCGAACACGGCGGTGGTGATGAAGCAGCAGCCTTGTTAGAGGAAGACAGAGGAGGCGGAACGGCCACCTTGCGATTTCAATGATGCTCCGCGGGTGAAGAGCACTTATAGACAAAGAAAAGGCACCAGAGCAAAGGATACACTTGAAATGAAAAGCAGAAAGACTGAAGAGTTCAACTGTATCAAATGACTGAAAGCATTTGCTGGTTCTGAACACCGAGGGACTGATTCACGGAGACGTTGACTACGAGGTGCAAATGATTGCATTTACGAAGAGGAAAAGCCTATTTCACACTTGTAGAGCCGCGTGCACCTTGCTGCCTTCAAGTAATGAATGTGAGGGGGCGATGTCACCCATGTGACACCTAACCACAGCTGAGAGTGGAACAGGCTGCACACTGAGTGAAGCATCTCTACAGCTAACAAGCCGTCCAGTACAAGGGTGAGCCAGGAAACCTGTTGCTCCCTCTGACCTCTCTGCCGTGACTGACAGAACCAAACTACTGTTATGGATCAATATAGTCCAGACAGATAGTTGAGCCTAGCTGTTTTTCAGCACCATGGACAGCGTCAGTGCACCAACACCAGTCAGTAGGTTTACATGGACACCTTTGTCAGGCTGAACGGTTATGGTTCAACTAAGTCTTTTAACTAGACAACTGTCCTTGTCCCACGATACAAGTATAAAGAGGCATCCAAAGGGGAAGTATGTTTTTGTCTTTAGTAGGCTTGACTAACAGTGTCTTTATAGGTCTCACTAAAAAGTCCATTAGACAGCTGCAGCTAATTCAAAACGCTGCCGCTCGACTCCACACTAACACCAAGAAAGTGGACCGTATTACCCCAGTCCTCAGATCTCTGCACTGGCTTCCAGTTTCTCACAGAATAGATTGCAAAAATACTGCTGATGGTTTACAAAGCATTAAATGGTTTAGGGCCAAAATACATCTCTGACCTCCTACTCAACTATGAGCCGTCCAGACCTCTCAGATCATCTATTCTATATATACCTAGAGTCAGAGGTAAACAAGGTGAGGCAGCATTTAGTTTCTATGCACCCACTATCTGGAACAAACTCCCAGAAACCTGCAGGTCTGCCAGAACCCTCAGTGCCTTTAAATCAACATTGAAGACTTTCATGTTTGCTGACGCCTTTAACTGTCTGCACTGTAACATTATTCTGTTATTTTATATCTTTTTTTACTATGTTTTAGTTGGTCTGTCAACCTTTCTGTTTTACTACTTTTTATACCTGTTTTAAAGCAGAAGTAAGCGATCCAGTCGTTTTGGCTAATGCTGCGTTCCAGGCAGGCTTTTGAAACCGTAAGTTACAGCTTCAAGTCACGACTTACGACTTTGTAGCGTTCCAGGCAACCCGTAACTCGTGTTTTTCCCTTCCTGTTGCACCTGTTTTACCTGTGAAAGTCACTATAATGGCCACTCGTAACTTCCGATCCGTGAACTACTTCACAGGTCGGAAAAACACGAGTTACGGGTGGCCTTGAACGCACCATAACTTCTTGTCAGCCGATGGAGTTAGCAGCCCCCGCCCTCGTCATGGATCTATTGGTCCTCGTCCCTACGTCACCACATTCACGCGCATCCCTTGGCTGCACACACAGCCCTTCATGCCGTTCTCTCTCCTCATTGGATAAAACTTGTAGGATACGAGGAAAGTTTTCTCCTCAGCTCAGAGCAGAGCAGAGTGACTGACAGACCCGTGTTTCGGTCCAAACACTCGTAAGTGATTGCTGTCGGAAGATATAACTATTTAAGACTTATAGTAACACAAAAATATCGCTTACTTCTGCTTTAATTCTTTCTTTTGTCTGTTTTTAAGTAATGTTTGCTTTTTATGTTCTCATTTTGCTAATATGTAAAGGACCTTGAGTTGTCTTGTTGCGGAAATGTGCTATACAAATGAACTTGCCTTGCCTATGTTAGGCGGTGATGTGCTGCATTTCAGCTCGTTAGTACTGGACCTTACCATCACAGACCCAAACAATCCAACACAAGTTAGCTAGCAGCAAAGCGGAGGCATGTGGAGTGGTGAAAACACTGATAACTTTATATTACAGAAGGTCTGTGGTGCACTCACTCACCATCATAAAAGACGTGCAAACCAGACTGCCAAGCAGCCATTGACCTCTTGGCAAAACGGTTTGCATCGTCGCCCGCGGTGCGGGGGAGCAGGATTCGAAACCCATCTGGGGCAGTCTGTACGCAACAACACAGAGGGCCAGATAACATTGGCTACATTTACATCCCTGTACATTTTGTGCATGCAGCACGCTTTTACCACCGCCTTCTTTTCTTTTTGGTTCAATTTCCATGTTAAAGCCAGGGGTGGGAACTCTTGATCATGTGTAGAGCTCCTAGGCTGTGTTAAAGGAGAAATTTGACTTCCAGCCACATTATCTGGGTGTGTTAACCCGCCTTTAAGAAATTCAATTTAGCATGATTACATACTAACATGTTAACATTTATTTTAAAAGTCCAAATTTAGTCAGACTAACACAATGTCATATATATGCACTCAGTGTTTCACAACACCAAGCTTCTGCAAAGAGACAGTTTGGAACACACACGCACACAAAAAGACGAAAACAACAACAACATAATCATTACCAGCTTAAAGCACAGGTGAGGACAAACTATAGGTAACTTGATACAGCAGCATCAACATCTAACAACATCATTTTGAGCAGTCAATATAATAAAATGAATCTCTTCATGCACTTGCCCCTCAGTACTCGACGGACCTCCTTCATGCTCACCGCCCCTCACAGAACCTGCTGTCTGCTGACCTGGACCATGTCCCCATTCCCCGCACAAGCAGGCAGACAGTCCAAGGCCTGTGCAGGGCAGCTCCCACTCTGTGGAACTTGCTCCCACTGACAATTTGCGAAGCACCCACTCAGGACTCTAAAACTGTATATGCTGAAGAGGCACTTGTTCCTGCAGGCCTTTGCCCGCTAATTGTGTTTATGTTGGCCTTGCTTGCATTTGTCCTCTGTTATTGTTGTCTACAGCGACCTTGGGTTTCCTGAAAGGTTCTATATAAATCATATACTATTAACATTCTTTTTCTCTCTATGATCACTCCAGGGCTCCATAGTTGACTTTCTCTCAAGACTTTAAAAAAAAATATGCTGTGCTGAGATGATTCAGTGCAGTTCAGACAGTAGAGTACAGCAGTAATTGCACTGGGCACTGTGCATATGCAGCACTTCATCACTAATGAAGCACCTACTAATGAAGCACCTTATAGTGTGAAGCAGTGAAGTTTATTGGAACAAACCACCAACTGTGTAAAAGCAGATCAATTATCTGCAGCCTTTGACTTATGGCCATTGATGTATTCTGAATGAATGGGGGTTCACTATCACCCGTAATATTTCTTTCTGTCCGGGATCCAAATGAAGAATTTTCCTTTAAGGTTTGCTAATGATAACAAACTTGATTAGAGTGGAGTCAATGCTGTGTCTCTTTGGAGAGAGCGTTGAGAGGCTCTAATGATTTACCTAACTGGGTCTTAACCATATGTGAACAGACTGGATAAGTGGAGAATTAGTGTTTTGGGTAGAAGGTTTAAATTTCCCTATTAGAAGTGAAGGCACCGCTGATTGTGAGGAGTTAGCATCAGACCACCAACTAGATTATCAGACTTAATGAGATGAGGGCAGGTATCCCTGACAAACAGGAGCATTAGTGGAATCACTTCTTTCCCACCGCCTTCCCATAATAACAGCATGATGTGTCTTTGCTGAGAGTGGCCCAGCAGCTACGGTGTCCCCTCATAAATGAGGGAGAGGAGGAGAGAAGATGATCAATAGCCAGATACTGTTTGTGTCAGTGTGCAGTCGTCTGGAACAACAAAAGCTTCAGGAAAAAAAACCAAAAAAAAAAACGACTGAATTGACCGCTCATTAATTTAAAACTGTCTGAATTAATTTTAAATAAGATGCGGTGTCATAACTGGACTAAAACTGTGACAGCTTAACAGCAATGCAAAAAGAACAAGTAAACACTTCAGCTTTTAGATTAAACCACTAATGCATGAGAAGCCAACCTCATCTCCTCCCACACTTCAACTTCTCAGTGACACCAAACGGGAAACTTCTCTAAACATCCACATTAAACTGAACTGACCAAGCGCAAGACATTTTTCTTTTTCTGTCTGTCTTTTCCCCGTGATGAAACAAACAGCTTTTATCTCAGCTGAAATATACAACGTAACCTTCATGGGGATGTGGATTAATGAGAACTAAATAATAAAAGGTGAAACAAAGGAAAAACTGTAACTCACGACACACATGAGTTCAGGTATTGTTGCAGTGTAACAGCATTGAATGGATCTCTGATGTCAGACAAAAAGACTAAAAAACACTGCTAAGCTTCTGTGTATTATGGTCTGTTCTGCCTCTTCTGACCGTGACTGCAGACGTCCAGCGGTTCCCTGGACAACCCGGTCGGCCTGAACGCATGCAGCGACTCCAGACGACACGCTTGCATCCAGAGCAGCAATTTCCACAGCTTTCAGCTAATAACTGCTTTAGTTACAAAGCTCAACTTGTTTGGCACTGCTTTAACCACTCTCCAGATGTAACCATAGAAACAGTTTTAGCCTACATGTCATAGCAGAGAAGGCACAGGTGTAATTACAGGCAGTAAGGATGTTTTTTTCTTTCCCTCGGTAGTGTCTTGTAAGCTAACATCAACTGAGCCCAGGAGCAGCTGAACCTGAAGAGGATACAGCTTTGGTTCATGTTATTAATTACACCCACGACTTTCTGATACATCAAAATATCTGCTGGTGAAGAATGAGAGACTGGAAACACACAACATCTGGTGCAGCAGTTTGTCTGAAAACAACTTTTTTCTATGATACACTTCCCAAACCGTTCAATATTACGGACGTTCCTCATAGACATGTTCTTAAAGGACAATTCAGGGCAAATTCAACCTGGGGCTCTAGTTTCCTAAGGTCTCAAAGAATGAAATTTTCTTTTTAATGTCTCCTGTTATGCAGTAGTTCTGCCTGTCTCCGCATCGCCACTGCAGCATATAATGGAAGCAGACCAATCTTACGCAGTTTAGGCTGTTCACATCCCACAAAACTGTATTTTCTACGGTTACAATCCCACATTTTGCGGTTTTGTTAGGAGGCTAGAGCCCCAGGTTGAATTTGCCTGGAATTGTCCTTTAAATCTTCTTATGTCTTTGTAGCTTGTTCAAGTGTTTTAAATTGGTTTTAAAGTCGTAAAACCTGATGCTTTAGCTTATCTTTCACATAAAACCATAATGCAGAGTGTCAGAGGAAACAGAGGCTGAAAAGAATTACAGAATTACCTGCAACCATAATCAGTGCAAATAAACCTGTCTGTTTAAAGTACTGTGTAAATGCACTACTGAGATAAACATGAATTACTAAAAGACTTAGCGTAAACTTCACAGCACCATCTTGTCCTGTGTGGTCCAACTGTCTCTGCTACTGTTTATGTCTCTGTCTCTGACATACCTTATGACTGTGATAGCAATAAAAGTCTAAGGCCAAACAATTCTTTACTTATTGAAATGAGCTGACTTATCACTCCCAGGGACTCTCATTCACTTGGCCAATGCTACTATTTAAAAGAAAATTCAAACAGGGAAGTTCTGGCTCAACAAAACACACAAACCACACCCATTAAAAACATTAAAAAACACAGTTTAGCTCGTGTCTTGTAAGCCTACTGTACTGTGCAAATTCCAAATAACCTCAGGTAAGAGTTTCAGTAACAGAGAGATGTTTGCACAGCAGGATTCTGTTACCTCTTCCCAGCGTTCATCAGTTCATGTTCAGAGTTCAAAATATGAGATGTGTTGAATAAAATAATATTGGCTTGCCTAGTGGTGGACTGCTTAAAAAACATCCTGGTGTGAAGGGATTGAGGGCGTTCCCATAATCTTCCCTGACATCCTGACTGGAGATCTGACTGTTAAGTTTCCAAATACCCTAACACAAATATACTTTCTCTATAAAAAATCAACAAGGGAAGTAGAGGTGCTGATGGATTCTCACACAGACACTACGGTACGTGTGGTACGTGTGGGCCATCTTAGATCACTACCAATATGGAGACCTATAAGTGCAGTATTTGTATAACCTGTTTGATGCCATGACCATGTGTGGCCATACTGTAGAGCTTTGGCCTCTGAGTGATTTGGGTTCAAACAGGTCAGTGTTCAGCTTTTCTTGCCGGGGGGCGTCTGTGCCTAAGGAGGTCGAGCGGTTCATCTACTAATTGTCTAATGGATGTTCCATTAGTGTAGGAGTGTGTGAGTAAATGGGTGAATGTGGCAAGTATCGTTAAAGCTTTAAGTGGTCAGTAGGACGAGAAAAAAGTGCTATGTAAGTGCATTTACCATTTAGTCCCTGAACCCAGAGGTTGTTGACATTACATATAGAGGTGAACCAGTAAAACCAATAGGAAACCTCTGTATCCATTACCTTAAGCGGGGTAGCTACACACTACAGGATAATCGGGCCGATTTTTGTCCCGATCTCCCCCTTCAGGTCAAAGCCAGCAAAGGCCCAACTGTCTGATGTTTGCAAACAACATTGTGTCTGATTTTCCAGTGGTGTGGGGTGTGTTAAGAGTGATTTTGTCCTGTCCGATCTGCTCGGACAGAGGCGTTGCAACAGGGCAGGCAGCCCAGGAAATTGCCTAGGGCCCTGAGCTGGAATGGGGCCCCCAAGAGCCATTATTGTAAACCCTCTATGTTTTTGCACTTTGGACCAACTTAGCCAAGGTATGTTTTACATGAGACTGCGTTGGCGTAGTATGCAGAATTGAATCATCAATAGTTTGGGATTTTTGGATTCATTAACAGTTAATGTTTGTGGTCCTGGTTGGGGGTGGGGGCCCTCCAAGTTACCTCTTGCCCATGGCCTCCAGACTGTCTAGAAACGCCCCTGTGCTCGGAAGATTGTAAATGTTTAATATTTGCGACTAGAAATCATGTAGTGTGTGGGGTGTTCCGAGGGGAGCCGAGCACGCACAGTGTGTAATGTCACGTGTACCGGACCAACAGCCAATCAAGATGTGAGCTGAGTCAGCTGACTGACGGAAGAAGAAGTAAAAACAGACAAAACCGTACAAAGCGGACTAAAACTGAGAGTTAATCTTTTCCGCTCTGACTCAGATTTTATTTTTTAAAGATAAATGTGCAGCGTCTACATACGAGGGGTGTGCCAAAAAATCGATTCACATGAGAATCGCAATTCTCATTTAATACGATTCAGAATCGATATAAAATGTCCCAAAATCGATTTAAAAAAATACAAAAAATGAAACAAATCTGCTGGCTGTCGGCCTTTGTTTCCTTAGAATTTAAAAAGCTGCATGTTTAACTGCACTGTTTATTTTTTAATAAAGAGGCACTTTTAATTTTGTTAAGCAATATGTGATATTGCTTTTATGCAACGGTTTCAACTATTCCATCTAAGCATGGATACATGTATAAAACTCAATAAATGTGAAAAAGCCACTTTAGTCATTCTGTCTTGCAAAGCAGACTGGAGTAGATCATGAGGATCCTTTGCACACTGATAGACTGAAGCAGAAATCATTATGAATCAAATCGTTTTGAATCTAAAAATCGATTTTGAATCGAATCGTAGCCCCAAAAATCAGAATCGAATCGAATCGTGAGATAGTAAAAGATTCCCACTCCTAAAAAACATCCACCATTGCATCTTCCTGTTCATCCGCCATGTTTGTTTACACTGAAGTCACGTTTGACCACGCGAGATTTGGAATATTGAGCGTGAAGAACCTGATACTCTGCTTAGGAATTGGTTTGTGTGGTGTGGTGTATGCTCCGTATGCACAACACATGAGATCGGAAGAGTGTGCCATCTGTCTTTTGTCATCATCAAGTGTGTGATCTCCAAATCTGTAAAGGTTTGAATGATCCTGTAATGTGTGCCAGCCTTTAGTACATGGTCAATACTGTGGTGTCACTGAGCCGTACTGTTCTGCTTTTTTTGTATTAGCAGTGATTTGATTTGCATGCTGAAGGAAATCTACTGTCAAACTTGTCCTCAGCCTCTCTGCTCAGAGGTCAGGGACCGTGTGCCGACGCCATGATGGACAAATTGTCCAACTGCTATTATGTTGAATGTGTAAAGAGCTGGAGAAGAGTGAGTGAAGTTGGACAAATGAAAGTCAAACTGTGCAGAGAAAAGCAGCCTTTGTATGGAGGCAGAAATATGTGTCTGAAAAGTATACACACACTCACTGCACTTCTTTCAGGAGAACGCCAACTTGAGAGGCGTGTGAATGAGTTAGGGCTAAGGAGGTGGAGAGGAGAGAATGCGGCGGGAGGACAAAAGGCAGAAAGGTGAGAGGGACTCACAGAGATTAACAAAGAGAAAATAAAAGATACAAATTCTGAGAGAATCTAAAGCTCTGAATGTTGAGTATTCAACCTCCTCTAAAAAGTGGAAGAACCTTAGAAAGAAACAACCCTTGATGGTAAGGAGCAGAGATTGAGAGTTGTACATCAAAAGGTTATTATACAGAGAACTCTTATACTTTATAGAAAACAATTGGGAGAGAGAGAGTGCCTTGGTGTCTCCTCAGCTCAGAGTATAGATCCAGGTATCTGATAACGTTGGTGATTGATCCAGCCGTCACTGCTGTGCTGTTCTGTTGCGTTACATCTCCACACTTGTGTGCGCTAAACCAAACAAACCCAACACTCCTCTTCCTTTATGATGCTCCTTCTCAGTGTAATAAAAGAGAAAACCCACCAGGAAATAGTGAATGACTTCCTCTTATCTCTCTGCTATAGTGCCAGTGGTGCTACTACTGCAGCATCCTATTTAAGACCGGGTCGTCTCTGCTTTCAGCTCCTGTGCCAGAGGTTCAGCGCTGAGTGTTTCTGACTGAACAGGCGTGTTAGTACAAGCAGGACTCGGGGGGGGTCGCACGCGCCACCAGATCACACACCAATCACTACACACATCAAATAAAATCCACCCTCATAACAAGGCGGTCTATTGAAATGACCTTTTACACTTGTTCCTGCTGCTCATGGCTGCCGAGACACGCTTTGCCTTCCACCTCGCCGGCCTCCTGCCTGCTAGTTTTACTCCGTCGAGTCCGTGGCAGCTTTTAAAGCAGTTACACATCAGGCGTTGCTGCTCAGGCTCAGCTTAGTGTAAACCCACAGGGGGATTGTGTTGTACTCCCAGTTATATCTTCAGCATCAGAGCAGCAGAACAGAACTGTCTCACCATTTAAGTTACACATATACAGCATAATTACAGCCGCAGTCTTTGAATAAATGATGCTAATAGTCCTTTTTTCTCTTTAATATTTTACAGTTGAAATATTTTGAAGACTTGCACATCTGCTGAAAGCCCATTTCCCCCTTCAATTTCTCACTAGATTATAGCTTCTCCACGGGTCACTGGGCCATGACGATATCCAAATATCAAATATTCTCCAGGACCTTGGTTCCCCTCAAAGAGCTCTACCTTCTCATGTTCATTCAAACTGTAATAATACCACACAAATACCGTCCTTCTCTTCTTGCTCTAGACACCCAAGCACGGCAGGGTTTGAAAGCAACACGCAAGGCTGTGTGTAAAATGGTTGTTTACTAAGAAATGTAATGTAATCTCTAATGGGAACTGACAATCTGCATAAGATAAAATCACAAAGTGTGTAAAAGAGCATCTGTTCCATTTAAACCCTGTCGTCACATTTGATATTTAAACAAAAACAACACGACACGACTGAGAGATCAAAGAGGGAGAAGGGGAGAAGTCGAAAACACCTTCTACCTGTTCCTAAAGTTCATTTACATTTCAGCTTCTAATTATGTGATGATTGGTCTGGTTTTTCCATTTAATATGCTTGATGAGATGACTTATGTGTGGGTGCTAATATTCACCGCTAATGGAGGCTGCTCGTTACTATTCATCAGACAGAAAAGAGTGTTAAAGCCAGGCGATGAAAAGTACTTTTGCACCTCATATATACACACACACACATACAAACACAATACGATGCAGTAAATGTGTGTGAATGTTGTCGTCTAGACATTACACATGAACCCTGAGACGAGGACGATTTTAAAAATTCCCCTCACACACAAAAAAGCTTGTGGGTTTGAAACATTTTATCTTTCAGGATTTCTTGTTGATTGAAGCTTGTTTCACTCAGCTGTGTGTCCTCCGCTGTGAGTTCTTCGTGGAGGTTTTAGTGAATGTGAGAGGGCTTATTATGGGCTGAATGGATTGCAACAGGCACTTCACAAATGTTTCAGCGGGCAGCAAGGAGACAAACACTCATCATGCAGCCTCTTCACCTCGCTCAGACAGAAAGACGAGACCCCGGTTCAGCCTCTGCACGACAACAACTGCCTTCCAGTGCCGCTGGGTCTCGAGTGGGCCGGACCGCAGCGGCGGCGGCAGAGGAACTCGTACGAGCCGATCGTCAAACACATGTGGGGCTTTTACAAATCACAACATGAATATGTTAAAGCTGAAATCACTGAGTGTTTAACTGATTTGCATCAGCACTTTAACAGTGAGGAGAGAATATGCTAATGCGTTTCATTTTGTAAATTACACTCACAGCTGAGCAGATACATACATATGTATGTTTTCATTTTAAGTAAAGGTCAGAGTCAAGCAGGCAGAAACACGCAACAACGTTTCTGCAGCTGAGTTTGTTGTGGTTTTCATAAAGTTTCCAGATTCACAGGTTATCATTATGTGTGTGAACATAGCGAGATCTGCCTGGCTTCTGCATCTTCTCATTTAATATCTTTTATTTAAAGGAATACTTCAACATTTTGGCAAATTGGCCAATTGCCATAATCCCTATAGTTTTAGCAGTAGGTTCGTTACCTTTAATTGTCGGTGCAAGCTGTTTTTAGGACGGCGGAGCAGAGCCATGAGCTGCTCAGAGCTATGCTACGGAGGCTCATGGGATTTCTTGGTTTCCCTCAACAAACTCATCAAATACACAATCCAACAACTCCAAAATGCTCTGGTGGACAAGTTGTGATCTGCACATTCACCATGCTATAACGGAACGTTAAGAGATGTTGTTTTTGAGGTAAGTTCAAGCTAAACCGCTGATGCGCGTTCCCATCGGGGACAGTTTTTCAGCAAGCAGTCTCTGCATTTACCTCGAAAACAACTCTGTCTCCTGACGCTCTGTTATCATCTCATAGCGTGATGAATGTGCAGGTCACAACTTGTCCACCAGAGCGTTTTGGAGTTGTTGGATTGTGTATTTGATGAGTTTGATGAGGGAAACCAAGAAATCCCATGAGCCTCCGTAGCGTAGCTCTGAGCAGCTCGTGGCTCTGCTCCGCCGTTCTAAAAACAGCTTGCACCGACAATTAAAGGTAACGAACCTACTGCTATAGGGATTATGGCAATGGGCCAGTTTGCCAAAATGTTGAAGTATCCCTTTAACATTGTACACTTTTTAGGGGTGTGTGTGCAATCGGTCTATTTCAACACTGCCTGCCACACACTCGTGCAAAATAAAGAATATTTGCGAGGCAGGAACAGTAAGAGCGCTACATTAATTTAAAGACGGAAAGATGTTGTGTTTTTTATGTGCAGCTGAAAAGCGTTATATACCAGGAAGTGCAGATGACAGGATAATTACTGTGCGAGATTTAGATTCGAAATAATGAGAAAAGAGAGGAGCGAAACCAACTGTTGCTTCTTTTCTTATCTGATAAAAGAGAAGGAAAATAATCCCTGTGGGTAAAGAGCAGCGGTGATGT
The DNA here is from genome assembly GCF_045865225.1 of Trachurus japonicus. Taxonomy (NCBI): domain Eukaryota; kingdom Metazoa; phylum Chordata; class Actinopteri; order Carangiformes; family Carangidae; genus Trachurus; species Trachurus japonicus. The sequence continues at coordinate 13,401,085 of NC_140919.1, read as the reverse complement.
GGGACACGACCAGTGAATTCGACTACAAACTCTGCAGCTCATTAAAAGATGAAGAAATGCGTTTAATATCAGTCTGTCACTGGAAATATATCATTAATAAGCAGCTGTTCTGTTGACCTGTAACACGTGATTCATGGTCCTTGTCCTCACAGTCCAGGACACGATCATTTAGTATCCTGACAGATAATCACAGCTGATTTAAACAGCAGATGTATAAGCAAAAGGTACATGATTAAAAGTATGAGCGCGTTTGAAATGTTTTGAAAATAAATTCCGCCTGAAGCGAAAACCAACATCTTATCTCCACTGTCTTTAGTGAGAAAGATAACATGTACTTTCACACTTTATCTGATAACTGGATTTAACAGCCTGTTAATTTGTCAAATATGCTGCAGCACGGGTGTCAAAACTCCACTCTGCTGCTTATCAGACACATGCACAACCTTCACACACCCGAACGCTTCTCTGCAGGAGAGGTGGGGGTGGAGGGTTGGTTGGTATATGCATTATTTTTTTTTCCATCTTTTGATAGTAAAAGAGCAGAAAAAGTAGTTAATACCAAGATAATCTGATGCCGATCAGGTTTGTACTTTTTTATTTTCATGCTTGTCTTCATCAAGAGGAGAGGAGAGGAGAGGAGAGGAGAGGAGAGGAGAGGAGAGGAGAGGAGAGAGAGCTCCATCAGCAGTATGGGATATAGACAATCCTCATGAGACCTTTTAAACTCCCTCCTGCCTCCACTGACTCTAACATGATATCTGTGTAGAAAACAAGTGTCTGTGTGGTGCAGCACCACAGTTTAACCTGTTGGCTATAAAATACAGAGTGATGTACTGATTGATCTGTGGACTAGAGGGACTAGAGGGACTAGAGGGACTAGAGGAACTATACTCACCTGGGTTTCTGTTCATTTCGCTCTGAACACTCAACTACACACTGACTCGTGTAGTTTACTGGCTGTGACAGATTTGTGGTGTGGGTTCTGACCTTCTTATTTATATTTTAGTTTTGTGAGGCTGGAGTCAGTGAGGCGCTTAGTCCTGACAAAAAGACAGTCAGGTAGTCCCACACAACTTAAAGGGATACGCCAAAAACATTTTTTGACAAGCAGATAGACACCATCCTTTCGACTGTGTGTGCAGTAACCTAAAGTCTTCAGAGAAACTCTTCAGCAACTCTAAACGGAAACCAGCGGGCCGATCTTCGTCTCAGAGCTGACAAAACTCTCCGGTAAGGCATCTTGAGCGGTCAAATGCCGGTAACGGGACGAGATCGGTCAAAACGGAGGGTTCAAGCAAAGACGGTTTATTTTGGTTCAAGCTAGCTACATCGAGGGTAGGTTAGCTTCCTGTTTCAAAGTAAAAGCACAAATTCTATCATCATAGTTTTCTGTATGTAAAGGGCAACGGGTGTTTTATTTTGTGAAAGTAACCAGAAGTGCGTTGGTCACAACAGCTAGCTTGAGTAGCGCCGAATTTGTCCGAACAAAATTGTAAACAGCTGGTATTTAGACAAATTAACGACACACTGCTGATCTAAACGGCTACTTTCTCGCCTAAAAATGTTTGAAATGTCGATAAAGTGATACGTTTACGGTGTTTAGAGCTAAAATAAAATCAGCTTCTGACTGCTGATTTCGGCTTGGGTAGGAGGCAGGCTAACACTACCCATACACTTCCAGCGTTTGAGCTAAGCTAATTAGCGGTGCGCCAGCTCTGCCCTTATCTCCCTTGTTACTGCACGCACAGTCGAAAGGATGGTGTCTATCTGCTTGTCATGGATTCAGGAGTGAGGCATGACATGGAAAATAAATGTTGGCGTATCCCTTTAAATGCCCCCATAAAGGATAGGTGTGCTCAACATCAGCAGACAACCGAAAACAATTTTCAAATCAGATAAAACTCAACAAATCCCCTCCATCCTCTGGAGCGTTGCTGCTTCACTGGAGAATAAGTTTTTTTTTTTGTTTTTTTTTATCACCGGTCATTTTATGACACACACATTTGTAGGTCTCTGACTCAGTCTGTGGATTGTCAGGTTAATATAGGAGATCAGTTCTGTGGAGACTGACAATGAAGTCATTGCCTCTAAAGTATTACTGCGACACCGACTGTCATGATCAGGCATACAGATCAGCTCTCTCACAGTCCTGCCTTGTGAACTTCAAATGAATATTTTATAATAAATATGAAACAGTAATGAGACTTAAGTGAGTGGATCTGCCGTTGTAACAACACAAAGGGTGAGGCAGGAAGCAAGAGCTTCCGCTGCAGAGAGGCTGCCCCCCCCTCCTGCAGGCAGACTGCGAGGAGCTTCGATTTGTGCGTTTGCGTGCACACGTGTGTGAATACGTGGGGTCAGTCAGCCCGATAAGAGGCTTTTAGCAAGACAAGCAGCTGTTGACTCGCTGTGTCAGTGAGGCAGAACAACACCACCACACTGCTGCTGATCCCATTCATCATTTTCCCTGAAGGACTGATCTCACCACACTCGCTCGCCACGTCTGCCCAGACACACAAACACAAACACACACACACTGTCTCTCTCTCTCACATGGTGTTCGCTTTGTGAACCTCCCACAGAGCAACACACTCCTGCTACAGCGGGGAGTTCACACAGGGAGGCGACACACCTTGATCCAGCTGAGGGGGCGTCTGGCTCGTTCTGTGGGGAAGTTGAAACGATAGAGCCGCTTCTTCAAAAAAAAGTGTATTAAAGGGGCTTTCTGGGAAATACTGAGGTACTGACACTGTACACGAGGGGTGAGAGAAAGGTTACCCCAGGATTATCAAACTCATCTGTCAACCTGCCAGTAAATAAATCAGCTTTAGATGACATAATGCAGCTTTTCATCACCCTCATTATAGATCTTCAGCAGCGTGAGCCTGTGCGTTCCTCAACAGCTCAACTCTCGGCATCAGACACCAGAGGCTTCCTACATCATTCAGTTACACTGTTTTTGGTTGCAGTTTGCTGGCATGTACAGCGTCTGACCAAAAATAGCTACGAATCTTGTTTCAGTTTAATCTGATAATTTGTCTTTTTCTGTCCTTCCACCCTCCAAAAAAAAAAAAAGTCATAGAGTCATGTTCATGCGATGAGAAGACGTATCTTTGCACAGCCTTCCTGAGACGTCTGACAGCTGTAATGTATGTGTTCCTGTTTGATAGGAAATACTTTGCAGACTATTTACAGTGCAAATGCAAAATAATGAAATAAAAACATGAAAAACAACGAGCACAGAGCCGGGTTTAGCATTTCCCCCAACAACAAGCAGTGTGCACAGCTAATGCGTCATTAACTTTTGATTATAATAGCTGTTTGTGCACATGTACATACATAATCTCTACACCACACAGATGGTGGTTATCATCATCATCGGATTCACAGGAAAAGGCAAGCGGAGGAGCCGCTGTTCAGCTTCATCTCATCTGAAGAGATGGAGTCAGAGCAGAGTTTCACACCGCAGTGACTTTACAAGAGGCCGAGCTCCTCTGTCTGTCTGTGTGTCTGTGTCTCTGTGTGTGTCTGTGTGCAGCTGCATGTGATGGAGACTAACAGCTACAATGTGGCTGCTCCGACTGATCGGCTTCAAACTGCAGCACCGCTGTCTCATCATGATGACTGAATCGAAGTGCTGAGAGAAGGAGCCACTAATTGCTCAATAATCAATTAAAAATACAAAGAAATATGATTAGTAATTGGAAAAAGTTCCCTGCAGAATCTATTTATCAGCTTTTGAGCTGGTCGAACGGAGGACACCTGCCAGGACTGAAGTCACATGCTGCTTCGTGTTGTTTTTAAGTCACTTTTCCCCCGTTTCATTCTGTGTGGGTGACACAGGTGGAGACGGCTCTGCCAGCCACACACCTACAGAGTTTGCTCACAGCGCCGACACCACTCGCTGACTTTTCCTTCTAACAACTTGTCTCTGAAGAAAAATGTCATCCTCATCTCTCTCCCTCACTGTTTGTCTTTTTTTTTCTCCCCCTTTCCTTTCCTCCTTCTTCATCGTCACCGTTCCACCATCACCTAATCTCATGTTTTGCTCTTGTACCCGTGATCCTGTCTTTATCGACACTATGGATAATTTCCTCTTCTCCTCCCGGCGGAGAGCTGGAGCTGTTCGCCCCAGCTTCCCGTTCTAAACTCTGGGTTATTACTCATTCAGCTGTCAGTCAGGGCCCGGAAGATTCAGTGGGAGATGTGAGCGAAACCTGACATTATGGAAATATTCAGGTACCTCCTGCATGCGGATCAGCTCCACTGGAGAATTAAACGCTGTATTTTCTTTTCTCCCATATTGAACTATTAGTTGGTAAAGGTACTTTCAATGATGAAGGTGATAAAACTGATCAAACCACCGAGTCCAGTGGTTCAGTCATGCCCCTCCACGTAAGGTCACTGTATTTTCCTTTGTATAAATAGTGATGAATCGGTTCCTGCATTATGCAGACCGAATGAAGCAAAGGCCGCTGGAAAGAAATGAAGGCACCTGATGGAATTCAGCTTTCTGCTGCAGAGACTCCGGCTTGTTTCTTTTCTAAGGTCAAAGGTCATTCTGCAGAGCGTCATTCCCTTGACATGACTACACAGGGATCACACCTGGAATTCAATCACCATTTGTTGAAAAGCAGCATAGTACAGTTAAAATAAATTCACCGACAAAATGATAAATGTTCAGAACACAAATGTGACATTTCAGGCTAAGGATTTCCTACCCGTGTTGAACTGAACCAGAACATTTCTCTCTGAATTGATTCTAATCTGTTGTGATTCTTCCATCAAGTTGAAAAATTATTCCACAGTATGACTGCGCAGCTCTCAGAAACTCCTATTGTGTCAGTCACCGAATAAATATTCATTGTGTTCTACTTAAGAAATTAATCCTTCTTCTTTTTTTTTTGCAACACCTTTAAACAAAGCCTGTGAAGCTCAGATTTACCTTTATTTTCCTTAGCAACAAAGTCGATAACCACCTTTTCACCATCACTCGGGAAGCAGAGAAATAATGAGCTGGATGTCGATCCCCAAACATCTGCAGTGACGCTCTGAGCTAAACCGATTCAGACACCGCTTCCACTGAGACGACACGCGTTAGCATGCCTCTGTCTTTTTAGACAGTAGAAGCACTTGTCATTTAACTGCTGACAAGAAACAGGTTTACATTGTCAAAAAACAAATGTGTCCCTGTTGAATGTGCATGAGGATTCACACTCCACTGCTTCCTCCTCCTCCTCCTGCCTGAACACCAGTCCTTTTAAAGGCAGCAAACCAAGTCCACAGTGTCAATGCTACTAAAACATCCTGAGGAACTGTTTTGGTTTGATGTAGAAATTCATTACCATGAACAGCTGTATCTGACTGAGACCTCACACCAATTTACTTGCACATACAGTCTGATCCACTGTGGGGGCTTTATTCCAGCTTAAAGGCAACAAGGTGAGAGCAGTTCAATTTGCACAGACTCCTCTGAAGCACAGCTCTTCCAATCTACTAAAAGCAAATTGCATAACCTCATTTATTTTCTACACCAGTCCTGTATCTTCTACTTCTCTCTTTAAGAAACTAATCCCAACTTCTCCACTAATGTGTGGTCTACGGCTCAAAATTAGACTACATTTTAGATGCATCGGGTTGTCTCACTTGTTCAGTTGAGAGAAACTGATTCCGCAGACTGTGAATGAGGGTGATACCCTGTTTGGTAACACTTAACTTGACGCCTATCTCTATAATGCATTAGAACCATATTTATAATGAGTTGTAATGCAGTTATAGCACTGTATAACTATTGTTATAAACACTATAATGATCATAATGCTTTCTAACAATAAGCATAACACACTATAAAGCATTTTATCATGACTTATAAGGTCAGGTATTATAATATGTTATAATTGTTAGTAACTCGCTGACAATGCCCACATCGATAATGCATTAAAGCAGAAGTAAGTGGTCCGGTCGTTTTCGCTAATGCTGCGTTCCAGGCAGGCTTTTGAAATCGTAAATTACAGCTTCAAGTCACAACTTACGACTTTGTAGCGTTTCAGGCAACCCACTCGTGTTTTTCCGACCTGTTTTACCGGTGAAAGTCACTATAACGGCCACTCGTAACTTCTGACCGGTGAACTCGTACCAGATCGAACTGGTACGACTTCACGGTCGGAAAAATACGAGTTTCCTTGAACGCACCATAACAGTCCTCGTCCCTACGTCGCCACATTCACGGCGTTCCTTGGCTGCACACACAGCCCTGCATGCCGTTCTCTCTCCTCATTGGATAAAAACTGTAGGATACGATAAATGTTTTCTCTTCGGCTCAGAGCAGAGCAGAGTGACTGACAGACCCGTGTTTCAGTCCAAACACTCTATGTAAGTGATTGCTGTCGGAAGATATAACTATTTAAGACTTATATTAACACAAATATATCACTTACTTCTGCTTTAAATATATAGTTATAATTAGCTTATAAACGTGTACAACTATCATTATAAACACTCATAAATTACCATAAGGCTTTATAACAATAAGAATAACATATTACAGAGCATTATAACTCTATTATAATACTTGACCTTATAAACCATTATAAAATGCTCTATGATGTGTTATGCTTATTGTTATAAATCCTTATGGTAATTTATGAGTATTTATAATGAAATATAATAATGTAATGTAATGTATATATATATATATGTATAAACACATTATAACTATATTTATAATGCATTATCGATGTGAGCATTGTCAGCCAGTTACTAATAATCATAACTTATTATAATACCTGACCTTATAAGTCATGATAAAATACTTCATAGTGTGTTATGATTATTGTTAGAAAGCATTATGATCATTATTATGAGTGTTTATAACTATAGTTATACAGTGCTATAACTGCATTATAACTCATTATAAGTATGGTTATAATGCATTATAGAGATAGGCGTCAAGTAAAGTGTTACCCCCTGTTTTATTGGCACAAGACACATGAGAGGGAGAGGTAGAAAGATGAGTTACTAGAAAGATGTTCAAACCGATGTTGATTATATTCAAATTTGATTTTCTACTGTATTCAAAGCTTGTTGGCCTACAGTGGTGGTCCTGCTGCTCTGAGAGATGTGACTGGATTCTCCACTCACACTCATTCTTCTCTCTCTCTTTTTTTTTTTTACAGCAGCTGGCATCGAGCTTTCTGTTGCTTATTTTGCTCACCCCCCTGCAGCAGGAGTCAAATCACATTTCTCAGATCTGCTGCCACATGTCTGCAGACACCCCAAGAAATAAATGTAATGTGACTCAGTGCTGAGAATAAGGAGCTTCTCTCCGGCTGGAGGGATGAGATATAACAGGAGAATCTGACCATGTGACATTTTACTTAAATAGCGATAATGGATGTAATGGGCGGGATGTGGGAAGGGGAAGAGAAAATATCAGAGGGTGAATGAGGTTTAACAGCTTAGTCCCACATGGCTGAGAAAAGTAGGCTCTTATATAATGGAAAAGAAAATAACAATGATATCACCAACTTGGAGTCTCAGCTACAGCATGTGTGTTTTGCAGTGGCAGATCTGCAGGAGCCTGCATAAGACATGAGGAGTCATGCATCCATATTTAATTAGAGAACAGTGGTACAGTAAATACACTTTTACCTACCAGGAGCAATATTAACGCAAAGTGATTCACACAGTGGGATAACTGTGACTCTAAAGCAACATTTTCACCAAGGATTGACTTGTTAGTTTTCTGTAGTTACAGAGCAGCGGATCCTCTGTAGAGCCGGCTCTTCTACATCGCAAACATTTTGTGCGTTACCCTTCAGACGGAAGCAGGTTGTGAGTGAAAACAAGTTCAATGAGGTTCATGTTCATCATTATGAAACTAACCTCAGCGGCGCCGGTGCAGGCTTTTCTGCTCCAGATGGGCCGTACAGATGTGAGGCTGAGGAGTCTACAGATGCTGCTCTGGTACGTGTCACTACAACAAGACACAGTTTACTTTGCCGTTGTGCAAAACAGAATCATGCAAATGCACTACCTGAGTCAGCCAGCTGGTTATTCTCAGCCTGCTCATTAGTCCTTTTAAAAAAGAGACAGAGAAAAACCCGCAGTAAGGATTTAATGAAAAGTGCATGGATCAAAAGCACCTACAGTACAGCAAACGCATCGGCCGGACGGGGAAGTTTGTTCATGTTTTTTATGCGCTTCAGGAAACTGTATCAGTTCTTCAGATTTCTCCCTGCGGGAAATTAAACAGAAATTCTAGTCTGAATTTGACCTTTTGAAATGAGAAATCCTCACTGGAATGTAAAGCTGCTGCGCCCTTCATCTCTCAGCTGCTTGATTTTGAATTTGAATATTTTAATATCTAGTTGAGACAAAGAGGCTTTTGAAATAATCGTAAAATGCAGTTGCTAGAAAAGGCTGTTTACTATCTTTCATTATGAGCCTCTTCTTCTCGGGCTCAAATCTCTTGTGAGGTTACAAAAGGTCAATTATTGTTCTCAATGTGATGGACATGATCCACATAAAATACACTGACCCCCAGCTTTGTTTCCTCCCACAGCTCCCGGAGGCCAATTATGTGTCATCATTTTGTTCGTGAGTAAAGTTATGTAAATAATTGACCAGTTTTCGTAGAAGCTTGCGATTTGTTTTGACATGTTGATCTCAGAGTGTTTCTTGTTGGTTTACATTACACAGCAGACTTTAGTCAACAGCTCAGTGGCCTTGAACGGAGCAAAGCTCTCAACATGAGAAAGACTTTGTAAATACGGGGGATTACTGCAGCCAGAGCTTAACACAGCCATGTCTGACAGTGGAAGTACACAGCCACCAGATCAATGGAGCAAAAACATCTTGTTATTCAGTGACAGCGCCGCACATCTGCAGAGATACCGCTGCAGCAGCACGGAGAGTGTGTGACTGGATGACACACTGTGATTTCATATCAGTTATGAATGAGTTCAAGATGTTAGTTCGGTCGTTACTCGAATCAAAATACAAGTTTTTTGTTTTTGTTGAGCGTCGTTAACCGCAAACTATCTCTCACAGGAAGTGACAGCACAAAGTGATGAGCTGCAAACAGATGTTGACAGATGTGACAGCCGCTTGTTGGTCATCATCGTCGTCGTCATTAGCGGCAGCAGCAGTTATCGAGTGAGACAGCTTAAGCAGACCATTACGATACTGACACAGAAGTCATATTACATAATACTCTATGAGAACTGAATCCTGCTGTTCAATGAATCCTATATTATTTAAAGGGACAGTTAAACATTTTGGCAAATTGGCCTATTGCCATAATCCCTATAGTCATAGCAGTAGGTTCGTTACCTTTAATTGTCGATGCAAGCTATTTTTAGAACGGCGGAGCAGAGCCGTGAGCTGCTCAGAGCTATGCTACGGAGGCTCATGGGATTTCTTGGTTTCCCAAACTGGTTTCAAACTCATCAAATACACAATCCAACAACTCCAAAACACTCTGGTGGACAAGTTGTGACCTGCACATTCACCACGCTATGAGATAATAACAGAACGTTACCAGACAGAGTTGTTTTAGAGGGAAATTCATTGAAAAACCGCTGATGCGCGTTGCATTCAGGGGCCGTTTTTCAGCAAGCAGTCTCTGCATTTGCCTCGAAAACGGCTCCGTCTCGTAACGTTGTGTTATTATCTCGTAGCGTGGTGAATGTGCAGGTCACAACTTGTTCACCAGAGCGTTTTGGAGTTGTTGGATTGTGTATTTGATGAGTTTGATGAGGGAAACCAAGAAATCCCATGAGCCTCCGTAGCGTAGCTCTGAGCAGCTCGCGGCTCTGCTCTGCCGTTCTAAAAATAGCTTGAAAATAGCACTGACAATTAAAGGTACTGAACCTACTGCTATGACCATAGCGATTATGGCAATGGGCCAATTTGCCCAAATGTTGAACTATCCCTTTAAAACATATATCAACTGGTGCATAATTCAAAAACTAAACAAACTGACCCAATAATATTTGAGTTTTAACCAAAAAAAAACAATATAATAAGAAGCCAAACCCAGTGCAGGCCCTGCTGAGCCCCCAGCACTCAGTCACATGAGCTCATTCTTATGAGGACGATCATTTCAAGAGGACAATATTAAGCTCTAATGAGATTTTCTAACCGAGGCCATAGAGAGAGCATTAACAGAAGCTTCATTTCAGGACTTACAATTGCAGAACAGAAGAGGAGAAAATATAATCCTGCTTGAGTTGATTAAAAACTATTTTCTCTTTGTGGGAATGTGATGAACAAAGGTTCAGGCAAACAGCTTTCAAAGGGACTGGAGAGGTTTGTCTTAATGCAGCGGGGCTTTAGAGAAGTGTGTGTGTTCTATAATGAACTGTATTAGTCATAAAGATACTCAGTCGACTGCGCAAAGTAAAACATTGTGTGAAAAGGGAGAACAGACGCAAACAGCCTCCTTTGTATTGCAGAGAGCGGAGCATGGTGCTGCAGACATGCTGAGAGCTGTTTAATCCAGTTTTATGGCTCTTTCTCATTGAACCGCTCTGTGATGGCAGCTGGAGGGAAACCATGGCCGCAGAGGAGAAAACAGGCAGATATGTGTGAAGATTGATTATAAAGTAGGAGTGAAGGAAATCACCAAAATAAAGGATGAGAAAGTCAAAGAAGGTTTTATTTGCCCTGTTCTCATGAGACTTAAAAGCAAACAGGAAGTGGGAGAAATGAATTTTAAAACTGAGGGAAAACTGAGTCAGACTCAGAAATAACTTCTAATAATAAAAACTCTTCTTGACTTACTGTGGATATACAGTAAGGGACAGAAAAGGGAACATGAGGAATTCATTTACAACTAATCAATCGGCTTCTGATCACAAACACAACAAAGCGTGTTGTGGTTTTGTCTCCTCTATAATACTCCCAGTCGCTGTCGCACTGGAACAAACGACTGTGTCCCATAGTTCCACCCTTACAGTTACACAGTCTAATATAAGCTAATTGGCAATAATAAAGCCATAACCCAGCATGCACTTGGGTGGTCAGCCTTTTAAGCCTTTTGATTAGAGGAGTTATCTGATTACCCACAATCCCCTAGTTTCATCAGGGAGGCAATTATCTTGTCACTGATCTGTGGCATCACATAAAGAGCGTCTGATCAGAATTTAGTGTGTGAACGCAGAGGCAGAGGACGGAGATAACACAGCGTTTAAACCCAGTTTAAAAGTTTTTTTTTTTTTTTTCCACTCTCCATCGACACTTTGACAAAGCTCTGGCAGGGAAAGCTGTTTTGCTGCAGCTTTTTTATTTTGCTGGACTACCAGAAATAAACATGAGGGACAACAAGCTGAGGTTTAGAGAGGAAGAGCTGGTAGCATGTAGCAGCTTGACAGCATCCATCAGGGATGAAAAGGACAGTAGCTAATAAAGACGTCTCTCCCCCTGTGTGACATGCAGCAGCCTTTCAGTCACCAGCATGTCTTCCTCTTCCACTGACAAACAGCTGGATCGGACCATTCCTTCCATTGTTATCTCTCCTCCTCTCTCTGCTGTCCTCTCCATCAACCAAAGTCTATTATCAGCTCTCTGTGCCAGCTGTTGATGTGCTGGCTGAAAGCTGACTGTCTTCCACAGAGACTGCACTTAAAGCTAGTCCTGTGTGTGTTTCAGTGGTGTGTGTGTGTGGACAGGCCTGTTACTCTGTCTTTTTATTCACCCCCTTCATGTTTATTCTATGCCTCCCCAATATCCCTCATTAAAATGTAGCTTTGTTTTTGTTTTGACCAAATATACAAATTTAAAAATAGAAGCAGAGAAGCAAAAAAAAGTGTGCTTTCATCACCTCTGACTCAAGGTAACGCAAACTATTTTGACTTGCTGGGTTTTCATTTCACAGCATCACACAACACCAGCTCCGTGGGTGAGAAACACTTGCATCTTATTTGTTCTCTGTTGTTCTACGAATCCACCACTGAAATCAAAATTAAACTGCTTCGTCGAGACCGCCGTGTGCAACAAAACTAAAACTAAATGCTGTTTAAAGCTGCGCATTAATAAGTGAAAAGTAAATGATATTTCCTTTTTTTTTTCCTCCTCTGAGTAGAATTGCTCTGAGCTTTGGCCAGATCCACGTTTTGTTTCTGTGGGAATTTCACTGTGCTTAACGGATGACTGCTTGTGAGAATTATCCGGTAGCTTCAATAATTACATTTATTCAAATCACTGAAATTAGTATCTGTGCTATTCCCATGATAAGACTACCATCCAAAACGCTGCCTTTAATACAAAATTATGCGTATTTGTCTACAAATTGTGCAAAGCTTGCAGAACAGAAACAACTGGCAGCAGGAGACCACAGATGGATATAAATGAGCAGAAAGATGGAAGAAAAGCCACAAAACCTCAAATCAGCACAACAAAATGTAGGATTTACAATGAGACGGGGAAATAAATCCTGTCAAAATATCTGACTCAAACTGTTTAATCTCTCAAATTACATATTTTAATATTTGGAACTATAGTTATCTCTTCTATTTGGAGTATTGCAATCTTACTGAATTCCAGATGTGAGGCAGATGTGTGTAAAATACCTCCAGAGAGCTCAATGTTGAACATGCTGTCAGTAATCAGACTCTTGTATAATAAGCTACATAAACCCCCTGCCTCACACATTATTATTTAACCTAACACATAATATACAGTACAAATTATTGGAAACATTGTGTATTTTTTCTTTTTTCTTAATTCTACAGGTTTAAAGGGATAGTTCACCCAAAATTGAAATTTCTCATTATCTACTCACCCTCATGTCGACTAAGGGCTGGGAGAAGTTTCAGAGTCCTCCGTGGCTTCTCTGAGTTACAGGGGGTCTCGGTGTAGCAGTGCATGTCCATATAACGGTTGCAAATGGATACCAACTGTCTTCGTAACAAAAAACATCCAAATGCCTCCATGCTGCTCGTATGTAATGTCCGTCTTGTATTGAAGTCCCGAAATGCGAAATTGTCCCGAAAAAAATTAAATAAGTCTATATTTCAAGCTTGTTTTGTAGCAGAAGCTTCTCGAAGCTCCTCTTCCCGGTTCGTCAAATTTGGACGAATCAGGGTCTGTCCTCTTCCCGGTTCGTCAAATTTCAATTTTGGGTGAACTATCCCTTTAAGCATCAGATGTGTGATAGGACTCATCTGCCCTGGTAAACTTTAAGTGTAAATACTCATTGAGCCATGGAGCTATACGGTTACAGCAGGATGAAACAAGCACCTTCACAAACACTTAATTAGGGGTGGGTATCGCCAGACGCCCAACAATATGATACAGTAGCATCGTGATAGTCCTGATATGAGATTTTAAAAATTTTGCAACAGATAAAAATGTCCTCACAGAAAAGCTTTATTTTACCTACCAAGATAATAGTCTGTTCATTTTTATTTTTAAGCTGGCAGACTGACCAACACAGTCATAAAACGCAATGTTAAGCATCTTATTGACAAAAACTTCAATTTGCTTTTGCATTTGCAATTTAGATTATAGAAGCCGAATATTGCATTAACCAAGCCAGTCAAAGGAAAAAAGAGAGAAAGACACACGCAGAGAAAAGTAAGTCATAGTGATAAATTTGCCCTTCACTCCTTGAGAACTTTTCTCTCCATCATCTCTATTCTACATTCTGTCTGTGCAGTCCTCTTGACTTTGAGCAATTCTTATAAAAATTGATTTCGTTTTAGTTGGGAGGAAGGTCTCCGTTTTAATCATGCGGCCGTCTTTATTGATTTGAAAAATCCACAAAAGCCACTTGCCAAAAAAGAAAGAAAAAAAGAAAGTATATTCCAATAAATGGCAGAGACAGTGGATGATTACCATTCAGACGATCTGTTTGTTCAGCTCTCATCTTGATCTGACCAGCAGCTCATATGACAGCGTGAGAGCAGCGCTGAGCACACGAGACTGTCAAGAGCAAATCAGACAGGGAGAAGTTAAAACATCTCAAGTGTGTCACCATGGAAACTAAAATCATCACAAAATAAATCATCCATTTCCAAACTGTGTCCCTTTCATCAGCCTCAGAAGATCCATCTCTAACTTCCTCCTTCCCTGCCTGTTGACATTCTTCACCTTCCTACTCTCCGCTGCTCCTTTCTCCAAATGATATTTTGTTGTTACAAAATCATTTTATTCAAATGTCTTCATAAATATGTATGGTGAGGTATGAGGGAGGCCAGAGGAGGTTCTCTGCTTCCACCTTTCTGTTTGTTGTAATTATACAACTGAATGACAAATGAATATGAGACGCACAGAGAGGGAGCGAAAGTGAGAGAGATACCACTGAATTATTTCCTTGATTGACATGCAACCACATAATCCAATGCCAAGACATACGATACGCTTCTTCACTGTCATGGTTACAATAATAAACACAATCTTAAAGGGATAGTTCACCCAAAATTCAAATTGCACTCATTATCTACTCACCCTCATGTCGACTAAGGGCTGGAAGAAGTTTCAGAGTTATCCATGCCTTCTCCGAGTTATAGCGGGGCTCTGTCCAATTTGGATGGACCAGGGTCTGTCCTCTCCCTGGTCTGTCCAATTTGGACCAGGAAGAGGAGCTTCCGCTACAAACAAGCTTGAAATATAGACTCTTTTTTTTTCGGAACAATTTCGCATGTCGGGGCTTTAATACAAGACGGACATTACATACAAGCAGCATGGAGGTATTTGGATGTTTTTTGGTGTGTCTTTTTGTTACGAAGAAAAGTGGTATCCATTTGCAACCGTTATATGGACATGCACTGCTACGCCGAGACCCCCTGTAACTCAGAGAAGCCACGGATAACTCTGAAACTTCTCCCAGCCCTTAGTCGACATGAGGGTGAGTAGATAATGAGTGAAATTTGAATTTTGAGTGAACTATCCCTTTAAGGTTGTGTTTTTGGATAGGTTGAGGTACAAAAACAACTTTGTTAAGTTTCGTGAAAGGGCATAATTTGGGTTCAAAGAAATATTTCATGAAGGTTACAGGAGTTTTGCCACCATGGTTACAATAATAAACATGCAATTAGGGTTGAGGATCCATCCATCCTCTCTGACTTTTTGTGACCCTTTGACCTTAAACCCTTAACATCAAAGTAAATTCAATGGAAAATCGACCTGTTTGGAGTCAGAGCCAAAGAGACACTCAACTAACCCTCAAAAGGGCATCAGGCCTCCTGCTGCTCTGCGGGGTTGGGCATCCTAGGCTCCATTTGAAGACCAAATGTATCACAGCTGTGGCTCTAGGGTTTCCCATTTGGAAGCTCCCTTGAAATGCGGCCAAGGATTGGTGCCTTTGTGGACCAACCAATGCATTATACACCCAAGCTAAAAAAAAAAAGAAAACATGCCTGCACTGCCATATTACCATTCCACAAGCGCACCATCATTATCATGCTGCAGCTGCAGGTCAGGTGGGTGCATCAGGAAGCGATGCAATGTGGTGCGTTCTGTGCATTTGTGCATAGGAATAAAGTTCCACATGAAGAGAACATTTTAAAGCGGAACTATGCAAGTCCGCTCGCTTTTCTGCTGTTTCGGTTACGCTCCTCTCGCCCATGTGCATTTGTTTACAACGAAGCTGGTGAAAAACCAATAAATGGAGTGGTGGATAACGTTACATAACATATACTATGTTACGGCGTGTGTGTTTGTGTAGTCTTAACCGTCATGAATAAAATATTACAGGTTATGGAGCGCGTTGCGTCGCGGTGTGCAGAGACGAGAGCTGGGACACCGGGGCGACGGCCAGGTACTACACTGATGTTGCGAGGTTGGTTTTCAGCCGTGAGACGCAGGTGGAAGGCAGAGAGACACTCAACTAACCCTCAAAAGGGCATCAGGCCTCCTGTTGCTCTGCAGGGTTGGGGGGGGTTGGGCATCCTGGAGGCTCCATTTGAAGACCAAATGTTTGTTTTTTTTGAGAGCCTCTGTTGTCACTCGTAACAAGTCACAAGTCATGTATACGATCACAATTACTCTGGAGCTTTTTAATTAAAAGCGACAACGAGGAGTTTCTCCATCGGCAGAACGAAAAATTCCGCGACAAAAGTCTCATATTAATGTGGATGAATCTATGTTACGCACACTTGTTAATGGGCCCACTTTCTATAAATATATCGTTTTGTCTCTATCGTTATTTTGTTATTATTAGTGGTGGCGGAAATGCTGGTCGAGCCGACCAGCGTTTCCTTACTTTCGATTTTGCGGCAAGTCATGAGAGTAACGCTGCCGAATCGCCGTTTATGGTCGGAACTACGACGGTATGTGATCGTCTTCAAACCTCTGACTTTAATTCTTGATGAATGAAAACATGAGTCTGTCTTGCGCCGGTCAAAGAATTTCACGGTGCGCGCGGAGGCTCATAAATGTAGTGTGAAAACGCTTCGCTTTTCCAAAACTCCTCGTTGTCCCTTTAAGGTAAAAATGTAGCATAGCCACGGGAGAAATCCTGCTTAGTTCCTCTTTAAAAAGGAAAGGCTACTGGTGTATTTCAGTGCCCGTTGCATGTCTACCTCCCCACAACCAGATTTCAAAAACCCTGAACTATCCCTTAACAAGTTTTGATAAAGGTTTCAAGAGAGCAAGAGCAACTGGTGACACTCCTTGTGTCCCCAGCTGTGCCCACCCTTACAGTTGGGTGGGCACAGCTGGGGACACAAGGGAGAATCGCCAGTGGACCAGACTGTCTCATTTTGGTTCGAGTGAGGCCACATCTTCTTGGCCTCTGAATTAAAACATGACTTTCTGATGTTCCTCTGTTTCCTCTACCTTTCACTCTCCATTTGACGATGTGTTCACCTGCTGCTTCTCTAATTTAACGTTACCTCATTTTCTTCACCTTTGGTTGAACACACGCATCTACTGAATTACAATAAGTACAGTCTCCATTACATCTCTTTATCATGCCTCTTCTGCTGTCTACTTATATTGCCTCACACTTGTGTTTTGATGGAAAGAAAAATCTCGATAGCAATTACGTTAAGAACATTATAAAATCAAATCAACTTCATTTATATGGCACTTTTCATACATTGTAACACAAAGTGCCTCAGGTGCCAGAGGATAAAAACAAAACAAAACAATACAAAAAAGAAGAATACTTGAGTGTTTATGCACTCATTTCTTACAATTGACACTTGAAATTGTCACAGAAAACCATACATCTATAAATCTTCCACATCATAAGTGTAGAGGGCTGTGGTGCTCTTACAACAGTCTGAGTGGACTGAATGATGATAATAATCATGTTGAGGAGAAACAGTTCTTCTTGCATCAGAACCTCAGTCTCTCCATCCAAATTAGCTGGCACAGCTGTCACAATGTTAATAAGAGGTGAGGGTGAGTGGCTGCGATCTTACTGGATCACTGCTCCCTTCCACCACACACACACACACACACACAACACACAGGGTGTGTGTGCCGCAGCTCGCCGATTATTTACTTTTGAAGAAATGCAGCATGAAATTAGTGGAAGTGGAGCCGCTGAATCAGTCCATTAGTCAGAATTAACCCCCCACCCGACAGGCTTGAGGGGGGAATGCTCCACTCACTGGGTCTCATTCATGAAACGTGAGTAAATCTGTGTGTAGATTTGCACATAAAAGCTCACTCTACTAAAACTCTACTCCGGATTCATGAACGGTGCCGGAAACTCAGATTTGATCGTAAACACGTGTGTAACTTCATGAATGCCAACCCATCGTAAACTAACAACACGCCCCCAGTGATCAGCAATTAGCATAGATCTCCATACATGAATAGCCATATAAGGAGATCCTGACCACCATATTAGGAGGTAGGTGCATCCTGCTCACCTGCGGCCATGACGCAAACGAGGAAAGAGGGAGAGAGAGAAAAAAAAGAGAGATCACGGATTGAAGTCATTTTGGGTGAAGTGGAGTCCAGAAAAAATATGTAATTCTCTTCTGTTAGTAGTGGTGTGACTGGGACAGGTCAAAGGCTGGAGGGAAGAAACAGATTTAGTGAATTAAGTAGGCCTATCCTTGGTTGATTAAAGAACCGTTTAAGAAGTAAAGCCAGAATAGTTCGATATGAAACATGAAAAAAAAAAAAAAACACACACAACTCCAGAGCTACAGCAGCGACGGGAGGAGGAGGCTCTTCACAGCCTCAGCTGTAGAGGAGCATGGTTGTATCAACACATGAAGTTATATAGGCAGGTTATATTGTTACAGAAGCACCAGCCGTCTGTCACAGCTCCATCCAAACCGGTGCCGAAGCGCTACTGCGCAGGGTGAAGTGTGCGCCCACCGAGCGTGTAGCTGTAGCAACACAAAAAAGTTTTTTCCGGTTTTATATCAGATTATCATCATCATAAGATGGAGCCTTGACGTGTTTGTGCGTGTCTGATCCCTAAAACGTCTCTCTCTCCAAATATTTCTAATTGTTTGTCATGTTTAAATTACGTGTTTCAAAGGCGTCGGCGTATTTTGAACATGAGAGAGAGTAATACGGATTAAAATTGTAATTTTCAACAGTGACGAGCAGTATTTATTTGCATTCCTACATTTACACAAGCGCTACACACAGTCCGGAGCAGGTGTAGATTTTGTGAGTAGCTACGAAAAAATCAGCACTACTAAAAGATTGATGAATGCGGAAATCCACGTAAATTTGCGCTGCTCAGGGTTTACACACAAATCCGTGCTGCTCACGTTTCATGAATGAGACCCACTGAGAGGTCTACTCTAACATATAAAATCAACCACTAATGCAGAGATCAGTGTGTTTCAGTCTGTTGCTACAGGTACCGGTATGTGTGTTTTTTTCTCAGTGAGAGAGAAGAATCATCAGAGTCAGAGTGAAAGTCACCGGTGACAGAAAACTGCATATTTGGCTGCTTTGTTCCTTTTCAACTATACATAAATATTTATAACCTAGGGACTAAAAAAATACGTCAAGAAACAAACAGAGAGGATTCAAGTTCTTTCATGATCTGAGCTGTGGATGTTTCTTGACAGACACTGCTGCTTTCAACGGTCTGGAAAGAAAACACTTATTGATCTGGATTGATTAGGAAGCACGAGGCCGGCACGGTGGTGGTACAGTGGCTCATACTGTTGCTTCACAGCACAGAGGATTGGCCTGTGAGAAGTTAGTATGTTGTCTCTGTGCCTGCAGAGATTCCCTATGTGTACTTACAGTCCAAAGACATGCACATGAGGGTAACTGGTGACTCTGTGGAGGCAAGTTTGAGTGTGTGTGGACATGTTGGCCTTGCTGTGATTGACCTATCCAAGGTGAATTCCACCCTCATCCAATGTCAGCGCAGATTGGCTGCTGCAGCCCTATGGCAGTACAGCTGAAGGATGAAAGGAAAGGAGTGATAGATGGATTGGAAGCACAAAGGTTCATCAGAGAAGTCTGTTGCTTAATTGTCTCAGATGGAGCTGATTTTCCATTTCCCATCTACTTAAAGAGTCTGATCATACTCATGTAGAAGATGTTTAAATTGATGGTTTTTATTTGACACAATTTCGGGTGAAAATGAGAAACTGACTGGATGAATGAGTTTTTCCTTTCACAGAGAAACAGTTTGGTCCCACGCGGCTGTGAGCAGTCAGACCTGGTATAATAAGTGAGACATGCTCTCACCTGGTGGGAGTTTCTGCAACAGTGATATTAATAATGGAGTATTTTAGGGGCTCTGGGTTGTGTGGGCAGCTACACAGGCCGGAGAGAAGCATGCAGTGCATCCATAATTCATCTGGATGCATCAGTCCCGGCATCCAAATCTGTGCACTCATGGCGTCCAGGAAACTTGCTTTTAACAAGTGATTATTTGAGGTCATAAATTTGGGAAACGGTAACATATATGTCTGCTCTGAAAAATGCCAGTTGTGATGGTGTCTGAGCACGAACAGAAGACACACACAAACACAAGCCTCAAAGCCCGGAGAAATAAAGTAATGGGATTTAGAGACCAAACCAAAGCCAGTCCAGGACCGGGCCGAGCCCCCGGCGCCTCGATCACATAAGCTCTTTCTACTGAGGACAATGATTTCAAGAGGACAATAATAAGCACTAATTAGATTTTCAAGTAGAACCATGGAAAGAACATTAGCCACTGTTCCTGACTTACAAATGTGATGAAGACATGATCCTGCTGGAGTAAATCACTGAAATAATTTTCTCTTTGTGAGTGAATTATAATATACAGCTGCTCTGCTCCAAAGCTTTACCGCCACTGGAGAGGTCTGCATTATGTGAGGAAGCTCCAGGAGGTCTGTGTTTTATACAGAGAGGGGGAGAAGTGTGAGTCTCTGGGTATCATCTAATTATTAATGGTGACTGGCGCCTGGCAGCAGAGCACGACTCAGCGTTTAACTCAGCCTGAGAGAGAGAGAGAGAAAGAAAGAGAGAGAGAGACGTCTGCCAGCCAACACGGGGAGATGATTAAAGGTGTGTAACTCTACTTTTTCTCTTCCTCCCACCCGTCTGTGTGTTTCTCATTCATCACCTCTGTGTGAATGAATCTCTGTGAAGCCGAGCTGCCTATAAAGCCTCATTAACCTCCAACCTTTATTTACTTCAAGTTAAAGCAGCAGCATTTAAGATCCAGTCTATTACTGGGAGAGGTTTTTACTTTGTAACCGGACTGGATAATATGGATGGTTTTTAAACACAAGGGTGTAAAACAAGCACTGCACACACTTTCTAATCCACTTTTTACTTGGAATGCTTCCTGCTCACTCCCTGAGTTTATTGGATGAATAAAATTTGTAGATTGAAGGCAGATATGAAGCCTGCAGAGTTACTGTACCTTCTCTCTCTTTTTTTTATTGAATGAGAGTAATACAGAAACACAGCCAAAAAGACAAGACCATGATGTAAAAATATGCTCGCTGCTTAAGAGTACAGAGCAATTAACTTTTATGACCTTATATCAGGTTTCTGGCCTATAAAGCAAATTATATGAGGAAATCCTTTCAACTGACGCTGCTGTACTTTCGAGCTGCAGAAACACACTACGTTACATGTATTTGTTTTAACTTGCAAAATCAGGCTGTGTCGCTGTCAAGATGTCTCAACTTTCTATTAACTGTCACCGGTGCAGCACATACACACACACACACACACACACAGTCTTCATCACTGTGAGAGCTGTCAGTCGCTTACAAAGGATGCTGCAGTCCCCAGTGTGCACAGCTGCTGATGTATATATGCATCTGCCTGAATGTTTTTTTCTATGTAGACAGTTACACATGCCTACTCTGCACCTGCTCAGCACTAATACTGGCATTTGAGAGAGAGAGAGACTGTTGCTCCGGTGTCTGCAGTGTGACGTTTTTAAACTAAAGTGACCTCGAAAAGAAGCGGGATGTCTCTTTATATGTAAGATTTTAATGGTGCCTAATCACCTGACTGTAGCAGAGGAGTCCCAGGTCACTTCTCAGCCTGTTATTTGAGTCATGGCAGCTCCACAGAGTACATGGATGCACTGATCCGGCTTTTTCAGTCTCATTTCCAATACCGATACCTGGACTTAGCATATCGACCGATTTGATACTACTGTTGAAAACTGTATACCTTAAGTAATAGCTTTTACCTCCTTGATTGCTAAGAGCCACCTCCTTCCTTCTTAAGTGGAAATCCACAACAGCTCCTTCCAGTACACAATGGATTAAAGAGGCTATGTCCTTTTTAAAAAGTAGAGAAAATTAGATATTCAAGAAGGGGAAACCTGAAGAAATTCTACAATAAATGGCAACCGTTCATGGATTTTTTTTGCAACTATGTAACCCCCTCCCATACACTTTTTTCTCTCTCTTCCTCTCTCTATTATTTAATTATCTTATCTATTATGTTTATGTGGTCAGTTTAATCATTCTGTACAGACTATGTCTAAATACTTTTTTCATTGTAGGCCTATTGTTTATTTGGTTTTACTTTCTTTGTTCTTAAAATATGCCAATCTAAAATCTAAGGGTGTATGCAAACATGTTTAAAGCCGACACTGATGTGTATGTGTAAGTGCCTACACTCTTGTATACACATCAATAAATATGTGAAACAGAAAACTGTATACCTTGTCATGTGGAAGAGAGTGACTTTAACATTACTTTCTTTACTTTGTGAAATGTATGTTTGATGTACCGGCATGCTGCACGTGCTGTTAACACGTGATGTCGCACTTCAAAGAATTGAAGTGAATTGATTGGCGTCATGGATAAGCCCCATTATCCGATACCAGATCTATCTGGGCAGATATCAGATTGGTGCATAGAGAGGAGGAAATGGCAGAGGAGGAGCTTTACAATATCCTCTAAAAATCCGTTTATAAATCGTCGAGAAATATCAGACGGCAATCAGATCACTGTCACAACAGTATGTGATAGTAAAAGGAGACAGCAGCATGACACCAGACAGGTGCATGTGCACATTAGACAGACAGACAGACGGATGGATGGATGGGGCTGTGACAGCACTTCCTGTCCCGTCCTCCCTGACAGTAGTTGGATGATTTTCAAATTGAACTGTGAGGATTTAGATCTTATAGGATGTCACAGGAACAGACAGCAGGATGAGTCTGGAAATCAGTCAATTTACCAACAGTTGAGAGAAGCTGACAGCCACAGAACGGACGCTCAAGGTGGAGAAATTCACCTGTGCATCACTTCTGCAGCCGCCCGCGGATAAAAATAGAGCAGACTTCTTCTTCAGAAAGTGACGTCTGCAGCTCCATCAGATTTTATTACTTGAACTCCAATGTCATGAGGAAAAATTCATTAACACACTTTCAGCCATCTGGCAAACTGCATCAAGTGTCTCCAAATGCATTACCGGCGTCTCTGTAGTACAGTTGGCCCATATTTAGAAACAACACATCAAAGACACATGGGACATCACACAGTTTAAATACATATCCAGCCCAGTCACATTACCTCTGTCAAACACAGGGCCAAGAGGAGGAGAGGGGTCTGCACAATGACATCACCGTCTCATCACTGTCTAATTAGAGACCAATCACCGGGGCCCTAATCTCATTCCTCAGCCTCTTTCTTATTTGACGGCATCAGGAAGTAGGTGTGACAGTGGCTGGGTAGAAATGAGTTAGAGCGTGAAAGGAAGAAAAAAAAAAAGACAAAGAGACACTGAGGGAAATATTTTTTTTAACCCCAGGGCTCCATCTTTGTGTCTCCATGGTGTGCGATCGCCTCAGGAAAGACAGCCACTGTGTCAGTAATCGAAATGTGAAGCATTTGGCTGAAGAGTGAAGAGCAGGGCTTTGGATTTGGCAGATTCTCTTTTATCTTTTTTCCACACACATCAGCACATTGAGGAATTTAAAATGTAGCAGGAGCCAAGCTCGACCTCCTAACACAGCGTGTATCACAATATAATGTCCCTAAAATCCCCTAATGCTGCTCCGAAAGAGACGGCAGAATAAAGTCTAGCAGCAGTATCACACATTCAGAGGTCTGGGGCTGGAGATATCATCAGAGAAAAGCACAGACCGGTTCACTTACAAAGCCAGCATACTGTATATATCTATATACGGTATATCACAGCTTTGTCTTTGTTAGTGTGTCAGCTGTGGTCTCACTTCTCTTTCTCCAACTTTTCTGCCGAAAAATATAAAGCATCTTTGTTGTGTTGTGTCAATCAAAGCCCGGTGGAAACATCAGGGAACAATTTTCGAAACAATCCAATTAAGTCTCTGGAAGAGACTTTAAAAACAGCCTGACCCGCCGCTGAACTGAAGAGTACGGCTCCTCAACTTTCAACTTCATCTTCAAGACGGATGTGGAGATATGAAGACTCGAAGAAGGAGAAGAAAAAAAAGACTACCTAATGAACCACTGAATGCACCGCAGCAGACTCTTGGACTCAACAAAGACATTACATTTGATTTTAGTCACATTAACTCGAATGAGCCGCTTCAGGAAAAAAAAAAAAAAAAAACCTGCTCGAGGTGAATATTTTAAATGACCCAATCCTGGTAGGTCTGTACAAATTTGAAACCACTAATTATTAATTCTGCTGATTAGAGGAAATTTTCCCTTGATCTCATTTAGTGTTGATGCAGCAGTGAAGCAGGGGTCGGCTCATGAATTCTTTAGTTTTCAGGAAATTCTTCCCGAGGCAGTGACGCTTCACAGTCTCTGTGTCTCCGAGCTTCTCTGCTGCAGCTCCACTGTTACTGAACAGCGCTTGTTCCAGAGAGACGACATTTGGTTTCTGAAAACCAGAAACATAAGTACTGATTATTGATCAGTACTGACTGAGTGAGAATACAACAGGAGGGCTGCAGCTCTTAGACTTTTTCTTTTCATGGATTGGACTTAACGTAATGTGGTGCATGTGTGTTGACATTAAATCAACACAATGGACATTGACACAAACAGTGCATCAGAACAGATAATACTGTGTGTCTTTATGAATAAAAGTACTAAATGCCACAGTGAAGAAATAATCATCAGGGTTAAGAAAGACATAAGCTTTGGGTTCAACACACCCAGATCCTTACGTGGACAAAGCCACACACACATTAACACATACACATACACACACAATACAATACAATACACACTGCACAGGTTGATCCTGATGTGTGTCATGTGGCATTTTCTTTTCTCGGGGGAAATGGGCTGTGACAGACATTACTGCAGCACACACACTCTGAATACAAAAGAAGCACGAGCCTCCTGACGCACACCCAAGGTTACACTGAAGAATTAGTAGAAGAGAGAGGGAGAGAGGTAGGGAAGGAAAAACAAACAAGGAAAGAAAGTAGGAAAGAAAGCTCTGAGGCTCTGAGGCTCTGTGGCATCATACTGTACAACATGCAGTCATCATTCTCCTTTTACAGCAGACATCTCTCTCTTTATTGGACTCCTCCTTTAGCATCCAGTTTTCCAGTGGAGACCAGGGAGTCGTCCGACAGACATTTATTCCACCAGCTGTTTATTTCACTAAAATGTGACGGGCTATCTGCAGGAGCTTCAGACTGCCAGCTGTATATTTTTTCCCTTTCCTTTCCTTTTTTTTTTTTTTTTTTTTTTACACATGCTGGTCTTTACTGACTTTACAGCCAGACTGCAATATCGGATGTCAATATATAAAACAAAACCTGTTGTCACTGCATGTCTCTGGAGCTGGAGGATTCCTGTGGAGAGTTGTCTGGCAAAGACAAATGAGAACTTTGAATCACGCTGTGATAAACAGATCATTTAATGACACACTGAATGATGAGTTGTTTATGTTGGCCCCAGTCGTAGAAGATAAAATAGAGTCTGTAACGTTCAGTCGCCTCGGATGTGTTCTTCTGTTTGATTGTTTGTTAGTTTTTTTATTTAATCCAGCCACAAACTAAAGCCAGAGGTCATTACTGGGGACATTGGCTGACATTGGCTCTCTGCTCTCATACTGCTTTATTTTACCGTTGATTGACTGTGGAGTGTCCTTCTATTGAGCCCTGAAGCAAGGCACCAGACCTGGTTTATTCAGTAAACATCCAGCTGAGGAGATTAATAACTTTATTTAAATTCAGACTAGACTGTGGTGAGCAGCCTCAGGTAAGAGCATCTGTGGTGGGAATACTGGAGACTTTGGAGGGAAGCTAAGTAAAAAAAACAAACAAACAGGAAAAACAACTTAAATAACCAACAAAACACGCTCATAAACTCACAAACAATCATCAACAGAAGACAAATTATCATTACAATAGAAACGTTGCTTCAAACGATTCAGTTTCTAGTGGTTTGATGATTTGCTCTCCAGATGAGCACTGGGAAATGGCTGAGAAAGACACAATAGTGTTTGTGTGGAGGTTATATTGTAGAGTCCAACCATCAATAGAAAAAATGAGCAGAAAATAAATAGGACCCATGATGAGTATGAAAACGCTGCATACATACCCACTGTTGTGTACACACAGGTTAGCTTTCCTTTGTTCAACAACGAGACAATAAAATCCAGAACTGACACACACACACAGATCTCCATCTACTTGCACAGCATCACTCATGGACTCGAGGTCTCCTCATGTTCCAGCTTTTGTTCAGCTTTTGTTCCACGCAAAAACACTTGTGAACTAGTAAAAAACCCCACTTGTGAGAATTTACAACCACTTCACTTCACCGATGAGTCTCCTCATCTACAATGAAACTAATACATCCGCATCTCACTCAGATCAATCATTAAAGGTACATTGTGTAATAATTACTCCCATCTAGCGTTGCGGTTGTATATCGCAATGCTGCATTCACATGAAATTGGGCAGACAGCAGACGGACGACAGCCGCTGCACGTAACGGCATAAACAAGCCTCTATGTAAACAAGTGGTCCGTCAGCACGAGGCAAAACAATACACGTGACAATATGTTGTCATGGCGATGTCGTATTGTTTACCTGACCCACGTTTTACCGGCTTTCTCTCGACTTCTGTGACTAAAATGACATCTGGTTTGTTACCGACGGCCGTCTGCCTGACTGCAGGTGAATGCAGCATCAGTGTAACGCTCCATTCCTCCTCACTGCGTTACCGCGGTGACTTTTCACAGACGCCACCTCAACCTGAGTTTCCGAGGTTTCCTACCGTCACGCTGCCACTGAACGTAAAAACATGGCGACACCACATGGCAGCCAGCACCGAGCTTACCCGCTCCATGTAGATATGAATGATATGAACGGCAAATTCAGAGCTGAAAGGAACACTTCAGTTTGTTGATGGGGGGGATTACTGATTAATGAAAAACATACTTTTGAACCAAATAATCGATTTTCGTGAATAGACAACAAGAGAAGTTACACAATGTCCCTTTAATCTGTTCTCTTTTCCTTTCAACAATAAATGTAGTGATTACCCAGAATGCAAAGCTTGTCCATCAGAGGAGCCAACTAATACCCATGTGAGCAATTGTGTCAACATGTGTCAGTTTTCGTTCCTGAATGTTTTTAGATTTTCATGGACAATCAGTCTTTTAGACATTTAGAGAGATAATCACAGTGACTCACAAAGTCAGCGATCAATTTTAACCGAGGTTCTACATGATAACAAGCTGCTACTTTCAGGAGAATCAACCTCCACCTGTTTGTTCATCACACAGGTTTCTGATTGAGTCTTTTGGCCCCTGCAGCCGTCACCGCGGTAACGTAGAGTGGGTTCGATCCCAGTACAGTACGAACAGACAAGAAGCTGAAACTGAATTCACCATTTCCCCCCAGTCTCTCTCCTTTTCATCTCCAGAGCAGAGCTCCCACTGGGACCAGGAGTGTGTGTTTGACTGCAGGAGAGAACAAACACCTTCAGCAGTCTGTTGACGGTTTGTTTTCATCTGCAGGAATGTGAAGGTTTTCCAAGCTTCTTCACACAACGACTCGACATTCGCAACAAAAAGTCACTGCTCACGTCAGCGCAGGATCAAGGCCGGGAGCATATTGTGTCCTTCTTGACTAACCAGTGTCCTTTCCCTCCTTCTGCACGCTGACGTTCGCCGCTCTTGTTTCGCTGTCTGTGTCGATGTCGACAGTTAAATATCAAAGTTAAACTCTCCTGTGATCTCCTGCTGAACTCACAGTGGGAGACACAGATGCAACGACTGAAGTGATGAACAAAACATTGAAAACAGTGTTTCATGGAGAGGAGTTTGCTTCAAAGCCTTACAGAAAAAACAATGTTCAATATAATGTTTTTTATATATAGGGTAAAGCGGGGTAAGATGCCCGCCTTAAGAACAAATGTCCATTTTCTCTGAAAATATACATAATTTGAATGTCAAGAGGGTAATCAAATCACACCAGACTACAACTTTGTTATTATAAAACAAAATGTAAAATCTACATACACACACACACGTAGCTACACACACGTGCACACACAAACACATGCGTACGCACACGCACGCACGCACGCACACACGTACTGAGTATACAGGCTACAGTTTGTGAAGCATCCAGCTAATCCAGCTAGCTAGCTACAGCAAGCTAATATAGCTTAATGCTATTATCGTGATATTAAGTCAGCTAAAAACTTTTAAAAACTGGTAATAATACATTTCTTACCGCTAATTAGCTAATAGGTTAATTATGTT
This sequence comes from Trachurus japonicus, assembly GCF_045865225.1. Taxonomy (NCBI): domain Eukaryota; kingdom Metazoa; phylum Chordata; class Actinopteri; order Carangiformes; family Carangidae; genus Trachurus; species Trachurus japonicus. Next base: position 13,373,014 of record NC_140919.1, on the reverse strand, counting down.
AGATGATGGTACATTTTTTTATCAAAAATATAACATTAGCAAGTCTAGATATTCAAAATCATGGGTGGGGGGTGTCTTCCCCCCAAAGTCATACTTTTACACTTTCACATATTGCAAAAAAAGTATTTGGTATTTTTTGTTCAAACTAATGGATCACCCTCCTCAAGACTATCATGTTAACATTTTAAAAAAAGTTTGTGTATATCCTTCCAAAAAAAAAAACACAGAGGCTTATTTTGTAGCGTCAAAATATTACATCAATTTACCCCATAATCTGTTCTCCGATTTCCCGCCAAAAAGTAAAATGATTTCAATGCTAAATAAATATTAGCAAGGCCGATCCAAGGAAAGAGCTGAGATGAAAAGTGTCGCCATAGTATATAGTGTTGCCACCCATCCCGTTTTTCCCAGAATTGTTCTCTTTTTTCATCAGCTGTCCCGGGGAAAAAGAAATCTCTCCCGGGACACAGTTTGTCCCGTTTTTGGGGCAAAATATAAAAAACTTCATTTGGTTTATATAGCATGTCACCATGAAACTCCTCCAAAGCAGAAAGATCATAGTATCGTCTATAGAACACATTCTATGCATTGCTGTTCTACGCTCTTGCACGGACGCATCAGTGTAACGGGATGATAATGAACGGACAACATGGGGAAAAAAAACTCTGCTCGTATCACACTGGGCTGATTTTATATTATTATAGCCTATTATTATTATTATTATTATTATTATTATTATTATTATTATTATTATTATCATTACACAGCCTATCAAGGGTCCCTTTTTTTCACAAATTCAAGGTGGCAACCCTGGGGGGTGGGGGGGTATTTGGAAATGTCACAGCCAGAGCTGATGTTTTCATGTCCATTAGGTACTGTAATTCAATAAGGATTAAAGATGTCTTAATCTCTTTTTTCTATCTTTTCTTTGAGGCCATGTTTATTCAGCAGTAGCTTGAAGAGAAAAACCTTGAAACTGAGGTCAGAGGCTCAGTGAGAGTCTCACATCATTTATTCATCCATGTGTGTGTGTGTGTGTGTGTGTGTGTGTGTTGTCTGTGCACTTAGACTCATTTGTTTTCCCCGAGGCCATTTTAAATGCCTCTCAGCAGAAGGAAAGGATCCAGTGACCACGCTGCAGCTCAGCTGAGTGTGGCTGTAATCCCATCACTGACACGGAGAGAAGCTGCTGCCTGAAACACATCGAGCGTGGGCCGCTCACCAAACCTGTTGTGCTTCTCTTTGGCGTCTCTGTGGCCTGCATATCCTCTCTCATCAGGGTCTGAGCTACATTTCTGTGCGGATAACACACTCAGACAGGTTACAACAGTTTGGAAATCCTGGTCACGACAACATGTGGACTAAAATTCCTTCTCCTGCACGGAACCAGTCGAAGTAATTACCGCTCGACAAGAGCTTCGGCCATCGTGGCATATAAGAGATGAGAGGTTACAGCACGCCCTCTGCAAAGCGCTACAGCTTCAAGGTAGATTGGAGGCTACAGTGACTCAGTGGATGCTAACTTCAATAAAAGAAGAGACATGATAGAGACGAGAGCTGTTGATTTCCACTGCTTGGTAAAGAAAGGAATGGAGTTTGATGGTGGACTAGAGCAAGAGTCTTTAATATTTTTCAGGCCGAGGACAACCCAAACTGACAGAGAGATGGAGCAGGGACCTCTACTACAGTAGGCTATGTTAAAAAAAAGAGTATTATTAAAGGGACTACACTACGACGACTTTCAGAAAGGAAGTGTTTTCACACTACATTTCCCATGAGCCTCCGTACGTACAGTGAAATTCTTGGCCCGTTGCAATACGGGCAAAAGCGAAAGCATTTGCCAAGAATCATTGATCACAAATGAAAGTCGGAGGTTTGAAGACAAGCAGATACCGTCATAGTTCCGACCATGAACGATGCCAACTAGCGATCCGGCGGCGTTATTCCCATGACATCCGAAAGGCAATTCTGGGCAAGCCGACCACTAAATAATAATATCAAAATAACTATAAAGACAAAACAATATATATGGATCCATTAACAAGTGGGTAATGTAGATTCATCCACATTAATATGAGACTCTTTTATAACCAAACTTCTCAGGGTCTCTTTAAACTGGGCCCAGTACCATGTATAAATGTAGCTTGATGTGCATTCAATACTAAGCCTTTTAAATAATACACATATTATGTTGTAATAATATCATATCATGCTTTTTCTAAACGTGTACAAGGTACAGTAAGTAGGGGGGCCGTCCCTCTGCCATTTATAAACAGACTTTGTTCACTGATGCCATTGCCAATATCAACAATGTCTGTCAACTGCATGATAATCATGCAGACGAGCTATTCAAATTGACTTTTTTATTTGAAACATAAATGTGGAAACTAAAAGATGAAGGAAGACGAGCGCGTACACAAAAGAAGAAAAAAGTCTGGATTGTGTGATTGGCCTGTCTGTACCAGTGAGGTATTAAAGTGATTAGAAGGACACCGAGTGTTGCTGGCTTCTTTTTCTTTTTGAAACTAAAAATATATAAAACATTGTCTAATCAACCAAAAAATTCCACGACCCCCCTGCAGCTCCTCCGAGGACCCCCTGTTGAAGACCTCTGGACTAGAGAGTTAACATTAGCTAGGTAGCAATATCAACATTACATGACAAACAGCTCCTTTTATAAATGTGGTGTATGTGTATGTGTATTTAAAAACATTTCTCAGTGTGTTTTTCAGCTGCTGCCAGAACCAGTGCAGGAAAAAAAAAACAGGCATCATTAAACTGCTGACAGCATCCATGTGGGAAGATGGGACACTGATACTGGAGGAAGGGTTGAAGAAAAAGATCTATTTTCTCTCCGGCACACATAAACACACTTCCTCTCTGGACTAATAACCGATGCCTTCCTCTCCACTGGCCATTTTATCCTCCTCTTCCATCCTCCATCCTCTCCATCCAGTATCAAGTTTTCCCTTCCCTGTTGACCCGTTACTCAGTCAGACATCCGACTATACACTCCATCCACACTCGTAGGCAGCGGGAGCAGCAGCATCACTGCTTACACTTGAGCAACGGACCAGAATAATCAAAAACAAAACCAGCAGCATGCTACCACCCTGTACTGACACAGGAAAAACAACCAAAGTAACGCTACTTTACACAGAGGACATTCGGATAACCAATGAGACTTTAACAGCCTCTTACTGCTCACGCACTATGACAAAAATCCATGAAGCAGCACAAATCACCTCTGATCCTCACACCGCAGCAGCAAGAACTGACCTCTGGGTTAAACTCCATAGATCTAGCTCTAACAAGACACTGAGCATCTGGAGCTAAACAGCAGAAACTGCGGACAGTGATGCAAGAGTAAAATGACGTCACAGAAGTTCAGTTTTATGGTCCACTTGAGAGAATTGGTATTTCATAGAGTTGATACGGAAAAATCCCAGATATCTAGTGTTATTTTTAAAGGGATAGTTCACCCAAAATTCTAATTTCACCCATTATCTACTCACCCTCATGTTGACTAAGGGCTGGAAGAAGTTTCAGAGTTATCTGTGCCTTCTCTGAGTTACAGCGGGGCTCCGTGCAGCACTGCACTGCCATATGACGGTAGCCAACGGAGCTCACTTTTCTTCGTCCAAAAAGACACACCAAAAAACATCCAAATACCTCCATAGTGGTATGAAAGAACATGAAAGAAATTGTTCAGAAAAAAAATTTAATAAGTATATGTTTTAAGCTTGTTTGTAGCGGAAGCTCCCAGTGTTGCTCTGCCGGAATCTCGCGCGATTTGCAGAGCCGTGAACTGGGTGTCAATGCAAATTGCGCGAGATTTGGACGGACCAGGAAGAGCATTGCTGGGAGCTTCTGCTACAAACAAGCTTAAAACATATACTTTTTTTCCGGAACAATTTCTCATGTCGGGGCTTCAATACAAGACAGACATTACAGACGAGCTGTGTGGAGGTATTTGGATGTTTTTTAGTGTGTCTTTTTGTCATGAAGACAGTTGGTATCCATTTGCAACCGTTATATGGACATGCAGTGCTACACCGAGACCCCCCGTAACTCAGAGAAGGCACGGAGGACTCTGAAACTTCTCCCAGCCCTTAGTCGACATGAGGGTGAGTAGATAATCAGTGAAATTTGAATTTTGGGTGAACTATCCCTTTCAGTATTGATCTGATTATGAGGATTAACAGAAACACAAGACGTCGTTACTGAAGATTGATCATGTCTGGTATTTGCACATTATTAACAAGCAAAGCTCTTTGTCTCTGTCATGTTTGACCAACAGCTCTGAATATGATAAGTGGCATATCTCCGCAGCCATTGTACGCTACACGACGCGGCATGAAATGATGATGAATGAACGTTGGTATGCCAGAGCGATCGCCCGTCAGCACCACAGAGCTGATGCAGGATTCATCCAGTCCATGTGTCTGGTAAATCCGCGGCAGTTCAAAATGAGTCGAGTTGATTTCTGTGGAGAAACTCATTTAAATGTGAGTTTTTCCCTCCAAGAAATCCTGAGTTGCTGAACCTGTTATTGAACCCGTAGCACGCTATTATTTATACGGAGATTCGAAAGTAACAGTTTTACAAGAGTAAAATTTCAGAAGGCTTTGAAGGGTCCTTCAAATGTGGCCAAGCCGCATATCTTGGCCACATTTTTTCTTTTCTCCCAAGCAGCAAAGCATCCAACAGGTGGATACTTTTCTGGTCCAATCTCATTCATTGCTCACTGGTAATGAAAATGATATGGCATTAAAAAAACTGTGAAAGAGCAAAGAAGAAGCAAAAGGGTAACAATTTAGAGTGTAAGTGTAAGGTTTCAGAGTCAAACACCTACAACAGACAACAGCATTACAAGTGCAATTTTTTTGTAAAAATAAAATTTACATGTCGTCAAGAGCAGCTCTCCACAGTGCAGCAGCTGGTGGCACAGAGTGAAAATCCACCGTTATGTCAGACAGGCTCATTCTACTGCAGTTCAGCCTCCACAGATTACAGTATGAAGGACCACACCTTTGTAGATCACATCCTTCAAATGAATGGACTACCTGCAGAGGCATTGGACTGGTGCGCTGCCAGTTTTGGAGAAATAGCCAGAAGAGGTAGCACAAAAACATGGTTTTAGTTCTAAATATCCACAGGAGAAAAACAAAAAACAAAACCCCACATCAAGTACATTTTACATCAAAGGATGGAAGGTTTTTTTTTAACAAATCTACCAGCCGAGTCATCTTATCACAGACACTTCTTGTAGTTTTATAGTTCTACTATCAGTCTCATCACTGTAGGGAAAACAAGTCCTCTTCATTACGTTTCCTTCCCTCATTAGGGAGAAAGTTCACATTAATTAAACAGAGTGCATCCAGTCGTGTCTGCTACTGAACGCTACGTTGAAAGCTCCTGACCTCTAAGTGTCTTGATTTATAATGAATGTCCAGATCGCAGTGTTTGTGTCCTCCAGCTAAACTTCTGGATGCCACTGTCAGTGGTTCCTGTCCTGTTTGACTGGAAAAGCTTTGAAACTTTTTTTTTTTTTCATTTCTTAAGGAGTGTCTGAAGTTTGCAGCTGAAGTCAAACCTACATTTAAACATACGGTAACACTTTACAGTAAGGGTCCCTTAATTAACGTTAGTTGGTACATTATTAAGCATTAACATATAAACTGATGTGTTAAATAATGCTGAGTAATGCATACATAATGATAACTAATTTCATTATTCAACTTTTATTATTACTTAATAATTTATTATCTAACTTTGAGTAGTAAACATTAGGCTACATTAATTAATGTTTTTTTGTTTTTTTTATTTAAAAAGGGACAATACACATTAATGAACATTCGTACGTGTGCACAAATGTAAATGCGTCAGAGTTAGCAACTTGCTAATTTGCATCCGTAGTCCCTTGGCAGGTAACACACAAACAGACAGAAATACACAAGAATTATACACAAGAATGTGTTTCCTAATCCTAAGTGATACATAATAATGATTGTTAATATATCTGTAAACAGTTCATTAATGCATAATAATGTACTAACTAACATTAATTAGGGTCCCTTATTGTAAAGTGTTACCAAAAATACTGAATTAACTTTTTTTTTTTGGCTCCGCAGCCAGCAGGTTCTAACAGTGCGAGCGGCCAGGTAGGGGTCTGTTTTTTGCTCTGTCACTAACAAAGACAGACTAATTATTTTAGCGGATCAGAATTGGCTCGCTGAACCTGATCGTCAGATGTTCACACCTCTTTTATTTGTGTGGGTTTTGAAGTTTCACCAAGAACAACAGGGGATCTCCTGTGTGGAGGAGTTCAAAGAGTTGACAATGAACAACACAGGCAGGAGAAATAATGTGTGTGTTAGTCACAGTTGTAAACACACACACACACACACACACACGCCCATGCATAGAGTAAATTATGTTTATATGAGATTTAGGTGTGATGGTCTGGATGTCAAGATCAGAGGACGGACAAAAACGATTACATCATGGTATAGAATAGATTATTAATCTATAAAACCAATGAAACACTAAAGGCATTAGGCCTTTGGCTGGATGCGGTGAGGAAATAATGACTGGCTCTTAATTAGTTTGGGTTCACCACACGATGCTCAGAGAGTTCTTTAATGTATCTGGATGCAAAAACAACAACAACAAACAAAAACAACAACAGCAAGCAGCAGCAGCATCTTCCCTGAGCTTCAGGGTTTAGTGGGAGAGCAGAGCTTGATGAGGCTGAAGTCAACACTGCGTCTGCACCGTTTCATTTGGAAAGAGCGCGGAGAGGCTGTAATTATTTCTCCAGCTCGTCCTCAACAAGATGAGAGAACACACAGACGCACATGCACAGCAGCACAAATTACAAAAATACTACCTCCAGCGCTGGTATGTATCCATGACAGATGTAACACCATACAACAATCAGACAGAGCCTCCTCTTACACCACTCAACAATTAATATTCTATAAATAAAATAAATAAAAAAGATACTGTAGACAACACAATGGAAAACAGCCTGCAGACTCATCAACACTCAACCCAACAGTTCACTAGTTGTTTCTATTCAACAAACATCAGCGGAGAAAGAATAAGTGAGGTGTGAAGTGTTATGGCCTTGAACTGTGTTTCTATCCACACTTAAATCAGCCAATCAAGCACAATAAATCATTATTCTGCCTCCATGTGATGAGCTTCAGAACGAGTTACCTCACGTGGTTCAACATGCAGATTGTTGTACCACTCAGGTTGTAGTGAAATCAAGTTTCATCAGTGTCAAACTCGCCGTGTGTGGTAAATGATCTTCAGCGAGATGCACTCACACTTCACACCATCGACTTGTTCGCAGATGGAAACACTCCAGAGCTGAAGGTTTGACCTCACGAGATCAAGTCATGTATTAACTGTAGTAAGAGACGGGAGCAACAAAACGGAAGCAGGAGAAAGAGGGAAGAAAAAAAAAACTTCTCATTAAACACGTATTAAAGGGATAGTTCAACATTTTGGCAAATTGGCCCATTGCCATAATCTGTTAGTTTTAGCTACGGAGGCTAATGGGATTTCTTGGTTTCCCTCATCAAACACATCAAATACACAATCCAGCAACTCCAAAACGCTCTGGTGGACAAGTTGTGACCTGCACATTCACCACACTATGAGATAATAACAGAACGTTACCAGACAGAGTTGTTTTAGAGGGAAATTCATGCAAAACTGCTGATGCGTGTTCCAGTCGGGAGCAGTTCTTTGGCAAGCAGTCTCTGTATTTGCCTCAAAAACAACTCTGTCTCGTAATATTACATTATTATTTCATAGTGTGGTGAATGTGCAGGTCACAACTTGTCCACCAGAGCGTTTTGGAGTTGTTGGATTGTGTATTTGATAAGTTTGAAGAGAGAAACCAAGAAATCCCATTAGCCTCCGTAGCGTAGCTCTGAGCAGCTCCGCCGTTCTAAAAATAGCTTGCACCGACAATTAAAGGTAACAAACCTACTGCTAAGACTATAGGGCCAATTTGCCAAAATGTTGAACTATCCCTTTAAAAAAACAGATTTACACTAATTTATATTTTACCACATCTGTTCTAAGAAGATGACAATATAGTGTCAGCTTTCACTTCCGCTCTCTACTCCATCTTTTTAGGTGCCAGGTGTGTATATAGTTATATTTTAACTTTCAAAGGTGCAACAGTGGGAAAAAGATTCTCAGACATCATAAAATTAACTTTATGTACCATAAAAAATAAAAGATGGGAAGTGATTTCCCTCAGGTTTTAGTGCTGATGGCAGAAGAATGAGCCTGGGTACTGAAGTCATCAGCTGTACAAACTAAGAAAGAAATGAAACTTCGACATGGAAACAAAGACTGAGTCACTGTAAAGTAAATCATCATTTCTGCCATCCAACCCAGCTGCTGAAAACACATCTGCACAAAGTTTCTTTGCTCTTGGTCTAATGAGTTGATGTCCCCTGTAGAAATAGAGGCTGACAGGGTCTGATCCATGCCAGGCTGGGAGTGTCAGTGTGTGTGTGTGTGCCAAGTCTGCGTGGTATGGCAGCATGAGAGACGCTGACCCGAGGTCAGGCCTGAGATGAGGTGAATAGGACTCGGTCACATTAGCAGATGGAGTCTGAACAGCTTGATGCTTAACGCTCGGTGGGATGCGGAGAAGAGACCAACACACAACAGGACGAGGCACTGATGTGAGCTCCAACAGTAGAAGAGGTGAAGTGAGTGACTCAGAGCTGATGGACAACAACTGATGGATTGATTCAGGCGGAGTGGAGCACAGAGAGATGAAGAGGAACACACTGAAATCACTACAAGTGTGAAGCTGCTTGAGGATGCGGGGGATCTTTCTCTATCTGATTTACAGGAAAAGAGCAAAAATCCAAAAGGTAAGAGACTTTGCAGAGAGGAATGTGAAACTTGTCATGACGACGGGAGAAGCAGAGTGTGAGAATATGGAGAGTGAGAGAACAAAAGAAGTTAACTCTAAAAACCCACGGAGACTCAGCATGAAGAGTCAGAACCTCTTTGAAATGTGTCGAGAGAGAGAAACTCATCTATACTGAAGGGTTTAACTTTTCTCTCTTTTCATCCTTTGATAGGAAGGTTCAAGAAATGTGGTTGATAGTGAGAGCCATTAAATTAATGCCAGAGAGATTTTATTCTATTTGTGTGTGTTTGCAATTACTCTGCCTATACTTTTACCAGCCTGCCAGTTTACTGCATACCTACTATATATATATAACTACAGTTTTATATTAAGTTCATGAAAATTGATTTTATTTGATCTAGAAGTCTAGGGTGAATACATATTGCAGCAATGTAAGCTTTGGCGCTGGAGTGAAGAATTATTAATGTGGTCTTACTCACATTTAATTAAAAAAACAAAAGTCAAAATGAAGATTGAATGATGTGAATTTTAACATTTCTTTAAACATTTTTGATTGAAGTTGTGCAAATCACACCAATATAAGCAGCAGGATAGTGTGTGAGGTGTGGTAGAGCAGGCAGGGCTCTAGCCGCGGGCTTTGATGTGCAGACGAGCAGGAGGAGGAAGATGAGAAACCAAGATCAGACATCAAGCAGCGGTGTGCTCCTCACCCCTCACTGATAGAGAAGCTGCTGCTGCAGGAATAAACTCAGATATAGACTGTTCATCAGCGTGGAGATAGTATCAGCGCATTACAGCCACCTCAGTCTTTCTATTTATCACTCTCTCCATCTTTAGGCGTAAATATCAGCTGAGTTTCACATCAAAAGCTGATAATGCTTTAGACATGACGACAGAGTCAAAGGAAAACGGTGAAGTGGACAGTGAGATAGATCTCAGTGAGGTTTGATGTTGCCTTCACAGATAGAAAGCAATTAAAATGAATGATTATCAGTGATAGTCCAATTCTGATACTTATAATAATTTAAAAAAACTACAATGCATCACTGACAATGGAGTTTAAGAGACACTCAGGATCACAAATGAGTGACCTGCCGATGAACAATGTAGAAACCGAACCCAGTGATGATGATGAGCATTGATGTGGAGAAGAGAAATAGATGAAACACACGATCTAGACTCAAGCACTTATTTTTCAGCAGATTGGACGGCAGCTTCCACATGAAGAAAACTGCCACAGAAGATCAGTCTAACAAAAGCGTTTTTTTTTTCAATATTTTATCTATTTCTTTACATGTATCTATTTATATAACAGCTGATGTTGAACAGCATGTGGGACGACCAAAGACAGAGCGTGATCACACTTTACTGAGGAAGAACAAAGAACTGTGACATGATGATTAATGTGGAATATGTAAAATGTAACAGTTGAACAAATGATCATCATAAAGGATGACAACTGGAGGGAATCCATGAGACCGTTTCACCCAGAGATGTTGTAAAACATTCAAAGACTCACTGAACACTGTGGAATATTATGTGACAATAACATCTACAGATCTGGGGAGACAGTGAACAAATGAAACTTTGAACAAATATAAAGACTAGAAACAGTGAAAAAGAGATATTAACATCTGTAAAATGTCAGAAAATGAAAATAAAATAAAAGTGTGGTAAAATGTGCAACGTGTTTTTGAGTATAGTCTTTTAGTTTGCACAGGCTGCAGGCCGGTTGACAGCATCCTCACGGACCGAGACTTGTCAAATATTTCAGCGGTTTATAAGCAGAGTTTGGGAGTTTGGTTCCTCCGCTGAGGATTGTGCTGCTGAATGGTTCAGTTAAAGTGATCAGTCCATCATTTCTGTCAGCAGTGCCCACAAAGACAACAACTAACAGCACATGACAGCTGCTGTTCAGCAAAATGGCTCCTTATGGTGTTTCAATTGTGTCTTTGCAATTTACAGTGACAAATCACATCACTGAAGTTGACATTAAAGCCATTAAATCTTCCCTAACAACCACCTGTAACAGGCAGAAAAGGCTCATAAAGAGACAGTTACAAAACAAGAAGCTGAACATAATTACCTTTATTTATTTTTCCTTCATTGGGAAAATGGACTGAAAATAGCGGACCTTCTTTGGGAGCTATTAAAATATATTGGAGAGGGGTTGCAGACAGAGTGATCATCTTGTTCCTCACAAATTGCTTTCACTCTGCAGGATGACGGACTAAAATCCAGTGGCTTACAATCTCAATATTCACTATCAGCCCAAAGGTCTCTCATAAAAGATCTCAGAGTGATTCTTTCTATCACAGAGAAAAAAAAAATCTATTTCACTTCACAGAGAAAATCAATCCTCAATTGCTTTACAAACCGATGCGCCTCGATCATACGTCTGTCAAATCGGACCTCACAAGGTGGATTTAAATTCTTTTTATTTTTTTTAACAATATTTTTTATTGAAATTTCAAATGTATTTCAAACTCAACATTAAGTGTACAAACATTTTCTCCCATATCCCCTCGAACAGACAAAAAAATAAAATAAAAAAGCAAATGGACAGTGACATCAGACATCAGACTAATGGAGTAAATGAAATAAATAAATGAGAATAAAATGGGACAAAAATAAATAAATAAAATACAATTAAATTAAATTAAATTAACTAAAAGGCAGGATCATTTCATAACCTGTTATTCAGACAGTGTTATCTGTTTCATTGGTCAGGAATGACATAAATGATTCCCAAATACAAGCAAACTCCTCCTATTTACCTTTAACAATGTATGTCAATCTCTCCAGTCCAAGACAAGTTATCAACTCCTTCTTCCATATTGCCAGTGATGGTGGTTCTACATTTTTCCAACAAAGTGCAATCACTCTCCTTGCATGGAGAAGTCCAAAGTCAATCATTTTCGATTGTTTCGTTGTTCTGATGAAGTCCTTGGGGTATATTCCAAGTATACAGATTGTTGACGTCAAAGGAATGTTTTACTTAACCATCCGTGATAAACATTTAACTACATTTTAAGGTGGATTTAAATTCTAATAGTGGCCAGCTCTGAATTTGGTTTCTATTTAGAAAACTTAACAATTACAACCAATGGGAGTATTTTCCGCTGTAGCGTTAAACTGAGCGACTATAACCAGGTATTACGACATCCTAAAGGAATTCAAGGTTGACACAGAAAGCAAGGTCCATGGAGAGCTACATCTGCCTTTTTGCGGAGCACTGTCTTTACTGCAGCAGTGTATGTCACAGTAACACACCCCACTGCTCCACACAGCCTGATCCACTACATTGCTTTCTCCAGCTGACAAATAGAAACTCTTCCAGCTGAGAGGCGACAGCGAGGAGGGAGCTGTTAAACCTTCTGAAGTGTGACAGAGAACTGACCTGACCCTCCTCTTTGTCCTCTACAATAAATCTATTCTGCTGGAGGAAAACCTTCATTCAACAGATCAACTGTGTGTGTGTGTGTGTGTTTTCATCAAGAGAGACACAAACAGGTTGTTGTCGGCCCCAGTAACGGAGGAAAAACACATTTCTGCCAACAGAAGTGGACGAAAATGGTCAAATAATGATTTGCAATTAAACAACTGATGGCGAGAGAGTGTGCGCGCTGAAATGCTCCTTTAACAGCTTCTGGTTATGACTGATGTCGATGTAAACTCATTGGGATAATATATTCACTCATAATAACAATCACATGATGAGCCACAGCCAAACCACAGGCCACTGCACTCATCATCCCTCTGAGTTTCTTCCTCCAGCAGACATTAAACGGCATGCAGTTATCTGGAAGCCAGTTTGAACAGAGTGGACAAAAACACACACTCGGTATTTGCTAAACTGACTTCAGTTTTCATGCTGTTTCGAGCAGAAATATTGTGACTCTACAATATTGGCACGCTGAGCCCCAAACTTCACTCACAATGTGGTACAACACTGCGTATGAGGTGAACAGCATCATTGTCATTGAGCTGATCAGTGGCGTGTTTTCTCTTTTTTCTCCATCTGTCTCTTTCTCTTCAGAATGTTTCATCTCTGGCGTGTTGTCATCCATCGTCTTTGTCACAACACGACAACAGGAGAACAGTTACAAAGTTGATCAACGGGAGGCTCTGTTAGCTCTGTTGTGTTCTTTCAGAGTTTGCATAATGAAGCAAAATCAGGGGGTCACTAATGCTGTCTTTACACTGCATGGTTCAAGTGGCCCAATTCCGATTTTTTCCTCTCAAGTGGCTCAGATCAGATCTGTAACATGAACGTGTAAACAGGACAAATACGCATTGAATCGGATATTGTCAGATCAGATCCAGGCCCCCATTATATGTGGAAATAAATCAGATACAAATTGGATTTCAGCCAATACGTCTGCAGTCTAAACAGACAGATCGGATCTTTCCTGGCAATGCGTGTCGTACGTCATCAATGATAATATTAATTCCTGTGCCCATACGTTTCTCTGAACCTCTGTAGCCCGTTATTTACACGTGGGACTGACCTGGACTACCATGGCCAGCTGTGGCCAGCTGTCACAGGAATTATAGTGTTTCATTTTCGTGCTGTCCGTGCGTCATTTTGTTGTTTCTCCTCACTAGAGAGAGCGCGAGAAAAACACCAGATTTCACGTTTTCCTACCGGCAAAAAGTGAAACGAGACGATTAGAAATCAAGAGAGGAAAAACAAACGCAAATTTGTCCAAGAGGCTTTGGATTGGATGATGGCACAACCGTCACTGTCAGCTGCTCATCTCACAACAGGTCAGCTCCCCATGCAGGCACTTTAATTATTATGGAATTATAACGTGTCACAAAAATCACAAGCTTATTTCCTATTCAACGGGTTGTTTCACACAAGCAAAGCAGGTGTAATGTAAAGTAGATATCAGATATGGGTCACTTGTGATAGAACATGTAAATACACAGTCAAAAGAAATTGGATTTAGGCAACAAATCGGAATTGGGCATCAAGTTTACATCATACATCCAATGGTTTACAACGACAAACAAACATTTTGTGTGTTTTTTGGACAATTCAAAAGTGAACTCTATCCGCCGCCATTATATGAAAACCCGTTGCCAGCCGGACCCCCCTGGAACTCTGAAAGCGTTTTGATAACTCTGAAAGTTCTCCAAACCCTTCCTTGGCATGACGGTGAGTAGATGATTGGTGAATTATTGATTTTGGGTGAAGTATCCCTTTAAGTTACAGTTTAGCTATAGCCAATGTTGGTTAATTTCTAAAATTAGCTTTCACTGCCAATGCTTATCATTTCATAGACCTAATCTCATTTTCACAAGCAATGATGCTAATGCTATATGAACAATTCTTGTGGAGCTATGTTTTGACTTGACTATAGACGTTATTATTTCATTCTGTGGTGGTTAATTAGTCTTTTTTATTATATCAGTCCCCTCTTTGTTACACCTATGGAATTTCACCTGTTGATATGTGTGAAGCAACCATTTCACTGAAGCATGTGTCTGCATAGCGAGTTCCCTTTCACACTGAAGAAATTGTTGAGCCCCCCTGATTATCACTGTATAATTCACAATCTGCTTTCAAAGGCTCAACATTTCCCCTATGAGCAGGCCTTCCTCAAACAGTGGTGTGTGCCTGCAGTGGTCCTCCTCCTGCTGTCTCCCTCCACTGCTCTGCCATGTGACTGGACTCCAGTCGGACTCATTCCTCTCTCTTTAAAGGTTTACAGTTACAGAGCAGCTGCTGGTGTGTTTTATTGCTTCTTATCAGCCTTATCCCTGCAGCAGAAGTCACACCACATCTCTCAGATCTGATGCTGCTTGCCCACAGAAAGTCAACAAAAGGGATGTGACGATGCTCAGTGCTGAGATTGATATCTGTCTCTGCGGCTGAATGGGTTGACATTTAGCCGGAATGTGTTTGAAAGAATATTTGTATACTAGTCCTATAGATGATAGCTGTGTGTTCACATACTGGCATATACTTGAGACATTATCTCACCTTGTGGGAAGCTGCACTGCAAAACATTTTTCCAAGAATATTTGACTTATTTCTTGCCAAAATGTCTTATTTCTAGTCAAAACTAATTTCTTTCCACTTAAAATAAGACTCATCAACTAAAAATGAACTTGTTTTTAGATAAAATCAAACTTGTTTCAAATTAATTTTCACTTGAAATAAGTAAAAAATCTGCCAGTGAAAGCAGGTTTGTTGTGCTTGTATTAAGGAAGAAAAACTTGCTCCACTATCAGATTTTTCTAATTAGTTCAAGTGAAAATATGCTTGAAAGAGGTAAAAACTGTCTAAAAACAAGCTACTTTTGATGTGGTGAGTCTTATTTTAAGTATAATGAGATTTGTTTTGACTAGAAATTACATTTTGACTAGAAATAAGACAAATATTCTTGGTAAGATATTTGAGTTTTTGCAGTGTGCCAGTATGATATAACAATACAGAGTTCCAGGGGCTATGGGACTGTCCACAAGGCAGCATAAGAGAGATACAGCAAATGTTTATCAGAATAATGACAATATAGTTGTATTTCAGGAACAATATGAACCCTTCAGTGGGATAACAATGTGAAGCAATGCTTGCTCTTTCATGTCGCATTGAAGAAAGATTTTCATGTATTTATCTAACCAGCTGAGATTTACTTCAGTTCAGAGTTGACACCTCTCAAATGATTTTTCCATTAAACTGACATGAAACATTTCCCATATAAACATCTTTAAATCGCAGATCCTGTGGTGATGCAAAAGTGTCGAGGAGGATGTGGGCAGAGCGAGGCTCACATCTCCGCCTTAACTCTGAAGTCAAGAGCCGTGCAGCTGAAGCTCAGCAGTCGTCTTTAGAGACAGAGATAACCCTGCCGTGAGCTGAGAGGACGCCCCGCTGAGGAGCCACAGTTTTTAACTCTCCTATAGTCTAATGGGATTATCACTTCAGCTGCTTTGAATGAGAATCGTATCATCTGAGTTTAGACGAGGTACTTCACAGAGGCTGCGTGTGCTACAAGAGATATTTCAACAGAAGTGTGAGCGGACGAGAATCAGCCGTGACGTTGGAAAATGATCTTAATAATAAAAAAAATTCAAAAAACACAGAGATGAGGACCAACAGCAGTCACATCCACACATGTTCTTATATTATTCGTTTTCACAAGTTACTGATTTTCTCCACCTGAGCTTACACACAAAAGTAGTATTTAACAGTCATTTTGTGTCTGTTCAGTTAATCATTTTCAACATTAAGCAGCCAGCAGTTCATCAACTTGATGTATGACAGGATCCTCTCAGATTTATCACCTCGGTGTCACTGTAAATCTTTTCCTTACTGAACTCCATATGCAGAGTGTATATTTCAACATGTCTGTGCTTGGAGATCCAGTTTGACTTTATAAGGCTTGGTGTCATCTGCAGAAGCAAACTGGCAGAAAGGTGAAGTTTTGTCTTGAGCTCATTATCACGTCTGCCAGGGGCACATGTGTGGGCAAGAAGCAGGATGAACACTGGGTATTTTTAGGTAAAGAAGCTTTTAGGATAGGGAGGGTGGTTGAGTGATGGTGTCTGCCAGTTTTCTTTAATGACATTGGCGACTATCCCAGCTGTCATTTATAGCACAGACTCATCGCTCTGCCTGCACAAAGGGTCCTAACTGAAGAAAAGCAGCAGACTGTAGTGACGTCTTCCTGCTCTGG
Organism: Trachurus japonicus; assembly: GCF_045865225.1. Lineage (NCBI taxonomy): Eukaryota > Metazoa > Chordata > Actinopteri > Carangiformes > Carangidae > Trachurus > Trachurus japonicus. Next base: position 13,356,412 of record NC_140919.1, on the reverse strand, counting down.
ATGAGAGCTGCTCCTCCCAAAGACAGGCAGGTGACGCAGCTCCTTACTCATCTAATGGGATGGCTTGTAGTTTCCAAAAAGTGCAGGAGGCTCCGTAATGAGCTGTGAAATAATCTGCAGGACACAGATGATGCCACTAAAGCTGCAACGACTAGTTGACTGATCAATTAGACAAAAGAACGGAAATGTAATCAGCCAAATATTTAATAAAAAAAATATTGGGATAAAGTCAAGCCTTTGTAATGTGGAGTTTCAATTGTTGGTTTTCGTTATTGCACGCAAAAAGGTGTGTTGAGGATGTGTTAATTGTAAAATTAATTGTATATAGGTAATTTGTCTCGGTCTTGTCTCGGTGCATGCAAGAGGTGCATGTGTTGTGTGTGTGTGTCTGTTTGATGGACAGCTGCTCCAGGTGTGTTTGGACATGCTTGTTATCCACTAGCTGTTCATTATAAACTTTGCTGTCCAGACTCTACAGACAGCATCTCCTAAATCTAAATCTTTCCAGCTGGTTGCTAAACTGAGAGTCCACCTCCCATCAGACAGCAGCTTCTGCCTCCTAAACAAGCAGTCAGTTTCAATCTTAAAAGGTATAATATGTAGGAATTCCCCCCATCTAGCGGTGCGGTTGCATATCGGAACATATTCTTGCATTCACGTGAAATGGGGCAGACGTCAGACAGACGACAGACGCTGCATGTAACAGGATAAACAAGCCTCTATGTAAACAAGTGGTCCGCCTGCACGAGGCAAAACAATACAGGTGTGACAATATGTTGTCATGGTGATGTCGTATTGTTTACCTGACCCACGTTTTACCTAGCCTCGTAAACCAGCTGCTCCCGGAAATGCTTTCATTTCATTTCTGAGTGCAGTCTGGCCTCATCCCTGTTGTAAGCGTTTGGGGTGGGCGGGAGTAGTAGCATTGACAGACAACCCCATTCAGCCAATCAGCAAGTTGGTGTAGTGACGGGGCTTTGCACCAGTCGGTCCCTGATTGGCCAACGTGCTGTGTCAATCACAGTGGCAACGCTGATTGGCTCGACCTTCTGAGGGTTTCAGGCCAAACGCTTACAACGGAGGCCAGACTCTCCCTCAGAAATGAAATTAATTGCATTTCCAGGAGCGGCTGGTTTACGAGGCTACGTTTTACCGTCTTAAAATTACACCGGTTGGTTTGCCGACGGCCGTCTGCCTGACTGGACCTGAATGCAACACCAGTGCCTCCGTCCTTCCTCACACTACACAGTGGTGACAGTTTTAACAGGCGCTACCTGGAAAACTTTCTCCCCGAGCCGACAGCTCCGCTGAGTTTCCCTGGTTACCTACGGTCACGATGCCACTGAACGTAAAAAATGGCGATGCAACATGGCCGCCTCGGTTCGGTGCGTCGCCCCCTTTTGTATTTGTAACGACTTGTAACAACTCATTCTAAGGTACAAGAAAGCTTTCATTTGTACTGTATGCGGGTGTGATTCGACTTCAGTGAAATACGTATTTATGAAAGCAATATTTGATATTTGCTAATAAAAAGCCATAAGTTACACACTGGGGCTTTAACAAAATCAGCGCACACACATGAAGTCAGTGGTGTCAGCTCTCAGGTCTGGACTGAAAAAGCAAAACCATTAGTGCAAATGGACTAGACAAGATAATCAACATATCATCGCTGATTAGCTCAGACCAACAGAATCTGTCAAAAAGCTGCACAACAACTTAAGTGTGAAAAACAAAGATGGGTATGTGGCATACGTGTGAACGATACATGCGATTTCTCCGACGTGGCTCACAGCGATCGCAGCTGCTCCGACGTCTCTGCCCTGACTAGGACCCTCCAAGCAATCAGAGATTAATGAGCTCATTAGCAGTTCTCGTTCTGACACTGGAGCCAATGGAAGGCTCAGACATTTGGTGCAGACTGAACAACACAACAGAATCAGCTGGTGAAAGAAAGATGACAAAACACATAGGGAAGACAATGCTCTGTTTGCATCATCACAGATAGAATCCATTGTATCTGTCAAACCCAACAAACAGAAGCCTTTCCCCGGGGCAACAGGCTACACATGTCAAATCTACAGCTTATATAATACAACAGTATAGATTTGTGAACTGTAATATTATACAACTATGACTGTAACCTGTTCCACATCCAAAAAGTGAAGTAACAGTTGTGGACTGCAAAGAGCTGTAGGATGCTACTAGCATGCACTGTTTGGTTGGACTTTTGTTTGGCACTACACTTTTTTAACCGCTAACTAACCCATCTTTTTCTGATTCACTCAACTCAACTGACCTGCTGCTATAATACACTCCATAAGTGGGCTGAAGGAATTAAGCAGTTCAGCAGAAGATATAGCGGCTGAATCTCATAAATGGGAGTTCACTGCTCAGGATCTAATGCAGGCAATGTAACGACTATGCACGAGTACTTGAGCAATCCATTTAAGAAAGGAAAGTTGTATTACGCCATCTTACAAACTTTTTGTCTTTTAAATGAAGTCACCTAACTTTAAAATAACCATTAAGCTGTCCTTACCTTCACTTTTCCACCACTTAGCTAACTTATTTAATCCATACAGCTTCTCTTTTATTGCTTTTAAACAAGCAACAAAATGTCAACAGGTGGGAGTTATTCATTGAGAGTCTTGTGGCTGACTCTAACCATGTGCTGTGTTGATAGTCAAACATCTCTTTTCTACATGATACTCGTCATGAAGCTGAAATGAACACAGATGAACGGTGTGAATAATGATTATTGTAGACAGAGCCCATTACTCCATTCAGGCTGCAGACAGCCACATTTTGAACAAGCCCTGCACTCGTGACGCAAATTATAATTACTTGCACGACAAAGTGTGTGTGTGGGCTTCTTAAAATATGGTTGTTAGTTGACACATTAGGGTTTCATCTGTCTGCACAAACAAACCTCTTGTGTCCTATTCATCCAGTCAGCTAAAAATATTCACAGCTCCGTCGTAAACAGCCGTAAACATAATGTATCACATACAAGCTGCTCCACACAGACCTGGAGGCATTTGGAGCAGACACATAATTACATTCATCAAAGGCCAAATGTATTTTCTGATTGTCTCATTCTTCAGAATGGCTGTGGGCTCTGCAGCATTTGAACAAGACGCGTGTGTGTCCCACTTTACTATAATTTCATTAGTGCTTCACGACTGTGCAATTTATTAGATTAAACTCTGCAGGAAACACTTTCCAAGAGAACTTCCTAAAAGCTTTTCAGTCCATCAGCATTTAAATATACACTGCCGAAGAAAATGCAAACTTGAAACACTTTTATCTTCCTCCTCTCACGCAGACTGAGGCTGAATCCCGGACAGCTCCAGCATCTCAGACTCACTGAGGCAAAACTTTAACATCATTGTATCCGCTTAGAGCTATAGACAGGGGAGACTACTGCAGGAAACATCAGCAACATATCATGAGATGAACACTATTTGACTAAATATCACTTAATGTCTCACAGTGGAATTACCTAGGAAATGAACCGCTCCTAGCTTCTGAGCTACACGGATAATAACTTTCTTTACTTTTACTTTATGATAAATGTGTGCCTCAATTATGTCAGATCCTGATTTAACAGAGGAATAACTCCTGATCACTTTATCTTATTTAAGTCACCATAAAACTATTTAAAGAGACACTCAATCCACAAAGCACACACTCTGTTTATACAGCGTTGATGGAAAAGATGTTTTCCCAGCCAACATTCATGAAGTTTCTGTGCCAAATGGCAGTGATGAGGAATCAGCAGCCAGGCTTGTTAACGGAGACAGGGCTAAAGTAATAATAATAATAATAATGATGATAATACATTTTATTTGTTGGCGCCTTTCTTAACACCCAAGGTCATCTTACATGTAAGAAAACAACATGGGGGGGGGTTAAGGAGAGCTTTGAAAGTTAGCAGAAGGAGCTTGTATTGTATAGGCTACGTTGTTGGGAGTCAGTGGAGTGGAATGAGGACTGGTGTAATATGATCCGAGGACTTGGTACGGGTGGAGTTTCTGTAGTAGACTGGTAAAGAGGGAGTTACAGTAATCCAGGCGGGAAGTGAACAGAGCATTTATGAGGATTTCAGTGGAGTGCTGACTGAGGGAGGGGTGAAGCCTGGAGATATTGTGGAAATGGAAAAGGAATGTGGGGGAAACGTTATGGATGTAGGATGTGAATGAGAGGGTGCTGTCCAAAATAACGCGAAGACTTTTAACTTCAGTTGAAGTGGGGCCAAACAGCCGTCGATGAGAATACTGGGGGGGTGGGATTTGGAGAGTGATGATTTGGATCCAATGAGAAGAATTTCAATTTTATTGCCATTTTTTTTTCATTGAGTTTGAGCTTGTTGTTTGACATCCAGGTTGTAATGGTTTGCAGACAGTCCATATGGGCAGTAGGGGGTGATGTGTATGGTTTGGTGGTGATGTTTGGGTGTCGTCAGCATAACAGTGCAGATGGATACCAAAATGACGGAAGATATTACCAAGAGGGAGGAAATAGATGATAAAGAGTACGGGACTCAGGACAGAACCTTGTGGAACACTGTGAGGGAGTGGTGAAGGTGACGATCTAGTATTTTCTTCTTGGACTGAGAATGGTCAGGTGTCGGCAACGGCTGAGTTCATGGAGGAGATGATTTTGGACTGTACGTATGAGAGCCGTCTGATGTTTTCCCTGAGGTGACTGATGTGTTTTTCTGCTTTCTGGCAATTGTTTCAGGGGGTGGTGGTGGATGGTGAGGTGCGTGGTGCCATGGTTGGAGCAGATGGTGGCTGTGTAAACAGAGAAACAGCTCCGGCAGCAAAGGTGTTTGTAGCCTATGCTAGGTTGGCTAGCGGTTAGCTAGATCACTAGTGTAGCTTCATCAAGAGTGGAGACTTACACACAAGGACTGGAGTCCACGGCTTTGAAGAGGCACATATACAGTAGCAGTCAGTTTAGATGGTGAGAGGAGGTGAGACTTACCGGCATGGGCCCAAATAGGCTACTGGACGCAATGAAGTGGCTGGGTCTGGTAAGCTAGTTAGTTGTCAGCTGTCAGGGATTTTCCCACGCTGTCAGACGCAGGCAAATCAAAGTGTAGAACAAAGTGTGGCTTAAAAACAGGATTTAGTGACTAGAAAATCTACGAACGGTTAATAACAACTAGGGTAGGCAGTTAAAAGCAACCATAAAACAGAGTGAAAAGCATATTTAAGTTGCTGGGGGAGCTCAGTTGTCAGTGTAGACAGTCGCTGACGCTATCTTCAGTGCCAACATGGCACCCCGTTGTATTGTGTGCCACTTTGGCACACGATGCAACAGAGCTTTTTCAATACAAAACTTCCTGTTGTGTTACAGCAAACAGCAGTGAACTAAAGCAGAACTACAACAGGTTTCAATTTGTTTCATGGGATAATGTGACATGAGTGAGTGAGTGAGTGAGTGAGTGACCGACTGACTGACTGACTGACTGATCCCCAGAAACAGAGCCATGAAGCTGGTGCAGAAGAGCAGAATGTCTGGTGCCTTATCTGTATTCTGCTCTCAACCCTTTCACTGATGTGAGGCCTCTCCTCTCTCCAGTTTTAATTAAAACTCAGGTGATGAGGTCATGGCTTCACCTTCACACGATGCCAAACTGTTGTCTTTAGGTTACTGTTTAGTTATACAGTGAGGTTTAAAATCTGTATTTAATATGGATTACATGTTACTTATTATGAATACAAAGCCTCCCCTGTCTCCTTAGACAGATACAAAGGCTGCATCTACACCTAAAATGAATGTGTTACCACTATATTCCTGTGATGGAGAAAATGAAATAAGATATGAGCATTTGGTTTCTAGGCCTTTTCCTTTCCAACACAGCTTCATGTTTCCTTGGTGTGAACAGAGCCAGCAGCTGTAATCTCTATTCAAAGATGAGAGGCATGAGGAGGAAAAAGAAATCAATATCCAGTTAAAGAAAATTTTGTTCAGGCTTTTGGTCTCAATGTTCAGCTCTCTGGAACAAAAACAGATCAAAAATATACAGTAGCTGTTTCTCAGAGGGATCTAGATTTAAAGATAATCTCCTGAGCATGACGTCCCGTTACATCATGTGAGGATGTGGCCGTCATTCAGGCCTATTTCTATTATCTGGTGATTTAACATTATTTTCTCCATTATGAACGGTCGTCGGTTCACCATCTGTTTGGCTACAGTGTTGATCAGCTCGGCAGATGTGTCGTGATCTAATGGAATCAGACAGGTGTGGAGACATGCTGGATAAAAACAGCTCTGCTCCAACAAAAAAAAAAGAAAAAGGTAGATGGACATAAAATAGAAACGACTGTCCGCTTCCATCTGAGGCCTTATGTAGGGCTATTTAACACAACTTCCATACAAGAAACACATTTCACAAATAGTGATATTTGGAGGGAGGGAGGGAGGAATGGCTTGTGGGGAATATTACATTGAGAAGTTCATTTTGTCTTCCATTTCCTCACTTCATTATAGCTTTCTCATGGCCCATTGAACCTTTGTAATAACCAACAGTGGAGTGTTCACAACTATTGGACTGCCATGAAATTTTGTACAGACATACATGGCCCCCAGGTGATGACTTCTAATGACTTGGGTGATCAGGCTCTGGCCTTTCCTCTGGCGCCACCAGCAGGTTGCTGTTACAACGATTGAAATGACCAACATGAAATCTGATACAATATACACTTGACACTACATACAAAAGTATTTTGGACCACTTTTGTATCTACAGTCGTGTTTATGAAATCCCACCATAGATTTATCGACATCCAGGGGAGCATTTGTGAGGTCAGACACTGATGTTGTACATCAAGGGCTGGCTCCATCTCCATTCTAGTTCATCCCAAATGTGTCAGGTCAGGTTCTTCTAAACCTGCATAACCCGGCCTAGCTATGAACCTTGTCTTGTGTATTGGGGCAAAGAATTGGCCAAATTGTAAAGATTTTTTTCACTGGAAATAAGAGGTCTGGATCTCTGCTACTAAACCTCAGTTTGGTGGAGGAGGGACAATGCAGTGAGCTCAATGCACAAAGCAATACTGCTGGTAAAAAAGCAACGCCTTGGTAGCATTCTTCTAAAAATTGACAGTCAGACTCATCTATCAGACAAATAGAGGGCTGGGTTGGAGGTGGAATATCTAGTAGGGAAGACATTTTGCAAACTAACCTGTTGCAGTGGTTGCATCTTGTTAGAGCACGACACTCAAATTCAGTAAATTCCTTATAAGGACCCATTCTCTCACAAACGTTTGTAACTGCAGACTGCATGGATAAGTGCTTGGTTTTATAAAGCTGTAACAAAGAAGCTGAATGAAACACCGGAATCAATTATTCAGAGCTATGGTCTAACACTACTGCCCATATAATGTTGTTCCCAGAAGATTCTCAATAAATTGAGTGATCCCTTGAGCCATTTGATGGTATTAGCAGCATCTCAATATCTGTCTCACAGATTGGGGCAAAATATGGCTCAGACTTAGATGGTCCCCTTTGGGTGAAAAGTACTAACTTTGGTCATAGGCTTTTCATATACAGTAGCATCATCATCAGGTCAGATTGTTTATTTGTCCAGTTTTAATTACCACCTACCTGCAAACATAATGACATTCATATAAATCTCCATAAGCCACTGATTTCCATTAGTCTTTGTTGCACTTTGTGTTTAATGCTAATCAACAAAATGTGATCATGTTAAGAATACCAACATCAGCATTTAGCTCAAAGCACCGCTGTACCTACAGCTTCACAGTTGCAAATGAAGGTTTTTATCTGCTGCTATTAAAGTGTTTCTGATTTGCTGACAAATAACATTGCAAATCCGACAACCTTTCCACAGTTACGCAGCAACAGCAGGAAAAGTTTGGTTTGCATTTGCAGCAACGCAGTGCAGATCTGATACAGCTGGAAATGATCAGTGAAACAAACAATGACAGGAGGCTAAAATCTGAAAGTAAAAAAAGGAACACAGGAGTGAAATAATTCCAGACTGTAGAAATTCAGAAGTTACAAGAGAGCTAAGTGTTTGAAAGACTTTTCCAGAGCAGTGCTACCTCTCTAAAGTGATGCAGGGACACACATGTGTTGAACGGACAAGACACAGCTCAGTGGAGGAGCCCATCAGGGATTTGACATGGTTTTACTTGCTATAAAGCAGGATCAGAGTCTCTGGTGACCATGGGTTGAAAGCCACAATACTAGATGAGGTGGGTAACAGAGCTAGTATGCATTCAATTGCCCCAAAGAATGTCTTTTTTTCAACATTCATAACCGTTTTGGAAGTCACAATACCAGATCCAGAAGGTGGCAGGACTAGCTCACGAAAATTCAAAGTACTAACTTCCCAAACTAGGCAATTTTGAAACTATGGAGCTTCCAGTAATCCAATAGCCAGAAACACTGCACAGCACACTCTTACATAAAAGGTGTGTGAGCATAAGACTCAAGGCAACTCTGGCAAGTACCTGTATAGATCAACACTATGGTTTAATAGATACTCCCAAACACTCAAACCACCATGAAGTGCCAAACGATTGCTGCTCTTGCCTACTGATATGATCTGAAAACAGATATCTCACAAAAACTAACAAATAAACTGGCATGCACTACAAACCAGTTTTGTCTCACTGAAGATTTGGAATTTCCTGTCATTTCCTCTTGTTTGTTTATACAGCAGATGCTCTTCCCTACCTTGTTAACGATCCTGCAGAAATACCTGAGTCAATGTTTCATCCATAATGATGATTTGGACATGTCCAGACAGTCCAACTGCCTCTCCTACGTTGTCACTTCTGGAGTGTCTCTGATTGTTTTCACTGAACAGTAGGAAGTGTTTGTGACCTGTCAACATTCTAGAACATGATGTCACAGGCTATATTCAATGACAGGGGCTGTGTTCGAAATCATCCACTCACTCACTCACTCCCTATCCACTACATCATGTATATGATATAGTGGACTACATCATGTACACGATGTAGGGAACGACGGGAGGAGAATTCGGACACTAGACGGTAATTTTCTGGACGTGGTTGCGTCAGCTGATGCGCCAGGTGTTGCTGTGACGGAAGCAGACGCGCCGAGAATCATGTAAACAAACCATGGATGTATGAAACAAACCGGACACATAAAAAATAAAATAAGAAAAACCAGACCCTTGCGGGAACATTTTAGGATGTGATTCTGTGTGGTTGTGTTACTCGGACAATAAACTGTTGAAATATCGGAAGTTTGGTTTGGTAAACTACTGTTTTGTGTCCCGACCGTGAGCCGTTAGCGGCTCTGTGGCTATGCTCTGTGGCTATTAGCTTAGCTCGTCAGATCGTATTTACTACATATTCTACTACAGTTTCTTAATTAGATTGATTTAATGTTGCCTGTTAATGTTCGGATGCTGCTGCCCAACTCCTGCTCCTCAGGCGAGGCAAACGGAGCGAAGGCAAATATGTCTGAGGAGTTTTTTTGGTAAATTGCCTAAATAAATCGTAGCTAACATGCTAATTAGCTTCCTCTTCTTCTCTGGCAAAACACGACCGCATTGCATTGTGGGATACGGGAGTAGAAAGTAGTGTACATCGCTTGTTCACTCAATGTTGCGGTGCATTGTGGGTGTTTTGTCATCCACTACATAGTGGATTAAATTAATTGCGGAGAATTCGAACAACACTACAAAATGGCGAACACACTATATAGTGCACTACATCCGTGATAGGGGGTGATTTCGAACACAGCCTGGGTTTTGATGGTTATCCCGATTTTGATCAAATTTGGGATATGGTCAGGGGTGCAGATCCAATGTCAGGATTGGGGGGACATAAAATTGAGTTTATTTTATTTTTTCGCCCGTATGCAACTCATACCATGCCCCCATAAATCACAACTTCGCAGAGGCTCACCATATCATTCAAAAAGTACTGCACCGGGAATCATTTATTGTGCTTAACTTTCTTGTTTTTTTGTCCTAAACAGCTAACAGCGCTTATCACTGCTAACTTACCTGTTATATTAGTAAATCATAATTTTAAGGGTCTCAGGCATGTAATGTTTAAATACTCACGTTCTTATCTTTAGCCTCCAACGACCCTCCCAGATCCAAAACTCTTCTCACCATCCTCCTTTTCTCCCAGTGTATGGGACTACTTTATGCATGATTAATTGATATGGTTGAACATCAAAATATGAATCCTTAAAATTGAGGGGGTTGTTTTTTTAAAGCCTGAGGAGACCAGAGATGGAAAATGGAGTCAGAAATATATTTGTCAAACATTATTTGTTCCACCATTTCAATCATTTCTCTTTAGATGTGAATCTAAAATGTGAAGAATGTGAAGTCTGAAAATACATTTGTTCAATTTTGAATAATTTAGGATATTTTTATTGGGGGGACAATAAAAAATAAAAAAACATGTCCCCCCCGTCCCCCCCGGGATCTGCACCCATGGATATGGTGTTTAAATGAATTTAGAGAAACTACTACTTAAATAAGAGTACTAACTACTACTTATTGATACCAAATATCATTGAATATAATGATAAGTAACATAACATGACAAGTTCCATTCACTTTGTCTGTTAACAAATACACACATACAGTAGAGACACACATGCATGCAGGCACAGCAAGAAACCTATCAACGTGTCTCCACTCCCTGTAACTGTATCCATCTGCTGTCTCAGTGGTGCAGAAACTGTTGTCGGCGTGTTCAGCTGTGCCGGCGCCTGGTGTTGATGGAGCCACAGATGTCATGGTACCAAACCAACTGTAAATTGGATTGGTTGTTGGTGTTAAAGTGTGTTTGTGTGTGCGTGTGAATCAGTTTTAGGTTTTCCAGGGAGTGTCAGAGTTCATCTATGTTAGCTTTTTTCTTTCCCTTAAGAATAACAGAGGCAGATCGAAAATTGGCTTCTTTTCATTTTTATTCATGTCATCAACTTTGACTGGAATAAATGGGAGAAAAGTAAAGGGTCACATCTTCAGATATTGAGATGGGAGAAAGTGTGTGGGTGGCTGGGTGGGTGAGAAAGAATCTCGTATAGCGGACTGGTGGTTTATTATATGTAAACTCTGTGCTAGGCGTGTGTCAGTGTGTTTCTTTTTACACAGTGAAATTGAAGAGAGTAAATTCCGAAGTCAATTTCTGTTTTGAGTTTTTTGATTCTAACATTTTGTGTTTGGTGAAAATGTTCCACCATTTCAATGTTGTTACTTTTAACAGTCATGAATTAAAATAGACCACAGCCTCTCTATGAAGATCAAAACCAGACTGCAGCAGCTGCAGACGCTGAAAAGATACGATTTAAAATAACAAGTTATTGGAAATTCAGTATGTTAATGCTTTATGCTGGAAACTGAATGAACAAAGGTCTGTCTGAAGCCTGTCATTCTGTGGAGAGCTTAAGTATACCTTCATACTTAAACCAGTAATCTGATTTAACAGCCTGCTAATTTCATAACCAAACATCATCTTGAGTGATGTTTCAATATGGACTTGATTTTGCCCATTTTACACTAATGTCTTCTGCACATCTCGGAGAAAAATGTTAATGGGTTTTTATCTACTCAGAACTGAAGTGGAGCACATTGAGGATGGCGGAGCAGTGTTTCTCAGAGTGTCTCAAATAACAGGAGCCCATTACTGTCACAGGACTTTGAATGTCTGGTCAGACCAGAGGAAAAAAATCAGAGCTCCATCATCAGTGAGAAAAAGAAGAAGCCTTGCTTGGAAACCATCAAACTGACTTCAATTATTCTAACATGTAACCGACACCGACATAATAATCCTGCAACGCAGAGTGGAGCATGTAGAATAACACAAGAAACCCGAGCGGTCACAGCGAGAAAAACAGACGCGGCGTCATTAATAACACTATCAAGGACTCTGCTCCGTTCAAGCAGCCTGCAGCTGGGAACGCCAAAATTAATGCAGCCATGATGAATGTTATTAATTACACCTAGGCTTTTTATGCTGTGACCTGTCAAAATGTAAGTGGTTGAACAAGCCCGCTGATCACTCATAGAACTATTAAAGCGCACAACACTGTTTCGGCTGAGGGCGGACGGAAAAGAAAACTCAGGTTTCCGCAAACATTTAGAACATAAAAAGGTTCTGCGAATGTTTCATGAGATGGGAAACGCACACTGAGCCTTGAAGGATGCACATGTGAACGGGAGTGGCTCTGTAGAGTGAATGTATATGTGCTTAAAGGGATAGTTCACTCAAAATTGAAATCTCATTATCTACTCACCCTCATGTCGACTAAGGGCTGGGAGAAGTTTCAGAGTCCTCCGTGGCTTCTCTGAGTTACAGCGGGGCTCCGTGCAGCACTGCATGTCCATATGATGGTTGCAAATGGATACCACTTTTCTTCGTAACAAAAAGACACGCCAAAAAACATCCAAATACCTCCATAGCGCTCGTATGTAATTGTATGTGATTTGCACCGGCGTTAGTAATCGCACTGACGCCGGTGCAAATCTCGCAGGATTTGGACGGACCAGGAAGAGGAGCTTCCGCTACAAACAAGCTTGAAACACAGACTTATTTAATTTTTTTCGGAACAATTTCGCATTTTGGGGTTTCAATACAAGACGGACATTACTTTCGAGCAGCATGGAGGTATTTGGATGTTTTTTGGTGTGTCTTTTTGTCACGAAGAAAAGTGGTATCCATTTGCAACCATTATATGGACATGCAGTCCTGCGCGGACCCCCCGTAACTCAGAGAAGCCACGGAGGACTCTGAAACTTCTCCCAGCCCTTAGTCGACATGAGGGTGAGTAGATAATGAGTGCAATTTGAATTTTGGGTGAACTATCCTTTTAAGTGCTGCATCAATGAAGAGTTGACACATTTTCACTTACTGTAGCTACTCTTCTTACTGGGCTCTGCAAACACATTTCATATTTCTCAGTTTGACCTCTTGTGTTCAGTGCTTTTTCCCACTGTTGCAGTACAAACACCCAGTACTTTAAAACCCCACTGCTACATTTTGTGTTTTTAGAGCTGATTTAGAATATTTTTCTTTATCTTCCCTGAATTTCTGTGACTGATCTCTCTGAAAAGCGTTGAGTGGCAAAGCATGTATAATACCTCCAGCGAAATAAAAAAAAACCTATCTACAACACCGACTGCCTACATGTATTGAGTGAAACGCGGGGGCTGTGGTTTAGTGGGTTTTTTTGCTGAAGAGAGATGGAGGAGGACGTGATGGCAAAATGAAGAGAACAAACGAAGATGAACAGGATCATCAGGAGAGGAGAAAAGTCCAGAGGCTGACTGATATTACTCAGCAATGATTCTTCCTACCCCCCACTATACAATCAGTGCATCAAAAAAGCCACAACGCCCACACACATATACACACACACATAAAGGACAGCTGCTCTCTATGATATATTGCCACTGGCTCTGAATAAACACATGTAGCTCTCTCCTAAGTCCAACCTGCTCCTGTGTTTCACCCTGAGGCTTTCTGTATAAAATATGAGCGTCCACTACCTACTGCAGTCTGATATCACAAAGCCTCAGCTGCCAGCTACAACACAAGGTCAACACTGCTGAGAACTGGGAAAGCTTTAATGCTAAAGTGCAACACCACAACACCACAACACCACCACACCGCAAATCACATTACACTTTTTTTTTTTTTTTTTTTTTTAAACCTATACGTTGAATATTCCTCAAAGACTCGCTGACACTGAGAATTGAGCAGAGACGCTGTTCCTTCCCATTAGGATTCTCCTCCATGTTTGTATGGAACAGCAGAGGAAATTTATCGGAGAAGAAAGACTGCCGCACCATTATCACCGGAGAAGCAGCCCTCTGGATACACCTCTCCCATCATTACAGAAACAAAGAGTAACAAACCCCCTAAATGTTCCCGTAGATAGCAGACCATCTTCCTGAAATCTGTCTCGCTGTAATTTTTTTTTCCTTTTTCCCCCTCTGAAGGTCACCGGCAGCACTTACCTGAAAGAAAACACAAAAGAAATCCAATGTTTCATTGACGTGTATTTTACTGCATCATCAAAACGTTTATCACCAACTCTCACGCACATTTTATTTCTCTGGGGTTTTTTTTTTATGTAAAATCTATCCCTTCAATTTATTTGTGGTTTTTCAGTGTATCCGCAGGTAAAATGTCCTCATTTCCTGCACTTCAACATTTAAATGAGATACTTGCACTGTCACGGTGCAGATACGGTGACCTCTACTGCAGCTCTCACCCATCTGTGATGGTCATCAGTGTAAATCAGCGTGGTATATGTACTTCAGTCTTTAAAAGAAACTGCCCTGAACAATATCTAATCACCTCATAGTCTCCAGCCCTGCAGGTGCTTAGAATTCTCACTGGCCTCTCATTACACTTAAAGGCGTTGGAAAATGACATTGATTTGCACAAGAATAAAAACCTTTCTGAGAGGGAGAATGATTCTCATCAGATCCTGATTTTTATCTTTGAGTCTGGAAGAGTTTAGTAATGGATGAAAACACAATTTATTTTCAATAGTGTTTATAAAACGACTGTCGGAGTGAGAAAATGGTTGGATCTCAGTGATCTGAACTCAGGCTGCTAGTTGAGTTATTACAGACAATTTTTTAGCCCAGTGCACAGAGAAAATGACAGACAATGTATTCATTTCACAGTTCACACTCCAAATATCCCTTTTTCCCTCTTTGAGGCAAAGGACACAGCCAGAAACGCAGAGACACAGACAGAGACAGAGCCATTAGACTGATAGAGGCATTTCATCAAAAGGTATTAGAGCCATACATAACCTTTCTCTACTGTGTCTGCAGGTTATTACGGCTATATAGCAGTCACCCACACCTGATACAGACTAAGGCATTTTAAAACGGAAGAGAATGTGGTGACACTAATCAGAAGTGGCACTATTACATTTCAAAATGAATATAATCAATTCTAAAAGCTGATTACAATCATTCAGTGCATATTAATTCATTGATAATGGCTGTACTTTCCCATCATTGAACAGGAGTAAGTTTGAAGTGAGAGCTGATTAAAGGGCGCTATCTGCAATACTTCAGAGACTGTCTCTTTCATCTTTCTGTCTCTCCTTTATTCTTGACTGGTGGGTGTTGGGTCAGTGAAACAAACAAGTGTGTTTTCTGATTGTGTTTTCATTGGAGGGTGGTTACTCCTGAATTGAGCTCTGAAAATGGAGTCACTGAAGGTCAGCGGCACACACACACACACAGAGAAAGAGAGAGTCAGTTTTATGACATGTGGTCAGCCGTCAAACCAGACTTGAATGAATCAGCTTCAAACACAGTTCAACACAATACAATATAATAAGTACAGCAGCTTTAATGTGTAACAACCAACTGTGCTGACAGAATGCAATGGAGATAATAAAACGTTGCCTTTCCCATAAGACAACAATTAAATACAATTTGTATATGCATGCATATTTGTCTACAAATTGTGCCACGCTTGCAGAATAATTGATGGCCAGACCTGGGAATCAACATGAGCAGAAAACTACTGAATTAACTCACATTCAGTGTCTATGAAAAAACAGAAACCCTGAGCAAACACTTTCTTTAAACCCAGCGACCACAGCAGTGCCTTCTGCCACTCCAACTAAGAAGCTACACAATAATTAGCATGATGTGCTCATGGGACAGAAGTGAATGTGGGTGCGTGTGACCCGTAAAGGACACAAACACGCACACACACACACATAAAATGATTTCACAATCCGTGCATGTCGACTTTCAGCATGGAACTAATCTCGTGAACAAGAGAAACACGCACAGCCTGTTGTTTTACAGCAGGTTTAATATGATGCAATAACGGACAGCAGCTAATATTATATTGAAAATAAGACAGCAACATCCAGAGACAGAGCAGCCTATTTCCTGAGCATGTTCAGAGGGAAAAAAGTTGGCAGTCGTCCAACGGCGAGAGCCTGATGGAGGATGACAACTGAAGCAGAATGCGTTCTGGGTAACAAGGTTTTTAATGTGGCCTGAGAGCCACAGTCTGCTTGGAAAAGACAATAACATGAAGCCGACTTTTTACATCACTCCCCACACCTTTAATATAACATTTCATTTCTATCTGGAAGCACAGGGTCTCACAATCTAATGGTCTAACAGTGTAGATAGAAGAATATGTCAGCCATAACCCCCAACCCTGCAAAATAGTGTGACATAAAGACAAAGACAGGGATATAGAGTGATGCTGCCATAGGTCACCTAACCTGGATGAAATATGAAAATGTTTCATATGTACTGTGAATATATTAAAATATCTATCATGATTTTTATATGATATAACATGATGCAAGCATGTGTTAATAATTTATATTTAAAGGTCCAATATTTTGCATTTTTTATGTTTTATTTGAAGAAAATATACCAGGAACCATCTCAGTTAGTTTTACATCTCCTCTCTGTACTGTAGCACTATACGGGTCAGTGAGCCAATCAGAGTAGAGGAGGCTCTAAGCTTCTCCTCTGATTGGCTGACTGTTCTCTGAGTGATTGAATAAAAATATGACGCATTTCATTTCATAGCCCTAACCCTCTGTTGTGACATCACAAAGCTGTTTAAATCCAAATTAAAATGTCGAAGACCATGATGGGAAACACTTGAGCAGAGCAGCTAAGACTCACTGTTGTACTGCAGCTTCCCAGGGAGTCATCACAACATCCTCAGTCTTTATATGTGCTCGGCCCTTGCATATACAATATATGTGGCCGTTATTTGTACAAAGAGCTATATTAGATCATGTTTACAGCTCAAGAGCCAAGCGCACAGTAAAACTAACAGAGAACAAATCTGTACAACATATTTCAAGGTTTTGTCCATTTTCTCATTACATGGTTCACTGAGTAAAACTCCAGCAGCCCAGTCAACAACACACTGAGTTTCATTTTCCTTGTCAGTCAGCAGTGGATGGGGAGGATCAGCAGTTAGTATTGGTTACTCAGAAACGACTTCCTGCCGTAGCAGAACAATGGACACTTTCCCACATTAAAGGGATAGTAGCATTTTTTTAAAGTGGGGTTGTATGATCTACAAATAGCCCCTAAGTACTTTAATTGCAGTAGAAGACTCTCTGCACTCCTCCCGTTAGCCATGCCAGCCCATAGCCCTGCCCAGAGATTTACAACATACAGTGTTGTGAACAGAACCAAAGAAACGGCCTATTTTCACGGCCTAAAAGAGGTTTTACCAGAAAAAAAATACACAGTTCCATTGTTTGCTATAATATAATTTTTCCAGCCCTTCAAAGTGCAGGAAAAATGCAGTTTTTATTTGGACCTAACCAACTCACGTATCCCTCTGCCCAGGGTTAGCGCTCGCCGATCAGCAGTTGGTTAGCTCCAAATAAAAACTGCATTTTTCCTGCACTTTGAGGGTCTGGAAGAAATTATATTATAGCAAACAATGGAACTGTTTTTTTTTTTTTTTTTTCCAGGTAAAACCTCTTTTAGGCCGTGAAAATAGGCCGTTTCTTTAGGTCTGTTCACAACACTGTATGTTGTAAATCTCTGGGCAGGGCTATGGGCTGGTATTGCTAATGGGAGGAGTGCAGAGAGTCTTCTACTGTATTTAGGGGCTATTTGTAGATCATACAACCCCACTTTAAAAAAAATGCTACTATCCCTTTAACCAACAAAAAACGGTTGGAGCATTTGGGTGATAGAGGCACTGGAGAGGGAGAAATGACAGGGTCAGACATATCATAAGAGTGTGGAAGCCTTATCATAGCTAAAAGACTGTATTTCTTCCTCTTGGGCCTCTGAGCCGCTTCGCCCTGTGGGAGACATTGAGACCTGTCACCTATATGACTGGAGAGTCCACTCGTAGCATCTGGCAGAGACGGCACACTGCACACCTCTCACATCTCTCCTCTCCCAGCTGCTCTCGCCTTCCTCTGAGCCTCATTTCATCTTCATCTTCCTCACACCTTCTGTCTCAGAGTGGGAGAGGGTTATTCACTCATCTCGCCACCATCGCCTAATCTCATTTTCCCTTATCCGTTCCAATGGCCGCCTTTTCCACCCTCTGCAGGCTACATCTTCCATTAGTGTGACTCTAGCTAGTTATATAGAACTAATCCTAGTCTCGGAGTTGAAGGCATAATATATTTCAATATTGAAACCTTCACATGACAACAACAGACATAAAACCTTTTAAGCCTTAAGTGCACCGTGTTCATGGCTGAAAAGAGTTTATGTGGCATGAGTCACTGCATTAACTTCACTTATTTAATTTTTTTTTCCCCATGATGAAGTATTGTTTGGGCAGCCAAGTGGTTAAGTGGGTTTTGTACAGTTTTACTGCCACATTTATTCACATGACCCAAAAAAAAAAGTAAGTAAGAAAATCACTGCACTTCTCATTTGAGGCTGGTAGGATCACGTTTCTGGTTGGATACATAGAAATTAGTCCTGAAAAAAGGGAAAGTTGTGATGTGTCTCAGCGGTGATGCCTAGCTTTATTTTGAAAAGTGCTCTTTTATTTTGTAATTATTTGCCTTTCTAACGTCACATGGGAAAGATTACAGGTCAGATCGGCCATCTTAGATAAGCATCCCTCCTTTAATCGGTTTTATCCACCTCAGTTAAGCCTTGGAGAAGTTTTGTTTGTGAGTTTGTTATTTGTACAATTCATAGTTTGTGCATATTGATTGCTTATTTCATATAGCCTATTTTAACTAATGATAAAATCTTATTTCATTGTATGTAGCATGTAGCTCTATGTTTTGCTAACAGTGCAATTTACCCTTTTCTGTATCTATATTTCGTTTCACAAGAAAGAGTGTCAGGCTTTGTAAAGCAACTGACAAAGACAAACAGTAAAGCTTCATTGTACGTCTACGTCTGAGTCATCTTTTCACCTTTTCAACGCCACACCAAGTGCTACCTGCAGTGGACAGAATAAAAGTGTTGATTCTTTTTTTTCTTTTTTTTTACATATAATTTTGATAAATACTGACGGGAGGTCATCCAACAGAACCAGCAGCAGCCATGCTAACACATGACCCTCATAACCTCTCTGTCTCCCATCAGCAGCTCATCTGTCTCCGGCTCTGCAGCCAAACGCCGACACTGAATCATTTCCTTCATGTTACAGCCCAGTGAGGCAGTGACAGTGAAATCCATCCTATTGTTCTCGACCAAAGCGTTGGATCACAGGACGCGGCAGACTGACCACACATCATGACGTCCACATTCCCATCGTTTTCATCTTTGAAATCTCTGATTAAAGCAAAGTTTTCCACACAGAGAGAATCTCTAATTTAACATTAGGATCAAATGGACTGCGGTTATTTGATAATTTGCTCATTTTATGTTCAATCTGAATGGACTGAATAATTATATTAATCATGTTAGGCAGAAACACCATGCAGATTTTCAATCAGCACTGTCTCTATGTTAATGAGAGGAGAGGATGTGTCTGGCTGTT
This sequence comes from Trachurus japonicus, assembly GCF_045865225.1. NCBI lineage: Eukaryota > Metazoa > Chordata > Actinopteri > Carangiformes > Carangidae > Trachurus > Trachurus japonicus. The sequence goes on along the minus strand of NC_140919.1, from coordinate 13,336,943 downwards.
TGAAGTGGATCACTGCCTTTTCCTCCTACACCCACTTTGTACCATCAAACACTCACTGACTATCTGCTGATTATCTGCTATTTACACATTTTCTCTGGATGTTTGTGCCCAAATAGAAATGCAGCATGAAAGTATCAGAGTGGAGCCACTGAATCAGGCCGTGTGTCAGAATTAACCTCCTAAAAGCCTTGAAGAGGGAAAGGCTGCACTGACTGAGAGGAGTTTACTTATGTATGTACGAGAAGCAGTGATGTTTGATGTGGTGTGGGTGTGGAGCCGTGCAGCAGAGTGGGTGTGGAGCCTTGGCAGTGGATTGTGTTGTGTTGCTCTCTCCTGGCCTCCTGCCTGCTGCGTCTCTATTAACCTCTTTGTGGGTCACATTCACTCCTGGAGCCTCTCCTGACTCTGCCAGCATGACACATGACATTAGCACAACAGACCCTCACGGCAGACAACCTGTGGACAGTGGAGCCTGGGTGGTACACACACACAGAGTCTAGATTTCTGCTATTGTGCTGGACAGAGAAGAGAAAAAACATAGTCTGTCCAATACAAAACACAGTAAGAAGAAGACACGCACATATGACCAGTATTGGGAAAGAAAGTTCGCTTTCTACATGAACTAGTTTAAAGTTCAGTTCACAAATTCTAAAATGAACTAGTTCAGCTGATACAGTAGTTCATAATTCAACATTTTAAACAGAACTAGTTCACAGTTCCTTGTATTTCTCAATATGTTGCTGCAGGCTTTTATTTTTCAAAATCATTGCCTCAGCCCATATAGAACCACAGACAACAATATTTGATCAGTTTTAACCAGTATTAGTTATAGTTACTAGTTACTTTCCCCCAAAAGTAACTGAGTTACAACGTGATGAAAGTAATTAACTCATTGAGTGCCATTGACGTAGCCTATATGTACGTCAATCAAAATCCAATGCTTGAGTGCCAGTGACGTACATTGACGTCAAATGCACTTTTCTGCGGCTGGTTAAGGGGGACGCTGTTGCGCACACTGTGAGTAATTTTGGGGCTTCTGGGATGCGTAGAACGAAGAAGACTGTAGATCAGAGCAAGAAGTGAAGAAGAAGGAGAAGACAAGCGCAATCGGTACGGAGATAAAAAAAAAAGTTGGGAAAAGTTTCTATTTCTAGAGAAAAACGACGGGCAGAGCCTGGAACAATTAGCTTAGCCACAGATGCTATTAGCATAGCTCCAGCATGAAGTGATCGGAGGAGGCAGGAAAGGTAAACTGATCTAGATGATCAGTACCAAAATGCCGAAGCGAAAGCGGATCACTGAGTCAGTTTCATATTATTGTACAATGAAAAAACATGTGAAATGAAATTTTCATACATCTTACATGTTTTTGAATCCAAAATTAAAACGGATAAATCACTGTTTTTCTTGAGAGACTCTCCTTCACAAAAATGCATTTTTCTCAGCTTTCTAGAAAAAAAGTGGTCTTTTTGGTGCAACCAGGCTCTATTCAACTTAATATAAATCAAGAATGGAACAAAGTACAAACAAATGGTTTTTTCCCTAGTTAAATAGAGAGTCTCCTCTTTCCTTCAAGCTGTTTGGTGTTTTCAGAGTCATAGTACAAAATATTCTATGGGTCTTGAAATATTACTCAAAATGCCCCGAAACGCTGGCACCAGGCACTGACCATTTTATAAAAGGGCTGGCACTTAATGAGTTAATTACCAGGAAAAGTAACTATTGCGTTACTATTCTTGTGGAGTTTTAGTAAAAAAGCACTTGAAATTGACCTGGATATTGTGCTTGTATCCAGGTCAATTTCAAACCGGGCCAGACCCTAAGACAAAGACTGGTCCACCCCAAATATATAATAATAAATACCTGGGTTTCTTGCATTAGTCTCAGAACTGAAGAAGCCTCTTGGATGAGGGGTGAAACGTCTTCAAACAAGAGAATAAGTCCACTTGTTTTTTTACTAAAACTCCACAAGAATAAGATGACCTGGATGGCTGAGAACCTTCACGGACATATTGCGTTACTATTTTATAAAATTCTCAAATATGTGTGGTGGCCTGGGAAAACCCTTCACATGGTGGGATTTTGACATTTTCATTTTTTGATATTTCCATAAACTAGACGTTTTCAGCCATTCATAACTGTTTGAATGACTGAGATAGCCCTTTCAGATCAAAAGTTATGGGCATTTTAATCTATTATGACCAAAAAACTGAAAAGTGAGAAAAATGGCTTTAACTAGAACGTTGCTGTTTTAACCCTCTAAAGACGAGTGTTTTACAAAACATTAAACAGCTTCTGAACCGTTTATGATAGAGATTAGCTGTAAACTGTATCTGAATCGTGTGATTTTCTGCTTTCCGATGGTCCTTGAATGGTGCATCTATGACGAGAAGGGACCGCATAGGGTGCGTGTAATCACGTGGTACGGGAACAGACGCTAACCTAGCGTAGCATCGATGCTAATCCGAACGTAGCATCAATGCTAAACAGAACGTAGCATCGGCGCTAAACCGAACTCATCATCGGCACTTGCACACGTTTTACAAAACATCAACAACCGTTTATGATAAAGATCAGCTGTAAAAAAGCATCTGAATCGCGGGATTCTCTGCTTTCCGAGGGTCCTTGAATGTTACCTCTACAACAACAACGGACCTGTCTCCTCTAGCGCTGCTGCTGCAGATCAGCTGTGCTGTGGCTCTCAGCTGAAAATGAAACGCTTTACTCGCCACAAAAACATAAAAATAAGTACTTAACGTTTTGTTTTCTTAAAATATTTATTCACCACGATGTAGTAGGGAGTTCAAAGTACCAGAATCACACAAAATATCAAAATCGTGGAAATAGTATACTTTCCCACCTATTTTGGCTATTTGCCACAATCGAACGTCCGCGACATCCGACGGGTTTTCCCAGGCCGCCACACGTCAAATTACTTGCACTTCCCTTATCTGGTACTAACCTACTGGGTCAGTATTCCTCCACACAGACAGGCTCCACAACGCGCTGTATCACTCCGCCTTTTCCATGCGCCACTGATCCAAACAGGTGTTGCCAGATGGGCTGGTTTTTCCGCTACATATTAACGCAGGCTTACGGTGTGTTTTAGCTGGGTTTTTGCCTGGAAGGCTCTATGGAAATCTGGCACACTCTTGAACAAAGTCATACTGTGAGAGCGCGCCGTTTGTTCACAAACGCCAGAATGAACGCGTTCACAATAACGTTCATCAAGCGGAAATTTTCAGTTCACATTGGCCAAAAATATGAATGAGTTCATGAACAATCATTCATTGAACGCATTCAGCACTGCATATGACCTTACTGTAGGGAGCAACACAGTTTACAGACGCAATACTGAGCCGAACAGGGGAGATTTTTTCACCTTGAGAGAGACATGTGCCACCTGTACAACAATGAAATCTCAGGCCTCGCTATAATGTGAATACAGCTAAAATAACTGATAATAATGGAGCCACAGTTTTCTCTACAGCGAGAGAAATCAGAATCATTTCACCCCCACTGCTTGTTTCTGAAACAACATTTCGAAGCCCTCAGGCTACTGGGAACTGTAACTGAATCATCAAGGGCAGTGTTTTGTTGTCTGTCGGTGTTTGTTGCTTTATAGATAATGTGAACCACCTCTGTCTCCCACAATCCCTCCCTCCAGCTTCAGTCACTTTGTTAGGGAGCGGGAAATATGTAGCCAATGTCTGTATCGTGGCTTGGTGCAGGGCCAGAGAGCAGAGGCTCAGGTCAGAGGCAGGAGATAAAGGATGAATGAGAATAAAAGGGCGTCCTAATGGATGCTCACATGGAAACCAACAGAATAATGAACAGTAGAAAAATGACTGTTATGCTCAGTTCTGGTTCACTATTGTGCACAGTTGGTGCACATTTGTGGTTTGTTTCTCCCCCACTCTCTCTCTCTCCCTTTTTAGCCATCTCTCCAATGGGAATCTCACACCTGAGAAGGAACACCTGCTGTCAATTTCACTGCAAGTATAAAAGGAGGCACCTGAGGAGAGGAGGCTGCTGACACATTCACACCCTCCTCCGTCCCAACCTTATGCCTCGTTCCCTGGGATGATTTGGGAGGTATTTTTTGCCTTTATTATAATAGAACATTAGATAAAACAGGAAAGTCAAGGGGACGGAGAGAGATAGAGAGAAAGAGAGCTGATGTAGGACAGATTTGAACCCCGGGCCAACGCAGTGCAAAGCCTATGAGGTTCACACTCCACCAGGTGAGCCACTAGGGCCCCTCCTTGGCATGGTTTAACCCTTTACTACCACATTCAGTAACTTATTTGTGCCAAAAAATATATATATTCAAGTTTAAGCTGAGTACTTCAGTTTAGAATAAGTATTTTGTGTGTTTCTTTCACATATCTTTATGTATTGATAAATATTCCTTGAACTTTTTTGAAAAAGTAACCTATAACCTTTGAAGGGTAAAGAACCAAATATGGTAACATCAATGACTTGATTTGCAGTAAAACAAAAAAAAAGAAAAGATAATAATAATTAAAAATGTTGAGAGAATTGGAAAAAAAAAATCTTCTAGTATCCAATAATGACCCAATTTCCAAGTTTTTAAATAAATTAAAAGGTGGGGCTTTTGCTGGGGATGGAGAATATCTACTGTATAGTCCAGTTATCAGGTTTTTATTTTGGGTTACACAGTTGAGAAGGAAGTTGCTGAGTACAGCGGCTCATGGCTATAAGCCACTAAATTCCTCCTTGCTTTTGGCATCACTATCTGGCATCCATTCGAGATGCTCCAGTGTCCAGTTGAGGCAATAATTTCTGGTTATGGAGGCCGCAACAATGACCATATCTGTCTGTGTCCAAGTGAGACTGACTAATGGAAGTATTTTGTCCACTGGTGCTGCCACATTTCATACCTCACCCCCGGAAAATCACGGCTGGAAGAGTTTCGGATTTATCAGTTTCTGAGTTTTAAAGCTTGAATGAAATGCTAATGTTGTTCTCGTCTTGCATCAGGATATTGTTGTGAAAATACAGCAAACAGGCTGCAGGGTTACTCCACTGTTAAGACTATTCTTCACAAAACAAAAGGCTGTAATTACAGTTTCCAAAATGATTGTTTTGGTTAATCAAAAAACAGAGAACTGGAGAAAACCCAAGCATGAAGAAAGGATTGAGCCACACGCATTAAGTGGATATCAGATGGTGTTAAACAGGCAGCTGAGCTTGGCATGGTGAGGTAGTGGAACAGTCTTCCTGGTTTAGACTTGATAAAAATCTACTTTCCATCCATGACTTGCCTCCATATAAACACAAACATGGTGAAAACAGTCTGCTGCTGTTCCCTGTTATTATACTGCCCTCATTTAAAATAAGAACCCGCCTCAGTTTCCCCCACAAGACAACAAGACTCAACCCAGGCAGACAAGAGCACTCACGAAAAGCTCTGTCTGCTGTGACTTCAACTAAAAAAGAAAAACACCAACAAACTGGGTTGAAGAAAGTTTTACACATAAACTCAACACTGGAAAAATATAAAATACATTTCAACACATTGTTTCTCTCTGAATGAAGCAATTTGTTTTTCTCGTTACAGAACAAGGATGTAAATTGTCTTTATCTTATTTAGGCCTCCTCAAACACGAGACACTGAATAGAACATGAGCAATAAAAATGGGGCCCAAATTGGTCCACAGCTGCTCTGTTATTCGCACACACACAGAAAGAAAGAGCAACCCGGAATTAAATTAATCTAATAAACTTTATTACCTGCATCACTGGACCTCACAGCAAACAATGAAGCTTGGAGGAGACACAGGACAAGAAGACCAGAGACACACTGGAAGCAGCGGACACTAGTCTAAACCTCCGACACACACAGAGGAAACACAGGTTGCGTCTGAAACCACTCACTCATTCACTACTCCAGGTGGCACAGTCATGCATTGGTTAGCACCGTCGCCTCACAGCAAGTTAGGCTCAATGGTTCGATCCCTGTGTGGAGTTAATCTGTGGTTCTCCCCAAGTACTCCGACTTCCTCCCACTGTCCAAAGACATTACCATTAGGGTAATTGGCAACCTCGTAAGTCTGGATATGAGTGTGTGAGGTGCTGTTTGACTGTGATAAACCGGTGGCCCTGTCCGGACTCACACAAATCCTCTCTGGGATTGGCTGCGGCCTACGGGCAACCCTGCATGGTAAAGCAGTGGAGCTAACTGATGGATGTACTATCCAGGAAGACTGTTCTGGATGTGACAACTACTAATACTACTACTACTACTTCACACCGTTTCTTCTGTCTCACAGTGCAAGTGCAATGCATCATGGTAGATATTGCTGAGTGATGATGAGACACAAGCTGTGTTCAAAATCGCCCCCATCACGGATGTAGTGCACTGTATAGTGTGTTCGCCATTTTGTAGTGTTGTTCGAATTCTCCGTGATTAATTTCATCCACTATGTAGATGACAAAACACCCACAATGCACCACAAAATTGAGTGAACAAGCGTTGTACACTACTTTCTACTCCTGTATATCCCACAATGCAATGCGGTCGTGTTTTGCCAGAGAAGAAGAGCAAGCTAATTAGCATGTTAGCTACGATTTCTTTAGGTTATTTAAGCAATATATCACGACAGGCCGTGGTATATGCTCATTATACCACGGCTAAGGGGCGTTGTTCGGCCCGACGCGAAGCGGAGGGACGACAACCCCCTTGGAGTGGTATAATGAGCATATACCACGGACTGGAGTGATATATTGCTTTTATAAAACGGTTACGAATAAAGGCAATATAAAAGAGGGATACGCAATCAATTTCATGTAGTTTTATTCAACCAGAAATACATATTATCCAATAAAATAGCCTCACTGTGAAAAAAATAGTCCCACCTCTCCAGACGTTAGCTCCAAATTAGCTCTGCATCTCGTCTTTTCCTCCGCTTTTTTTCAGGTTAATGTCACTGCTCAGTCCACTCTACCATTGTTAACCCTCCCCGGAGGTGAAAGTTCACCTTAAACATGTGGATTCAACTACTTTAGTCCGTTTTTTAACATCGTAAAAACATCAGCTGTCTTGGGCTACGGACTGCAACAGTCCGTTGTCATGGATACATGACAACAACTTCCATTCATACCAGTCATACGTGCCTGAGGCGGAGTGATAGCCTACGCTGTGATAAGGCTTTAGAATAGTAGCCGTGGTATATGCTCAATATACCACGGTTAACAACCAATCAGATCGCCGGATTTCACCTTTCCGTTTTATAATTACCAATAAACTCCTCAGACGTATTGCATATTGCCTCGCCTGAGGAGCAGGAGTTGGGCCAGCAGCATCCGAACAATAACAGGCAGCATTAAATCAATCTAATAAAGAAACTGTAGTAGCATATGTAGTAAATACGATCTTACGAGCTAAGCTAATAGCCACAGTTCACACGCAAGCTGTTACAGCTCATGGTCAGGACACACCAGTAGTTGACCAAACCAAATTCCCTATATTTCAACAGTTTATTGTCTGAGAAACACAACCACACAGAATCACATCCTCAAATGTTCCCGCAAGTGTCAGGTTTTATCTATCTATCTGTCTATTTTTATGTTTACATGTTTACATGATTCTCGGCGCGTGCTTACGTTACAGCAACACCTGGCGCATCTGCTGACGCAACCACATTCAAAAAATTACCGTGTAGTGTCCGAATTCTCCTCCCGTCGTTTCCTACATCGTGTAGGCTACATGTAGTGCACTATATCATATGTAGGGGATAGGGAGTGAGTGAATGAGTGGATGATTTCGACCACAGCTACAGTCTACGTCTTGGCTGTCCGCCGCTGACCTCTGTGCTGTGCACGCTGTAATTTTGTGTATGTGTGAAAATGTTGATTATGCCTCCGTTTACACAGCTGGGATCAACTTGTTTACTTTTCTCTCATCTTCCATGTGATTTTCTGTCTCTCTTTGTTCAAACTTCTCATCAAACAAAATCAACTTTACCAGAAAACCCACAAAGAAAAAAAAAGAGAAAACAACACATTGATCCACAACAGTTGCAGTGAAAATATTCTCTAATACACAGTACAAACACAGACTGTGTGTGCGTGTGTATGTATGCGTGTGTGTTTTCTGTTGACAGTGGGTGTTGTTGCATTTCTCCTGGCCTCCTGCCTACACTGTGGCTCTGTTCACCTCTTTGTGTTATCACATCCTTTCCTGAAGCCCATTGTGACTGGTCTCGCATTGTTTTGTTGCTCCTTTCTTCAGTGCATTTTATTTATTCTTATTTGGATGCAGTGTGAACATGATGCCGTAAGATTGTCTGGCTTCTGGCCTCTGAACGCAGGAGCTGCGCGGCTGTGGTCAGAACTTGTTGTCTGCTTGGAATATCTGAAAATCTTAACTTCGATCTAAATTCAGAGCAGTGAGTTCTGGGTGACTGCACCGCTGCATGACTGTTGTCCAAACATCTGCTGCTTTTGCTCTCTGAAATAAACATACAATCACTTACTCATAATCAAAACTAAATTTCCATATCTGTAACAAGAAAATGTTGCTGAATTAAAAAAAAAAACTCTTTCACTTTTGAGAGAAAAATATCATTAAAAAATCATAATAAAATAAACAAAATATTCTGAGTTTAGATATTTCTGCTTCGACCACACTTAACTATAGTATTTCAAAAAGGTCATGTCTAGCAAAACATTTATGAACGAGAAAGAAAAAATGCTTCTGGACAATACATGATTCAAAACGGAGGGGAAATGCATTCAGCTCTCAGTGAGCGATAAAGTGACTAATGGTAGAAGCTGGATGCAGCTTTCCGCCTCCACCAGCCTCCATCCCCTAGATCAGTGATGCTGAAAGGCAGAAAACCAAGGACACACTGTCAGACCTGCTGACACAGTTATAACCAGGAATTACAACATTCCTGTGGAAATATTGTAGTGTGATGTAGAAAATCATTTCTATGGACAGCTACATCTGACTCATCACGCCTACGCGATCGGTCCGATCCACTCTGTCGCCGATTGGACCAGCAGAAAAACCGGAACGTTGGTGTCAAACAGCAAATCACAACACCTCCTTTCAACCCTGTTTTCCACATCATCAGCTTGGTAACAAGGATATTACTTTTCATAATCGCTCACACAGACCTGGAAAACACTTTAATATGTAGATTAATGCAGTGGTTGCACATACAGTCATTGGCACAAGTCTTGTCGTCGCCTATCTATATTGTCGGAACAACAAATAATAACTTGACTTGTAGTCGATCAATTGGAATTAGAAATGGCTCATATCCAGGCCAAAGCCAGTGCAAAGCCTTCTAGATTATTTTTATTTTACCAAAACATTTGATATCATTTATGGCGTTTTATCGTTTAATTGGGACAGAAAGGTCAGACTTTTCCTGGACAAAAGACTTAAAATAATGTAGAAATGATTCATATACTTTATTTTGACTACATGAACTTGCTGAAATAATATCAAAGTCATGCATAATGGTGCATTGTAAAAATATATCTATATATCATCGCTCCCATGAGCTTGGAGGACTGCATCCACACGGTTTGGCAATGACTCAAATAACTTATCGATGAAGATATCTGGAATGGCAAAGAAAGCGGTCTTATCAGATCTTCATCAGGAAAATCAACCTTCTGCCACGTTTCCACTGTCCATCCTTTCTGTAAGATGTGGACTTTGGCAAATGCAACATGATTTCTTAGTTGTCTGTTGTTTAATGCCGGTTTCTGAACACTAATTCGGCCATGGAGATCACTGTGTGAGAGAAAACAAACTCTTCTCATAGATACAGGGTTTTTTCCGCATCCCACATCTGTATGCACATCAAAACACATCCACCGTACTAAAATCAACCCCTGATCAACTTAGTGTCGCCATTGCAATGTGTTTTTACGCAGTGGGGAGCTTCTTGGTGTGAGGGCATCGCAAGTAAGGTGTCAGTGTCACGGAGTGTGGCAGCTGTGACATCGATCCTCCTGTGCCGTGCTGTGCTGACAGAGGTCACACATTACACAAACACTCTATAGCCTATATCCTGATCTACTTAAACAGACAGACAGATATATTGGGTGGATTTAAACCCAGACTACAGCAACTCTTCAAATTGCAGTGGGAGTTGCCCCATCAAGTGAGCTATTTACTACAGTTGCGTTTTCAAAATATTGTGTCCTCACCCTTTCTATTCCAGAGTTGGCCGGCCGTAAACCAGCCAGCCCACGGCCCATGTTTTTGTTTTGTTTTGTTTGCGGTCACATCAACACGGCCGCATCATTAGGCAGCTTTGCTGTGGCATCTATGGCCAGTCCGTCACTGCCCATAACCAATGCGTCAACAACAGCGGAGACGTTTCTAATCAGGCCCACAGACACCGGGACCTGTGTTAACCCTGTGTTTGGCAAGTGGAAATCTTGTTTTCCGGGTATTCATTGCTCGTCAGAGGGGCTGCACTTGTCACCGTGTGTGACCGGTGCGTTCACACCAAACGCGATGGGCGCGATGAACGCAGGGTTTCCTCTACATGTAATTGATCGTGGCGCACCGCCACGGCAAAATAAAAGCCGCCACACCTTCAGAATGATGATTTTTTATTTATTTAATTTTTTTCATGTTAAAACAATGTAAAGCAGGGTTTCCACAAGGGGTTGCACAGCCTGCTCCACAATTACGTTTTGAGCTTGACGTCAACTAGTCGCTGACCATGTGACAGTAGGCTACAAGAGTAGCGGCTTGAAACAACAGCTGAGTGCGCTGAATGAAAAAAGTACGAGCGCCGTCAAGCTGGATAGAACAAGATCGTACCAGACAGGAAGTCGGGCACAGAAAAGGCGAGAGAATCCGGTCAATTTTCAAAATAAAATAAATGATGATGAAGTTTGCTTGTCCGTCTATAAATATTTGTCAGTTGCGTCTGCACACAAGACACACATCCATAGGCTACATACAGCGCTAGAGACAGAGCTGTGTGTGTGGAAAACCGAGTACCCTACAGACGGGTCGATGTTTGACCTGCGCGGAGAGAGAGAGTAGGAGAAGCTGCTGCCTGCGCGACGCCAAGCGCCTGTGAGGTGCTGCGCTTCCGCGGGCAGTGTGTCCGGGCTGCCGGCAATTTAAAAAAAAAAAAAAACTCTGCTCATATCGACAGTTTTACGTCGCGCACAACAACAACCAACAACAGCAACAACCAACCAGGAAAAACAAAAACTGTGAGTGAAACTGTGACTAAGCAGGACTGTGATGGTGACGAGGCCTGTGTGTCGTTTTCCTCCCTAATTGTTTAATGAACAGCAGCTACAGGATTTTCTTTTGCACTTGTATAGGAGTGCATGTTACAAAAAAACAAACTGATTTACAGTTTGTTGTTTATGAAGCTGCTGTTCTGTGGACTAATTTCTGTGCGTGAGCTGTCTGTCAGTGAATACAGATTGTTGCAGAGCATTTCCCTCCTCCTGTGATTTTAGTTATGATGGGAAAAATATGAATGATGTCATCAGCGACTAGTCGACGATCCGGTCTCTCACCCCCCCCCCACCCGTCGATCAGACCACCCTCGCCGCCACTATTTTAAAAAATCCTGGAGGAAACGCTGGAACGCCACAACTTTCCATTAAAAGTCAATGTAGGGGCGGTGCGTGGCGCAGTGGTTAAGGTGGCCGCCCCATGTAGAGGCTACAGTCCTCAACGCAGGCGTCCCCAGTTCGATTCCCGCGTCGGGCAGACCTTTCCTGCATGTCATTCCCCCTCTCTCTGCCTCCCCCTTTCCTGTCTGTCTCACTGTGCTATCAAATAAAGGCAAAAAAGCCTAAAAATATACTTTTAAAAAAAAGGTCAATGTAAATGACGCGATGACACGTCGGGCGACGCGTTTCGGGCGATACGAGCGACACGATGAAGCGATGACGCGGCCATCGCGTCCATCGCTTGAAGTTGAAAAATTTGAACTTTTCAAGCGACATCGTGTGATGCTGTGACGCGACATCCAATCAGTGTTGATATTCAACCACGTCACCGACACAGCTGCAGACACACATTTCAAAACATGGTGGAGAAGATTACTGTGGCTGTAGTCTCGCTCACCAGACCCTCCTTCAGAGAAGAACTGTGGCTGTGTAAAAAAAAACAAAAAAACAACAACCCCGGGGCTGTGTGTGTTTTCCTCAGATCAATAATATACATCGATGGCCGTTTCCTGGAGCTTTACGACACGACGTCGTACTTTTACCACGATCGTAATAAAAAAGATAATGCCTGCAGAGGGTCAGAGGACCTACAGCTTCCTCCTTGTGAATATTTCATATGTATTTATATTTATTAATATTTCTCAGCCATGGTTGACGAGAGAAAGAAAATAGCGGGAGGTGGGTTGCATCATAGCGCATAGTTGCATGAAGCGATGAAGAAAAATGTGACAAATGTGTCAAGCGACGCAATGCTCGCGTTACGGGCGATGGCATAGCGTCCATCGTGTTTGGTTTGAACGTACCGTTATGCACTTATAAAGTGGTGGGTGATATAAGAATCAATTTTCCTGGCATCGATTGATTTAGTTTCAGTACCGCGGTGGTGGACTTCTGGGAAACACCTGTATAGCGCTCCTTCTTAGCCGAACCGTTCTTCAGAGCCTTCTTAAGTCCTTACGAACGATCGAATCTGGGAAACGTGGCCAATGGCTGTAGACTTGGGTATTAAATCCACATGGAACTGCTGTTTACAGCCAATGTCAGTGATGGGGTAGACACACCTGCAGATACAAGAGGCTTGCAGTGGTTTGTGCGCTGGGACACATAAGAAGCGAAGGTATGCAGACAGTCAATCTATATTTCATTAGATACTAGAGTCCAGGAGATATAACCTTGAACGTGAAGATGTAAACATCACTGATGAATGCTAAATAGATTATCATAGGACCAAACAAACAAGGTTGTGTGCTGCAGTGAACTGTGAATGTGCAGAGCCAGAGCTTTCCCAATTCTCTATAAGCACATAGCTGCATTTTCACATTTCATGGTGAAGTTCAGTGTCAGTGCCTGAAGACTCCCCAACTCTTCTACCTTTTAGAGGCCGATGTTAACACCCAGCACAAACAACTTCACTCTCTCATTCATGTAATTATGCCCAAGGGTGGAATTGGCAGTATCTGATAAACAATCTGCCAAAAGTCATTTTATTCCAGTAAATGTTTCTCAACAACTGGCCCTTGTCCTAGAACACTGGATGGAGAAACTTGACCCCTGTCCTGGACATCTTGAAATGTTGTTGACAGTTCTTTCTCTCCATGCAAGTCGAAAGTTTTTCCAAGAGTTTTTCCCTTTTCTGTAAAAACACAATTCAAACGCTGTGCAGTGCATGCCACACCAGCAGGCGGCAATATTATTTTAACTTGTAAAAATGCACTGACCATAGGGGGCCCTTACAACACAGTTTTCCTTCTCCACACGTACATGCGAAAACAACATTATGAAAAGTCCACTGTGCAGACAGAGTTTTTGAAAATATCAGTTTTTAAGGACCAAGAATGGTGTGGATGATAAGCCCAAAGTATCCAATTTTGGCTGTTTGGGTCTGTGTGGACATGGTCTGAGAGACATGGCTACTGTACAGATAACACACACACAATTATAGGTATAGTACAACAACCAGTATAAGAAAACCCACGTTATCATAATTCATGTTTCATTTGGACCCAGTGGATTTTTGTGTGAAGCTTCCAGTCTGCTATTTGTTCTTTCTCTATATGGATAAAAGGTATTCTTGTTTCACACTGCTACAATGGGCTTCATTCAAATGTAACACATGACAACACTGACAGACATCCAATTAAAGTACTGGTACAAGGTAGACACATTATCACTTTAACAATGCTCGATTACACGGCGGATTTTTCTTTCAAATTAATTGTCCCTTACTGAAATCATATCACATTTGAATTTGTACCAAGGGAGCCCTTAACAAGGCCGTGAAGTGATTCTCATTACTATGTGCAACACTTTTCTTTCTGTCAGGTGTTAATAACAATCAACAAACAAAATATATACCGTACATAAAGATCTCTGCTGTTCTCTGACATCTCTGTGTGACTAAAAGCTTGAGTAAATATTTCCCTGTTTGGATCAGACTGCTTTATTTATATTTTAAAATATTTGAGCTTATTCAACTGCTAAAAAAAAAGGCACAAAAAGCAGACTGATATCAACATGTTTCACAAAGGATTATTCTGCAACAGCAGGTCACAGCAGGTGAGAGGAGAATTGAGGAAGATGGAGAGAGAAAAGCGAGAAGGTCGAGTGCCACAAGCTCTGACATTAGATGTTTTTCCTCTGCTCAAGTTAAAAACAGTCAAAACTAAAGAGGTCTACTCCACCTCTACGTGCCTCGTATTTAGACTGGATGCTCATTTAGTTTGCGGCTTCATTATTCAGCTCCTGAATCACAGAGTGTCTCCTGTTTATTGTTGCTATGCCCACAACTGACAACTGACGTTCGCATTCATCAGCTGATTTAGCTAAATGAGCAAAATTTACAATACACTGTGGTCATGGACATTGTCAGCAGCTATACTTACGTAAGGCTGTGGAGTTTCAACAATGCCCACTGGTACTCAGGGACCTGAAATGTGCCAAAATAAGCAGCCACCTGAACTGCTGATACGAGGCAGAATGAATCCATGCTTTCATGTTGTTTGCGCCAAATTCTGACCCCATGCCATCCGGATGTCACAGCAGAAACCGAGACTCATCAAACCGGGCAATGTTTTTCCAATTTTCTGCTGTCAAATTTCGGTGAGCCTGTGCAAATTGGAGCCTGAGTTCTTAGCTGACAGCAGTGGCTCCCAGTGTCATTCAGAGATGTACTCGGTTGTAACATCTGGTTATTTGAGTAACTGTTGCCAATCTATCAGCTCTGGCTGGCGCTTCTCCTCTCACCTCTGACCTCTAGCTCACTGGTTCAGACTGCTCATGGTTGTGAGTGAAAGTCATTTAAATTACCTTTCTTCCCCATTTTGATGCTCGGTTTGAATTTCAGCAGATTGTGTTGTAATTTTAGTGGATATGAGAAATTAAGGACAGTCATCTTGGCCAAGGGATGGCAACGGTATGCCAGAGATGGCAACGGTATGCTATGCAAGGCAAAAATATTTCAACTTTTTACTGTCCACTGCCAAGGAATTCACAGCCGAATGTGACGTTTTAGAGGGAATGGTCTTCAGGTTTCCATGCAATATCAAGAGAAATCTGAATTTTATAGCGCTACATATATGATAATACCATAAATAAGACACAATAATTAGTTATAAATGCCATCGCCATAGCAACATATTGTCACATGTGTATCATTTGTTTGTTTTCTCCCGTCCTGTCCCGTCCCATGGATGTAGTCCGTCTGTGATTCCATGTGAATGCAGCATTGATGCGTTGAGTTGCTGCCATGCACTTGGTCTACTAGATAACTGTGTTAACAAACAGTTGAACAGGTTTATCCAATAAAAAGGCTGGTGAGTGTACTTTACTCAATATAACAAAAAAAGAAAAATAACAATAAAGAGCAATAATCTACCAATAAACGTGAAAGTGCTTGAGAAACATACCACATCTAGCAGAAGCTGCAGCAGTGATTCAGGGAGCAGAGCCAAGCAACACAAAGACGGAGCTGGCTGATTCTGACAGACGAGTTTACTGATGCCAAGTGTGGAGAGGAGCTTTTCCTGTTAGCCTAATTAAAATGTCTCCATCTCTCCATTATGCACCCTCCTATCATCTCTACAGGGGTTTCACTGGGCCATCAAATTGAACATCTGGGGGAAGTGGCAAACTGTACGTAAAGAGCGAGGGCTTATTTCTGATCCAGCTTCTGCTCCGAGGGTCCAGTCGGTCAAAAAAAAAAAAAAAAAAAAACACAACAGAAAGAAAGTCGACTTCACATGTCGACTCTGAGCCGTGAGAGGTAGCTGAAGGGGAAAACCTGAGGTCTTCCCTCAGGATAAACAGAAAACAAAAAGAGAGAAGCAGGCTGAGATGAAAAATTAATTTTCCAGCCTTTATTTTAAGGCCAACAAATAAACTGCATGTTTCAGTGTCGGCGCTCTCATTAACCTTGTTTCCAGCAGCTGTTTACAGCAAATAAAAGCCCCCAGAAACCCACTGCACACCACCTGCCCAGCAACAAACAGCACACACTATAACATCTAACAACTAAAGCTGACCCTGTAGCTACTGATTTCTATCATTTTGTCTCTTAAAAAAAAATAAATCCACTATGCACTGAACATTCAAGCATCGAGTTCCTGGAACTGACTCAGGAATATGTGGGATGTGAACCACACAACCAACGACTCCCAAGGGCTCCAAGCTCTGCACTCAAATATATTTTTACAAGCAGACAACACCGAAATGATTTGATCTGACAAAAAAATACGAATGAATCTCTTCAATTATGATACTGAATGACTCATACACATGCAGAATCTCCAACAATCTATTCTCACTTCAGTTTGCTTTAGGTTTGATTCAGATTCAAAGAATCATAAATATGAAGAAAGAGCATAAAATGATTTCAAAATAACTAGAGGTGGCTCGCTAACTGGCAAAATGCTAATGTATTTATTTTACTGATTCACAACTGAAGTTCCTGCTGCTGTGCCCTCAGGCTCTCGACCTCATAGTGTCGGGAAACATGCAGCTAGAGGAAATTCATTTACATTCAACCTGTGCTGAGCGCCCTCAGGAAAGAGACTCAGTGGTGGGAGACATTACAGGAAACAATGGACAAAAACACCAGTGTAAATGACCATACGAAAGGTCAATGGTGCAAAAATGTCAATTAAATTGTTTAAAGTCAAGCAGTTATGTAACAGTCGTGTCCCAATGCACTGCTTTACACTTTGCACAGCTGTAATGTAATAATAAATAAATAAATAATTCAGCAGACGTTCATCTGATAAAGTCAAAACAAGTCATGTGGGTTTTATTCAGCGTCATCAGCTTGACATCAGGATGATTTTCAAGAGAAAGAGATCAAATGTCTTCCTGGCAGACGGAGTCGTTTGTTTACAATCATTTTGTTTTTCCTGCATTCCTGATTTGTCCGTGTCAAGATTTGTTCAAAGTGATTCATTGGGTTTCTCAGGAGACACACAAGCACGCACACACACTCCCGTCATAGAGCGGCACGGCCTCTCCATCACAGTGATTAATAAACCTCTCCACTCTAAGGCAAGTTATTCAAATGTTGCATCATCTAAAATAAAAAGGAGTGATGTTTTGTCAGATGAGAGGTGAAGAGAAGTGGATCGTGTCGTATTCATGTCGGCGTCAGTCAAAACACATGATTCAAACTGGACGCGTGACTCTGCAGGAAGTAGTTCCTCTGTCTTTTTTTCCTCTTATCTGTTTTTATCTCACCTGCAGGATTCAGGATTCACTCTCCACAGAAAAGTACAATCTACTCAATGATTTATGTTGCTTCTTTGTTTAACCTCTCACCTGATGGTAAGTGAATCTTAAACACTACATGATTAATGAGTCACTATCAGAAATACTGTTAAAGTCCCATTAAGCTGTCTCCAATAAACTTGATAAACACCAGTTAGCATCTATATATGTTAAATAAATAAATAAATAACACTGTATTTCTCTTTGGTAGAAAAATAAGTGATTTTAATTATTCTACCCAGTTTATCCTCATTAAAGCCTCTCAGTCCAAACAACAGTGATGATAAATCATAGCAAACAGAATTGTTAGAGGAAGACTGTGTGCAGGTTAAACAGTTTGTTGCTATGGTAATAGTGAAAGCGATGCAAGTTCACTCGTTGTTTAAAATGTATCATTGAAAAATATCTCCCATGCAGCATCTACAATTCCTTCCTCGTGTATTTCCCACGTGTCATTCATTCATTCATTTGAATTTTGCTTAAGTATTAGTTTCTCTCTGAGAAGCTTCAACATTCGCAACCTTGTGTCAGATTGTTAACGTACATTTCTATTCTTAGTTTCCATCACAGGCTGAGATGAGAGGAAAATTGTTTTACTAAAATATGTCAGCGGCATCACAAAGGCAGAGACAAAAGCAAAAGGTCAGGTGGAAGCTCAGAGAGAAGCTCAATGAGAAACTACCGTTGCCTGTCAGAGTCGGAAAAGATGAGACACTGATTCTCAGAGACAAGTCAGGTCTTGTTTTATGTCGGAGTCAAAACTGCAAAGGCCATCGGTCAGGCGGACGAAATGTAAATCATCTCTGCTTTGACATCCTCACTGCATGTTTTCATACATTATTCATGGCACTACAACATGGCCTCAGATCTGTTCGAGTGAATACGGAAACTGTGTTTGTATCAGGCTGTGTGACAGACATGCTGCTCCAGACCTCTTCATCTTTACAGAACATATATGTGCACAGCGTGGAAACATCAAACTGTTACAGGTACAAAGAGGACGAGCATCACGAGCCCAGCGGAACAAAAGAGCAGAAATATCAATAATGTCTCCCACATCGTCACTGTGTGTGGTGAGTGACTTGACTGTGAGCAGATATAGCAACTTGAAGTGGAAGATAAGAATCAGCCATCATCCACGCAGAAAATCATTTCAAGTTTCACTAATAGTGTAATTTAAAGGGTAGCCTAATAAATAATAGACAAAAACACAAACACTACATTTATGACAGTGCAAAACAGAAATAAAATTCACCTTGATGAGTTTACAGAATCCCTGATTCTTGGGGTTCTGCCAAATGTTGAATCCACTGTTTAAAGATTCGTCCAAATCCAAAACCGAATACCATTTCCTACTCCCATCATCATACAGTAAGCACATTATAAATGCAGTTAAAATCACACAGTGTGTTTTATTCTAACCGTAAAAAAGAATGGGTGATAATTTTCGGCACTATTTTGCATTATGCACACACTCAGAGATCATCACAGAACATTAATCTTCAAGTCATTCAGGATACAGGCTTTTAGTATTTTTTTCATTCAAAACAATAAAGAAAAAGACCAAAAAGTGAAATTATTTCTCTCGGAGCAGAAAAAATATACTTTATGCCCATGTTTACATGTTCATGTTAAAATGACAGCTGTTTGTTGGTTTAACATTACCACGATAACTATGCTAATTTCCGTTAGCCCGTCGGTGATGTTTTTCATTATTTTTTAGCATCAAGCTTGCAGACTTTATATTTTGTTGATAATGACAGTGACGCTGGCTGTGCTGACAGTGCTTTGAACTTTGTTGTTCATGGAGGGCAGAATATCATTCGTAAAACTTCCCGTAATCACTGGCATTACGTTGAGGTGCATGCAAGAACAGGGTTTGGTTCAGTTGATGTTCTAAGATTCAGCATCAAAAAACCCAAATGGCCGAAACCGCATCCTGGATTTGGTACATACCTAATAGAGTTGCTTCCTCTCACTCAAACAGCATGAAAGAGCAACAGCAAAAAGCATGAATGTCGTTATTGAACAGAGAGTTGGCCTTTATAGTTTATTTTGATGCAAGTTAAAATATACCGTATCTGCTAAATCATCTAACAAGTCATATACAGTGAGTTGATCATAGCTCCCAGTCAGGACCACGGACAGAGACACTTCATCAGCTGGAGGCAGATCTGCTTTGTTCACTGCTGTATACAGTATGTTACACTGCCATTTATTCTGCCCTGCTCTGATTTCATCTTATGTCTTTGCTTTAAATGTTGATTTAATCACTTGCGTGTTCTTTCACTCTGCGGTCTGGTGATACACTGAGGCTGCAGCAGGCTGTCATCATCATCCTGAATTTAAACTTCAAAGTAAATTATCTTCTGGAAAGATGCTCAGCACTGAAATGCTCCATTATAACTTCATTTTTTAAGCTCACTTCAACTGTGTCCCTTTGTCTTTTCTGTATAACGACAGTAACTTACTAAATGTTGCACAAGTTCTGTTCCAAAAATATCCCAAACTGTAGAAGTTACTGAAAAGTCTTGATAGAGTTTGTAATTGAAAGGGTTGGCTTAAACATTAAGTTAAATATAGCAACAGCATCATAGCATGTGATCTATCCAATCACTGTTTTCAGCTCTGGACTGAACTGAGGTCAGGTTGGGTCACGGTTGTGTTAGTGGTGTGTAGGTAAAGTGCAACAAAACTCTGCTTTGTGCTGCTGTATCACTGTGTCTGCTGCAGTCAGCGACTCTTCTGTGTGCCATGAGAAACTCAACAAAATTCCAAACACGACAGGTTATGATTTATTGCTGCTTCATAATACTCTGCTTCTGTGGGACCAATTATTCCACTCAACTCTACGGCTGCTCGCTAACATGTCCACAACCTGGAGCCTCACACATGTTTCTCAGCAAACTTTTAAGACCGACAAAGACTAACAATTAGTGGAGAAGATAAAAGACGCTGTAGTGCAAGTCAGGGCAAGAATCAGAGTCCACGCTGAGCTGCTGTTCCTGTCTATTGTGACATGTCTGCATGATTCTTTTTAACCTTTACTTAACCAGGTAAGTCAACTGAGAACCACTTCTCATTTTCAATGATCAGTACAACCCCCACATTTTCAGCATGTCATAGAGAATATTAGTGTGGGTTTTCAGCTCCTTGTGTGAAAAGCAGTAATAATACAGCTTCTAATACAACACACGACCGTTTTAACAATTGGAAAATACATTTTGGTTCCAGTAACTCTACAAATCAAGATATTTCATTTCAGCATCTCATAGAGAATATCAGTGTGGGTTTCAAACAACTTTTCAGCTCCTTGTGTGAAAAGCAGTAATAATACAGCTTCTAATGCAACACACGACCGTTTTAAAGGGATACGCCAACATTTTTTTTCGTGTCTTGCCTCACTCCTGAGTCCATGACAAGCAGATATATACCATCCTTTCGACTGTGTGTGCAGTAACAAGGTAGATACAGGCAGAGCTTGCGCTCCGCTAATTAGCTTAGCTCAAACACTGGAAGTGTATAGGCAGTGTTAGCCTGCCTCCACCTAAAGTCATCAGAGAAACTCTTCAGCCACTCTAAACGGAAACCGGCGGGCCGATCTTCGTCTCAGAGCTGACAAAACTCTCCGGTAAGGCATCTTGAGCGGTCAAATGCCGGTAACGGGATGAGATCGGTCAAAACGGAGGGTTCAAGCAAAGACGGTTTATTTTGGTTCAAGCTAGCTACATCGAGGGTAGGTTAGCGTCCTATTTCAAAGTAAAAGCACAAATTAAATCGTCATGGTTTCCTCTATGTAAACGGCAACAGGTGTTTTATTTTGTGAAAGTAACCGGAAGTGCGTTGGTCACAATCGCTAGCTTGAGTAGCGCCAAATTCATCCGAACAAAATTGTAAACAGCTGGTATTTAGACAAATTAAAGACACACTGCTGATCTAAACGGCTACTTTCTCGCCTAAAAATGTTTGAAACGTCGATAAAGTGATAAATTTACAGAGTTTAGAGCTAAAATGAAATCAGCTTCTGACTGCTGATTTCGGCTCGGGTAGGAGGCAGGCTAACACTACCTATGCACTTCCAGCATTTGAGCTAAGCTAATTACGGGCGATACGGGCTCTATCCCCCTTGTTACTGCACGTACAGTCGAAAGGATGGTGTCTATCTGCTTGTCATGGACTCGGGAGTGAGGAAGACATGAAAATAAAAAAAATGTTGGCTTATCCCTTTAACGATTGGAAAATACATTTTGGTTCCAGTAAAAACTCTACAAATCAACATATTTAAAGAATGAATTTGCTGCTACTGTCTGAGTGGATTTGGCTTCACGCTGTTCCAGACGGTTTGTAAATCCAAGAGCCACTTGGGCAGTGTGCAATTGCACAGTAAAACACCTTAGAGGGAACAGTGCTTGGCATCTCTCAGTTGGTTAATAAATCTTGTAATATCTATAAAAATTAAATTAAATTAAATTAAAGTAAATTTAATTATTGTTGGGCAGAAGAAAAAAAAGAAAACTCAAAATCAGACTGGAGTCAATACCGTGTCTGCTTTATTTCATTTGCAGAGAGGATGGAGGGGCTGTAACGATCCTCCTGGTTCATTAGCAGGCTGAAATATCGTTGATTGTATGTATAGACAGAGGGGATCCGCTTCACTTTGTCTTATTGGAAAAGAGACTCAGTCTTAAATGAACCCAGTCCTTCCTTTCTCTGCATACAAAACACACTATTTTCTTTAGGCTTTCATGAATATGCCTGAACATTCATCTTTGTGTTTAGTTTTGTAGCATGTAATGGAAGTATGAAAAGGCAGATTCCTCCACCTCCTCCTCGCCTCCCTCTCTCCCTCTGACTTTATGCACTGATGCAGCGACCTCTATCCTCCCAGCTCCGAACAAGTTAACAGGTTCACAACCTCATCTTCACTTGGTGACACGGAGACATGTGTGGAGGTTCTCACAGACCATGCTGCATAACAGTAAGCAGCGATGTGGTTCGCTGACATTTCAGCCACTTGACTTTCCCCATATCAAGTATCCGAACACTTCAGCGAATGGACGGACAATATATTTATCACGTCATACAGTTCTCTTTATCTCTCTCCCTCCTTCCCGCCACGTTGCGCTTTGACCTCCAGAAGTGGATCATTTACAGTAAAGATACAGATACATGTTCTCTGATGCTAATGACTCTTGAGCTCTAGTTTCCTCCGCTGCAGGTCTCTGTCCTGGATAAAAAGAGCAGCTCTGTCTATTTCTAGTGTCTCCATCCCAGTGGTTTCCATCACACCAGATCCCGAATGAATATGATGTGAGACTGCAGAGCTTTTGCACTGCTTTCCTTAAACATTGGTCTGTTTCAGCCTGATTGTCTCACAGTCCCCTGCTTTGTTAATGAGTCATTTCTCTTAAGGCGTGTAGCTTTCCCAGCATGTATAAATAGATGTTTGTGTATAGATGGATATAAAGAGGATAGATGCAGAGAGAGAGTGTGAAAATGACCTGATGGTCTGTGGTTAAAGGGATAATTCACCCAAAATTGAAATTTCATTCATTATCTACTCACCCTCATGTCGACTAAGGGCTGGGAGAAGTTTCAGAGTTATCCGTGGCTTCTCTGAGTTACAGGGGGTCTCAGCGTAGCAGTGCATGTCCATATAACGGTTGCAAATGGATACCAACTGTCTTCGTAACAAAAAGACACACCAAAAAACATCCAAATACCTCCATGCTTCTCGTATGTAATGTACGTCGTATTGAAGCCCCAAAATGCGAAATTGTCCCCCCAAAAAATTAAATAAGTCTATGTTTCAAGCTTGTTTTGTAGCGGAAGCTTCTCGAAGGTTCATCAAATTTGGACGAACTGGGAAGAGGACAGACCCTAGTTCGTCCAAATTTGACGAACCGGGAAGAGGAGCTTCCGCTACAAACAAGCTTGAAATATAGACTTATTTAATTTTTTTTTCGGGACAATTTCGCATTTCAGGGCTTCAATACAAGACGGACATTACATATGAGTAGCATGGAGGTATTTGGATGTTTATTTGGTGTGTCTTTTTGTTACGAAGACAGTTGGTATCCATTTGCAACCGTTATATAGACATGTACTGCTACGCCGAGACCCCCTGTAACTCAGAGAAGCCACGGAGGACTCTGAAACTTCTCCCAGCCCTTAGTCGACATGAGGGTGAGTAGATAGAGTGAAATTTCAATTTTGGGTGAACTATCCCTTTAAGACTCAGTTTAAATGGTGGTGGTGATGTCACTGCTCAAAGCACAGGCGGAGGGGCCTTTGATAATACACTGCAACAAGCTTTAAAAGACATAACTTAATGGGAAAACAACACGTCTGTGTCAGTCATGACTACTTCGGAAGGAGACAATAATCTTCATCTCACTGCTTTTCCATTACCAGAGAGCCGCCATTGACGGCGCATGTTCATAAATGAGGAAGAGGATGAAGAGATGAGAAGATGAGCAACAGGCTGATGAAGCAGAACAGATGGATTTATTGGGAATCGGTGTTCAGGCATCTGGAACAACAACAGAGGAAGAAAAGCAGCAGGCTCAGCAGTTTCAAGTAATGAGCTGTGTCTCAGCATGATGGTAACTACCAGCTTAAAACTGCATTTATATCGACGCACACAGAAAAGATTTAATGTAAAAAAAATAAAAAGAGTTTTTCCAGTGGTCCAGTCATTAGAAACACAGAAACTAACAAACACTTTGGTTGCAGACACAAACTCTGCTTCTTCATCTTGGCAACAAAACAAGTCACTTTTTTTTTTATTGTTTTCTGAAAATCATCTTGAAAGGTCTGTTTGTACATAACAGCCTATAGGAATGTGAACAACACAGCAGGCAGACAAGAAATAAGGAAGAATGTGCAAGTGACAAGAATATAAAAAAATTACCCAAACTTCAGCAACAGCTTTAGGTAGGCAGAGGAAAACCTCAGAGTGCAACAAAGCAAACTGGCTGAAGCTAACAAGAAAACTACAAGATAGCGAGACAGTGGCCGTTGTTATTCAGAGGCCAATTATTTTGTTCCCGCTCTGGCTTCACCTGCTTGTGGTCTGTTGTGGAAGACAACAGGAGAGACAGAGACGCACAGTGGAGTCAGAGCTGCAGCTGAGGAGTTGCTCTATAAACCTCATGACACATGACCTTTTGATTTGCTTCTCCCCGGAGGACCATTACAGACTCGTGTCATCTGCTTGACCACACGTGCACAGCTGAGCACAGAGTCTAGAGATCTATAGTAAATCTTAAGAAATGTTGATCGATAAAGTTCCTTTAGCACTTAACTTAACCCGATATACCAATTCAGATCCAATGCGATACAATATGAGGTTATTATTCAAGAGTTAGACGTGTGTTCATAAATCGCATACCAATAAGTATCAGTGTGGGGAAAAGCTCTATGCTAAATCAAGTATCTAACAACAGTTAACTGATGCTCAATAGCTTGTAGTCTCTATAAAGTGCACTCGTTCTGTCAAATAGCCGTTAAAGTGCAGCTGCAGTGTGTGTTTGTTTAAAGAAGACATTTATGGTTTTAAACAGTGCAGTATCAAATAGCAGTGCAGTAAACAGCAGTAACTTCAAAACTAAATAAACACAAGAATAACAATCTTTATAGAAAATAAAAAATAAATGGTGGAAGCGAAGCTATGGTTTTGAAAAAATAAAATACCATTAGACTCTATCTTTCACAGTAACTGTTCAAAACTGAGTGTGTGTAAGAAAAATGCAGTTTCTGGGTGAAACTAAAGATGAGGCGTCGGATCGGTGCTTTCACGTTGGCTACTCGCCAGGTCCCGATTCTGGCAATATTCAGCAGTATCGAAGTGGTTTTCTGATGCTGGTACAGTATCGGTATCAGATCATCTCTAATCCTTTGATAAGGCTCCTTAAAGCCACAGAGTACAACACATACAACATGAAAGGCAGTGAGTCTCAAAATAACTTCTTACACTGGATTCAAACCAAACTGAGAAGATCTGACATTTAACACACACACAAACAAACAAAAAAAAAGCGCCTCTGTCCATGAGCTCCACAGGTTCAGTCATGCGCGTCCTGAGTGACGCGACTGTGGATCTGTCGGGTCGGAGAAACACTGAAGCCTCGGCAGAGAGGAGCAGAGGTGAAAACAGCTGACCTACAGATGTGTAACCTCCCCACCTCGGTCCCAGTGTTGTTTGTGTTGCATCTTCCCAAACACACAGTCTCACAGTTCAGTGCTTTATATGTTTCACACCACCTACAGCTCTCTCTCCGCTCTCCTCTCTGCTGCATCCAGCAGGAGAAAAACAGAGGCCACAGCTGCTGTCTGGAGGATCCTCCTGTCGACTCTCTGCAGGCTTGTTAACTGCCTGTCTTCCTGATCACGTCAGCCATGTTTCTGATACAGACCTACTATACTGTGCGGCTCTGTAGGCTTGGGCTGTATCCAAATTTTGATATCTTCAAACTTCCTCCACATTTTACAGGTAAGTGGCATTATCAAACATTGGCTTGTGTCTTCACCATTCAGAAACTGAATACCAAGGGCTAAACATTAGCAGACCAAAATCTCATTGGTCGATTGGTTGCAGGAAAAAAAACAAAAACATTTGGAACATTTGGCCCTGTCTTGTCAAAATTAAGTCAAATATGATATCAATATGAGCGAACTGTATATGAAAGGCTATAGTGCTTTTATTTTGAAGGGCCAGATACAGGAAGTCGTGACACACACTCGCTGTGAGTTTTTTTTTTGTGTGTGTGTGTGTGTGTTTTTTTTACATGGCACGGCAGGTCTGGTCCCCACTTTCTTTTTTCCTGTCAAGAGCGACTTTTTCCGATGTTGTTCCAGACGTTTCTTGACGTAGGCTAAAACATATCAAACTAACTGAAAATTCAACCACACATAAGTGCTACTGGACATATAATCAATTTTAGACATGAAATGACTTTTAATTAATATTTTATCCTTATCTCCTATATAAGTGCATTGCATTTTTTCAAGACAGTATTGACACTGATACCGTTGCGATTTTTAAACACCTGCAGTATACGGTATTACCGTAATACCGGCCAAGCCTACGGCTCTGTCAAAACTCTCTAAACCCGACTCTCAGTCCATGCAGCTGGATTCGTCAAACCTCTAATTTGTAAGCGCGCCTTTGGTCCGACAGACTGCTTCCTTTGAAAATGTCCTTGAGTTTTCCATCAATATTAAAGATCTCCCTAAAGGACATGTGATGTCAGCGCGCTAGATGAAGTCCTCTGCCTGCCTGGACTCCGCGGAGCAGCTTCCTGCTCAATAAGCCAGTGAAAATTAGTTTTGTGGGTGTGAAATGTTATGTTATTATTGGGCGGCTCTGATGCTGAAAATCATTTTTTTAAAAAGCAGAGTGGAAAACATTTAGTGAGCAGCTTCATTTATTTTTATTTATTTATTTTTTTTAGTCGGAGCCTGACGAGTGTTTCTGCTGCTGCAGGTCGACACACTGCTGCTGAAGTAAATCTGTTCAACTGTTTACATTCTCCTCCTACACTCGGCTGTCAAACAACGCAATTACACATCATACCTTTAATAACAGATAATCTAATTTCATGTCTATGCACACAAACTACCACCACACACACACACACACACACACTCACATACCCGAACCTCCTCTGGCTGTCAGATGGTGGCAGGACTCTTTTGGAGCCGGAGAATCTCTCAGGGGAGAAAGAGACACGGCAAAGGAGTCTTTATCACAACAGCTCTGCCACTGACTCAGTGGTACTGAAGTCAACAGAAACAGCAGGATACTAGTTCTGTGTGTAGCTACTGTATATGTGTGTGTGTGTGTGTGTGAGTGGTGGGATGTGTGGGGGGGGTATGTCAATCTCTAAGTCCTTCTGACAGGTTCCCTTCCTTTGTTATACCACTGAGCTCAAACACACAGTTAGCTTCTGTCTGTGTGTGACTGACAGCTGCTGCTGCGGCGAGTGTGAGGAGACAAATCATATCAAGTGAATAAAAAAGCATCAGTAAAAGCGGTTGAATATATAAAATGATCCAACCGTCACTCGCCGCGGCTTCCGGGGGGAACATCTGGCTATAACATCTGCATTTCGATAACACAAACAACAGCAAAACTCTCTCGCCTGAGGCTCATCCACGCATCCAAGTCTCTGCCCGCCGAGCTCCGCACGACATGTAGAAATGACCTGAACGCTCGCGTGTTAAATATTCAGCTGCTAATGAGAAATACGTCTGGCTGAGTTGAGTGATTTGAGCAAAGGGGGTTGTGCTGGTTAAAGGCTGGACATCCTGCTGATGGACATGCAAATCATTTCACATTTTCTGTCATTTAAAAAACATGAATCGCCTCTGTGTTTTACAAAATCCTCGAAATGTCAGACTGACAATGGAGAAATGGATCAGAAACCATTAACATTCATTTTTTGAAATATGACAATCCTAAAACTCTATTTTAGTCAGTTTTAACCAAAAGAAAAATTTCAATCCACAAATTCAGGAATGTTAGCAACAAATATATTGTCCTTCAGTTCTGGCCTTCAGCTGACAATGTTGTCATGTTGTGGTGGAAATGTTTGATGGAGTCCTATTCTGGGAAAGTCTGTTAGAATGATCAGTGATAACAAATTGTACCCTGGTATGGTCAACCTTCTGCTTAAAAGGTACATTGTGTAGGAATTCCTCCCATCTAGCGTTGCGGTTGTATATCGCAAGCAACTCAATCCTATTTTTCATGCTGCATTCACGTGAAATTGGGCAGACGGCAGACGGACGACAGCCGCTGCACGTAACGGCATAAACAAGCCTCTATGTAAACAAGTGGTCCGTAAGCACGAGGCAAAACAATACACGTGACAATATGTTGTCATGGCGATGTGGTATTATTTACCTGACCCACGTTTTACCGGCTTTCTCTCGACTTCTGTGACTAAAATGACATCTGGTTTGTTACCGACGGCCGTCTGCCTGACTGCAGGTGAATGCACAGTGATAAGAACCAAAGTCCAAGATAAATGATACTAAGCTGTTCCCCCTCTTTTCCTTTTGGGCTAAGATTGCCAAAACTTCTGGTAAACAGGATGAGGTCAGTACTCCCAACACACACACATATCTTGGGTTTGGTATAAAAAGGCATGTCATTCTCTGTAATTTGGATTTTGTCTCAACCCTACACTGGTTACGGTGCCGTGTTGAAATAAAGAGATCCCCATCCGATGCCTGTGTCTCGACCATCTGATTCCTCTGTTGTTTCACCTCTTTCTGCCACAACAGCAGCATCAGTGTAACGCTCCATTCCTCCTCACTGCGTTACCGCGGTGACTTTTCACAGACACCACCTCGACCTGAGCCGACAGCTCCGGTGTCTCCGCTGAGTTTCCGTGGTTTCCTACCGTCACGCCGCCACTGAACGTAAAAACATGGCGGCACGACACGGCAGCCAGCACCGAGCTTACCCGCTCCATGTAGATATGAATGATATGAACGGCTCATTCAGAGCTGAAAGGAACACTTCAGTTTGTTGATGGGGGGATTACTGATTAATGAAAAACAGACTTTTGAACGAAATAATTGATTTTCGTGAATAGATAACAGGAGAAGTTACACAATGTCCCTTTAAGGTGAAGGTAACAGGATCAACTCTGTATAACCTTCTCTGAGACTGATCTACAGTATAGGCTGTAAATTCCTTAACGGGGTTAACATAACACCATTTAGGCGCACACATCCATTGAGTATTGCACCCTGATTGTTTTATTACCTCTGTGAGCTCATCTTATGACTGGGAATAAGAGGACGGAGTATGAGAAGGGGCTGCAACCACTGCTCAGTGGGCATAACCCTGAGCTACTAGACTGCTGTGTGGTTTTGTGTTGTGTCCCTTCTCTATATCTCTATAGAGAATAAATCATTGAGCATGATGTTTCATCAGTCTTGTTTTTTGACTCTCCACAGGTTGGCCTAAAAATTTCAGCAACAATGTAATGATATTTTCTTTGCACCAATTCATTTCATCTCCTGACTCCCAGAATTCATCTCTTCCTGTTTGTATTCTAGGTGAACACATGACCCTCCGTTTTGATCTGATTTTCCAAGCTAAAGTAGATGAAATGTGAACCTGAAGGAGAGGAGATGAAGTCACTGGGCAGCAACATGATATCATGGCAGCTGAAATGTTTCTTACTCTCACTGTGTGCATACATAAGTGTGTGTGTGTGTGTGTAGAACTAGGCTGCTGAAAGGCTCATTGAAAGTCAATGGATCACTGAGGCAGAACAATATCAACACAACGTTGCTCCCATTCGTCTGTTCCTCTGACGAGGGACTGATCTCGTCATTTCCAGCCTCTCGCTCTCTGACAAACGCGGAGCACAATGTGATCATCTGTGAGCCACCGAGCAGAACGGAGTGGGGCCGAGCCTTCACTCACACTAATCTCCGCTGAAAACAAACTTCCTTCATTACGGGGGAGACGGATGCGGGGATATTTATCTCTTCTGCGATTCGCCCCTTTCAGATCCTCGCTGAGGTTTCATTATATTGAAACTAATTCCTGCGCTTGGGACATCGTTCATCCCTCGGGCTGATGTGGCACTTTAAGTCTGCACTGTCACCTACTGGGTCCTGATCACAGTCACAGCAGCAGATCCGTCCCGCTGGCAGCAGCCGGAGCCAAAAGCTACAAATCATAACCGGTTACAGTAGAAAGGATTCAACCGATGAGCAGAGATGACAGTTGTCAGCGCAGACACATTCAAACCTACAGCAGCTCAGCATGGAGCTGATCAGGGATAAACAGAGCTGCTGGACTCCATGTTATCGACACACACACAAGACAGAGAGTGGAGAAGCCGATTTCCTTAATGTTGTATTGATACTGCAGCTTCCTCCAAATTCCATCCTCCCTCAGCCCGATGGTTAAAGGGATAGATCAACATTTTGGCAAATTGGCCCATTGCCATAATCGCTATAGTCATAGCAGTAGGTTTGTTACCTTTAATTGTCGGTGCAAGCTATTTTTAGAGCGGCAGAGCAGAGCCGCAAGGTGCTACGGAGGCTAATGGGATTTATTGGTTTCCCTCATACAAAATCTAACAACTCAAAACGCTCTGGTGGACAAGTTGTGACCTGTACATTCACCACGTTATGAGATAATAACAGAACGTTACCAGACAGAGTTGTTTTAGAGGTAAATTCATGCAAAACCGCTGATGCGCGCTGCCTTCAGGGACAGTTTTTCAGCAAGCAGTCTCTGCATTTGCCTCTAAAACAACTCTGTCTGGTAGCGTTCTGTTATTATCTCATAGTGTGGTGAATGTGCAGGTCACAACTTGTCCACCTGAGCGTTTTGGAGTTGTTGGATTGTGTATTTGATGAGTTTGATGAAGAGACCAAGAAATCCCATGAGCCTCCGTAGCGTAGCTCTGAGCAGCTCGCGGCTCTGCTCCGCCGTTCTAAAAATAGCTTGCACCGACAATTAAAGCTAACAAACCTACTGCTGTGACTATAGGGATTATGGCAATGGGCCAATTTGCCAAAATATTGACCTATCCCTTTAATAGACAGATACAGCCTGACAGCCCTTATACATGGCCAGGGCTCACAAATGGACCAGCTCTTCTTATGATGGTGCAGAGGCAGCTGGACTCCTAGAAGCAGAAAGTACCTGCAACTCAAAAAAAAAAAGTAGGTCCTTTAATCTACAATACAAAGCATATTGCAACGGCCCCGTCCTCTACCTCTTCCTCTCTCTCTCTGGTTTCTCCTTCAGTGCTTATCATCATGTGGCTCAGAGCCCGGCTCATATCTGAGGGAGCCTCTGATTCTGACTGCAGTGGATACACAGGAGGCCGATGTCCTGACCTCTCTGTGTGCTGCAGCCTCTCCTGGAGAGCAACAAGGATGCTGTGGCAGCCCTGACTGACGCCTCTAAAGGGGAAAGTTATATCTGGGATCTGGCTGCTGCAAATTGGGAGCATTAGGCTGGCTACACACTGACTGGACGACTTTCAAAACTTCAGAGACCAGAGACACAGAGAGGAGAGTTTCATCCAAATTTTAACATCACAATCCTCTGAATGCACACACACACACACACACACACAAAGACAATTCAGCCAGACACACCTGCCTTTGTAGTTAGGATTTCACTGTGGTGATTCCCCAGACACACGTGAGATCTCACAGGAACGTGCATGATCAAATGTGACTTCAGAAGAAGTTGCTATTGGTTTTTGCACTTGTTAAGAGAATGGCCGCTGCATACTAGATGCCTTTCCTTTGACAGAAACACTTGCAACACTACAAGCTTCTCAGCGGGCTGTCTGATTTAAAACCAGTGAGGAAATGAACTGCTTCCCTCCTACAAGCAGATTCGCTCCGTGTGTTGGTCAAACCATATTTTGTCTCTGGTGGAATCGCACTGAGTGGATGTAATGGATGACTGTGTCTGAGTATTATCCATTCACATTACTAATTCAGATTATTCACTATCTGGGCTTCTCCCATGATAACACTATCTGCCAAACTGCTCTTTTTTATTACACAAATTATGCAAACCGTGTTTGTCTACAAAAAGTGCAAGGCCTGCAGAACAGGAGCGACTGGCAGACAGAGACCTTCAAGGAATCTGCATGAGAATAAAACGGAAGAAGAAATGAATTCAAGGCGTCTAATAAACAACAAAAAAAACCTGAGCAAACACTTTCTTAAATCCTTTTCTCTTCAGTGAGTTTTCTTGGTTTGTGTCACTGCAGCACAATCAGTGTTAACACAACTCTTCAAACCGCAAGTGACAAATCATATTCACTACAGTGAGGAGTAAACAAATTGTTTATCTCAGAGGTGGGTTTTTGTGCCAGTCAAGCAAACTGCATACTGCTGTGTGTGGTGGATGGGAAATGTAAAACACATCATTTGGTTTAATAAGCACAAGCAGTGCTGGTTGGTCTGACCCCTCAATGAACTGAAGGTCAAAGGTCACATGTGACCAACGCAGTCTCATGGTAAGAAAAACTTCTTTTGCTCTAAAAATATTTTGACTGAGGATATTTCAAGATGTTTTCTAATCACAATCTTTTTTTAAACCCGTCTATGCTCAGACGTGTGTTAATAGATCTGAAACTAATTTAATTTCTCTCTCAGGTCAGGCTGGTTATCATCATTAAAAAATAGTTTGGAGAGCAAGCACCGAACAAGATGAAAAGACCAGTTACCCGAGACCTTTGTTCCTGTGGAGACTGATTCTGCTGTAAGAGGCCATAATAACGTGCCCTGAGTAAATGAAATAAACGGCTTAAAGTCTCTCTTCATCCATTTAAATCTATATACTCCAACTCTGCTCTGTTTGTTTTTGCTTTTTCTTCTGTTTTCTTTCCCCTCCAGACTTTTTATTCCCTGCTGTGTTGTGGGCGTTAAGGAAAGTAGATCCAGCACTTTTCACAAGTTAACAAACTCTTGTCAGGATGAGGGTTGCAAAGGGGCAGAAATTTTCCAGTAAATTTCCAGTAAACTTCCAGAAACTTTCCATGGGAGGTTAAGATGGGGAATTTTGGAAATATCCCAAATTGGAAACTTTCCATGGGAATTATGGGAATTTATGGTAATTTATGGGAATTAACTGGAAATTGAGGGTAATTTAAACAAACTGTATCGTATCCAAACATAAATGTAAATATTTTGTTTTGTCATAAGCAGACATCCATGCAAAACAATACAATAAAAAAACATGACATTTCAACAGATTTATTTGTGAGTAGAATTAATTCTTGTATGAACAATAGGGGTGGGAGAAAAAATCGATTCACATATCGCAATATCTTTTTTGACGATTTTTAAATCGATTTTTTTTTTTTTTTTTTAAATCGATTTTTTTTTTGTGGGGGGGGGGGGGGGATTTTTTTTTTATATTGTGCAATGTGCATTTGTTAGCCTTTTTTATATACAGAGAGTCCAGGTTTTGAAAAGGGTTTAAGTTCACTTTGGAGTATGTTAATTTATAGGCTCCTACAGTATGTGTGTGCAGATAAATGTTTAAAATGCAGACTAAAAATCGAGAAAATCAGCAATATCGTAGAATCACAATTTAAATCGAATCGCCATCCAAAAAAATCGCAGAAGAATCGAATCCGGAGAAAAGCATATCGTCCCAGCCCTAATGAACAATCAATTATTTTACTGAACAACAAAAACATGAATGTTGAGTAAAATATTACTCACTCCAACCTTCAATTTTGTAAATTTCAGATTTATTCCTGTTTATTCCCATATATTCCCGTTAATTCCCATGGAAAGTTTCCAACTTTGAAAATTCCCAGCTGTTACACACCAAACTGTGAATCTCTACACAGATCAGATTTGACTTGTGAGGGGTGGCTGCGAGGAGAGGAAGGTATCAGGCCTCATCAGCTCAGCTGTACGACTCGGGGATCGTGCAGAGTTATTTATGGCTTTGCACTGCTCAGGTTTCCCTCTGCTCCCTCCCTCCTGTTCCTCACTCTCCTCCACCCTGTCACGGCTTCTGCAGCCCACCTGGTCTCAGTCTACAGCTCCGCCAGGGATAAAGAAACATTGGGCTGGATCCATCACATCACATCGCATCGCATCGCATCCATCATCCACAAACAAACTGTTAAAGTTACATCTGTCTGCAGTTCCCATGAAGCCAGTGAGTGTGAACTTGAGTAGCCAGAAGGAAAACGAAGCTCAAACTTTAACATTTCATATTAAAGTCTAGCAGTTTCTGCTGAGTATGGAACTTCCACTCGCATCTGTCAGATAAGATCTGATATACATTAAAAACTAATGGATAGAGTGGAGACGTGTTCCTGCCCACTAAACTTGGCTCTACGACCTCAGGTGAAACAGATTCAGTTCCAGCTTGTCCATTTTTTTCCTACTTTTTCTCCCTATAACTTTATTTTCTTTAACATATGGAAAAAAAACAAGTTAGTACAGGGTAAACATAAAATGTAGTTCGAGCAACCTATACAATACAGCAATACATGAGGTACAGGAAGGCAATGGGCAGTTAATGATTTGTTGAGGAGGTGTATTTTGCGAACAATCCAGTCGATCGTGACCTTCAAAAGTTGTTGTTCCTCATCATAAATTTCAGATAGGGTGGATACGCTCGTCTCACAGTTAAGGCCTCTCCTTCAATTTGTTGCCATCAGTCTTTCAGCTGCCATGGAACCAGTTTTTTGTCGTGTTTTCACCATTTTCCTCAGAGGGCACATTGCAGGACTATAATAATCAATAGTATAGCCTATTATCGTTCCCAGGGATTGTGTAACATTTTCCCAGAAGGTCATAACTATAACACACATATATGTTAAAAAAAAAAGGCTTTATCTCCTTCTTTATCTTCTCCACAGCGCCAACAAAGATCAGAATCAGACACGGTTAAATTAAATCATCAAACAGGAGGGAAATGTTTTATAGGTCTTTACATCAACTAAATCTGCAAAATCCAAAGCTTTCTGCAGGAGCAGAAGTTAGCAGGGTTCTCCCCATCTCACACTGCTCTGGACAGATACAGCCGACTGCTGTGAGGAGAGGCTGTTGTGTTGTTTTGTAAGATGTAGCTTCTTTGATGGAAAGAAACCAGACAAAAACTAAACAAAAGGATTCTTTTATGTTTCGCTGATATCAGATCATTGTTCTGTTCTATTTTTCCACCAATGGAAAGTTTCTCTGTCGGTTCAGTGAGCTGCATTGAACTTTAGAAAAAGTGAAACATCACACAGAGAGTAAATTCTGCTTTTTGTCACCAACCAAATACAGTACTGTACGTCCATTTCTCCCTATGAGCTGCAAGCAGGACGTCACGCTGTTATTAAAACTACTGCAGTCAGTGAATGAATCAGTCAAACTGACAGTTTTGCCAGTGAAACCTCCTGGAAGGCTGACAGGGAAATGCTGCGCTGACTGAGGGGATGATACTTGTGTACATAAACATCCCCTGCTTGATGCCATGACTCAGAGGGACGTACCTGTGTAGACATGGATATGTGTTTGTGTGTGTGTCTCGCTCGCAGTAGGACATAAGAAAAATAACAGGATCAAATAACATGACAAAAGATGCAAAACATTTACACCTTGTTAAATATTCATCAGACTACAGCCAGCCAGCCTTCGGCGACAATAAGAGTTTAAAGGGACAACGAGGAGTTTTGGAAAAGCAAAGCGTTTTCACACTACATTTATGAGCCTCCATGCGCACCGTGAAATTCTTTGACCAGCACAAGACGGACTCATGTTTTCATTCATCAAGAATTAAAGTAGGGCTGGGTATTGTTGAGAATCTCACGATTCGATTCGATTTCGATTCATTAGGTCACGATTCGATTCGATATCGATTCGATTCGATATTGATTGAAATGCTTCGATATCGATTCAGTATCAAGCAGAAATACACAAATAAGAGTACCAGATTTTTTTTTTTTAATAATTATTTGTTTAGTTTCATGCCTTATGAACAGCCATAGTATAACTCATAGCATAACAAAATATGACACTGCTTTAACACTGAACTACAGTGCAGCTAAATTTAAATTAGGCTATGTGATACTTTCCTCTTGGAAAATAACTCATAACATTTTGAGTAATAAAACAATACAAAACAATATTATTAATAATAGTTGACTGCACAACTGAAAATATTGTAGCGACCCCGCAGTAATGTTCTTGTTATGATGTTTAAGTTCTGTGATTTCTGACTGACTGTCAATGTGTATGGTACGGGCAGGTGGGATGAGAAACTGAGGGGCTGGGGTGAGTGTGAGGAAGACAGAGTCCTGTCTGTGTGTAGGTGAGTGAGTGAGGAGGAGCAGAGGAAGAAGTGAGAGCAGCTGTCAGATAAGTTCAGGGTTTCCCGCAGCGCTTTCCTGTTAAGGCGGCCGCCTTAACAACAAAGAGCTGCCGCCTAAACTAACGTCTTAAAAAGAAAAAAAAGTAGCGATATTCGCCGCCGCCGCCGCATCCTCTCACACACATACACACCACAGAGAAGCACGCATGCATAACAGCAGCGCGTGTTGAAAGCGAAAGTTAATACGGCACGGCGCGGTGCGTCCCTCCCCCGACGATCGATCCCCGCTGCTGCTGCTACTCACTCCCATATTGTTATGGTTTGGTCTAGTGCGGCCCCCGTCCGTACAGCGCGAATCACACGAGGGTGTTGCTCGCAGCGCCCCCACTGGCCAGGGGCTTGAATCGATTCAGAAGATTGCTGAATCGATATTGAATTGCAGAGAAAAGAATTGCAATGCATTGCTGAATCGATATTTTTACCCAGCCCTAAATTAAAGTCAGAGGTTCGAAGACGATCAGATACCGTCATAGTTCCGACCATAAACGGCGATTCGGCGGCGTTATTATGACCCGCCGGGCAGCGTCCGCAAAACCGAAAGTAAGGAAACGCTGGTCAGCTCGCCCAGCATTTCCGCCGCCACTAATAATAACAAAATAACGATAGAGACAAAACGATATATTTATCGAAAATGGGCCCATTAACAAGTGTGGGTAACGTAGATTCATCCACATTAAAGCAGAAGTAAGCGATATATTTGTGTTAAAGCAGATATCAGTGGAATGTTTTTGTTAATATAAGTCCTAAATAGTCCTATTTTCCGTCAGCAATCACTTACATGAAGTATTTCAGCCTAAACACGAGTCTCTCCGTCACTCTGCTCTGCTGTAACCCGAGGAGAAAATTTTCCTTGTGGGATACAAGTGTTATCCAATGAGGGGAGAGAACGGCATGAAGGGCTGTGTGTGCAGCCAAGGGATGCGCGTGAATGTGGTGACGTAGCACGAGGACCAATTGATGCCTGACAAGGGCGGGGGCTGCTAACTCATGGTGCGTTCAAGGAAACTCGTACTTTGTGTTTTTCCTTCCTGTGAAGTCATACCAGTTCGATCTGGTACGAGTTCACGGGTCGGAAGTTACGAGTGGCCGTTATAGGGAACTTTCACAGACAACAGGACGGTAAAAACACGAGCTACGGGTTACCTGGAACGCTACCAAGTCGTAGTTGTGACTTGAAGCTGTAACTTACGGTTTCAAAAGCCTGCCTTGAACACAGCATTAGCCGAAACGGCCGTGCCGCTGTTATCTGCTTTAATATAAGTCTTAAATAGTTATATCTTCCGACGGCAATCACTTACAAAGAGTGTTTGGTCTGAAACACGGGTCTGTCAGTCACTCTGCTCTGCTGTAAGCCGAGGAGAAAACTTTTCTTGTATCCTACAAGTTTTATCCAATGAGGAGAGAGAACGGCATGAAGGGGCGGTCCTCTCTGTGTGTGCAGCCAAGGGCAGCCAGGGGGCTGCGAACTCCATCGGCTGACAAGAAGTTATGGTGCGTTCAAGGTAACCTGTAACTCGTGTTTTTCCGACCTGTGAAGTTGTACCAGTTCGATGTGGTACGAGTTCACGGGTCGGAAGTTACGAGTGGCCGTTATAGTGACTTTCACAGGTAAAACAGGTGCAACAGATCAGAAAAACACGAGTGGGTTGCCTGGAACGCTACAAAGTCGTAAGTCGTGACTTGAAGCTGTAACTTACGGTTTCAAAAGCCTGCCTGGAACGCAGCATTAGCCCAAACGACCGGATCGCTTACTTCTGCTTTAATATGAGACTTTTTTATTGTTGCGGAATTTTTCGTTCTGCCGATGGAGAAACTCCTCGTTGTCCCTTTAAGTGCCTCGAGGAGGAACATTTGGCTAAAGGATGCGATGTGAGATTGATTTCAGAATCACTTCCTGTCGCTTTGTAAAATACGTATCTATCAGGCATGTGGCAAAAGTACAAGTCCACATTCGGTTCCCACACATCACAGAAACGGTTACTGTGCAGCCACTGAATAAAACATACTGTAGCACCTGAACATGTGGCCTGCTCTCGCTTTCTCTCTCCACCTTTCCCTCGACGAGAGCCAGTCTCTCTCCTCTGGGACTGAGTGATGGCTGCAGCGCCAGTTTGTCATTTTAAAAACCTCCGTCAGTGCCTGTGCCAGTCTTGTATCTCACCTTTGGGACAGATTCTGGCTCTTTGCTCCTGAACTGTTCCCATCATGCCCCCCTTTCCTGCTGTGACAGGCTGCTCCTCGTCCGTGGCCGCGCGTGGCCACAGGCTGTTAATGCCAGTCGGCTGCCTCAGCAGTGGGAATATTTCTACCAGCCAGCTGAGTAACCTCTGGCAAGTGTATCGTGTGTGCATGTGTGTGTGTGTGTAGCAGTGTAGGTGTGTAACCTTGGCAGTGGATTGTGTTGTGTGTTGCTCTCTCCTGGCCTCCTGCCTGCTGTGTCTCTCTTAACCTCTTTGTGGGTCACATCCACTCTCGGAGCCTCTCCCGACTCTGCCAGCACGACTCATGGCATTAAAAACAACAGACCCTGATGTCAGACAACCTGTGGACAGTGATCCTTAAGTCACTGCGTGTGATGTTTGCTCTAAACTGCAAAAAAAAAAAAAAGATTCAGCTACTGCACATAAAAAAACAGCTAACGACGACCTTGTTTTCTTTCTCATACAAGCATCAATCACGATATAGAAACCAGTTGTAGAAAGACGAATAAAGCAGCATCAAACAGCGACAGCAAATTCCCTATAGAGCATAAACACACAGTGAGATCTGAGGTTCATGAATCTTTAGCTCCTTGTGGCTGACAGAAGAAATAAAATCCAAACATTTTATCGTCAAAACATTTCGGCGCTATTTGCTGAAGACAGTAACACAGACATCAACAACCACAAGGTTACAGGGGGAAAAACAAGTGAGGCCATGCTCCACGTCATCCGGTTAATCAAATGGCTGCAAGCTAATTGCTTTAGTGGAGCTGATGGTGAAAGCCACAGCACACACTGCTGCTGTAGATCAGCATCAGACAACAGGAGGACAGAGTGAGCTCGGTTGCCCCTTGGACATTATCTCTGTGAGGACGCTCCGTTTGATAGACATCTTAACGGAGATAATGTCCAGGACTGGTGACAAATGTGTGTTCACCATTCGCACTGATGGTCGAACGCTGCCAAGGAAGAATCCCAGACGGGAGCCGGAGCCAAGAGAAGACGGAGAGTAACAGAAGCACAGATCTGAGTCCAGTTCTGATCCACTTACTGTGTCTTTTTCATGATTCAGACTATGGCTGGGCAAAGTAATCCAAACCAATTCTCTAACTGACGTAATCCTTCTTAAGTTCTACTTTTTAATCTTTTCTCACCTATTTTAGATTTTAACCCTTCAACTGTCATACTTTAAAAGCAGAAGTAAGTGATCCGGTCGTTTTGGCTAACTTCTTGTCAGCCGATGGAGTTAGCAGTCCCCGCCCTCGTCATGGATCTATTGGTCCTCGTCCCTACGTCACCACATTCACGCGCATCCCTTGGCTGCACACATAGAGAGGACCGCCCCTTTATGCCGTTCTCTCTCCTCATTGGATAAAGGTTGTAGGATACAAGGAATGTTTTCTCCTTGGCTTACAGCAGAGCAGAGTGACTGACAGACCCGTGTTTCAGACCAAACACTCTATATAAGTGATTGCTGTCGGAAGATATAACTATTTAAGACTTATATTAACACAAAAATTCCGCTTACTTCTGCTTTAAATATGCAGGAATTCTACATTTTCCGCAAACTTTTTTAACATTTCTACTTTTACATGTTCTACTTTTACCGTTCAGATATATTCTTACTTGTTCTTGCCTTGAGCAGATTTTAACTACTTCTATATTATTCTACTTCAGTTATTGTTCATCTATATTAGTAATGGTTCAAAAATTTTTTCAAGCTGTCAGTTTTAAATAAATCTGAGTAGACTTCAGCCATTCAATTTCTTCATACTAATCTTCAACAATTCAAAACTGAAAACAATGAGCCGACCGTGCAGAGTGAGCAGCTTGTAACCCCCCCCCAATAAAAAGGAGATAATCAGTCTTTACTTGTAATTGAGGTTAAAATGTTCAATTTTTGATCTTGACATCATCGCCCAGCCCTAAATTAGACAGTAAGAAACCATCCGGTTAAAACTGGAACTGAAGCAGTTCAGTCTGGTTTGTTTACTGATCACCTGTCAATGGGATCAATAGGTGCCTGAGGAATACAGGAAGCGAGGGATTAACATAAATATAGAATATAGAGTACTATTATCAGTGTAAAAATCTATGAGCAACTTACATAAGTGTCAAAGGTTTTGTTTATTGTAGGTATGTGGTATCAGACCGTGCATCTTCATAAATAAGATATTTACTGTAAGTGCAGTTGTTACCAGAGCAATCTGATCTCTCCATTAAATATTCAGCTACTGTAGTTTTTATATCACGCTGTTATTATGTTGTATTATGCATTATATTTTCATCACGGCTTTATGAGATGATTAAAGTGTGGGGCGATTCCTCTACATCATCATCAAATCAGGGAGAGAAAAAAAACCTTAGTAAGTACATGCAATTCATGAGGAAGCCATGGTTACAAGTCACCTTTTTTTTTTTAATAATGAACAATAACATGAGCACAAGTCAGTGTCAAAACAAGACATCTGAGACCTAAACTACAAAAGTTGAGCAGCAACAAGGTAAAAGAGGAAACTAATGAGGTTCAGCACCAGGGACAGCTCCTCACATCACAAAGAAAAAGCAGCAAATTCACACAATGAGAACCAGAATAAACACAAGACACACACACACACATACACATACACTGTGCTTCTGAATTACCATATAAATAACTTCCAGTGTTTTCTTTAATAAAACATCTGGTCCATAAGACACCAGGAAGCAGCAAAGAAACACAAAACAAAACCATCAGAGCATCAATGCTCGTTGGAAGCTGTTCATTGCCGCGATAAGAAACACAGGGAAAGTAACTCCAACAAGGAGTTAGTAAATGTCTGATATGCTGCTGCTGCATGAGGCTCTGGCACCAAGGGGAAGTGAGTGTGTGACACGGAGCCGCCTGAAAGCAAAGAGCTGTAATCCTGAAGTGTCTTCAACAGGTGAGAGCCCACCTACAAAGGAAAGTTTATTTCCTTTGGTTAAAGTCAGGCTTTAAAAGCAACACACATGCCTACACAATCCTCAAACCCCCTGGAGCCGCGGACCACAAATAATACTATCCCCACAAGGTCAGCATGGTGCAACCCCAAAAACACACACACACAAAGACACACACATAATATCTCCTTTCCACTCGGCTAAACTGTGGCTGCTCTAATGTGTTATGTGTTTCTTTGGCGAATTACCATATAAATAACTGCCACTGTTATCAGGGTTCATTTTAAAAAGCCTGTGGTAAGAAACGGAGAGAGAGAGAGACAGAGTGAGAGAGACACAGAGGGAGAAAGAGTGTATACCTGGCTCTTGTTAATGCAATCTTTCTCTCCATCTCATTAGACAGTCTCTTTCTCTCTCTCTCTCTCCCTTTTTATCTGCCTTTGTCCTTCTCTCTCACACTTCCCTCTGCAACAGTCTGAGGTCATTTCAAGACAGAGTCACTTCAGTAAATCACGAACTGGAAACAAACCGAGACTGGACAACCTTGATGAACCAGAGAGAGCATACAGAGCAGGATGAGAAACAAGAAATAACTGATGACTCAAGTGTCCTTTCTCTCTCTCTCTCTGATGGTCCAGTCGGCTCATAAATCTCTTCCTCTGGCCTGATCAGCTCGACTCAATCTACCGTTTCAGACTCTCTGAAGAACGTGCACCTATAGAGTCTCTACATTTCCTTCTCCATGTGTTGCACATTACAGGTCTTTCTCATGAGCAGGTCCTGGTCTACAGCAGCTGAGCTTCTTCCACCGCCTCTGTGAGATGCGTCTCTTTACTCTGTCGTTCCTCTGTGCAGATTTACGGCTGTAGAGCCTCAGTTTACAGTGTTTTATTGGCTCTTATCAGCCTCAACCCCCCCCCCCCCCGACAGCGGGAGCCACATCGCATCTCTTCGATCTGAAGCTGCGCGTCCACACAAACTCCAGAAATGTGTGGTTTTTTTTCCTGCGCATCAGTGCAGAGTTTGACCTTCTCTGTAGGTGGAGAGCTGGTGATTCACCAGCGATATTAAATGTAGTCGGGGGAGAATATCTGAACACACTGATGTTTCTCAAACACCGGGAGGCTGACTGACACGGGTTTTTACAAACAGCGATGAGATACTTGCAGGTGTAAAGGTGTCAAATGTGAAAACAGCACTTGTTTGGATTGTAGGACAACACCTAGTTTTCAGAATGAATTTCAGGATAGTCGTGGCAAAAGAACGTACTAATGAACAAAACAGAGGTTCGCGCTGGTGTCAGTGTGTCAGTGTGTATAATCTGGAGCTCAGAGGAGCGGATCATTGTGGAGGCAGCTCGGAGCACCCGGCAGCTCTGACACATCTTCCTCCAGCACTGACTCAAGGTGATTTATGGAAAAAAGAGATTTCATATTCCTCTTCATCCTCTTTTGCTTCTGTGAATATTTCTGAAGTGTGTTGCGCGGCATTTGATGTGTGAAATGTGATTTATAAAAGAGAGATTGATTTGGTCGGCTTACATTTCAAAATAGAGTGGGAATAAAAGAGGCTGAGCAGAGGAGAGAGGACCGAACATTCATGTGGCTCTGGATGACTGGATTAGTGAATGGGCTTCTCTATGGAGTCTCTCTATAATAGCTCTCAGTCCACAGGACAGGACTCATGTGTAAAGCACTGCTCACTACAAGTGGCTCTGTTCTTGTCTTTATTAATCTGCCCTGGAGCAACTTTAAAATTATTAAGCTGGCATTAAATGATTCTGATTATCCAGAAATAAGTTATTGGGATGTCTAACAGCTGGGGAATTTGACTCTAAACACCAGCATTTTAAAATGGGGACGGAAAATGTAATATAATGATTAAATGAGAATGAGAATAATTATACGTATAAAATCAATAAATGCTACTCAGAACTGTTTTAAAAGTAAAGGTCATTATTGTATCTAAACATCCATCACATCAGTGTTTGGTGGCTTCATCAGCCTCTCTCCTCCAGACATTTTCGGCGTTTACCGACTGTCATTATTTCTCATCACATTAGTCCAACAATAGTTCACTAAAAGCCACAAGCTCACTGAGCCATGCAGGCTCAATGGACTGAGCTGACACAACATTGATTTGCAGTCACAGGTTTAGCATCAAATTATTGCGAGGGCACCGACTGTGCCATTAGCAAATAAAGCTGGTATTTTAATTAAGAGATGTGGTCAAAGTTAATTATCAGGAGAGTTAAAGGGATACGGCAATATTTCTTTTTACGTGTCTTGCCTCAATCCCGAGTCCATGACCAGCAGATAGACACCA
Source organism: Trachurus japonicus (assembly GCF_045865225.1). Lineage (NCBI taxonomy): Eukaryota > Metazoa > Chordata > Actinopteri > Carangiformes > Carangidae > Trachurus > Trachurus japonicus. The sequence goes on along the minus strand of NC_140919.1, from coordinate 13,293,161 downwards.
TCTTTTCGACTGTGCGTGCAGTAACAAGGGAGATAAAGCCGTATCGCCCGTAATTAGCTTAGCTCAAACCCTGGAAGTGCATTGGTAGTGTTAGCCTGCCTCCACCTTAAGTCATCAGAGAAACTCTTCAGCAACTCTAAACAGAAACCAGCGGGCCGATCTTCGTCTCAGAGCTGACAAAACTCTCCGGTAAGGCATCTTGAGCGGTCAAATGCCGGTAACGGGACGAGATCGGTCAAAACGGAGGGTTCAAGCAAAGATGGTTTATTTTGGTTCAAGCTAGCTATATCGAGGGTAGGTTAGCTTCCTATTTCAAAGTAAAAGCACAAATTCTATCGTCATGGTTTTCTGTATGTAAAGGGCAACGGGTGTTTTATTTTGTGAAAGTAACCGGAAGTGCGTTGGTCACAACGGCTAGCTTGAGTAGCGCCAAATTTGTCCAAACAAAATTGTAAACAGCTGGTATTTAGACAAATTGACGACACACTGCTGAGCTAAACGGCTACTTTCTCGCCTAAAAATGTTTAAAATGTCGATAAAATGATATATTATATAAGGTAGAATAACTGTGTGTGTCTCTTCAAACCTCACAGACTGATGACAGAGGTAAAGACACAGTAAATATAAAAAATAACCACAGCTCAGAGACAAATGTAAATGAGCTTGAGATGAGGGCATGATATTTCCCCATCTTCCCTCCGCTCCCTGCTCACAAACTGACAGATCGTACAAATAGAGCCAGTCCTTCTCTGACGCGAATGAATAAATAAGAAACTGTAAAATATGCAAATTGAAAAAGCAGAGCCCAAAGAGATATGAGATTTTCACCTTAACACTCTATTAAAGTTTGTGATTTACTGTAGTAGTATTACAACCGGGTGGAGAGTGCGGATTTGGCTGAAGCTCCGTGTCCAAACCTAAATAAAAAAAACAGCTTCATTACAAATCCTGAGGGATCAGCTCTCAGCGTCGGTCAAACCAACACCATATCAGTACACATCTCTAACACTTCAGAGATGGAGAAATAACAACACACATGACCTAGATGTGGATTCCCCTCCGCTCTCACCACAGAGCTGAGGAGTCTGCTGCTTCAACACCTGCCTGATTCCCCCAGAAATGTGATCCAAGCTGTAGCAGTGAAGCAGCTGCTTTAACTTCTCCAACTTTACACCATTTGCAGAGTTTGCTCTTCGCTCCGTCTGCCAGGGGAGAAGTCTCTACAGGAAACCTCTGTCTGAATATGTAAACTTCTACAAAGCATATAAAACTGAGAACTTACAAATCTGCACTAAAACATGTGTTCAACAACTTTTATTGATATTTTAAGATGTCTTTTTATAATGGTGTCAATTATGATGCATTCACTGCTACTGCCCCTGATTGTATCTTGAAAAAATCACTCAGAGCAAGGACCAAGACTCAAAACTTGCTGGTTACACTGCAAAAACTCAAATAATTACCAAGAATATTTGTCTTATTTCTAGTCAAAATGTCATTTCTAGTAAAAAAAAAATCTCATTATACTTAAATATTAACATATTTTCACTTGAAATAAGTAGAAGAATCTGATTACAAGCACAAAAAACTTGCTTTCTCTGGCAGATTATTCTACTTATTTCAAGTGAATATTTGTTTGAAACAAGTGCAAATTATCTAAAAACACTTACATTTTTAGGTTATGAGTCTTATTTTAAGTGGAAAGAAATTAGTTTTGACTAGAAATGAGAGATTTTAAAGAGAAAAAGGACAAATATTCTTGGAAAGATTTTGAGTTTTTGCAGTGTAGCACTGCACTTAAAGACGAATTTAAAAAAATAAAATAACTTCGCCATTTTCTCTTTTCAGTTTTCAGCAGTCCCCACCCGTCTATCATGTGTGTTGTGTTGCCGCTCAGTCACTTTAAATCAGTCTGAGTTTATTTGAAGCATTATTTTCTGAAATAAAAAAGTCAATATAAACAGATTTTCCTTTCTTCTTTTTGCTGAGATATGTTTTTTGTCGTTTTCTCTTCCCTTTTTTTCTGTTTTTCTTTTTTGTCAAATGGAAATAAGGAAAAACTTTGACAGCAGAACTTAATAAAAAGCCAAACATCAATGTGTGCCTTCAAGCTGGAAGCAAAGACACTTCCTTCCTTTGAAATTTCTAACAGCTGCGTTGTGTTCCTCCAGTTTTCACTTCCAGCTTCAAACCCTCTCTGAATTCACCCTATATGTTTTCATCATGAAAACACTGAATACAATTTCCAAGTCAATTTCCAAGTCAAAGGAAAAGGCAATTCACACTGAAGTGCACTATTAGCTCAGACACACTGAACGTTACCCACAATGCAGCTCATTGTTTAGTCATTTGGCAGCTAAAGCGCAAACACACAAATATGTAGACAAAGACTTAACTGCATGTGTTGAGAATAAAATGTCGTGTCGCTGTCATTGGAATAAAAACCTGTGAAATGAGGCATCCCTTCATTTTAAGAAAGAATGTGGTAAAACGCAGCAGGAAGTCACAAACAATGAGACGGAACAATATGTTCTTACAGACAGCACACACAAACGTTGTTCAACTCACAGCGTGTTCACACAACTGACCTGATGGGATGATGAAGCCCTGATGAGCATCGTCATATCCCTCATCCCAACAGCTCGGTTTATCTCTGTCTTCAGTCAGGCAGCTCAGTCACATTCAACTGTAAACACGCCGACAGACTAAAAGCCACAGTCGTTCCTCTTCTCAGACATCACACATTTATTATCCAAGTGTGTGAGGAAGCTGCTTCGGTCCAACACTCTGATGATGACGACCAACCGGAGAATACTGAGTATCTCGCTTCACCATGGATCCTTTTATTCCAGCCCCCCGAGTTTCATTTAAGATTTCAATACTCTCAGCAGAGACAGTCGTCTAGAGGTGAAGTTCAGAGAGTCTGGCCAATGATTTAAGAGAAGTAGGTCCATCTTTTGGGTTTGAGCAGTGCTGGCCTGGACCGAGGGAAGATTATAGCCGGCACCTCATCAAAGTCAATTTTCACCACCAATTTTCTCAGTACTGGTTTGGATTTACTTAAAAAAAGCGCTTGTTTCGCCTCTACTAAGATCTCTCTAGTTTTGCTCTGCTTCACTATATCAATATGAATTTTGAGACATGTAACGTTAAGATGTTGTAGTATGGTATACTAGAGGTTCGGGCAAGTATTTTTCTTTAAAGATTAAGAAGATCAAAGATTATATACGTACATACAACCCTGGATGTTATTGGGTCGGAGTATGGCACACAGCCTGAATGAACAATTTCATTTCAGCTGTGTTACGACTACATGCTGGGCAAATGTATCAGTAAATGTTCAAGTAAATATAGGGAAAGTGAAACCTTTTTGTTGTTCATTTCCCATTTGTGCGTTCTCTACGGATGACCGCACCCTGCAATGGGCCAGCACTGGTTTTAAAGGCTGAATAATTTACAAGGTACAAACTGCAAAATCTCAGTAAATCAGCATTACAGACAGTTTGAGACTGAAATCCATGTAACAAAATGAACTACAATAACAAATCTTCTCATTATATACACTATGAACAAAACTTCTATGTTGTAGGGTGAATGTTGAATCTCATTTGTTCTGGCAGGGGGAAAAAAAAAGGTTTTTGACAGAAATCTGTATAAAAAAAAGTTGGTTTTACTAACAATTTCATCTGCTACTTATCTGCCTACTCACAGCTAAACACAGATTTATATGGGCAGCAGGAAGAAATGAGTTTTGTGTGATAAGACAAACTGAGGCAGATTGAGCAGATCTGGATCTCTGATCATCTCGGTGAATCAAACATTCAAAATCACAGCGGCATTTTCCACTTATTTTCTCCCCTCTGATCTTTATCTGTGCCTTCAAATATATGAGCTTCTTCTTCACACGGCCTGTGAATGTACTAGCAGCCGTATTTCTCAACCTTTAACGCCACTTATCCCCACACTTATTTTTTTTTTTCCCCCTGCTGCATGCAAGACAAAGGAAACTCCGCAAAACACACTCCTTACTGTGACCTCAATAAATTCACTGCCATTTTCTAGACTCTCTCTCTGCCGTCACTGACCTGCAACTGCAAGAAAATGCAAATGTATGTTTATTTATATCTGTGCAGCATAAACAATGGAAGCTGGGAAAAGAAATGAGTGAAATGAGTGTGTGGAATTGGCAAAGAGGCGTGAAGTGAGGAGGAGCTTCCTGATTGTCTCATTGTTTGAAATATATGAAGTGTGCAAATCCTGTTTTCTACGACACAGAAGTCAAATCATCGCATTAGAGTTTTTGGGATCGATTCGTTGAAGATTAAAGAAGTTTCACGAGAATTTATTTGAAGATAATTTGTCGCCTAACCTTTATCTTCCGCCGCTGCTGCATCTCCCACACGCTGTGAAGGTAAAGAGCAAAGCAGCTGCTAATGAAAACTACATACCGTCATTTGTCCTAATTAATCAAATGAAACCATCAGGAGAGGAAGTCTCTGGTCGCCTGATGAGGAGGCAAATATGAAGATCAAAGTAGTCAGGCTCTTTGAAGAGTATAGTTCCAGTTACGCAACATAATAAGAGCTTTGGCTCGGTCTCAGGTGCCGGGCAGACTGTGATTTATAGAAGAAAAGTCACTGTTCTTAGAGAAGCTACCGGTGTCAGTCTGCCTGCTGACAGACAGGAAGTGGGAGTTGATGATTTTAATGAACCGGCGAATGATATTTAACGAACAGACAAAAGTTCTGGGATCAAAACTATAGCAGACGATATAAAAACACTTCCACTGGTTACATAAAAGGAGGTGATTATCTGAGGAGAAAATGACAGGTGGTGTTTTATGAAGTGGAGCAACTGTCAGGTTTCTCTCTATAATATTGTGAGATGACTCTATAAAGTGCCTGGAGATAATGTATGTGAAGACGTGGTGCAATATAAATAAGACTGAATTAAATTGAATGTCAGTTTGGCAAAGCGGCTAATAGGAGGCTAAAGGCAGTCGAACCATAGCAGTAGATCTATCAATCAAAACCACCCACTTAATTGCATAAATAAAATGGAGGTAATTACATAAATGCAGAAATACATAAATAATACATACACAAAATGTATTTATGTATGTATTGATTATTTATTTCTGCATCTATTTAATGTCACATGATCGACCTCCAGATTTTACTATAACTCAGTGCGGTCTAAGACAACAGGCTCGTTTCATTGACATCTTTATGTTGTCAGGGGCTCTCCAGCTCTCAGACGCTGATCCTCTTACAGCTATAAGATGTCAGACTCGCTGAAGCTCAACCTACACAACACTTGACCTGTTTACAGCTGCAGCCAGGAGAAGAAAGACGGAGACACTTTTATCCCCCCGGCCTGTGATGTAAAAAAAAAAAACTCAAAGTAGTCAGTAAATATCACTTATCTCCTCACCTCACAGGAACTCCGTGGTGGAAACATATAAGCTGAGTCTGAACTCTGACACACTGATGATACTTCATTTCCCCAGTATGTGGTTGTATTTTGTGTGTGTGTGTTTGTGCGTCTATGTGTGCAAACAAGCTCTGACAGGGTTCAGCGTGTAAAACATACAGCAACAACAACAAAAAAAATAACAAAAGGTTTCCACCTGTCTGAGTCTTTTCCTAGAAAACTGGTGGAGATCTTTCACAGGAACTGCACTGGAGAGTTACTCACAGTTCCAAACCATGAACACACACACACACACACACACGAACACACACACACAAGCTACTGAGCTGTGGAAGATGGAGAAGATAGAAACTAAGAGGGAGGAGGCAGAAACAGCTGCTGAAGCCCAGATGTAATGAAGCTCTGACTGACAGACGATCTAGCTGTCAATGAGACGCATCAGCAGGCATCACAGTTCACCGACTGTTGATTGAATGACTGCAGTCGCCTGCTATTCGCTGACCAAGACAACTGTCTGTCTGGTGATCCGAGGGAAGGAAGGTGGCTGAGATGACTAATCTTCTTCATTTGTTCAAAAAGCAGTGTGCGGATGAGGGAGCTGTAATTTCTATCATTTGGAAATAAAATAAAAAGGTAATATTTTAAGCTAGAAAGCAAATTTATCAAAAGGCTCTGCTGTGAGAAGAAATATCCCAGCAGCACTTTCAAATTCAGGACAGGAGCAAAGCTCGACATGAGCTGAATAGAAAGAAGACAAGTGGGCGAGCAAAGATCAGAGAGGAGAATAAAGAGTTTACAGTGCTAAGTCACAGCGAGCAGAGCGGAGAGACTATACGGTGAAGGTATAGTCAATTTATCACCGTCCGTTCTATGACGAAACACCAGAGGTATCGCGGCTAATTTTTCACTGTAACGTTCATTAGTCTTGAGGCCTTTACTCATTCGTCACAGGACGGTGAAACTTCTAGAAAGTAGAACACAGCGGAGTCAAAGACGGAGGCTGGGGAGCATCGTCTGCTGCTGATGTCTGATTACAAATGTGGGAGAAATATTCTGGACCTAATTCGAACGTATTCTCTCTTCCTGCATCCTCTTTCTCTCTCTCTCTCCCTGTCCATCAACCCCCCCCCCCCTCCTCCCAGGCTGGCACGTCACAGCGCCCAGGCAGCCTGCCAGCATCAGTACAGTGTTAAAGTGAATCCAATATGCTTGGTCAGGTTGTGAAGCTGGTCTAGGTAGAGTGTCCCTGTGGGAGACAAAGGAAGCTAATTGATTCAACTCTCCGCTCCCTGAGATGGGCCAAATCAGCTCTATTAGTACTGTACAGTCATGGCTGGAGAGAGAGAGGAGATCAGTGAGGTCAGACCATGGAAATGAAGGAAGAAGTATAAAGTAAATAAGTCTGAAAATCGCTTTATTTCCCACTTCTGCTTAAAGGTAAGTTTTCACTACAGCATTTCAAACAGTAAATCCTTACACAAGATCTCACCAACATGAAACATGACTGTAGATGAGAAGAATCCGGTCCATTGGTGATCTCGTGGGATTTTGTTGGTTGTAATGAACAGATATTGTCTGATGCTGGTGGATCCAACAAGACAAGCATATATGCAGCTTGTCACCAACTCAAATATTAAAAAGCGTGTACATGTAGCAGCAGTTTCCATGACCGTCTGATGACTGACCCTCTAGCAAGTCTTCGTCAGTGAGGTATTCATCAGCATCTTAAAGAGTTTTTTCTTGGCAGACAAAGTAGATTAAGATTTCTGAGAACAGATGTGAGCATATGACTACAAAAACACCAGCCTACACTAATGACAAGCAGTCCACTGCCAGAGCTTTGCCGTCAGCTTTCAAAAGCTCTTCCCCCTCACAGGCAGAGAGAGACGGCTGCTGCTGCTGTACATTAGGCATTGTGGGAAAAAAAAATGCAACAGATTATTGTCTGGCTGTCAAAGTTTTCTCCTCATGGCAGCTTTTTGCCCTCAACACAACAGGACGCGCCTCAGTTTCATCTTAATTGTTCTGAGTCATCCTGCAAAAAAACAGGCTCTTCAACAAAGATTTCATCACTCTATGTGTGTGTGAGTGTAGATACAGTATGCATGCAGGCCTGGTCATGTTCCTCCAGTCCAGTCCTCTCATATGCCAAGTTTGCAAATGTATTTGCACCTCCACGCCTCACAGCTCTCAGGTCGCTTTGATATTTCAAACACGCAGTAAACACACACAGATGCACAACACAGCCACAACTCAAACGGCCAGAAACCTGAACCACAGTCATTATCAGACCAATCAGTTACTCCCAAAACAATCCCCAAACACTCCAAGCTGCATGCATTTCATCACATGCAGCTTTTTTTTTGTCTGTTTGAGCCACTCTGATCATCTAAAGTGAAAACTGCACAGATTCCTACCTTGAAATCCGAAGAGGAAAACGACGCCGGGGATCCAAACGCTGTAAATCCAGAAGTAGTGCATGGCTTGTCCTGTCCTTTAATCACGTCCCAGCTGCTCAGCTCGCTGCTCCTGCAGAAGGAAACCTGGTTCTTCTCCTGGTGGTGGTGGTAGTGGTGGTGGTGGTGGTGGGTCTGCGTCCACAGGTGAAACCTTGACCTCGAAGGGAAAGAGCTATCTATCCTCGGTGAAAGAGACGCCTCAAAGTGAAGTGAAGGGAAGAGAAGAGGAGCTCAGCGTCAGCAAGCAACAGCCGATGGGAACCGCGCAAGTGCTGCTGGAGAAGCCCAAAAAAAAAGAGAAAACGCTGGACTGTGTCTCACTCTGTAATCAAAGGTGCTGTGGCGCGCGCTCATTCCCTGGTCTGCACTGCTATCTAGTGGTCGCGCGCAGGGAGGAAGTGAGGGAAAGAGGGAGCTGCCCTCGCTGAGCCTCTACAGCCCTGTCCTCTCTGTGGGGGTTTCAACGGCGTGTCTTGAATAAATCATGGTTAATTAACGTTGTCATGGCGATATCCTGATTAATGGTGTTGATAAAGTCGATACCACCAGCTTCCCTGTAAGTCTAATCCATCCCAGTTCAAAAAAAAACCCTACAATTTGATCATGATCTCTCTCTTTTTTAAACTTGATAAATGACGTGTAGTTATCCTTTGATTACTTAACTCTGTTCACGACTAGAGCGCTTACATGCTGCCCATTATTTTATGATGATGACATAACAGGACATATTGATTAAATCAAAAAATTATTCATGCCATTTATCATTTACATTGTCATCTATTATTGATGCTTGTTTCAGGGCTGTAAGGAAATCAAAGCATTCAGCCATGGTTCATTCAGAACATCTTGTTAATATTTTGCATAGCCCAAATGTTACATTTTGTAACTGCCTACATAATCAAATAAGACTACCAAATGATTTGTAGCCAATAAATAATTAAAGTAGGGACCCTGTTGAGCGCTGTTTACCATTGTGTGAGAGAGTTTGAGGGGCTGTCAGGCACAAAACAACTTCTGCTTCTTGTTGACGATTTCTCTGGTGAGTATCTTCAAGTGTCGTGCTGAAAAAAAATCTACCTATCTATGACAGATAGCTCTATAGATAGATGATCTATCTATAAGGAGTTAATAAAGATGGACATATTTCAAACACTGGTGTCACACAGTTCAGCTTCAATCTCATTAGAATATACCACCTCTGGATCCTCTGCATGTACAATCATCAAGTATTGTGATTCCAACGTTAGTCTTGGTCAGGAGACATGGTTTCCACACCTGATTTCACATTTGGGCTGCTGGAGAGCTAATACGATCTGCTCTGCACTGAGGATCAAGAATATCTGCGGATCTTTATTTAAACCGAGTCATTTCAAAGGGGTTTCACTGATCTTCACTTGCCAAGTCATTATCCATGCTGCTGAGCAGCCCTACAGCAAAAACACTGACACTCTACCAGCTACAAGGGAGCTTTTGTGTAATTATGAGCTCTGACATTTCCAACATGTTACTATCCTTCTGAGAGCCATACAGTGCTTCAGCTGGGGCTTTTAAGTTTTTCTGCTGGCTTCTGGGTCAGAGTCATCCTTTTAGTGTGATGGACATTGAAGCTGTCTAGTGCTGCAAGAAGCCTGTTGAAGGCTGTGCAAGGGAATGAGTGGTAAACATCGCTGTCTATGTAGATTCAAGGGACTCTTGCAAATATATCCAAGATGATCATCAGTAGGTTTGTCAGACATACAGTCACACAGCAAAATGCAAGAAACAACCTCTCTCAGGTTTAGGAAGGGGAACAAACAAATAGTCCATTCACAGTAGCACCTACACATTGCATGACTTTCTGTCTCAGAGATTTCCTGACTTCTTCCTCCCACTCCTGGGAGACTATTTGGCCTCATGGACACACCTGGGTTGCATTTTCACTCTCTTTGAATGTGATGCAAGATTTTCTTACAGAAAGCTCAGACTGTCCTCACTGCAAAGGTCAGAACCTGAGAAAGGATGGACTAATAGGTGGATGGATTTGGTGCTTCACAGGCTCACAGTATAGCATGTCAGTGTTTTTCTGCACTATAGCTTCTACATTTATAGTTGAACTTAGGTCTTTACATTATATCACACTTTTGAAAAAAAGCATAAAATGTATTTGCACATTGTCTATAAAACCTGAACAGGAAATAGTGCATACATACAACTAACTCTCGAGGTTTGCTGGACCACTTAACGAGAACACATTGTGGTCCTGAGGTGGAAGAACACAACAGGAAAATATATTTCTCTAAGTGACAAATACTTAATAATTCAGTTAGCATAAGAGAACGGTACAGTGAATCTCCAAGAACACAATGTACAGTAGTGTTGCACATTTGCCATCAGTCAGTGTGTAAATGTGGGAAAATTGCAGGGCGAGTCATGAATTATTCAGAACAGAGAAAGGCTGTGTCACTCTGCGGAGAGAAAGCACATCTACAGTAAACAGCTTTAATAACAGCACAGAGGGTGAGAGACCCAAAGCAACTGTTCCACTGAACACATGAGATTGTGAATGTTTATGCATGTATGTTCAGTTTCACTCTTTATTAAATCTTGCTTTGCAGACATAACATTTTTCATCACACCTGTTTTTTCACCTGGTAACTGTGCTAAACAGACCATAGTGTTTCACAGCGACTAAATGCTCATGACAAAAAGATAATAAAAGGGAGTAAATAAAGCAGGTTAGGGTACAGTGTGGCAGTGAATAATGACTGTAGAGCACTCAAGAGGACAAAATTGTTTTATGTTGGAAGTCAAAATTGCAGCAACCACAGATCAGATGGATGACGTCGCCTTAAGATCTTTTTTAGTGTACAAAATTATGTGTACGGCCATAAAATACAACAGTCAAAGTTTTCCTATAATTCATGACCGATGTCTTCCTTGTGTGTGTGCAACTAAAAGTACAGCAAGAAGAAAAGTGCCTGTCTCTTCTCAGAGTCGGGGTTGTGTAACAAAAACCATTTCACCCAGGGTGCACCCTATCTCTTGTTTTTAACATGCCTCCTTTATCCTCTGTTAACCATAAATATAAATGTATTGTGACCGTGAGTTAACCTCGAGAAACTGCAGAATAGAATTCACCATTTCATGGTGTGAAATCATTCTTACAAACCCATTAATAATCAAGGAAAGTGGTTATCTTGCTATTTACACGGTGAATTTACCAGTCCATTCAATTTCACACTTTCACACAAATCAAAGCATTCTGAGACATTTAGTTAGTGTAGGTGAAATTACCTTATTCAATTCTGTCAGGTCCAATGTTTTCATAAGCGTGTTGTGTCAACCCAAATAAATCATCATTCTTGTCATGTTCGGCTGAGTTGAACTCCACCGAGATGCATTTCAGCTGTTTCTTCAGGGCGGAGCAGCAGGTCTCTGAAGTCAGAGCCAAGGAGAACATTAAAAATCCAAAGATGCTGTAAATGATGTGAATGATTAATCTCACTGCTCATTCAGCACCACAGTTCTTGGAAAGTGACAAGAGAGCAGCTACTTTGTTTACCTCTTTTACTGGATTGTAAAGTATTATTAACAACTAAAAGTTGAGTTGATGCAGCGTCTGGTTCAGCACCATGGACAGAGACAGAGACAGTGAAGCAGCAGCAGCAGCAGAACATGGCACTCGGCTCAAAAGCTATGAAGACATGGCCAGTGTACTAACAGCAGAGCATTAGCAATCAGTATTAGCAATTAATCTGTGTTCCCATCCAACACATCATCATGTTGAAACAGACTATATATAATTAAGCCCTCAAGACATGCCTTCTAATTAAAAATGAAATGCTCTGTTATCTTCTTTCTCTTTGACCAGACTTTGTCAAACTCTTTAAACTGTCCCCCTGATCTCCCCGTGGAGTGAAATTATTTTTTCAAAGAAAAAGGACTGAGAGTTTGAAGTAGAAGAGGAACCAAATCTCTCCACTCGCAGGATTTTAACTCAGCCTCTATTAGTATGTATGTGAGAGTGAGGTAGTGGATGATGATTACTGTGATAATGCAGAATGTACACAGTCGTTTTTAAATCGTCTAGATGAATATGTAAAGGTGCAGCTCTAAAATTCTTTAACCAAGGGCATGGACACATCATGTGAATGCAATGACCCTAATCATTTCTATGTAAAACCTGATGAAATGATAATGAGACACAGTATTTATACCGAATAGCTTGTGTTTTAAAACATCAACCCTGAAGTTTTGGACAATCCCAGAGGAATGGGTTATTATAGAAATCTCTACTTCTTTGAGATGACAGTATTCTCCTGGTTCCAGTCCAATACTATACAGATGAACAATTCACCTGTATCATATCAAATTCTAGGCCAAGTTCTGCTGGTTAATAACCGTAACCATCTTTGCATATTTATTGCAGTCTGGCTTTCCACCACCTCCTCCCCTTTCCAAGGACATCCGCCAGTGCATTGTCCAGTCTGCTGAGCAGGTGATTGGCTGTCAACTATCCCTTCGAAAAATAGCTGCACACCGAAGTGCAGGTAGACCTGTGACCAACTCCCGCTCCATACTAAAGCTTTTCCTGCACATACTGGAAAATAAAGTCTCTAAGAAATCTATGCGATGTGCCACCCACGGAAACCCATTTTTCACCTACCTTACCTACACTACATCCTATAAATCATCATGACAAAGATAGCCAGATAGCCTTTCATCATTTAAAAACCTTGCTTGTTGTAAACCTGTGTTTTAAATATCCACAATTATTAAATTTGAATTGAAAAATAAAAAATAAAAACCTTGTAAGAATCAGACTGGAAGATGCTAAGAAACTGACCCACACCTTTGATTTTACACTCTCAGACAAATGCAACTTGTCCTGCTTTACCAAATAAAACATTAGATCAACAAGTTGCATGTGTTATACCAGTACGAGCATCTTTGCATTGGCTACCTTACATTAAGGATAGATTTTAAAATTATTTTACTTGATTGCTTGGCGGAGTGTGCGCCAAACACCCCACGAAGGTCACTTAATGCTCACTTTTTAGATGTTCCACAAATTAACTGCAAAAAGTCTGGTGAGGCAGCTTTTTATAATTATGAACCAAAGAGCTGGAACGCACTCCCAGTACAGATTAGACGAGCAACCTCTGTCGATAATTTGAAGAAGCAGCTTGAAACCTGTTTTTATGATCTTATTATAAATTGATATAACCTTCATTGACTATTTATTTAGTAGTTTGTTCTGTTGCAATCAGTACCTGTTTTTTACATACCTTTTCCTTCCGTGTTTTAGCGCTAGTAATGGCAATTACTCATAGCACGAGTAATTGCTATTTTCATTGTTATATTTATCATAATTATCATTTCCTTTCATGCGCAGGACTCAGAGCTGCATTGAAAGTTTAAAAAAAATCCTTATAATAACAAATAATGAGGCATGTTTTTTGGTGTTTTCTTAGTCTGGGAGAAAACTGGAGCTTTATTATCACAGCGATGCCTCCACCGTCTCCCTTCACCTCGCCTGCCTCTCTGTTCTCATCTCCGCTGAGTGTTGGGTGTTTATTCAACAGGCTCACTGGTTCCAGAAAACTTCTCACCTCTGCTCATTAACTGATTGACTGTGTCACCTGCCACCTGCCAACACAGCTGCTCCGCGTGTGTTTATTAATGTTCTCGGTGCATGGAGAGGATTTGGTGACACTTGGACTGTTGTCTGCGTCGTTAAGTCTGCTGTTCCCTGCCCTGTTGGTTTTTGCTCATGTGCTGGTTGTCTTGACTACACGGGCTCATTTTCCCTCCCTGGAATCAAGCTGAAAACTTGAGTCGGACTGACAATGAGAGTTATGATGAAGCCTCCAGCAGGCACAAAGAGGCAGCATGCCTTTGTCTGATGGGTAAAAATAACATTAGCAGCATGTCAGGCAATACTTATTACTAGTTGTAAACAAAGTAATGCAATTGCATCATGACAATTTGATATAAAGTTTGAAATTGTTGCAGTTTTTAAGTTCATATTTTAGGAAATGGGTTGACACTGAGATTGAAAAGAAGCAAACTCCCCTCTACAGAGTCTCTGTATTCAGATGGAGACAGAGAGAGGGTTGGAGCTTTCCAGAAGGACCAAAACGACAAGCTTAAGCTGCCTGGAAGGAGGTTAACGAAAGAATCAGAGCTGCCTTCCTGCCAGATGAGAACAGCTGGAGGGAAATCAAGGCAGACTGGGACAGCTGATGGAGCTTTAGAGAGGAGAGAATAACTCCTGAGCTGAAGGAAATGCAAGAAATGGGTCAGGAGCAGGTGAGGAGGCTGAAAATGGCAATCAGGACAAAGGACAAGCTGATCACCAGTTTTGGGAACAAAGTAATGGCCCTATACGGGAACATTTGCAGACTTTGGTCCAGGGGCATGATGACCAAGGGTAAAAAAGGGCGAAAAGGAAATGTAAAGACTATAAAATAGCACAAATCTTAAAGATGAGACAGACTTTTGTGCTAAAAAGGAGATAGTAGAGAATCCTTGGATTTACATGCAAACAAAGGCAGATGTAAGACTATAAGACTCCTAATGGTGTAAAATGTCCAGCTTTGGCTCACTGCTTTGGCAGGAACGCAGGTTTCTACAGTCAAAACATCTTTGTGATCCTACTTCACTTGTTCCCCCACCCTATATTCAATTCATCCATTGTTATTGCACCAGACCGACAAAACCTATCTTCAGGAGCCAACACCCATTTTGCATATCCACAGATATTTGTGCAAAAAAGGAAGAATTGTTTGTTATCCATCACATCTCTCCTCCTCCTTGTCTCCCTGACACCCTATCATTTTACCACTGCTGCCAGTAAAATGATAAGGTGACAAAGGGAGGAGAAAGGGGAGACAAAGAGACAGAAAAAAAGAGAGAAAAGAATAGACTGAGAATGGACACAGAGGGGGGTGGGAGCTGAACAGTCCTTGCCAGCAGCTAGGAAGCTGATTATGTGACAGGTGGCAAGGCCTTGACACAAGGTTTGAATTTTATTCCATCACGCCAATGCAATATCCTCCCTTCCCAGCATTGCAATCATACTTTTCTCTTTCTTGTGGGTGTAACTGAAGGGTCTTTGCAGGGAGGTAACATGCAGCGAGAGAGACGACTCAGGCTCAATCACTTCAAACACTTAAAAATAAAGGGGCCAGGATGGAGTCAGTAATGATCCCCCCACTTCACTCCAGTTGTCTCCACAAATTCTGACACTGATCTGAGAGAGGATTTTCCATCCCTCACTGCATAGAGATGTAAACGATGTTTTACAGGAGAAACTATCGCCCTAAAAACTTTGCCTTTTTTTGACCTCTGTAGATGCCAGGCCAAATACTGGTACCAGCAGCTCATAGTGAGATATTCTCTACTCTAGTATTAATAAATATTATCTATTCAGTCTCAAGGTTATAGCTCAAGAGCCTGTGTTGGAAGTAAAAAACCCAACACACCTTAAATGCTACTGAACTCACTGGATTGCAACATGGCATGAACAAGTGTTGATGATAAAAAGGTCAAAGCTGAAGCACAAAGTCACGCTGCAAGAATGTGAAAACTTGGCTCATTATTCACCCTGTATCTCATCTTATTGGCTCCAAAAACAGCAAAGTCACTGTGAACTGCAGAGGGAAATGACTTGGCACAGCAATATGGGTAAATTAAATAGGGTAACAAAGTCTATATAGTGAGATCTAATAATACCACATTTCAGTTCCGGTGGTAGAATGATTTTCTTTAAAGCATCACACCATTTCATGTCTGTCTCATTTTATCTAATCTCTATGAACTCCTCATGAACCTTTTTTTTTTTTTTTCTCAACAGATTCATGAAGAGTTCATTTTCCAAACTGGGAGTTCTATCTGTTCTCCATCTCAACATTTGCAAAATTACACAGATACAAAACTCTGTAAATACCAAGCCCCCTCTTGAGTGCTGGTATTTTGAGCCTCTGGTTTTCACTTCCCTAATCCTAACAATGCTGTGTGGGATCTCTTTCTTTCTCTCTCTTACACACACACATACATCCTTGTCTTACTGTATTCATGGGGACCTGTCACAGATATGTTTTCCCTTGCCACTCACTGCAGCCTTAACCATCACAAATCAATGCCCAACCACAACACACCAGTCCTCCAGACGTCCTCCATTGGGTCCCTGCTATACAATGGTTCCAATTCAGAGTCTGTCTGTCCATAACCAGCCCCTATACCTCCTACCTCACTTAACTACTCAGCCAACAGACTCTTTCCTGCAGCCTCGGCTCATTTAATGCCCACCTCATGTCTCCACCACTCAGGACCAAGCAGCAGAACCTGAGAGAGAGAGAGTGCCTGTGGCCGAATCACAAATCAACACCCACCTCTTTAGAGTTCCTTCAAAGTAACAATGTGGTATGTTGCACACTTTGATAGCTTTCAACATGTTTTAGTGTGTCTCGGTGCCAATTTTAATCCATGTAAACATCTTTCCCTATAGAAAGGTGCTATTTAAATAAATAAATAATCATCATTATTATTAGTATTATCTGTAAAACCATGTGTTATCCCTCAAGCCATTAAACCTACATATTCCAAATGCTTTTTGCCCACCATGAAGCTGTCTGATCTACATAACTGCAGATGCTTTCCAGGTTTTGGACCCCAGAAATACAGTAAAACACAACACACACAGCCATAGTCTTTACTTATTTTGAATTTTTGATAAGGTGCCTTCAGATAAAATATGTACAAGCAAAGTGTAGAACATTTTTAGGAATTAGAGTGTGTGAGAGAGATGCATGTATGTCTATTTTGTGTCACATCCTACGCAACATGTGCTCCCGTTACCCCACAGGCGTAGCAGTATGGTGTTCCTGTCTCTATGCTATGCATGATATGTCACACACGACATGTTATTTCCCCCAAAGGAAAAAGTAGAAAATGTTGCACAAGACCAAAAGACTATTTAAGAAGCTCATATTTTACTGACGAGTTGGCTGATACACTGTTTATGTATGATACCGTGCAATACTGTGGAATAAAAAAGTAAATATAGTGCAGATGCTAAAACACAAACATCTAAGTAGAGATTCGTCACCTCAACATTTAAAGCAGCCTTTATGCCGGGCCTCTGTTCTTGTCCTCTCTATTAGATGCTCTTGAGAAGCCAACCCAAAGTAACTCCAGCAGAGAATTGAATGTCAGAGCTGATAAATTTAATCCCTTAAAGTCTTTCCTATCCTGTTACTGCTGCTTTTGGGCTCTTTCCTCAGCCTGCAGAACAATACACAGCACATTTTATTATCATTCACCATGTATCTACCATTGGGTTTATCTTAACTGGAGAAAAAGCAAAGTCCCTTTTTCTTAATTTTGAAAAATGGCTTTTTGTTTTTGAAACTTCTTCTTCCTGCAAAATTAACGTCACCAACTTTATCTTCAGAGTTTAAATTGTTTTTTGTTTTTTTTTCTGTGGTGTTCTCTTTCTCTAAACTCAACTTGTGCCGAGTCTGTTTTCGTCACCCAATTCCCTCTATCCCTTCTTTCTGTTACCCCCATTGTCCTGTGATTTTCTCCCTGATGGACTTCTCTGACCCCTGACTGAGTGGGTTAACAACATCTATAGAATTTCTGCAACTCAATCAGACCGTAGAACAACATCACCATCAAACAGCTGGTTCTTCTTCCCCTCTCTGTTGTCGTCTGTAGCATTATATGGCCCCCAATCCTTCCCTCCTGAATCTTGCATTTAGAAGAGATCTCTGGGAAATCATTTAGATTAATTGCAAAAGAGTGCAGAAGTTTAATATCTATTAAAATTTGTAGTTTAACTCATAAATATTTAACAATCGCTGGCCCGTGGGTGGTGTTGCTTCTACAGTAATGCATGCTGGGCCCGGCTGGGCGGTTTTAGGGGGTTAACAGAAATAATACTAATTTTCACAGTAACAGCCTATTCCATTTTTCCCCCTTTCTCATTTCAATGCAGTTTTATTGGGTTTGTTTTGCAATGCATTAAAATCTCAGACAAGTGAGACTGACTGATGGACATGACGTCACCCATAGGTTTCTGAAGAGTGGTTTTGAAGCTCCGTGCAGGCTGCAATTCAACTGAACCCCAGGTTAATCCCCTCCAAGTCACTCAAAGCAGCAGACCCTCAATTATGCAGAACTTTAAGCCTCAATGAAATTCAAACAGGAAAGTTAAATAAAGACTCACACTCTGCATGGTTGAAATTAGCAATAGAGACCAACATTACTTTTTGCACTAGGCTGCAAACATGTTTATTTCTTCTTAAAATTGGGCATTTTCCAACACATTTTCACATGAGAGTCTATGGGGACTGACTTGCTTTTGGAGAAAACCTCAAGTAGCCAATCCAAAATGTGCAATTTGTGGTACTTCCTTATTGGCTTCATGTTCCAGCCTTGCATGTTTCTGTTTGGTGAATTCACGGTGGTGAGATCTAAAAGTATGAGCATGTCACTTTGGTACATTTAAGAACCGTGCAAATATTTTTAAAATTTCGTCCCTCACATTTTACCATCAGGAAAATATGGAAGAGCATTATGGTCAACAACGGAGAGTCCTTTTTTTCTTCTTTTTTTTTAAGATTCTAAGATAAAAACTCTGAATTTCTGAGAAAAAAACTTTGAATTTCTGTGAAAAAAGTCAGAATTTCTGGAATAAAAGCCAGAATTTCTTAGGTAAAAAGGGCAGATTTTCTGACTTAAAAGATAAAAAAAGAGATAAATTCTGAGATAAAATGTCTGAATTTCTGAGATAAAAAAAATCAGATTTTTTATCTCAGAATCTCAAAAAAATCTCAGATGTTGGCCCTAATGCTCTTCCGTAGGAAAGCGTCAGGCTAATACCAAATTCATTCTGCTGCATGTAGACACAGAGCCAAGAACCATCCTCAGAGACAAGAGGAACAAGGAGTCCAGCAACAGATGGTCTGGCTCCCACAGAGGCCTGATCACAACATCATGGAGTCAGTCTGGGATTACATGAAGAGACAGAAGACTTTGAGGCTGCCTAAATCCACAGAAGAGCTGTGGCAAGTCCTCAAAGATGCTTGAAAAATCTACCTGCCAAGTATCTGAGAAACTGTGAGCGTACAAGAAGGACAAGGATGGCCACAGAGCAATAGTGGTTTGTTTAGGTCCTTTCTGTTCTCTATGAAGTCATTGGATCAAAAACATAGAAATAAAAATACTCTTGGCACTACTTTTTCACTAACTATTTGATTTGTTAATCACTACCTTGAAACACCTGAACGATAACTGAGGTAGCACCTACAGATGTGGGATCAGCACCTTGGAGAGAGCTCTGTCTTGTTTCTTAATGATAAGTATAGCAAATGTCTGCAAGGGAGTTTCGGGGGCATAAACAAATGAGAATGAACATTGCCTGTGGCCAAACAGTGGTCAAATGGGGTTACTCACCAACTCTCTTACTCACTCAATAACACTGCAACTGTATATACTGAGGTTAAATATGCTGATCTGACTCTCCTTTGATTGATTGCGGTCCTTTCCAACAAATGTTCGATATTACTTTGCTCAGCTTACCACACATTTGGGCATCATTATTTTCCCTAGGGATCTCAATGTGGAGATAAGGAGAGTAAGGCAATGAATAAAAACAAGGCCCGACAGACAATGAAAGAAAAGAGATAAAAGGCAGCCAGCCAATTCTATAGATCGGAGCTATTATGGGATGGCTCCTCTATAGCCAACACCAGAAAGGAGAGGACATTTTGGACAGGGCAGGGTAATGGATGTCTAAAGCGATTTCTCACAAACAGGACCATGCATTCTTGGAAACCCCAGGGGTCCGATTCAGCTCTATAGCGATGGCCACCTGTCTGGCCCACGTTTCCCCTTTCTTGTTCATTTGTTCCCCATCACATTGGTCTGTATATTAACTCCAGCTTCAGATCAATGAACAAATGAACTGTCACAAAAATAACTATGCGCTTGCACATGCAGGTTTTACTTTTTCTATTATCTTGTTTCAACCTCAAATGCACATTGGACAGTCATAAATTGCTGCTTTCTTAGGCTGAAGCTATAACACTTTATTCTATACAACAGCGTACAGTGGCTCTCCATTCAGCACACAACATAGTGTTTAACAGAATAAAGCGCAGCAGATGAGTTTGCTTTTCTCTCTTCTCCAGTGCTGTAGAGTAGTATTAGTGATGTTATTTGATTGTCTATTTGAAGTCTGCAAGTCCTGCACATGTCTGTTTGCAGACTCCATAGCTCCATAACTTTCAAATGTGAGCTTAGTCTCTGCCAACAATCTTCTTTGCATTTGATCATCATTGATCTGTCCTGTAACATCTGCGAAAGTCTATAATTACAGTCTTGGGGCTAGTTTCCTCAACTCAGCCACATACTCTGAAATTCTGTTGGTCGTCTGGTCCGTGAATCAAATTTAAATCTCTGTACGATTTTGCTCGGCTTGGGGTTAAAGTGGTTCTTTAACAAAGTAACCAACTGTGCAAAGGTTTTATCTCCAGGTTTTTCAGGACTGAGGAGGTTTCTCATCAAACTATAAGTTTGTGCTTCCACCACACTGAGCAACATGGCCTTCTTCTTATCTTCATCATCAATATCATTTGCAGTAAAGAAATGCTCCATTATTCCACAATATTCCTCCCAGGCTTGCACTTTCGCATCAAATTGTGGCAGGGATCCTATCGTTGCCATCTCACCTCCTCCCTCCACCAAGATCTTTGTTCCCTTGGATTCTTCACAAACATCCACTCTCTTGATCCATTCACAGCCGCTGGAGCGCAGGGCCTCTCCCGATTATCCTTGTCGCCAATATAACATTGTGTACCGAAAAATACAAAAAGAGCATGCAAGACAACCAAGGCTTTCTTGATTTCTTTAGGCTAAGCCCACCAGACACATACAGACAGAGATACCAGACAAAGGGTCTTCTTATAGACTTCCTGTAGACTGCAGGATTAACCACCCCTGGAGCCTAGAGCTCCCTCTAGGTAAAGACTATAGAACCTGTATGAGAAATATATATAATTATTATTATAAAAAACCTGAACATCCCCTGTAGCCTTAAGCGGTGTGGGAGAAGGCATCTTTATTCATCACACTCACAGTTATTTGGAGATGGTATGTCAGGTGACCTTAAAGTAAAAAATTCACTAAATGAATGAGCAACAGCCGGATAAAGGGATAAAAAAAAGAGTTGGACATACTGTAAAGAGAGCATAGTGCCTTCAGATTGAGGCTTTCAGCACTGTAATTGATATCTGAACCATGTTTTGTAGGCACCTTTACAAACCACAGTAACAGTTCAACGAGTCAAAAGCTTCCTCCTGCAGACAACCTTGGCAGGAGGGAAAATATTTTGCCTAATAATGTGAGACTGGTGACATTAGGTGGAAAGGCAGTTTTCATTATAAATCAGTCTGACTGCTGCCTGATTAGTTATTACTTAAACTATGGGTGGTGAAAAGCTCCTGGGAAAAAAATGAGTTATGCATGCTGTGCACTTCAGGCAGCAGAGAAAAAGGAACCATATGAAATCATACAGTTTCACCTGTGTTTGACGGATACTGACAGCAATGATAACTTACCACCACCAACACACTGACTCGCCTCCATGTCTGCCAATAAATGTGTCATTTTTACATGACATCTGGTTTCAAGAAGGAGAAAACATTATAGAAAAACCACTGGAATAAAACAAAGCAGTCCAATAAAGTGTGAAGGGAAAACAAGACAAAACAAACCAGGAAAAGCAAAAGGAAAAGGAAAGAGGTGAATCTATTTGGGGCAATCGTGGGAGGAAACACACAATGGTATAGGAAGTAAAATGGCTAACAGGCCAACAAGATAGCCAATTTCAAACAGGAAAACCAAACATCTCTGTTCATCTAGAATCATATAAAAATATTTAACCATTTGTGTGAAGTTTTGTCATCAGTTCTGTGTGAAGTCTTGGTTGTTTTCTGAGGTGTGGCCTCACCTTGACCTTTGACCACCGAGATCTAATCATTTTTTGATGCTTCTACCAAATTTAAAGAGATTATCTGAAAGCATTACGGAGAGATTGCATTCACCTGTGAAGCCACCACATCCGCAGCCTTTGACCTTTCACACCGAAAAAAATATAAGCATTTTGTCCCTGAGTCTTGTGCCAAATGTCTTCCATCAATGCATTACTGCAATAAGAACGATGAGAACAGATGAAAACAGACTGAAAACAGTAATGTAGAATGGAGATGTTGAGGATTGTAATTTATTTGATTTGTCTACTTGGGAGTATGAGCACGCCCACACAGTATCAGCACCTACATCACACTCCATGCTGGGGGTCTCAGTAATGAGCACCATCCTCAGGAGCTCTGGTCCACTGGCCTTTTCACTGCTTCCTGTCCAAAGGTCACTCATGTTGATTCTTAAAGCTGAAATGGGTTAGAGGGTAGAAATGGAGGCATAGGCCCCACTGATGGAAACTCATATTAGAAATGAAACCATGAGGATTAATGTAATTAATATGCATCAATTAAGATCACATTAAGACAAGTGTTCTGTGGGCAATCATTTCCTTTCTATTTAACCAACTTTAAATAAGCCCATTTGGCTTTAATAATGAACAGCCCAGAGTTTATTGTCTGGGACTCTACTGACGGGACGTGAGCCTGAACTGAAGAACATCTATCTGCAGTTTCAGGCCACATGGCTGTATAAACACTGCCCCCCAGTGATACATTTAATAAGTGCAGCTTCTGAGTATTCCTCATAAAACTTAACTTCTCTGCAGTACAGGAAATGCTGAGCTGGTTGAAATGATAATGACTATGTATAAATCAGCCAAATACACAATAGACTCACTAAGGGAGCAGTCACGCATACACACACTTGTAATTTTATGGACTTCATTATAGGCTAAACACACCCGAATAATTAGGAGCAGTTTCCAGTGGTGCCCCCGGTTGGTCCAAATTCATAAATTATATGTGTATCAGGTGAAGTGCACTTGGTCAATGGGCAGCAATGAGGTGATAAATTTCACATTTGCTTTGAACCTAATCAACCACACTGTGAAAGTCAAGAGCACCAGGCATACCAGGTGTTGAAAACACACATTTCAACTAAATTATATAACATGTTTGTGTAAAGACAAACATTGAACAGAAAAAAAAGGTAAAAGCATTTGTTCATGTATCACAGCCTGCATCTTCACTCAAGGGGCAAAATCTGTGTTAGGGATGGAAATGATAAGTTCATGAATGTAATAACACAGATACACATTATTATGGGCCCACTCCAGTGACTGAGAGCCTGAGGAATATTGGTTTCTTACATTAGTAGCCTACAGTATGCCACATTCTCAGGTATAAAATATTTCAGTAACACCTTGACTGAACTTCTTCAAATGAGGCACAAACATTCACTGGGACTCAAGGATGATTTGATTTTGGTGGCTAAAGGTCAAAGATCAATGTCATGGTGACCTCACAAAACATAATTTAGGCCTTGTGAATGTAATATCTCAAAAACTCCGTAAAGGGATAGTTCAACATTTTGGCAAATTGGCCCAATCCCTATAGTCTTAGGAGTAGGTTCGTACCTTTACAGTATTTATCGGTGCAAGCTATTTTTAGATCGGCAGAGCAGAGTCGTGAGTTGCTTGGAGTTACGGAGCTACGGAGGCTAATGGGATTTTTTTGGTTTCCCTCATCAAACTCATCAAATACACAATCCAACAACTCCAAAGGTCAAAGGTCAAGCTCAGTTCGGACTCACAAACCACTTTTTAGCCAAATAAGATGAAATTTCACACAATTGGTTCATATTTTATACCTCTGGATTGGCAGAGACAGAACTTGAAACTACCGGTAGTCTACTGTAGGTGTTGGGGGGATATAACCTCGGGGCAGAAATTCTAGTTCATGTTGTTATTCTGTGCAGCTTCTGTTCTTTATGGCTGTCTTAACAGCCCGCAGCAAAACCAACATCTCAATGAGTGAGCCTCATCGAAAGCTTTGCTGAGCGAAGCCTAAAATGTGTTATTCATATGACACAGTTTTTCAGCCACCGTGGGAGCCAGCAGCTCCGTGTGAACACAAATACTTACATGAAAAAGAGTCAGTGTCTTTTAAATATCTCACAATACGGATAACTGTTTCTAAATGATGATAATCTGCTAGAAGGATTATTCTCTGCTGCTGTTGTTTTTCTTATTTAAATGCAAACGATAGAGTCATCTTATATCAGGAAGCAGCGCAGCACACACACACACACCCACAAATAAATGAGCAGGATGCCGACTAGAACGTATTAACAATATTTATTCACTACAAGTTCCAGTGTTATTGTTCCTATTTCAACCCAACAGTAAGAACAAGATGTATTTTTATACATATTTACAGATAGTTTTTTATTATTGGCAATATACCACAGGTCATTATTTATTTATATATGTACAACCCATATACCACCTTGTGTACCATATGCCAACCTATGGCCAGGGTAGAAGATGAGATGTCTATTTAATCTGGGTTAAAACCTCAGTAGATTTTTTTTACTGATTGTGCTCTCCCTCCTCCACTGAAAATGAAGGGTAGAGTTAGTGTAAAATAATCTCAGTTTAGCTCTTCCAGTCTGGAAAATCTTAGAAGAAAAGCTGTTCATTAGTGTCTTCAGCCAGTGTTCAGAGCAGGGACACTGGGAGAAATGGTGAGAGGAATCCACACAGACAGATAGAGGACTTTATTCCGAAAAGCCTGTCAGCCAAAAAAAGACCAAGAAATAATGGTTGATGTTTGAACTTTCGACCTGTGTGTGTATAAGTGTGTCTTACAGGTTGTTAAAGCACTGTAGCTCTGCTCTGTCTGTAGCTGTGAGGGAAACAAAACAAAACAAAACAGAAGAACCAATGAATGTGTGCGTGAAAGCTGTGAGGAGGTGTGTGAAGCTGACCGGGGTCACATATAGACTGATGAGCGGTTTACTGCACACTGCAGTAACTAATCAATAACTGAATAAATACACATGGAGATGTAAAAACAAAATTCACTCTACTGTATTATGGCCTCCAGGGAAATATAAGGAAAGGTTCAGGGTTAATTTGAAATTCAGGTTTGTGTAAAGTGCTGGTCTAGACATCTGACAACAAACCAATGTTGACTCATTAGATCTGTATTCTGGACCCGATCCATCCATGTGTTGAGTAAACAATGACAACAATACAGCAAATACCTTGGCAGGTATTTATTCTTCCTAAGATCTAAATACGTGTTGGGTTTATTTCTGTTTCTTCCATCTAGATTAATAAGTTAATAAGACTCTAAACTCACTGGAAAATCTTACTTTTGTCAAATTAAATCAACTTCAACTGCACTTCGACTGTATTTGAGTGCATCTACTGTAACTTCCCCATATAAAATCAGTTAAATTATCTGGATTATATCAATTTCATTTGTTAAAATTGGAGACATTTTTTTGTAAAAATGTGTCCAAATTAGACTTTTAAAAAAAATTAAAAAACATAAATAAAAAATAGAGAGAAATGACTTTTAAGAAGGAAAAAGAAAATACTGTACTTTCCAATACTGCATGTAAAATACAAATAATACGATGGTTCAAACTGTTTCTCCACAGGTGAAATTTGGTAAAAAATATAAAAACAATAGGTTAAGAAACACAGTGATACTTTCTACCATGTACAGCTTAGGTGTCTGTTAATTAGAGTGAAACATATAGTCATCTTGAATTTACTTCAGACCTGGTTAATGAATGGCAATACTCATTAGAAAATGAAATTATTAAAAAAAAAAAATCATTTAATTTTAACCAATAACAGTGACTATCAAATCCAGCTTGTTGTCTAATGTAAGAAAAAGAACCGTTTTAAAATTAAGACACGTGAGTTGTAAAATATGTATCAGTCAGACATGTTATGTATTTTCTTTGATTCACAATCTAGCCTACTGTTGTAGTTACAGTATGTACAGTAGAAAACAGTAGGTGTTAGCCTTTGTCAAAGGAAAAAAAAAATCACCTTTAAATATATATTTGTCTCTTTATAAAGCATTTTATGAAATAAGACATCCTCTTTCCCACGTCCTCTCAAAGCAGCACTGATGTGACATGAACCAGATGTAGGACGACAGCAAAGGGAGGTGGGGTGACCACAGCAAAGACTACGACAACATCCATCTGCAGGTTCAAGTTCAAACAACGGGCCAACACGACTGTAGCTTTTATATTGTGAAAAGTGTTGTGCAGCTGAAAACCCAGCGCATGCACTATCTTCAAATATTACCGGTATTTTCCATGTGCAGAAAAGTTTCGACTTATGCTGCACGGGTAAGCATTTCCAGTGGTAAGACTGAGTTATTATTCGTAAGACAGCAGTTTTGATATATGCTCTGAAAAGTGCAAAAAAAATGAAAATATCTGCATTCAGTGAAATGGATAGTATGTGATGTATTGCACCCGATAAAACTTCCCTCTCTAAGCTTCTAAGGCCATTTAACCACTATTACTTCATTCTTATTCTTTCATCCTTAAAATCTCTCCCAACAGAACATTCACTTTTTCAATGCACGAGCCCCATCAGCACTATCATAACTTCCAATGACTGCCAGAAGAAATTATCTGAAATAATAATGGACTTAATTTGTCATCCTAAAACAAGGGACACATGCATTTATGTGGGAATCCAAAGCTCACTCCTCTCTGACCATGCAGTATGGACACACTGAGATGAAAATGCCTTGTGTTGCTTCGAGTCCAAATAAAAACACAATCATCACAACCATCCAGCCCTGAATAAGATCTGGGGGATTCGGCGCTGTGCTGGAAAATTCACTCCAGCTTTGTGAAATCATCCAAGTGATTGGAAAGTTAGTTCCCACCAGCACAATCCATCTAATAAGGGGGACGAAAAAGTTCCATGTACTGTAGCGTTCGTCTACAAAACGAAAGGGGTCTTGTCCATCAAGGAATTGGCATTAAATGAACTCTGCACTGTAAAATCCGAGTTTGTTTTAAGATAAAAAGGTTGAGACAAACAGAGAGAAAGACACAGTTGTAAAGGGCGGTGGGCTGCTTTAGCCCGTATCCTCTCTGTTTTCATCGGTGGATTTCAAACTTCACGACCCAAAACGCTCAGTTATAGTCTTGTCGTCGAACAGTTCAACCAAACCAGATCTCAGACCAGCGATCCCGCTCTGCTCTGGGCCGGCACCATGACGGGCACGGCCCCCATCCGCTCCAGCGTGGCCTGGCTCACGGCGTAGGAGTGCGTGTGTTGCCCGTGCGTGGACGTCACCACCGGTTTGAGGCTCACGGTGCCGTTGCTGCGCACGATGGCGGGAGGGGAGGGGGCAGAGTTCGTCGTGACGACCAGAGTCTTGGGCGGCGGGAGCGTGTGGCTGCCGTTGGCGAACGCAGTCGTCGCCGTCCCCGCCGTCGTGGGCGGCGCGTGGCGGGACAGCGGCGCCGAGCCGGGCGCCGTGACCACCGTGTTGTGGCTGTTGTGTCCCGCGTTCGGGGCCTGCGCGTGCGCGTGTCCGTGTCCGCCGTGGGCCGCCGTGGAGAAGGTCTGACGCGTGTCTCCGTTGTAGCGGGTGTAGGAGTTGGTGTCGTAGTTGGGTTTGGGGTTGTGCCAGTAGCGGCTGTTGTACGTGTTGGTGGACGTCAGCGTGTCGTTCTCTGAGGAGGAAGCGTCTGCGTGGAAAGCCTTGACTGACGATGACCTCTTAGGAGGAAGGTCATCTTCTCTGTTGAGGAGAGAGAGAGAAGAGCAGTCAGTCAGTCATTCATACCCACCGCAATACAGCTGTACAACTCCTCCGTCTGTCCGTCCACTATGAACTCAGCACTTTTGACCTTTTAAAGGGATAGTTCACTCGTAATTTAAATTTCACTCATTATCTACTCACCCTCATGTCGACTAAGGGCTGGGAGAAGTTTCAGAGTTATACGCTGGCGCAAATTGCGCGAGATTTGGACGGACCAGGAAGAGGAGCTTCCGCTACAAAACAAGCTTGAAATATAGACTTATTTAATTTTTTTCAGAACAATTTCGCATTTCGGGGCTTCAATACAAGACGGACATTACATACGAGCAGCATGGAGGTCAAGACAGTTGGTATCCATTTGCAACCGTTATATGGACATGCACTGCTACGCCGAGACCCCCTGTAACTCAGAGAAGCCACGGAGGACTCTGAAACTTCTCCCAGCCCTTAGTCCACATGAGGGGGAGTAGATAATGAGTGCAATTTGAATTTTGGGTGAACTATTCTTTTAACCTTTTATCCACATATGTATTATTGTCTTTTAATACACTATGTGTTTTTATGTATTTTTACTTCAGTGTTTCGTGATCTGTGTTGTTCTCTCTCCATTGTCATGTATTTTCTCTTGCTGCTGCTTGTGACAGTTTAAATTTCCCCTTGGGGATTAATAAAGTATTCTATCATCTATCATTCTATCATTTAATTGAATAAGATTAATGCTGTGTTTACTGGTTGTTCTTATCAATACAGTACTAGTGTATTAAGTGTGACTCATATTGATGAACCCACAGAGAACTATAACCTCCCATCAGCTTTATTGAACATTTTAGCAGCTTTCAGCTTATTGTTTTGGTTTTACATTGACGTTTGACACAATAACAAGAGTTAAGTCATACATTATAATGTCAGCTGTGTTTATAAGTGACCAAATATGAACTATTCTTGCTTTAAAACTGTACTACTCATGGTCATGTGCTCAATAAAGGCACTAAGTACAACCAGCATGTGTAAAAAAAAAAGTGATACTAATAAATAACCAACTGGTATAACAAAGTTAAATCTCAGGGTTTTATTTAATTCACAGATTAGTTGATAGTTAGAAACACATTCCTGAACCCTTGATGCTTCTTCTTTCATATCACTAATATAAGAAGTGATAGTAGTAAGATTGGCAATTAGTTTATCTTCAAATATTCAGCACCAATGCTCTATGAGTCATTAAACATTTAAAAGAGGCTTCTCTGTGTAGTCAAGTTGCAACACACACAGAGTGAGATTGAAGGAAAGTGAGAAAGAACATCAAAAACAGCTTATTTTTCCTTTTTTGTTCTTTGTTCCCTCTGTTCTCTTAAAAAAAGATATCAATACCAATGTGTTCATCTGTGTTTTTTCAGTTTATCAGTTTTGTTCCTGATATATTTGGCTGCAATAAGATAGAGACCATTCATTGTGATTTTCTGAGCTAGAAGAGTGAAGGCATGATTGAAGTTGTGAAAAAAAAAAGAAAATGTCACAGCTGTGATCCCATCAACCAAAGCCTCAGATATCTGAACAATGATCCTCCAAACAATCCATGGAATGACTTAGGGGAGAAATTGCAGCCCATGTAAACAAGTGAAAAAGCTTCACAGACCGTTTGAAGAGACAAATTATTGATAATGGAAAAATAATTGCTGCCAGGAGGTAAAATGAAGCTGACAGATTAATTATTCTACAAGGAAAACACAAAACTGCTGCTGCATCTTAACACCTTGTAAAATTGAGTAGATCGCTACTCTGACACAGTACAAAATACATAGGCTGATAACAATCCCTGTTTGAGGCTTTAAAGGTACATTGTGTAGGAATTACTCCCATCCAGCGTTGCAGTTGTCTATCGCAAGCAACTCAATTGTATTTTTCATGCTGCATTCACGCGAAATTGGGCAGACGGCAGACGGACGACAGCCTCTATGTAGACAAGTGGTCCGTCAGCACGAGGCAAAACAATACACGTGACAATATGTTGTCATGGCGATGTCGTATTGTTTACCTGACCCACGGTTTACCGGCTTTCTCTCCACTTCTGTGACTAAAACGACATCTGGTTTGTTAGCGACGGCCGTCTGCCCGACTGCAGGTGAATG
This sequence comes from Trachurus japonicus, assembly GCF_045865225.1. Taxonomy (NCBI): domain Eukaryota; kingdom Metazoa; phylum Chordata; class Actinopteri; order Carangiformes; family Carangidae; genus Trachurus; species Trachurus japonicus. The sequence goes on along the minus strand of NC_140919.1, from coordinate 13,263,356 downwards.
CAGCATCAGTGTAACGCTCCATTCCTCCTCACTGCCGTGGTTTCCTACCGTCACGCTGCCACTGAACGTAAAAACATGGCGACACCACATGGCAGCCAGCACCGAGCTTACCCGCTCCATGGAGATATGAATGATATGAACGGCTCATTCAGAGCTGAAAGGAACACTTCAGTTTGTTGATGGGGGGGGTTACTGGTTAATGAAAAACAGACTTTTGAACCAAATAATCGATTTTCGTGAATAGATAACAGGAGAAGTTACACAATGTCCCTTTAAGCAAATACATCTAGTATAGTAGCCTATTATCTTGCCTTTCTCTTCTCACACTGGAACCTAGAGCAGCTAAATGACACGTGACCAACCTGATCTCGTTGGGTATCTCCTCCTCATCGTATTTGTTCTTGTTCTTCCAGTAGAAGAGAGTGACCACCACTAGAAGGGAACAGATGACGACAGCCAGGACTCCTGTCGCAATGGTCCCTGCTATCAGTCCTACACTCTGAGGCTGGGCTGCAAGACACAGAGACAGGAGGAGATGGTTTCACAAGCCAGGCCACATAATGGACAGCAAGTTCAGTGTTACTTCAGTTCAGTTCAGTTCAGACAACTTTATTAGTCCCCTGGGGGGCAATTCAGTTGAAGCAGTTCTGGCGTAAAAAAAACCCCCACAAACAACAACCATGGCATAACAACAAGCAGCAGATGATAAACAGGAGTACAATATGCAGATTAGTACATATCCCCAGGGGGCTGAGGCACTTAAGCCACTGTCACACAATTGTGTGGAGTGGCACAATTTAATAACAGAGACCAAGAATAAGAATAAATAGTAATAAATAAATAAGTGGCACATTAAGTTATGAAGACACAAAGTTAGTTATCAAGGATGGGCTGGAGACCATTTGGGTAACATGTTGAAAAAATGCACTTCTAGAGCTTCATGGCAGTTTTTACCTGAATAACAGCAGCTACTTAATAAGTGTCACTGTTTATAGTTTCTTTGATGGACAAGAGCAGTGTGTGCTGTCCAAAAATAAGTATGTACAGTAGCAAGGAAAGAATGGAAACAGAGAAATCCAGGACAGCTTGGAATATGTGTTGGATTTCATACTACATGTACCTTAAAATAATGAAGCCCTGATGCACCAAACTGTTCACTACTGCCAAGCCATGCTTGACGTAAGACAGCATCATGCTGGTATTGACTGACTAAGGACAGTTGTATTGTAATTTTGTACAGATTGTCAAAGCCTTTGAGGTAAATTTGTGATACGTTGTTATATAAATAAGACTTGACTTGACTCAGCACACGGCCTGTACCCTTCTGACAGTGAGCGTCAGCTTGTCACATATTGTCAGATGAAAAAAAAGAAGAAGACTGAAAATCATGTTACAGTCCCTCCTGTCAAGCTATCCAAACTGTCTGACCTTGTTTGACCTAAACCGTCACTCTGTCTCTCTCTCTGACTGGTGGCAGATGTGGCGACTGCTACTATCTGCAAGATTCTCCGGTCGTGTCCTTTGTTTATTTGCTTGTTATTCTGCGTATCTGTCTGTTTGACAGTGTTTGTGTAAAGGCGAGAAGGCAGCTTTTCCATTTATAAATGCGCACAGACTCATCCATATGTCAGCCATGTGTCAGGCTGCCGGTAGATGACAATAAGAGTGTGACACGAGCGTACTTACGTGCTACAACCTGCAGGTTGAGCAGACAGGTGCTCTTGCCAATAGCGTTGCTGGAGGTACATTGGTAGAGTCCTGAAGTGCTGGTGCTGATGTTTCTCAGAGTGACGGTGCCCTGCATCTGGTCTGAAACAATCACACACACAGCCACATGTAAAGTGACACACAGTATCATCGAACCACACAGACACACTGCAAAAACTCAAACTCTTACCAAGAATATTATTTATAGTCAAAATGTCATTTGTCGTCAAAACAAATCTCATTCTACTTAAAATAAGACTCATCACATTAAAAATTTGCTTATTTTTAGACATTTTTTACTTATTTCAAACATATTTTCACTTGAAATCATCTGATAGTGGAGCAAGTTTTTCTTTCTTATTACAAGCACAAAACATTTGCTTTCACTGGCAGATTTTTCTACTTATTTCAAGTGAAAATTTGTTTGAAACAAGTGAAAATGGTCTAAAAACAAGTTCATTTTTAGGTGATGAGTCTAATTTTAAGTGGAAAGAGATTAGTTTTGACCAGAAATGAAACGTTGTGACAAGAATTAAGACAAATATTCTTGGAAAGATATTGAGTTTTTGCAGTGCACACCCAAATCAAAACAGAAACCACAGCAAAAATAGTACAAAGTATAAGTCATAACATAATCTGAAACATGTTCAACTGGAAAAGTTATTCAAATGTATAAACATTATTCATACTAATGTTTTAAATATTGCAATACATCCAACTGAACAACTATCTACCAATAGAGGGTGCTATGTACCCTTAACACAAAGTGTAAAATTGTCTAAGTTACTGTGCGGTTTTAAAAAAACGTGCTGCAGTTTCCTTCTTTTATAAATGATGAAGGGGGTTGAGTGAAGGGGGGGCTCAACCCCCTTCATCATTTATAAAAGAAGGAAACTGCAGCACGTTTTTTTAAAACCGCACAGTAACTTAGACAATTTTACACATTTGCTTTCACTGGCAGATTTTTCTACTTATTTCAAGTGAAAATTTGTTTGAAACAAGTGAAAATGGTCTAAAAACAAGTTCATTTTTAGGTGATGAGTCTAATTTTAAGTGGAAAGAGATTAGTTTTGACCAGAAATGAAACGTTGTGACAAGAATTAAGACAAATATTCTTGGAAAGATATTGAGTTTTTGCAGTGCACACCCAAATCAAAACAGAAACCACAGCAAAAATAGTACAAAGTATAAGTCATAACATAATCTGAAACATGTTCAACTGGAAAAGTTATTCAAATGTATAAACATTATTCATACTAATGTTTTAAATATTGCAATACATCCAACTGAACAACTATCTACCAATAGAGGGTGCTATGTACCCTTAACACAAAGTGTAAAATTGTCTAAGTTACTGTGCGGTTTTAAAAAAACGTGCTGCAGTTTCCTTCTTTTATAAATGATGAAGGGGGTTGAGTTGTGAGCTCAAAGTCACTGGGATGTACACTACTGGGCCTCGAAAGGCTTCAGCATTTCCTGAATATTTGAGTGATGAGAGGTGAGCCAGAAAGCCAGGAAGTGGTTTCAAATTTGACACAAGTGCAAACAGCAGAAAACACTCACAAATGAATATCACTTGTTCCTTAGTGGGAGAAAATGTGGAATAATCTTATACAAGTTAAGTTAAAATATAATATTGCATGCATGACCATATATTTAATAACAGGATGTCCAACTGATGGAAACAAAATGACTAACATTTTGTTTTACCAACTCAACTATAATTGTGCTGAGCTGAATTTGGCGTCTTTGAAGCTCTATTAGATGTTGGCATGTTGTCAGCTGACATGCTAGCATTTCACAAATAAAGACATGCATGCATACTTGCAATTATGATTCACTTCCTTTAAATATAGCATCCTCCCCCACTGTCTGCAATCCATAGATGTTAAAACATGGACTTAATTGTGGTGGGATTCTGCCGTCTGCACTTGATGTGCTCTGTTTATACCAGCCTGATACGACCTCTTTGTTTAATAGCCGGTTGTTGACCAATAGTGTACAAACAGAGAAAAGTGAAAGTGATGACGATAATTTCAATGAACGACAGCTGGAAAATAAAAAAGGAGAGTTCACTACACTCGATCTCTGTTGCTGAAAACCAACTGCAGCTCTACAGTAACACAGGTGAATGAATGCTGGGTTGCTTTAGTAAAAAACAGAGTGGATGGAGCGATTGTACCAGTCCACTGTGACAGAGTTGGGATTCAGCATGAGAGACCGCACAAAACCATCACTTTGTCCATACACAAATACACTCATTGACAAATCACATGATCTCAATCACTGCATCCATCCATCCATCCATCCATCATCACCCCGGAGGGAAACCTTCAGGTGGGCAGTTGATGGTGGGGTTTGTTGCTGAGTCTCAGCTGCGCTATGTATTTGTGTGAGATTTACCAGCGAAGGTGGGGCAAAAGGGAACTCCGATGGCCAGCTTGTTTGTAATACCTTGCATGGCGTTGTGCGGCAGCTTGGGCAGCGCGTCCAGTTTCTCCCAGGAGTAGGACGGCGTAGGAATACCTTCCTCCGAGCTGCAGAACATCATGATGTCACTGCCGACATCCAGAGTGCCCTGGATTCGACAGGCTGGCACCGAGGGGGGCACTGGCAGATGGAAAGAGTGGGCGGTGTCATGTTAAACCACTTTATAAAGAAAATGTGATGTTTTCCTAATCGAGGAGGAAATGATGTATTAAAAAAAAAAAAAAAAAAAAAGCTGAAAGCTGAGAGCCTCATATTTCCAACAGCGCTGACAAGCTGCTTTAATTTCTATCTTTAAAGATTCCTCAAGCTGAAAAATAAACACTCAGCCTCCTATAATTTGCCACTGTGATGATAAAATCAATCATCTGTGGAGGTTAGGGATGTCACGATAATAGATTTTTTTGGTACGATTATTTTCAGAGAAATATATAGTTAAAATACACATTACTAATTATAAAATATTTTAAATATCTATTAAAATATGACCAATTATTGATCCGCCAGGGGAAGTGTTTGAAATATTCAAGTCATTAATTGTCATCGATACCAAATTTAAAAGTTAATTAATCTTAATCTTTTTTTTTTATTATTACAAATGACACTCTAGCATTTAAACTCCTACTAATTCAATGTTACGTTAAATGGACCAGTATCTGTGTATTTACCTTTACTTTGGCGCACATCTGCCGACACGATTCAGACATTATCTTTTTTTAGTATTTAGGAATCTTTGCGATCAATTAATTGTGGCATTTAATACCACGATTAACTGTGAAAACAAGTAATTGTGACATCCCTAGTGGAGGTGTGTGAGTAGTTACCCAACACTGTGAGCCCGATGACGCCGATGTTGCGCCCTCCTCTGTCTGGGAGGTTGTTGACCAGGCACTGGTAGGTCCCAGTGTCGGACAGCTGGGTGTTGTTGATGAAGATGGAGGCACTTGTGCTTGGCATGGTGGCCACGAAACCCACACGGCCATTGAGGTGGTTGGCGAGGCTGAACACCTGGCCGCCCTGGTAGATTATCACCTGGAAACGGGACGTCACAGGGACAGAAGGACGGAGGATGGAGAGAAGGATGGGAAGGAAAATATTGGTGTAATAGAAAAGTGAATGGGAAGGGGAGGATGGCAGAGAGGGGAATGGGTGACATCAGGGAGAAGAATATGGGGGGAAAGAAAAGAGAAATAAATTATTTTCTGATGAAAGACACTAAATCTACCCTACAAAGGCAAAGTGCAGTATCTGTAAAAATGCCAAACTGAGAAAAACAGCTTTTTGTGTTTTTCATTGTCAGGTTTAAACATCAAATTATGAATAACTACCAAGTCTATAATTGATTTGATAATGGTGGACTGAATGAAATGTATTTTGTAGTTTGTCTTTCTGACCAATTTTGACCGTTTTATGGCAGATACTGCACTTTTTGCCTTGGTTTTGGTGCAGATGCTGCACTTTGACTTGGTATTAGCTACAGATATGGCACTTTGCCTTGGTTTCACAGGTTTTTTTTGGATGGACAGCAAAATAAAAAGCCCAATAACTCTGGAAATTTTAGCAGTACCAATATCAAATTGTACCACATTGAAGATAATATGTCACACCTTTGATTGGTCAAAAGCCTTTGTAGGGCAGAAATATTATATCAATCTTATGACTTTTGTTGAAATCATATGAAATCAGTGCTTTGTGTTATTGGATCTGTGCACAAATATGTTTCCTTTAGTGACCTGTTACAAGTGTCTGTCACTAGAGGGAGACCTAGTTCTACTGAGAGGCTATTAAACATCTTGACAGGGGGCAGAGGAAGTAAAAGAAGTAAACTGACTTTTGTGTCCTGAGAGAGAAAAAAAAAACAGACAAACAAACAAACAGACAGACAAACTAAAAAAACCTTTTATTTGAAAGTAGTCCTTTCTAGCTCAGTGGGTAAATTCCAAGAAAAGGACGACTACATACTAAAAGTATGCTTTTATGGTACTATAAGGCTCTTCAGATAAAAGCCTCCACTAAATGGTATGCATAATTGAAAACATTTTATCTTGGAAATATATAAACTGCAATTTGAAGGGGAGGCATCGCAGGCACTGCTCTGCACATGGAATCTAATCCGGAGAGAAATTCAACCAGAACCTTTGTGAACGGTCACAGTGAGATGACACTTTGTGCCTCCAGGTCGAGGTGAGCTTGTCTCGGGTCCAAATTAAAGAGCAATGAAGGATCAGTTTGTTGAAAAGCTTCCCTCAGGCTTCAAACTCCGGCTGAACAGCTCGTTTGTGAAGCTGAGCCACATGCAAAACAGCTCTCACCCCTCAGCTGGGCCCACACAAAAGATGAAGAGGACACACACACACACACACAAGTGCATGGTATGCGCACACAAGCCTGGCTCTAACACACACACGCACGCACGTCAGCTCACACGCACGTACGAACACACGAAGCGTGGAGGCGAATCAGAGGGGCTATTCACTTTGGTGAAAAGAGCCCTCATTGAACTGTTCAAAGACCCAGGCAGGGAAACAACCAGCACCAGTGTGTGTGTGTGTGTGTGTCCGTTTATGTGTGTGTGAATGCGTGAGAGTGTGTATGTGACCGTGTCCTCCACCACTGCTTAACTGTTGTAAATTGCACGGCTGCAATTTCCTGAACGCGGTCCGCTCGCTTTGTCCTCTTATGTGCAGATGAATAGGCAGCTCCTCAGCTGTGATGAGAGTCTGCAACTGCATCTCCTATGTGTGTGTATGTGTGTACATGTATGTGTATATGTGTGTCTGTTGTGTGTATTCATTGACTCAAGAGGCGTGCATCAGTTTTGAATAGCGTGCATGTGATTGTCCTGGTAACTGTTTCTCAGTCTAATAAGTGTCAGCTCTCACTTACATTTTGTCAGTCCACTCTTCTGTCTGTCTGTCTGTCTGTCTGTCTGTCTGTGTGTCTGTGTGTCTGTGTGTCTGTCTGTCTGTCTGTCTGTGTGTCTGTGTGTGTCTGTGTGTCTGTCTGTAACGGACAGCACAGCTACGACCTGACTCTACACTCCTGATGACCTGACAGTATAATCTGCACGCTCTGTGAAAGTGATCCAATCAATCGGCCTCCACATTCAGTGGGTGTGTGTGTGTGGTTGTGTGTGCACATGAATGAACAGGGGATTAAAGGAGGCCCTAACCTGTGCAGTGTCTTACACCTGTCTCTACTTTTTGTTTGTTTTTTGTAAGTTCTTGTGGATTTTGAATTTCTGATAATTACAGTAAGGAGAGACACTACAGGTGAATAGGGTAAAAATTTTAACTAACAGATATCACCATGAAACTTACCAAGTGTATCACTTACATTAAGATAAATGTTTTTTGTATTACACGTTTTGTCAAATTTTATGTTTAAATATGTAAATGAGGCAATGTCTGATGAAATATGCACTAATTTGCATACATTTCCAGAACCGAAATCTGAAAAATTGATAAAGCTACTTTCAAAATTTGTCGTTTTATTTTGTTGACATATGAGAGTCAGAAGTTTTTACAGAGGAGGATTTTGGATATCTCTTTTTATCACTTTGTAAATGAGAAAATACTGTCATCAGCCCTAAAAAAAATCTAATTTTGCCATGTTTTTAGGGATAAATTGTTGTATAAATCAGGCTGTGAATGATATATCAACAATCCCCTCTGGAAGACCCTTCAGAATATAGACAGGAATAAAACTGGAAGGTTTGGTGTCTGTAAGTGCTGCTGAAGTGGAGATTTCGGGTTTAGAGTCTGAGGAAAAACTCATTTTGAGAAAACGGCCTTTAAAGACTTGTACTGTAAAATTCCATAGATTATTAATGTAAATCACACTTTTATGATTGGTTGCTGATACGGAGGAAATGACAATTATTGGAGCCTACATCATTGTCACAGTAGCATGTTAAGTTTTGGTAAATTTAGGAGAAATCTACTGACGAAAGAGACAAAATGAAGTAAAATAAAAACCTTAATGTGGATTTTATACCATTTCTTCTGACTTTTCTGAGAGAATACATGTTCAGGAAGAAAAATAGCCCAAAATCTCAAAATTGATCAGTGCATGAAAAAACAGTGTTTTTGCCTGTAGTGTCCCAAAAAAAGAGAAACAGAAAAACATGTGATATTTAATAAATACCTGACTGGACCGGACGTAACTGTGTAATTTTCTGCTTTATTTGTGCCACATTCCACCATTTCTCTCCAGTCTGTGTCTCTGTCCACCGCACTGAGCCACATCGATGTGTGTGCGTTAAATCACCTCATCCTCTCGCGTGACCTGGTTGGCTTTGTAGTTGTACGCAGGGGAGAAAAGAGGTCATGGCTGGCGCTCAGATGGCGGATGGCCTTAAGAACTCTAGCTGGACTAGCTGGATGCCCCAGTGTTCACCCGGCGGTAAAACTCTTCTGTATCCTCTCCCTCCTAAAATCCTACACACACTCCCACACATAGTTCAAACATCCTCCCTCATTGTACTGCACTGCAAAAACTCAAACATCTAACCAAGAATATTTGTCTTATTTCTAGTCAAAATGTCATTTCTAGTCAAAACAATCTCATTATACTTAAAATAAGACTCATCATATTAAAAGTAGTTTCTTTTCAGACACTTTTTACTTCTTTCAAGCATATTTTCACTTGAAAAAAGTTGAAAAATCTGATAGTGGAGCAAGTTCTTCTTCCTAATTACAAGCACAAAAAACTTGCTTTCACTGGCAGATTTTTCAACTTATTTCAAGTGAAAATTTGTTTGGAACAAGTGAAAACGATCTAAAAACAAGTTCATTTTTAGGTGATGAGTCTTATTTTAAGTGGATAGAGATTATTTTTGACTATATGAGACATTTTGACAAGAAATAAGACAAACATCCTTGGAAAGATTTTGAGTTTTTGCAGTGTGTATCCTGAGTCTTATCTTGTTCTGTGATGCACTCTGTACTGTAAGTGTGAGCCATGACAGGATGCACACAGTAAACCTTATGATATTTCCCATCACCGTACCACCAGTCCCATGACCGTAGCCTACTTCTGCCTGACCCAGGGGCCCCGTTGGCCCCAGACACGAGGGACACTGCCATCACCTCAATAAAGCCCGAATAAATCTCTAAACCCCTACAGCCTTCCAACAATTTACCCACTGTAAGCCGCCACTGTTATCTCCATCTATCCTCTGAGACATGTTCCAAACATAATGGACGTAACGTATACTGTATATTTTGATGACGTGGTTATTGAGCTACTTTCCAAAAGCATATGAAAACTATTTATTTAGACCAATCAGCTGCAGGTTCTAAGTTACTAAGTTTTCCTCGTGATGCATTTAATGTTACAACTGTATGGAAGCATTGATAGAGAAAGTCTGACTGTGGCTCAGGTCAATTCAGGTCAAGTCGATGCATGAACTCGAGCCACTCTGTGTCTCAATGGGCTTTTCAGACCGAGAAGAGAGGGAGGAGGGGGGAATAAAACAAAAATACGCTTTGTTTTAATATATAAGGAGGAAAAAAAAAGGAGAAGAACCCTCGGGAGATTAATTCAGAGAGAAATTCAGTTTCCTCAGGCAGCTGGAGGTGAAACAGGGGCCAGAGGTGGAAAGAAGTCGTTTTTCTGAGAAAGTTAGTGGAAATACATTATACACCAATAGCTATACACTCTTTGATATAGTATATAGTACTGAATCTATAACAATCAAACATATATATGAATAAGTCAGAGGTCATTATGTTATTCTAACTCCAGCGTAGCACACTGCAACCGTTACACATTAAGTTTCAGCTTCACCCTCCTGGACACAGGTTTTTTTCTTTTTTGTTTGTTTCAAGGTGTAAAATCTGGTGCTAAAAAAACAGCTTCATTCCAGCTGTCATCACACTGACAAAACAAGCTGTAGATTTGCACAAAATCTCATTGGAGCTTGTGTTAATTATTTATTATTCAGACTAGAGAGATTTATTTCAGGGTGTTCTTCTGACATTCAGCTGTTTTCAATTTGTATTTATGACATATATAACATTTTTGATTTGCCCTGGAGCACTTTTTTTATTATTATTGTTTTCATCTTTTATCTTATTATCATGAGTTATCCTGCATGGTGTGTCTGAGACTGTGTAACTTTGATGCCTTATACTGTCAAACTGCAAACCAAAATCTGTACAAATAAAGTAACCTGAACCTGAACCTGTGTTACGTGGGTGCAGAAGAAAATTCAGTTGCTGAAAAGTGCTACATCATTTTGTAATGCTGTCACATCCAATAGACTGTGGGCAAAAACAAAAAGTATGGCTTGTGAAGTTGGATGTCATTGTGCACACAAGCAATGAGTTTTATCACAGGACAGGCAGCACCTCCAGAGGAAAGACACTTGGACATCCCATTGGTGAAAATGACAGTGCACTTGTTCTTTCTTTGCTGATTAATACAAAAAGAACCACATTATTAAAGGGATAGTTCACCCAAAATTTAAATTTCACTCATTATCTACTCACCCTCATGTGGACTAAGGGCTTCTCTGAGGGGGTCTCTGCGTAGCAGTGCATGTCCATATAACAGTTGCAAATGGATACCAACTGTCTTCGTAACAAAAAGACACACCAAAAAACATCCAAATATCTCCATGCTGCTCGTCTGTAATGCCCGTCTTGTATTGAAGCCCCGAAATGCAAAATTGTCCCGAAAAAATTAAACAAGTCTATTTTTCAAGCTTGTTTGTAGCAGAAGCTCCTCTTCCTGGTTCGTCCAAATTTGACGAACCGTCGAGAAGCTTCCGCTACAAAACAAGCTTGAAATATAGACCTTTTTTTTTTTTCCGGACAATTTCACATTTCGGGGCTTCAATACAAGACGGACATTACATACGAGCAGCATGGGGGTATTTGAATGATTTTTGGTGTGTCTTTTTGTTACAAAGACAGTTGGTATCCATTTGCAACCATTATATGGACATGCACTGCTATGCCGAGACCCCCTGTAACTCAGAAAAGCCACGGATAACTCTGAAACTTCTCCCAGCCCTTAGTCGACATGAGGGTGAGTAGATAATGAGTGAAATTTCAATTTTGGGTGAACTATCCCTTTAAGGTATAATTGATTAATTAATGCCAGTCTAACCCCTCCCTCAGGCTTTCCACAGGGTGCATTCCCAGTCACAGACAAACATGCCATCTTTGAGTTTGTCTGAAATTGGTCCTTGTTCGTTTTCTTTGATGTGTCCAGGGGAAAATTTGCACAGAAAGTGTCAAACAGGAGAAAAAGAGGTCACATTCGGAGGGGTATGTCTATTTTATCCATCCCTCTGGCAGATTGTTTGGTTCAGATAAGGATCGGAATCTGATCATCTAAAATACGATGACAGATGTTCTCAATTACAGATTAACATCATTTCTGCACCACAGATTCTCTATGACCTCAATTTCACTACAGCCTCATTTCACTCTAACTGCGTAGTTTTTCACTATTTGAGGTTTTATATAAAAAAAAAAAATACAAATCAACACTTCCCTCTCCAGGAACTTATGAAAACATATTTAATTTATTTTTCACACTTGAAAATGATTTAGAAATGGCATTGGTAAAAGTTTTCATCACTCCTGAAGTGATAAAAGTTTTCTCTCATCAACTAGAGGAAGGGAGAATACGTGGCAAAATTGGATTGTAAAGGGTTTCAGGCACTGACAATATTAAACTAGCAGGCGTACGAGTGAGGGGAACTCTCTGTAGAGCTGCATATCATTTTGTGATATACGTACCAGCTCTTTAAACGATCGCAACTACAAAGTTTTCAGAATCAGATTTCAGTTTCACAGGTGATGTGAGAGAACCTGGAGCTTTTATTAGAGTATGAATAACAATATCCAGCAAAAACGTTTAAAGAGGATAAACAACAGCTCCGAAACATAAAACCATTGTCCAGTGTGTGTGTGTGTGTGTGTGTGTATGAGGATTATCTCACACCTCACAGCCCAGAGGAAAAAGGGTCAGGACATTTGATCACAGATTACATACACAGAAAACAGCACGTGAACCTGCACACAAACACACACACACACACACACACACTGAAACACACACATATGATACACACACTCCCCTTAGACACATGCTCGCATGTAGTAAACTGGAGCTCAATGCATCAGGTAATCAGAGTAAACAAACAGCAAGACTGACCTTTGAACAGTGACACTGTGGTTAAAGGTTGAGTGCTAACAATATATGGATTTGATCATAAATATCATATTTCAATTACAACAGTGGCGATTTAGTTTTAAAAAATCAATTCATAATATACGTAAAGCAATAATTATGAATTATAATAACAGGTTTTCGACTTCACGTCAACAATGAAGTCGTAATTTCATTGTAATTGTCCCCAGAAAGCTCATATACTGTATATTGAATCCTTCAATATACTAGAATTATGGTATAACATGTAGCTTTACAACAGAATAATTTACTTTCTTATTTTTTCTGAATCTATTTACATATTACTGCTGGTGTCTTAAGGAAAAGCAACTCATAAGGTCTTTTATTTTGGAGGACTTACAGTAGTTTAGTGGTAGCTGATCCATTGTTATAATGAATGAATACATTTTTTCTATTTTGGTGTCATGCCACTACTGTGGCCCATCCCATATGAGATTACAAGACACATTTAATGACAAATACAAGAAAAAAAAAAGACTAGACAGTCCTTCCTGTTGGTGTTACAACATATATATCTCGCTCTTCGTCTCATTGCCCAAGCCTTTTCAAGAAATAAAGAAAATGCAAATATATTCAACTGAAAGAGATGTTTTAGCTTCTCAGCATCGTCTAACCACACAAATGTGTTATTTAGATCTACCTTACTAAACAATTTTTGTCTTATAGAGTCATAAAAAGGACAGTAGAACACAAAATGAATTTCATTCTCCACCTCTTGGATGTCACATAAATTACAAATTCTATCGTCTTCTGCTGTGCCGACATATCTGCCTGTCTCGATATGAAGACCAAGAACACCAGCTTGAGAGATCTTTTCTTTTTAGACAATTTATACAAAACATAGTTTTCTGGGTCAAATACCCAGATAATAAAAATAACTTTATTTATTTATTTATTTATTTATTACACTGGTAGTGTTGTAGTTCACACCTTTTAACTGTAACTGCATCATCTGTCTTTCCTTGTATTAATTCCATAAGCAGAGTCCAGATGCAGCAGGGTGATGCACTTCCTGCACTCATAAACAAAAGATATGACTCATTAAGTTCTATGGTGTGTACTGTGTGGAGTCAGCCATGTCGGCTCCAGGCTGTAAAGCACAGGTTGAGATCTTAAACAACATGCCAAGTCAAGCATATATACCACATCATCTCCTCTTCTGACAAAGCTTAATCAGCTGCGCCTTTTATCGCAGTCTCATCTAAAACTGAGGGTTCAAAAACCGTGAGCGGAGACAGATCGGACCGGTCCGAGTGCTAGAACTAAAGTGCTAACACAGGTTGAGAGAGTGTGGAAGTGTACAGAGTAGACTAGAGCTCTGTTCAGTAATTCTTAATGGCTTTTAGCATCAGCTGTAATCATTCATGACGTTCTCTTCCTCTAAAATGACCTTGTGCTTGTTCTGTCGCCCCCCACGCAGCACTTTATTTCTTCACTCACTTTTTAGACAGCTCACCAATTTCACACACACATCCCGATGGCAGAGCTATAGTTTGCTCAATATTAGTTTCTTCTTGTGTGTGTGACTGTTCATTTCTGCACTTTAAAACTTGTATGTGTGCAAATGTGCCCAGTGTTTCCAGGTATGGAGCCTGTATGGACCTCACTACAGTATATATGTACTGAGAGTAGACGGTATAGCATGACAACAATGTGATGCAGCCTTCTATATGTATCACTTCCCATCTTCACTCGCCTGTCATCTAAAAGTCACATGCATTCATCTGTGAGTAAGTGCCTATACACTGTGCATGGCTGTGTTCGCTGTTGTTTTGAGTTTCTTTCTGTGTATGTGTGAAGACAACAGTGTTAGCCTTTATCCACAGGTGTGCACACGAGAGCATCACATGTGACATGTGCAATTTCTGGATGTGTGGAAACATGCATCTGTGTTTTCAAAGTCATTGTGCACTTTGCATGCCTGTATGTATGTGTGAAGCCAGTAGATATGTATATAAATATATAGAGATAAAGTCATTGGGAGCTGTGCTGCATTTGGACCAGCAGTCTGTCTCATGCCAGTTTGTCTGTGTGCATGTGTGTTTGTGTCCTGGTGTGTGTGTGTGTGTGTGTCCGTGTATATGTGTGTGTATATATGTGTGTGTGTGGTGAGAACAGCTGCGATCTAGAGCCTGTCGTGGGCGTGAGATAATTAGTGCAGAAGATGATTGTATTATTTGGACGGCCGACCAGCGCCGGAGTTCAAAGTGAAGGGAGGCAGGTGAGCTTGTACGGCCTGCAGCTGCATGTTAAACAACTCAAATGGAATCACAGAAGTCCGCAAAGGGGGGAGGAGGAGTGCAAGAGATAGAAAGAGAGAGACAGACAGACAGACAGACAGAGAGAGAGAGGAGAGGAGAGGAGGGAAAGAGGGAGGGTGAGAGAAAAACAGCAAATAAATAAGAGTAGCAGGCCAGGAAGGGACGAAGTGGTGGTGAGAAGCCGGTGAGACACAATTAGTGCCAAAAAGACACCACTGAAGTGTAAATCATGCTGTGTTTTGGAGTGCAAATTAAACTGTGATCAGTGCTCCCAAATAATATGAAGGAAAATCAAATGAGCTTTGTTTTAAAGCTAGAGAAGTGCCACATGGCGCTGCAGGCCTGTAGACTGCAACAGAGCTGGAAGAATGAATAATCCACACTATGGACACACCTTAAGCTTGCTACTATGTCTATATCACTATAGTTATCTAATATCTATCATTTACAAACTAACAATATTGTAAAGGTGCATTCAGATGCACCAGAAAGAGAAATTTCATGTCTTTTTATTTGCACAAAATTAACTTGCAGTCTGTATTATTGCACATTTGGCATATTACAGATTAACGTACTGTATCTTGCTACAGTAGCATTCGTCTCCTTTCTTTTCCTTTCCTTCCTTGAGGTCCCTCAAGGCTCAGCGATCCTCTCTGCGGATGTATTGTGCTAATTTCTCAATTCTCAAGTTGTCAAACTAGAACAAATGTGTTTTTGGTTTGAATTTGGGTCACTTACCTCAATCTGTGTCTCTACTCGCCTGATGCTGGATTGTTTCACTGACTCTCCTACGCGTTTGTGCAACCTCTGACATTCTCTTTACGCTGCATCTGAGCACACCTTACTACTAGATCGAGAGTGAAGTCACGTATGTACCTGCTTTGACTGAGAGGTTGGTGTCGGGCCGTCCACATGATGCATGCATATGATATACGGTAATGGTGCGTTAAAAGATTAAGTTAGAGATGCACACATCTGGCAGCAGAATAGACTTCTCAGTGTGTCTCAAAATAGAACACAGCAGCTCTGCCTCTTTGCAGACTCAACCAGCCCCAACTTCTGCATAATTACAAACCACCACATCAATACTCAGTGTTTTTTTTGCTGAGTCTAAAATATCAAAGATATGTTTTGTAACACTTCTTTTATCCAGCCCGTTTTTTTTATTTATTTATTTTTCAAGGGGGCTGCTCTCTCGCTCTGTCACTGTGAGTGCATCAGCGATGTAGCAAACTGTATACCTGTTCTGGCTGGTTGGCATTGGACAGCGGGATCACCATCCAAATGATGTTGAGGTTGTTGAGGGCAGCGCTGGTGGTGAAAGAGCAGGGCAGGACGGCTGCTTGGCCGCGCGCCACCTGGATGCTGCTCTGGGACACCGTCACATCCAGCGCCCGCACACACACTGCAGGGGAAAGGGGGAGGCAGCGATTAGAGGCTTGTCGCACATACAGCACATAAAGTGTAAGCAAATAAGACAAAAGAATAGAAAAGAGCAGAAAAAGGTGATCACGACTCCCAACAAATACTACTATCCTTGCGGTTTGTGATAGAACAGAGGTATAGGTCTATAAATACAAGTAATAATCAGCAGAACCTTCTGCCATCTAGAACCTAAATATATTTCGGAAAGCAAAAAGTCATGTTTAATCTCTGGATGTGTTCCTCTCTGCGCCGCCTTTTCATCTTCGTACGGCAAAACAAACATGATATCTGAACTGAGCTCCTCTTTTTGAAATGCTCTCAGCAGCTAAACAAACATCTAGACCACACTGTGAAGGATCACATGAAATATGTAAGAGTTATATGGAGAAACAAGATCAGCTGTCTCTTGAGTTATTCATTTCCTAAAACAACTTGCCTCTTGCTGCTTTCATGGGAAAACAGGCTGTATCAATACATACAAAATGAACATGACAAGTGGGGATAGTAATGGTTATTTTGAATACTATTCGCTGCTTCCCGTGCGTATACTGTGTGCACTAAACAACCACGCATGTTCTCTGGTGCAACAAATGTTAACCATCACCGACTAAGGAGCTGCTTTCCTCATCTGGACTGAGCTGTCAGCTGCAACAGACCCACAGAGACAAATATCTAAATGCTGCATCCTATTTCTAGACCAGCTAAAGACATTACAGCCTAAATTAAGTTAGATCTCCCCCACAAGCATGCATCCATGTCCAAAAAGCCCAGTGGGAAGTAATCTTATCTAAACTTGGTGAGGAGGATGATGGCAGTGATATGATTACAGATAATTGATCATGTCCTGTGAATCGTCCTTGTTCATGATAATGTAAGATGATGATCATGCCATAAGCCAATCACAGAAACCACCAGCATGTATGTGGTATGCGGGAACCAACTTAGTGTAAGCAATGGCCACCTTGCACAACAAAATATCCTGCATGTGCATACGACCATGTTATCTGGGTTGTTTTTTATTTTGTTCTGCTTATCTGCTGACAATTTGAAAATGAATTTCAGCTGAATTTGAGGTTTTGCATATCACCATCCTCTTCTAGCTGACAGACTGCCTGTTGCTCCCTCTCTGTCTGTCTGAAACCTGCTGGACTTCCTACGCTTCCCCTTCTGCTGGCAGACGCCGCGCGCCCTGCCTGCAGGCTCACTGCCGGCACTAAGGGAGATAGGCAGCGCTTGAACCGCTCCGCTCGGCTACGGTTTAGAAGAGATATATTCATGAAAAGACTTCCCATAAATTATGCAAGCAATTTCACTTAAAGGCATTATATTCCCCTGGAATGTCAATATGTATCATTTACAGTAGCAGATCCTTGCTGCAACTCAATTGCTGAAATAATAAGTCTGCGTGTTAAGCCGTGCATATACGTCACAACAACGCAGCTAATGAGCTTCAATCATCCCTTTATGACATCTCCAATCTCAGACCATGAGTATAAACACAATAAATAAGAAACTCTTAGCTCACGACTCTAATCTGATTGTCCTCTATCCTCTGTGTGCGCAATGTTCACTTCCTGCGCACAATCAATCTATGTTCTTATTGGAGGATTAGCGGCGACAAGGGGGGGGAAGTTCATATAAAAGGTTACAACCTCAACGAAATGCGTGTGAGAAAGGGATGAAGGGAAGGGAAAGAAAGAAAGAAAGAAAGAAAGAAAGAAAGAAAGAAAGAAAGAAAGAAAGAAAGAAAGAAAGAAAGAAAGAAAGAAAGAAAGAAAGAAAGTAAGATCCTGGAGGAATGAAGATAGAAGGAGCATCTTATCTCTAAGCCTCCTCCAAGGCAGCAGTCTCTCAACCCCACAACAGCTGGAGGGCTCATTTCAAAACACTGGATTAGGGAACCTCTGCGCACAGTGCCTGTAAGCTCCCAAGACCAAACAGGAACACACACACACACACACACACACACACACATACATACATACACATTACATCAAGCATGCACATATGCCCTCTTGACTCACAAACATACCACCCACTATAGTCAAACTCATCAGCGTATGTCATTTGTGACATGTATGGTAGCCCTTTAGGGACACATGTAAAAGACCCCGGCGTCTTCACTGAGGCATTGCTTGGCATTGCCTCATTATTGCACACACTTGTGCCAGAGCTTTACAGCTAACTCTTGGGCTGCGCTCATGAGGCATGTCCGGTAGACATCCACTCTTCCACAAACTGAGCAGGGTTTTATACGTGAGGGTTGAAAGCTTAGACACTCATTGTCAAATATGGCCACAAAGTAGGGCTGTTCGATTTTGCCCAAAAATAAAATCTCGATTTTCTTCTCTGAAAAATCGATTTCCGATTACGATTTTTTTGTTAAATGACAAACTATCTTGAGTGCTGTTTGTGTCTTTTTAAATGGATCTAATGGACCGTGAGAGCTATAACTGTGTAGTGGAAAAGGGCCATTGGTCTTTTTGGCAACGAAATCCTCACTGGTCTTAGCAAAATGCCGACATGCTTGTTTACAGTGTGTGGGGAGAGCAGCTGGAGAGCGTGATGGGAGGAAGGAGGCGGCAGTCATTACGGTAATTCAGCGCAGCCCAGATTCATGATCGGGGGCTTACCGTAATTACCCTAGTTAGAGTAAAAAAATAGATTTTTACGATTTCAAAAAAACGATTTTTACAATTCCAAATAATCGCGATTACGATTTTAAATCGATTAATCGAACAGCCCTACCACACAGATAAAAAATGTCCAAACCAAAATACATATATGATGTAGTGCAACCACTGTGGCTGTGCTCTTTTGATGATCTGATCTAACCACCAGCAGAATAAAGTGCAATTGTAACGGAGGTGCACTCACTCACCCATAAAGGACGTGCAAACCGGCTGCCAAGCGCTCATTGAGCTCTTGGCAAAACAGTTTCCATCGTTGCCCGCCATGCAGGAGACCAGGGTTCGAACCCCACCTTGGGCAATCCGTACCGAGAAACACAACGCAGAGGGCCAGATTGAAATCGGCTACACAATGGTTTTGGTGAATCTGGCCGGGGCCTTGAAGCAGTTGCTTCTATATTTCCCCACCTGTTTTGTTTCTTTCTAACATGTTCCTTTATTATTCTTGCCCAAGGCTGAGTGTAACACTGAGTTCTGCAGCCTTCATCATATCTCCCAGCTTCAAGTGCAAAGGTGTGATGCAAATGAGGCGTCCATCTCACCGGGTTTACCCACCGAGTCTATCCGTTTTTCTGTCAAACTCACTTTTAGCCCCCGAGCTGCCCCGAGGCGCAGCTCAGCACGGCCCAGACCAGACTGACTGACAGGAAACAGCACAAAACTCACTGATGCTATAGCTCTTCTTGATGCTGACCATCTTGTGCCAAGAGTTATATATACCTTCAGTGGATAAACGCTGCTCTGTCACCTTTTATCACATCACTGTGGTGCGTTATTCCCACGACTTTTACATCCTCTTTTTATGAGCACTTTTAAAAGATTTAACTTCAATGTCAGTGACGCACAGACCAGAATTAAAGAAGGAAAATATTTTTGATTGTAGCAGCTATTTCAGAATAGATTTGCTAATTCAACTTTAACTAAATTTAGATAACTGGCAAATTATCAGTGTAACTGAGCTTCACACATTCACATACAGGAGCTCCCTGGTGGTTTTTGGGAAGAGTGTCAAAATAAGATTGGCATTTCCTGTTTGTGAATGGATGATAATATCTCAAGAGGTAAAAGGGAAATAGTTTTCTCCTCTCATATCCTTGTTTTTCTGCTTTTGGTCTTCACATCAATAAAGTGACAAAAATTGAGAGACTTTCTGTGCAAAATAAAAAACATCATATTTGTCAGACATGAAATGAGCAGCATCTGAAATTAACTACGAAGCTCAGCTCAATGAACAATGTGCTGATCTGAAGTGACGAGGGAGGAAGTAACAAAGGGGATGACAGAGGAGAGTTAAAGACGTGATGTGACTGTGGAAAGAAAAGTTTGAGCATGACGAGGGGCAAAAGAGTAATAAGAGAGCGATGTGCTGTGAGAAAGGAGGGAGAAAAACAAATCAGCGAAAAGACAGAAAGAGGAAGGATAAAGAGGGGTGAACGCTGTTGTTTCCAGAGAGGCCTAAGCGATGAAGCCACCCCCAGGCAGCGCTAGCAGTGCTTGTGGAACGACGGAGAGAAACCAACCAACAGCGTGGCTCCATGAAAACAGCTCCGTCTCCTCGTTCGAGAGCCAAGTGTCAAAACTGCTGTTGATTAATGTATGAGAAAACCATACACCTCAGAGAGCATGGAAGCTGCTTTCTGTGTGTGTGTGTGTGTGTGTGTGTGTGTGTGTGTGTGTGTGTGTGTGTGTCTCACTCAATGCAACCATGATGGGATGGAGAACAAATGCAGGGTGAATACAACACTTCCACTCATTCTCTCTCTCTCTCTCTCTCTCTCTCTCTCTCTCTCTCTCTCTCTCTCTCTCTCTCTCTCTCTCTCTCTCTCTCTCTCTCTCTCTCTCACACACACACACACACACGCACAGACAATCCCTGCTTGGCAAGTCATTTGCATCCTGTGTTTTTTATTCATGTGGCTCTTTTATTCATAGGCTTTACTTTTATTTCAGTTTCAAACAGATGCCCCCGATGCTGTGATGTGATGAGCCTCTGGCACAGCTTCATTGGGTGGGCTAGCCTAGGACACACACACACATACACATACACATACACACACCGAACATATTGTTTAAGTAAGTTGATTGATGATTGTGGGTAAAAGTCTGGCATAAGAGGGACAGCAGGACAAACAGTGATACATATGTAAAAGTAAGATAAATCACCTTGTTTTTCTTCCTCTTTGCAGGTTGCAAAGAATTTCCTCTCTTAAAAGTTCCAACTTTTTTCCCCTTTTTTGCCATTTTCCAAACTGTAGCCTACCACCAATATTCAAATTTAAGCCAGAAAGCAATGTTAAAAATGTCAGTCGGTCAGTTTCAAGTGTGTTATCCACCTTTTGTCAGCAGCATTTTCTCCAAGTGTGAGACTTCTTAGGAAGTGCGATGGGAAGAGTTAAGAGGGAGCGATGAGAGATTGAGCATAAAATCATGTTCCTCCTGCTTCAGGCGTGACAGTTGGCAGCTCTGATCACATTTCATGTTTAATCTGCATCTTTTTAGAATTTCTTTTCGGCCTCAAATGCCAATTGCAGTTCCTTTAGTTCAGGATTAGAAGTGAATTCACTGCAAGGACAATAAAAAATACTAATACCATGAAATCGCAAACACACCTACACGTGGATTCAATGTGCACCGACACCTGTGCCCACACACGGATGGAGCTCTGTGTCCCGTTCTCTTGCCGCGGACCCGAGGGCTTCGCGATGAGCCGTGTGTTCGTGTATACGTGGCCGACCGACCCTGTGATGTTGCCACTGCCTGTGAGGCACCAAGGCGAACCAACGAGCGAGCAAAGACATCCGTGTGAAACTCAGGTGGCGTGGTTGTGTACCCAGCTGCTCGATAGCAACTCATCAAGCACCGCGCTCAAAGCACTGCTGAGGTAAAAATAAAGTCACCAACCAACTCATTTATCATCCTGTGCTAACGGTTAGCTTCAAAGGAAATGTTCCAGGTCCTTCCTAATGTTTCTGAGTAGTGTGGCACTCTGTTTTGTTTTTTTTAATTTTGAGTTAAATAGGGAGACACCACCTTCATATCTTCACATAAAGTATGAAACTGCAGCCAGGAGTTGGTTAGCTTAAGTTAGCATCAACTGGGAACAAGTAGCTAAATGGCTTTCCCACTAGATTTAGTCACATACTGTATTTATCATTTATTTGTTATCTTTCATTCATTCATTCATTCATTTATTTATTTATCATCTATATGCAAAGCTAAAGCTCTAGGTGCTGGCTGCATATAGCTGTTCATCGGTCCAGTTATTTAAAGGGGCATTGTGTAACTTCTCCTGTTATCTATTCACGAAAATCGATTATTTCGTTCAAAAGTCTGTTTTTCATTAATCAGTAACCCCCCCCATCAACAAACTGAAGTGTTCCAGTAAGCTCTGAATTTGCCGTTCATATAATTCATAATTGCAGTTGGGCAGACGGCCGTCGGTAACAAACCAGATGTCATTTTAGTCACAGAAGTCGAGAGAAAGCCGGTAAAACGTGGGTCAGGTAAACAATAGCCTATCACATCGCCATGACAACATATTGTCACGTGTATTGTTTTGCCTCGTGCTGACGGACCACTTGTTTACATAGAGGCTTGTTTATGCCGTTACGTGTAGCGACTGTCGTCCGTCTGCCGTCTGCCCAATTTCACGTGAATGCAGCATGAAAAATACGATTGAGTTGCTTGCGATATACAACCGCAACGCTAGATGGGAATAATTCCTACATAATGTACCTTTAAGAGTTCATCAGTCCTCTCAACAGTATTGACTAGAAAGAGAATGAGAAACTATACCGTCAAAAACATAAAAATTTTATCTTTTTGAGCACTCAAGCTACATGTGATAGTAATAAGCTGTAACTCACTTTCGCTGAATAAGGCTGCGAGAGGATGTTACACATCAGAGTAAACAAACTTAACCTTTAGGACAGGCCTGTTTATAACCACGGTCCATAGAGACCACATTATAAAAGGTCCTCATTCATATTTCACAAAGAGGCAAACGTTGGCTCCGTCTACTGTGTACAGAGCACAAACACTCTCTGCCAACAACAGGAACTTTCTGCTTTTTTGCCTGCATGCACTCTACTGGTTCAAAGGTTGTGCTTCATGTTTAATTATGATTTTATGATCAAATAAATACTGACTGTGTTGGGTCAAAGGGAACTCATATCATGCATCCGCTGTGAGTCTCATTTCCTTTCCTCTCTTTTCCTTTCCTTTCCCTCTTCAGCCCATCCAGCAAACCCTCATCCAATGAAAGAGCCTTAAAAATCTCTTGCTCATCCTCGCCCTCATCCCCTGCCCTGCCCATCCTAGTTGACCTATTAGCCACAGCCAACTCCCGAACAGGGCCCACTGACTAGCCTACATAGCTTAATACTCTCCTCTGAACTGTACTGAGTCTGACTAGTCCAGCTTACCGCTCTCCTAATGCACTGCTACTATAAATGCAAGGCCTGGTAGCCCACATACAGGCGGCATGAGGCTAAAAGCATGGTTAACACACCAAATGTTTCATATTATTTACATTACATAAATAATATGCACTCCTTAGCCTGGTCACATGCTGTTCACAAACAAGCATACATCACATGAGGAGCAGCACATCCCCACTGGCTCCTCATGAGGCAGCTTGTTTGGGATGATGCAGCTGACTGCTGTTTATGCGCAATTAGCCTACAAACCCTGTACTCAAACTTGCACTCTCATCTAAACAAAGTGGTAATATTAGTTTTTATCATACCAAAAAACAATTCAGTAATTGTAATATCGAGATATGTATTCACAGGAAGTCGAAACATAATTTAAAGTGTCACAAATCGCCGTTTCCAAAAAGTGAGCTACTTCATAAAGAGGAATATCTTCTCTTATGCCACAAGCCCAAGAGTAATTGTTAATGCAAATGAACAGAGGGAAAGTTATTGTGAACAAGCTGACGGGTGATCAAACCAGCGTGCTCGGCTGTGTGCACTGAGCAAGCAGAAGGTTGAAGTAGGCCACTGCCCTCGTGCACAGATAAGCCCGGGCACTGGAAGACTACTGCTAAAGCAGCAAACAGATGGCTCTGCACATGCAGCCCTGGACACAGCTACACACACACACACACACACACACATAATGTCCAAAAAACATCAAGTACCAACTTCAGTGGCGTACACCAATCACAAATATACAGCACTAATCGAAAACACTGCTGCCATACTTGGTCGTACTGCATACTGCAAAAAATAAAAAATAAAAGCATGCTGTTTTACAAGTTCCCAGCACATGTTGTTGCTGTATGTTGTTTTTAATGACAGCTGAGGAACCAGACCTGGATTTCCCCAAAGAAACAGACTCTTGTTCCTGTCAGCCAGCAGCCACCTCGCAGCCTTCGTACCGTCTCCACTCGCTGGCAGACTCGCATGTTTGGCAAACCTGTCACAGTGCCTGCACGTAAAAAACCCAACATACTGGCAAGCATACTGATCCGCCAGTAAGATGACATGATTGGCATGACGCTTTGTTTTGCTATTTGGCAGCTGCCATTCTCAAGTCCCTTTTCTCGCTGGGTGACAATGGCCTGGTTCTGCCAAAGCCAAGCAGCAAAGGGCACCTGCACATCTGGTATGTGTGGGTGTAGAGGTGAGTTAGAGCGATCAAGGGCGTAAAAAAAACTGCAGAATTCCCACAGGGTTTTCTTTTACTTGACACACACATAGATGAAATCATCTCAAAGGTCAAATCAATCAAAACAAACCCCAGTGTAGACCAGTTTGTTGAGGTCCCACATGTACTGTATAGCACCTACAGTTTTCCATAGATGCTTGCTGCACCTCTGGACCCTGAAACTATTGTGTTGTGGAAACATGGCACCGTTTCCCTCCACGTCCTCCATGTCTGCAGTGCTACGGCCAGACTCTTGGCACCGTCTCCACTGTCTGCACGGCACAGGTGAACACAAATACAGTCTAAGCTTCTCACTCATCCAGCCAGAGCCTCGCAGCACCAGCCAGCTGATAATACTCGAGGACTATTCCTGGAACTATAGCGTTTAGCCTAAGGTAACCTTGTCTGATGGCCCTTCGTTAGTAATTGGCTTGTAGGCAGCGATTGCTCTCTCCCCCTCTCTGCATCGACTTACCCGTCTTTGTTCTTTTCTTTGTTTCTTTTCCCACTCACTCAGCCTGGTTTGATCTCTCCCCCCTTCCTCCTCTCTCTCTCTCGGCCTTCCTCCCCCTCTCTGCAGTAGTAGGCTAGTTCTCCAAATGAAGACAGTGATGTTAAGCCCGCCAACACCGGCTGGGCCACCTGGGAGCTGCAGCGCTTCCACGGGTGATTTGGTCAGCGCGGTTCTCCCGCAATAAGGGCCTGTAATGATTTATCTTCTGTTCGAGTCCCTGTGTGGCTCACCTTCACCGTGAACCCTTGCTCAACTCAGCACCACTTGTGTGTACTATCAGAGGGATGCGGTGGAGCAAAATCCCACACCACAGCTGATTTCAGATACATTTAATTGGTTGCATTTTAAGGAAATTGTGTGTCGGATATTAGATAAATCTTTATTTTTAACAGAAGTTTAATAAAATAGGTTCAAGTACTGAAGCTGGAGATCATATCAATAGCATCTCTGTTGTTATAAACCTTCTTTTAACCAGTGTTTACACCCTGCTTCATGTTGTTGTTGTTGAAGTTGTTTGACCTCAGTCAGTCCTACAGTAAAAGTGTTTATATAGCACAGTGCAGTGATAGACATAAGAGTTGAACTGTAGGGGCCTAATGCCTGGATGAATACAGATAAATCTCTCTCTCGACTGTGCATTAAAGGCATTAGAGAAGTTATACATATAATTTGTGTGATACCAATATTCAATTTTTTACTACTTAAGGGGAGACACTACAGGTGAATAGGGTAAAAAAAAATTAAATAACAGATATCACCATGAAACTTCAATTTTGTCAAATGTTATGTTTAAATATGTAAATGAGGCAATATCTGATTAAATATGCGCTAATTTGCATTCCAGAACCGGAATCTGAACAATGGATAAAGCCCCTTTCAAAATTCTTGTTTTATTTTGTTGACATATTAGAGTCAGAAGTTTTTACAGAGGGGATTTTGGATATCTCTTTTTATCACTTTGTAAATGAGAAAATACTGTCACCAGCCCTAAAAAAAATCCAATTTCCATGTTTTTAGGGATAAAATGTTGTATAAATCAGGCTGTGAATGATATATCAACAATCCCATCTGTAAAAACCTTCAGAATATAGAGGATAGGAATAAAACTGGAAGGTTTGGTGTCTGTAGGTGCTGCTCAAGTGGAGATTTCGGGTTCAGAGTCCGAGGAAAAACTCATTTTGAGAAAACGGCCTTTACTGTAAAATTCCATAGATTGTTAAAGTAAATCGTACTTTTACGACTGGTTGCGGATACAAAGGAAATGGCAATTTTTGGAGCCTACATAATTGTTCAGGAGAGAGAGAGCTTTACAATGATACCTCACATGACATGGGTCAGACAACAATAGCTGCTAACTTCTGGTAAATTTAGGAGAAATCTACCAACAAAAGAAACAAAATGAAGTAAAATAACCACCTTAATGTGGAATTTCTACCATTTCTTTTGACTTTTATGAAAGAAGACATGTTAAGGAGGAAAAATAGCCCAAAATCTCAAAATTGATCAGTGCATGAAGTGTTTTTGTCTGTAGTGTCTCGCCAAAAAGCTTGTGTTTTGGATTTTAAACTGAGACATAACAGTTACTGTCACACTCAAGATCAGTCTCAACAAACTTGTGCTATATTTGAAAGGACCGAGAACCAAGTGGTTGCTTTTCACCAGCTGTCTTCAAACGCACACACACACACACACACTTCCCCTGAACTTTTTTGCCCCCCCCAGTGCCACAAAGGTTTGTGATCCCCCCATGGACAGCTGCTCTCAGCTGACTCTGCCATGACATACGACCGGCCAAGTGATGCACGTTGTCATTTAGAGAAGAAATATCAACAACTATTGATTCCCTTCAAAAAGCCATTTGAATCCCATTTAAAAGGGCCTTTTGTTTACACTGCTGTCTCATTTAGTGACGCCATTTATAGATCAGCACAGTCATCTTTTGAAGCATTTGTTTTCGGCTGATCTAGAAAACAGAAGAAGAGGGGGAGTGGGCTGACATGGATTTGTTTTTTTATTAAACAGACATTTCCCATCATCTCCCACTTTCAAAGAAGCACTGCTTATAAATAGCATCGCAAATACGCACATAAGGTACTGTAAGTCATTTTGAGAACTCAGATTATATTATGAGATTTTATTGTCTGACAATACATAAGCATTTCCAATAACAGCCGAGCTCAGCCTGCTCCTTGCATAACAAATAATGTGTGTGACATTACATCAGAGCTGAAGCCTCCAAATGGAAAAGGACTTATATGGACACTAAACAACATCAAGAACACACCACAGACAGACCTCTGATTATTGCACTCCTTCAATCTGCTTTAATTTCTGTCTCAACCAGCTCTGGACTACTTCTTCTAATCAGATGTAAATAATAAACTGAAGTACATTTGAAATGGTAATTCAGAGAAAACTCAAAAAAGTGCTTCTGCGTGGAGAGTTGTGGTCTTTTTTCTTTCTTTCTGTCTTCCTTTTTTTTTGCGCACAATCCCTTTGATGTGAGCTTGTGTCTAGGTGTTGACCAGCATGGTGATGCTTTCTAAGTTATTCAGCGTTTGGAAGTTTGATGTAGGTCAAACGCTGGCTCAGCAAACACTGGGAACCAGAGCCTACATTCTCATTCTGCACACTGGTCAAATTTACATGCCATTTCATTCAATGGAAAAAAAAAACAACTTTACTGCGCTGTGTAACACACACATTCGTGCGAAGACACACACATTCACCTCCGTCTTTCCCCCACTATTCAGCAAAAAACAGCTCTTAAAAAAAAAAAAAGAAAAAGAGAAAAAAATCAACACAAACACGCTGAGTCGGCTCTCTTCAGGCAGTGAGGGCTGTTTCCCAGACAGCAAGGGAACCAAGAAGTCAAAAGCACCAAACTCTGATCACTGAGAAGTTTTCTTACACTGATCAGTCAAAAGCAACTCTTTGAACAGCTCAACGGCTTTTAGTGTAATTCACACATAACAATGTGAACATATCTTACATTTAATTATGGATTTATTCATCATTTAAAGGGATAGTTCAACATTTTGGAAAATTGGCCCATTGCCATAATCCCTATAGTCATACTGTAGCAGTAGGTTTGTTACCTTGTAAGTGCAAGCTATTTTTAGAACGGCGGAGCAGAGCCATGAGCTGCTCAGAGCTACGCTACGGAGGCTCATGGGATTTCTTGGTTTCCCTCATCAAACTCATCAAATACACAATCCAACAACTCCAAAACGCTCTGGTGGACAAGTTGTGACCTGCACATTCACCACGATATGAGATAATAACAGAACGTTACGAGACAGAGTTGTTTTAGAGGTAAATTCATGCAAAACCGCTGATGCGCGTTGCCTTCAGGGGCAGTTTTTCATCAAGCAGTCTCTGCATTCGCCTCGAAAACAACTCTGTCTGGTAACGTTCCGTTATTATCTCATAGTGTGGTGAATGTGCAGATCACAACTTGTCCACCAGAGCGTTTTGGAGTTGTTGGATTGTGTATTTGATGAGTTTGATGAGGGAAACCAAGAAATCCCATTAGCCTCCGTAGCGTAGCTCTGAGCAGCTTGCGGCCCTGCTCCGCCGTTCTAAAAATAGCTTGCACCGACAATTAAAGGTAACGAACCTACTGCTATGACTATAGGGATTATGGCAATGGGCCAATTTGCCAAAATGTTGAACTATTCCTTTAACTTATCAACCAAACTGTGACAGACCTATAAATGCTATATAAAAAATATTTTAAAAAAAATATTTTTCAGCGTTTACCTCATACACTGATTATCCACAAGTTGTGAATGTTGTTATACAGTATGTGTGTACACACACACCCGACAATGTGTGTGACAGTGGTTTCCCATTGGGAGAGTGGTCTCTGACTTTTGCTCCACTGCATATGTAGCCTATATGTCCACATGACCAGCTGCACCACTGATACCAGTTGTAGTGTTATGGCTGATCAGTATGCACAAATGTGTTTATTATGTTGATATACACTTCAAGTTATGTTGCCTAATTTATTAATTTAAACACAGCACTAACACACACCAACTGTTAATTGCTCAGTAAGGTATTATTGGAGGCACTCACTGACTTTAACATAACGTCCCATTGAGAGCTCAGAGGTTCCTCACTGGAGCTCTTGTCGCTCCCAAAGTGAAGCCGGCGTGGCTGCACTTTGGGAGTTAGATAATGCTGTTGTCAGTCAGTGACCTCTTCCTTGGTAACAGGCGCTGTGTAAGCCTCTGTGCATGTGTGTGTTCTTGTATGTGTGTGTATGTGTGCACGCATGTGTGTTTATGCATGTGCTCGATGGAGCAGAGCCCCAATGCCGAGCACATCTGCTCCGGACGCCCCTGGCACTGCCATATGGCTGGCAAACACGCCTCCTACTCCTCCTCCACAAAGAGAGAGTTTTGCAATGAAAAGGGAAAATGAGTGAATATGAGTGTGCGTGTATGACGGGGGGGGGGAGAAAAAAAAAAGCGTGTGAGAGACAGTGCGAGGGAAGGAAGGCAGAAGAGAGTAACAGCTGATGAATGAGGAGCCGCACGTGCTGCCCATTAGGCATAGCGGACAGATCCACTCCACCTCCAAACACACTAATGTTTTAAACACCACAACACGACTGCATGCTTTCTTCCATCCACACCGTGCCGGAGTCAAATGCTGATTATGTAACAGCTTACCTCTTAGCCACAGTCTTCACCTGACTAGAGTGATTAATGGGTGGCAAGATACCCCAACAAATGGTGTTGTATAGCTTTATATCAAGGTGAGTTCCATGCTTTCCAGGTTTAGGGATGCTCGTACAACAGCTGAGGAGAATTTTATGAGGCTTCCCTAAACCCAGAGGGAAGAAAACGCAGCCAAGAACAAGCAAAGTCACCTTTTTATAGCCATATTCCTCCAAAAATGGCCTTCTAATCTTTTAAATATGACATTCAAACACCTGGCTGTTTGGTTTGGAGTTGGCTCTGCTCCCAGAGGAATCACTGAGAATCATGATGGATTCCAGTTGTGGTTTCAATATACCCCTAGAAACACAGCTTCACTGTTTCTCCATATCTTCAGTGTGTTTCAAATATACTCATTAACAGGTTTTCACTGGTTTGTTCTCACTGGAGGACTTCCTCCCTGTGAGCTCCTTGCTGGCAGATGAAAATAAACATCTGGTGACTCTATATGTGTCCAATTTCATCAGAATTACCCGACACGTTCCCCATGGCGAAGGCCGGCTGAGACTAAGAGGAAGAAGTGGGTAAAATGGAAATAATCATATCTCTCAGATTCATATTCCGCACTAAATATCAACCGTTAACATAGCACCGTACTGTTTATTTCATCAGAACTGGAACTTACCACCCGCTGCATCCCCAGAAGATGCACGTCACACCATATCACATCCAACTTCAGCAGTTGTATGAGATGAGATGTGGGGGTTCAAGTTCAAGCTCTTCGTTTTGCTTTTTACCATTTCAAAGGCCACGGCGCGTACTGAAGTTTAGGCCTTGCTTATATCTGACATGTGGATCTTTCTGAGCACGATGTACAGTATCAGAGGCACCAGGCGTTGCTTTAAACTCCTTCCTCCTTCCCTCCTCCTCCTCCTCGTCATCCTGCCTATCTCATCTTATCTCCGGCAGCTCCTTCCGTCTCTTCTCTTCCCTCTCTCTCTCCCCTCTCCTCTGCAGCCTGGGGCCTTTCATGTGGGCTGCGTTAATATGAGGAAATCAATACCTTCACTACGTCGGCTGTCGAGGTACAGGTCGGAGACTTGGTAGTGGGGATGGAGGAGGAGGAGGGGTTGCGCTGGGAGGGTGGGGATGGAGGTGTGTGTTTGTGTGTGGGAGGGATGGGATGGAGGGGTGGGGTGGGGTGGGTATATTGCTCAATAAACGCAGGCCCATTGATCTTTTCTGCACGTCTCTGTGTGCGTGAAGGTCCGCCGAGACTCTGCCAGGCCTGACTGACAGGCAGAGAGCTGGCCCTGGGCCTCAAAGGGCGACCACGAGTGTGTGCGTGCGTGTGTGTGTGTGTGTGTGTCCATGGTCATGTGAGACTTGTAAACAAACTGTATGAGAGCCTTGTTCGATGACCGTGGTAGGAAAATCGCAATACAACAAGATTAAATATTCACTCATAAATAAACATCCTGCTTTCAACATGTTAAGAGTTCACAGGAATTACTTTTTGAAGGTCAAAGTGCTTTAATGATTATATAGTAGAATGGCTCCTGTCTGTTGTTGTGTTAACTAAGTGGCAATGAACACTTGTAGGGTAATATCGACAACAAATAGTGCCACTGTCCAAAGCAAACCATGCATCATCTAAATGTCAGCTTCTAATGAGCTCAGGACAAACAGCCTTGTTTTCAGTTTCTAAAAGAGATTTCTCTCCACCCATGAAAAAACACATAATCCTCTAAATGATCTTCCAAGTCACTAGAACTGGCACTTTTCATTTAACAGCGACAACAACTTAAATTGACAAAAAGCCTCATAGCGATTGTTGCCTGTTCCTTTCAGTCCTGACTTTTAGTTGGTTTGATCTACGTTTATGTCATCGGAGGTTCGTGTCTACAATAATACGCTTTAACGTGATGTAGATAAAGAGAAAGGAGCAAATGGATTCTGTTTATACTCTGCTTTTTGTGGCCGTCTTGAAAGAGCTAGACTGACCGAGAGCTGCCAACCCAGGGATTAATGGATGACCCACCACTCTAAATAGGAAAAAGAAAAATGAAAGTATCTTGAAATTACACTTAAGTGTCTGTTTCTCCAACACTCCCACCTGTCAGCTTTTCCAAATACAACAGAGACACTGTACTGTATGTTTGCTGCTCGGAGGCTTACAGTAATGTAGGTCTGTTCAGGGTCTAGATATGGGAGCTGTTGTCCATTATCCTCCCATGATCCATCTCTTCAGCCCCTGTTTCTCCGCCTCTGTCACCCTCTGTCTCTTGCACTATATCCCCTCTGTGAAGGAAAATCCATATGAGCTGGACAGTGAGGCCGCGGTATTATTAAGGGAGCTTAACATCCATCTAAGGGGGTTTAAAATGTTGAAGGCTTGATGTGTTAGCCTTAGCGTTTCACTCAAAGCACAGAGAAATGGTGTTGTCATAGAAATAGCAAACTGGCAGGTGGCTCAATATCTCTCGTGAGGTGTGTGTGTGTTGGGGTGAGGGGGGGTGTGGCATTAAATGGACTTCCTTTAAAGGGATATTCCGGCGTAAGTTTAACCTATGGTCCAACGCACCTAGACACCGAGTTAGACCCCCCCTCGAGAGATGAAGTCTGCTAATCGCTAGCTTCTCTAGTTGTAGCAACTTTAGCAATGATCGCACCATAACAAACAGCGCAGTCTATTGATCCACGCGCAAACCGCGATCAAAAAGCCACTCATAGCCACAGATAATGCTCAGAACAGCACCAAACGTCATCAACAGTAAAGCACATCTTCTAGCTTTGCCTGGTTTCTATTGAAAAGAGACGAAAAAAACTCACCCACTCTCTTCCAGTAATACGTTAAGCAGCAACTTTCCACAAATGGAGGAGAAAAGTGAAAGAGGGAGAGAGCTGGTGGAGTCTATGTGCTGGACCTGGGGGAATCAAGTGGTCAGTGTGGTCACTGCCTGCCAGTGGCCGCTGAAACCGAATGTTTGTGCTACCAGTCGGACTCGGACGTGTGTTGTCAGTGCCTGGACGCAATGTTGGACGTGGAAAGTTGCTGCATAATGTATAACCGGAGGTGAGTGGGTGAGTTGTTTTCGTCTCTTTTCAATAGAAACCAGGCAAAGCTAACAGATGTTTGATGCCTCGTATGGGACCCTGTTTGTACTGTTGATGATGTTTGGTGCTGTTCTGAGCATTATTTGTGGCTTTTTGATTGGTTGCGCGTGGATCAATAGACTGCGCTGTTTGTTATGGTGCGGCCTTTGCTAAAGTTGCTACAACTATAGAAGCTAGCGGTTAGCAGACTTCATCTCTCGAGGGGGGGTCTAACTCGGTGTCACGGTGCATTGGACCATGGGTTAAACTTACGCCGGAATATCCCTTTAAGAGAGCAAGACTTTCAGGAGGAGTTCCCAGCAGCTTTTGAACATGGAAACCTGCGATGATTCAGTCACACAGACGTCGGTTTTGGTGGAGTCGGGGGGGCGGTGATAGCACACACGCTTCGCTGTCCTCTTTCTTTAAGATTCTTTGTCTCAGTCTATCTATTCTCAAGTCTTCCTACAAGCACGCGCACACACACACACACACACACACACACACACACACAAAGAACACACCCCTCAATAATCAGTTGCGCTATTCGCTGCTCGGGGCCACACACAGAATGAACGCATTCATCACATAATTACTGTGGAGGCAGTCACACACTTCATCAGTCTATTCCTGTCTCCAAGAGCCCCAGAGAGAACAGTGAACGCATAAGATTTCAAAAAGATATTATGAAATTCTTATACCTCCATCTGAGGAAAGTCAAAAGAAAGGAGCAGGATTTACAAAGCATCAAAGTGACATCTTGACTGATTCGCACATCTTAGGACCAGGCCGTATAGTTGAAAGAGGAGGATTCAAGGAAAGCGGATGCTCGCATGATCGAAAAGGCTGATAAATCTTTAAAAACCTCTCCCCATGCCAAAGAATATCTTCAGAAAAATATAACTGTCTTTCTCGCAGCACAAGCTAAGTGGCAATTCAGAGAAGCATCAGCGTGAAATCAGAGGGGCTGAGAGAGCCGTAAAGGCCGAGGTGTCTGTAAGGGATGGGATGATATAAGGGGAGAGATATAAAAGGTGAAGCCTTAATGTTGGGTGATCTACGATGGCAGGGGCGAGCGGGCCGAAGCCGCGCGGTGGAGGGAGACTGGAAATCAATGAGGGCGTAAAAGACGCAGAATGGCGGACGTCATGCAAGACCTCAGAAAGTGAGGAAAGCCGGGGCTGCCTATTAAAACAGAGTGATTAGTGGGAGAGGGGTCGAGTGCAGATGTTGGCAAATATAAATTGTGGATCTACGTGATCTCTAAATGGCTCTAACATAGACTCAGAGCAGTGTAAATGCATGGATCTATTTACTGTGCGGCCTGTCTCTTTTCTTAACCTTTGACTAGTGGATGAAAATACCTGTGGGTCTTTACAGGAGTCAAACAGGTTCATATAGCTATACTGCTGTAATACTGTAACAATTTTTCCTTTTTTTTGATGCTTTCATACTAAAAGGACTGAAACTGAGGCCACACCTCCACACTGTGGCCAGCTTTCTCCTCCTGTAACTGTATTTAAAGGAGAACTCCAGTTTTTTGACACCTGGACCTTATTTATAGGTGTAATTATGCTCATATACTCACACAGACACTTGTAATGCAGCTTGGAGGCCTTCGGACCTTATTTAGATCCAACCGATCATGACTGCAGCGCACGGGGGCCACGGCAATGGAGCTTCTACATAGGACATTATCTGCCGCGAAACTCGCTCATTTCACCTACATTTTGTCATGAATGGCCAGTGTTAGCATGGGCCCTTTACCCACTCGGAGCCAGTCATTTTGTTTGGACAAAGTGGAAATACACAATGGCGAACCATGTTTGTAGCAGTGCAGCCGACTCAGCCGAGCGTAAAACAGCATGGACTAAATCAGCTGAGTTTTTGCGGTGCATGTCTATGATGTCATCCCCGGCCACTGGCCATTCATGACAAAATGTAGGTGAAATGAGCGAGTTTCGTGGTTTCTGCGATCATGATCGGTTGGATCTAAATAACGTCCGAAGGCCTCCAAGCTGCACTACAAGTGTCTGTGTGAGTATATGAGCATAATTACACCTATAAATAAGGTCCAGGGGCCTCATTTATCAAAGAGGGTGTAAAACTGCTACTAAATATTTGCGTACGGCGAAAAGATGAAAATGGCATACACCCTAAATATTTACACCTTTTTCAGATCAATCAAACTGTGCGTACGCACAACTCTCCGCAATAATTCACACAGGACTCAAGAATGGCGCACACGTGAACACACCTCTTACTCCGCCCCCGGAACGCCTATATACAACTATATATGGTCAGCACGTGCATATTTAATTAGCCATGTGCGCTCTGTGGCGCAGCAACTTTTGTGACAACAAAGTGACAACAAAGTGACAACGGAGACAACGAGCGGAGGACGGGGGAAAGAAGCGGAACTTCTCCGCTTCTCCGAAAGCAGATACACGGGCAATAAATCAGTCAGAAAAATGATCTTGCATTTTAATAAGCTACAATAAAAACAAAAACCTCCCAAATCTCAACAAAAGGGAGCAGAAAGAAGAAGAATCTTATGTAATCTGCCCGTTTATCCCAGAAAATCTTTTTTTTTTTTTTTTTTACCTAGATGTTAAAACAATGTAGGAAGCAGGACGATAGTTACCATTACTTTGCACGCCTTTCCACTACACAGTTACAGCTCTACTGGACTCGGTTTAGGTCATTTTCCATTAGGCTACAGCTGAGTCCTTCACAGTTCCTCCTCAGAGCCGCGTTGTCTCGCTCTTTATTCTATTCTCTCGTCAGCTCCAAACACACGTGCACCTCGTTAACTCAGGTGACAGAATAATAACAGTCTCAGTAGCTGTAGATCAGTGTGCGCTGCTGCCGATGTGTTTTTAAACTTGGATGGTTTGATCCTTGTCGGACGTCACACAGCCTAATCAAAAAAGCAAAACCCACAATCCGCTCTGTTTATCAATTAACATAAAGCCTAGTGTTATTATAGAGCGGGTTGGATTGCCAGCATCAAGGCCCACCACTACCACAATTACTTCAAAAAATCCTCTGTGCTCTTCTAAATGTAGCCTACTCCGCTCCGCTCCTCTCTCCCTCTCACACTGCAGTTCTCTGACTCAGCAACGGTGTCGCCAATTCCTCCTGTTCCTCAAAAAAGGCGTACGCCAGGGTCAAAATGGGTGTAAATGTCCGCACTTTTCCCCATCAGGTTTTGGTTTGATAGATCCCAAATTTGGCGGAGAAAAGTGCGTACGCACAAAACAAGGGGAAAATGGCGTAAAAAAAGGTGTATCCACAATGATAAATGAGGCCCCAGGTGTCAAAAACCGGAGTTCCCCTTTAATCATCACCTGTCTACACTGTGTTTGAGCAGATCTCCACTGAGCCTCTCCTCATTTAGCTCACAAAATGTGAATCTCCATTTTTAAGCCATTGCAATTAAGCATTCATTTACAAAAACTCTGTCTTGTTGCCCTTCACATCTCATTTCCTTTTAATTCCACATTTCACTTTAGTTTTACATTGGCAGCTCAGAAGCATACAACCGTGCTCCACTGTTTGATCCACCCTTCCTCCCCAAAGAACCATTAGTCAGGACACAAATGACCCCGCTGGCGTAGAGTTAAAATTACAAATTAAGAATTAAGACGTTTATTGATCAAATCATTGACTAACTCCACTGAGTGACAATGTAATTTCATTATGTTCCACGGGTGTTAATGGCTTCAGAGAAAGTAATAGCTCTGTACTGTTGTAGTGTTTTGTTGTTTGCCTCACGCCGTGTGTGTGGACCGGCTCAGACGTCATGGGGGTATCGTTGTGTGATGATGATTTTTATTTTTTTTTTGTGCTGGGCCCAATGAAAGCGTTTCCATCACAGCATCATTTACATTCAAATTAATGCCATCAAAAGCCAAGCTGAATGTTCAATGAGCAGAGAGTGTGGGGCTTTGCTGTCATCACCCTCCTCTCTGGAGAGAGAGAGAGAGGAGAAAGAAGAGGGGGGAAAAACAGGGGGAGACAGAGAAATGGGGGATACAGTGTAATTGATGTAAGGTGAGGTGAGGTCTCATTTAAATATGTGAATCAAATAAATGGAACCAAGAAACGCCAATGCAAACTCAGGAAGACTGATTCCTTTTGGAGAGGATTGGTGCTGAAAATGAAAAGAAGTGAGTGATTTGCTCAAAGTTGAAACCGTGCATATCATTTAACCATCACTCATTGATCACTCTTATTACAACTGCACCAGAACAATCATCACCATTGATCCTTTTCAATCAATAACACAGCCATATAGACACACACACAAATACATACATGCAGCTTTGGGGCAGGGCAGAGAGCCGCCCTGACAGCTTGCCTGCAGTGGCATAATTGCATAGCATGTCAAAAACAGTAATAAATAAATCAGTGATTACTTCCCTTTGTGAAGTGCTGCAGCCCCATTATTGAATATTCATGTAGGTAAATACATTCGTGCAAGCTTCTCTCCTGGGTTTTACAGTTTGCTCCTTTTTTTTTCTTTTTTCTTTCCTTTAAACCATCTCCTCTCTCACTGTGCGGGGAGGAACACAACAGAAATGCTTTGAAAAGACATGAATGCTCTTTATGTGTTTATGCATCATACATGTGCATACTTTAGAGGTTCTTATCACGTTTTGTTCTCCCCGAAGCCGCGGAAATCGGTGGGTATTACATTCGCTTTGTTGACCCTCGGCGATCAATTTTATACAGAAATTCAAAGCTGATTGCTATTGACAGGGGAGCTATTGATTCCTGATCCCCCGGGGCAGATATCCGTGTGATGTGACATACACGGTGTCATTTCCCACTCCATTGTTTCTGTAATATCTCATTGGCGCGAGGGAACGGAATAATACCACCTTTCTGACCTGCTCGTCTCCATTATCTCCTCCAACACCACTAACACACTCTCTCTCTCTCCACTTGCAGCTCTTCCCGCTCTTTCTCTCTCCTCGTCTCCTCTAATATCTTGATTGCATGAGAACGTTTGCTCCGACTCTCCTTCTCTGATGTCAGCGTTTGTGCACAACGAGCAATGCGCCCCAGCCGCCGCCGGCCTAAATGTATAAGGTAAACTACACATGCACAAACGCACATCTACACAACACACTCATACACATACACGAGCATGCACATACACCATTGATGGCAACTTAGCCTGCGTGATTACTGTGACTCTAAGCTGCTTAGGGGTTCTGTCCCATCTGGCTCTGGTGTTTGCAGCATCATTCAACTCACCCTCCACTCGCCTCCCTTAACCCCGCCCCCTTTCCCCGTCCCCCCCCAACCTCCTCCTCCTCCTGTTTCATCCCCCTGTCATCCCACTCTCCCCACCCACACCCACACCCACACCCACACGGAGCAGGAGAACAGAGGCGGAGCAAAAGGGATGATAATCCTGCGTAATCTGGGTTTACCAACTATTAGGGCTCTGCAATGTTTTCTTACGTAATCTAATCATCCGTAGAAACGTGCGGTCATCCACCGGAGTGAGCTTGTCTGGATGTGTGTGTGTGTGTGTGTGTTCAAAGTGGAAGCCGGAAGGGATGCCTCCTCTTGCCACCTGGACCATGTGGGGAGGAAACAAACGCACACATACACACACACACATGCAGAGGCCCAAATTTTCACACACAGAGATATAGATTACACTGCAAAAACTCAAAATATTTGACTTATTTCTTGTCAAAATGTCTTATTTCTAGTCAAAACTAAATTCTTTCCACTTAAAATAAGACTCATCACCAAAAAATTAACTGGTTTTTAGATAATTTCACTTGTTTCAAATGAATTTTCACTTGAAATAAGTAGAAAAATCAGGTTCTTTGTGCTTGTAATAAGGAAGAAAAACTTTTTCTACTAAAGATTTTTCTACTTAGTTCAAGTGTAAATATGCTTGAAAGAAGTAAAAAGTGTCTAAAAACAAGCTACTTTTTATTTTAAGTAGAATGAGATTTGTTTTGACTAGAAATGACATTTTGACTAGAAATAAGACAAATATTCTTGGTAAGATATTTGAGTTTTTGCAGTGTATGATGTTATTGCTCACATATGCAGGTTAGGGCTTAATCTGCATGCCTATTGTGTAGAGTAGACCCTCACCGGAAAAACACACATACGCCTGCATGGGTGCACGCACACACACACACGCACACACACACACATGGTGCATGTGGTCAGGAAAGTCTGTAATTTAAAGTTTAGTGCCACATCAGAGGGCGTTCAGACTCCAGCTGCTCGAATAAACCTCCTGCCTCCTGGTGATGGAGGAAACACACAAATAAACACAATTACCCACAACAAACACATCAAACTAAACAAATGTTTCCACCCTGAACGCAACAGCGTCGGCCGACTTTTGTCGCTGTAAAGCGCATGGATGCGGAAAACACTCTCCACTGCCATGCGAGGTGTGTGTGTGTGTGTGTTTTTGTTTTGTTTTGTTTTTTTGAGCGCTGAACTTGTTGTGACCTTTTTCCCACATCATACATCATTCATATTAATAGATTTAAAGAAGACAATTTGAAGGTGGGGCCCGCAGAGAGCTTGTTAATGTATTTTGTGCTGGATTATTTATCAGAGATAAATTCATATGTTAAAGATAACTTCACCAACGCACAAATCATCCAGGTTAACTACTGTATCACGCATGTGTTGTATCCGTAAACTAAATGCCTTTAGAGGAGATGAATTGTGCGACAAACCGGTGCGCGAGCATACGATTTGAGAGATGTTCTAAATATTGCATAGTTGTAATCTCGTTTAAATCAGTTTAAGTCAATGTGATTTTGCACCGTGCTCCGCATTCGACACCCGTACAACACAGGGTGAAACAGATTGTGAGGACAATATAGAGTTCCATGCTATGGCCTTATAACATATGGATAAAAAAGGATTAAGTTTATCCATAAACTGTATCATGCAACACCGATCTGCCGCAGTGCACACAGTGTCTCTCAAGATCTAGGGATGATACAGAGAGGAAGGGACAAATCCTCAGAACATTTTTTTTTTCTTTTTTTTTTTTTGTCTGTTGCAGAAAACATGCTGCCTCATTGCACTTCACACACATGATCCCCAAGGATTTCTTTTTTTTTTTTTCTACATCATGACCTCTTAAGGGAATGAAGAGAATCCGAGACCCACCATTAGTTCCTCTCACTGTCAAGGAGTAAGTATGAGCGGCTTTGGCAGATGGGGACGCCAAGTCAAACATTTACGTGCATTTGCAGCAACATTTCTTTTCAGTCAGTGCCGCTCGTAAAAGAAACAGAACATAACAGTCCATCTCGAGTTATAGAGCTTTCTGCGCTTTTCACTCCAAAAACCTCCAGAGGATTTCCCTGCGTGACTATTACAGATACTATTTCAGTGAGGGATGTCACTGGGTTTTCTCATTTTTGTCTCTTTCTGACTGCCTAACTGGCTCTGCTGCATTTTACTCCTTTTTTTTTTTTTTAAAACAAATCTCCCTGCACTGCTCCCTGTCTCTCCCTCACAAACGAAACAAGAATCAGATAATCTACATTACACACAGAAGCTACTTCTATTCTACTTTTGGAAAGACCTGCTGACCTGAAAAAGGTGGCTCAGCAGGAGGTTCAATAAGCAATATCTTCTCCACACGTGACCTCAGTGGTTCTCCAGTGGGGGGCAAAATCGAAAGCTGGGATGGTGGTGCATTGAGGTTTTTCTTTTTCTTTTCTTTTATTTTAAAATGTGGAATGTCTGGGAAGTTAAAATTTCACATAAACAATCTCAAAAATGGGGCCTGGGGTCTTTCTGTGTGCCTTTTCCATGTTCTTGTGTGGGATTTCTCTGGATTCTGCAGCTTCCTCCCACAGTCTGCAGACATGTTCAGTTCAGTAGGTTCACTGGGGTCTGTAAACTGCCTGTAGGTGTGAATGTGAGAGTATGAGGCTTGCTTGTCTTTATATGCCAACCCTGTCCAGGGTGTATCACCCTCCCTGTGTATGAGCTGGGATTGTCTCCAGCCCCCTGCAACCCTGTACGGAAAAGCAGTGGGTGGATGGGTAGATGGATATCTGCTGCACTCCAAGGCTCAGACACTGGGAGGTCCTGTGTGGTGTCACCTTTAAACTCCACAAACAGTATGATGTTAAGTTCAACATCAACTTTAAAGCCCCAGTGTGTAACTTATTTGGGTTTTTATTTGCAAAAATCAAATATTACTTTCATAAATACGTATTTCACTGAAGTGGAATCACACCCGCATACAAATGAAAGCTTTCTCGTACCTTAGAATGAGTTGTTACAAGTCGTTACAAATACATAAATGCGCGACGCACCGAACCGAGGCGGCCATGTTGCATCGCCATTTTTTACGCTCAGTGGCAGCGTGACCGTAGGTAACCACGGAAACTCACCGGAGCTGTCGGCTCAGGGAGAAAGTTTTCCAGGTAGCGCCTGTTAAAACTGTCACCACTGTGTAGTGTGAGGAAGGACGGAGGCACTGATGTCATTTTACACGACGACAGAAAGCCGGTAAAACGTGGGTCAGGTAAACAATACGACATCACCATGACAACATATTGTCGCGCCTGTATTGTTTTGCCTCGTGCTGGCGGACCACTTGTTTACATAGACGCTTGTTTATCCTGTTGCATGCAGTGTCTGTTGTCTGTCTGACGTCTGCCCGATTTCACGTGAATGCAACATCAAGAATAGGTTCAGATGTGCAACCGCATTGCTAGATGGGGGGAATTCCTACACATTATACATTTAAAAGGCCAAACAGAGTAAATTCTTTTCTGGATCTTGATCCCATCAAGGGTTTCTCTCATGAGGCTCAGCCCTTTCTCAAAAGACCCTCAGCAACAGTCAAAGCTGCATCTTCACAGCGAGTATGTGTCTGACAGAGGAAAAGGCTAGTTGGCCTGACTGTTGTTACAGAGAGAGAGAAAGTGGGGGAGAGAGAGTGTGCAGCCATTTATCTTGCATTTACTTTCCCCATCTGTGGTACCAGCATCGATAACAGCCTTTGTAGCCGCTGAACCACCCAGTGACTTCCAGACTTTCTTTGCAATAAATAAAATAAATCAGAAAATAAACTGAAAATAAAACAGAAAATAGGGTAGGGGAATGAATGAGATGGCCAGCCACTAATGTGTTAGCATTTGTGAGCAGATTTGAGAAAGAAGGCAGGGAAAATGTGGGGGCAAAAAAAAGAAAAAAAGGAGTGAATTAGTGACAGAGCGAGGGAGGAAGGGAGGGAGGGAGGTAGAGGGAGAGATGAGGCACCCATCATGCTCAGAGAGGCTCACATTATGAATGATTCATATGTTCATCTTTAACGATATTTGAAGAACTTTCGATTTCTCAAATGGATCACTTCACACACATCCCTCCCCCCTCCACTCCCCCAGCAGTGAAAATGTCTCTGGTTGATACGGTATGTCTTATGAGGGCAGAAAGCAGAATGCATATCCATCTTGTCACATCCATATATCTAATTTATGTTTAATTCACACATTTTTTTTATCATGACATATATTGCAAAGGGCATGAGGAGACCTATAAGCTAATTTGATTGCCAACCTTGGAATGGATATAGTGAAGGAAAATGTCATATGGGGAAACATTTGCATAGACTCATCTGAATATGATCACATTAGATTATTAGCGGCTGAAGAAGAATGATAGAGGGGGATTGCTGTATGAGTTTCAGTGGCAGAGAATAATATACAGTCATTAAACAAAGAGCAGGATTCATTGTGTATAGGGAAGACACAGGCTGGTAAAGGCACACTCTGTGCTGGCTATTGTGTTGTCTATTCATTATAAGTGACACAATGGGAATAAAACCAGGACAGTATGTGTTTTGAGGGCCAACATTATCACGACTATCCTCCACAGAGAAGGAATAAAGAAATCTTGGCTGAGTTGCTGCGTGAGTCTGTCCGATGGGAGCCTTCAGTACAACACCAAGACGGCGCC
Organism: Trachurus japonicus; assembly: GCF_045865225.1. Lineage (NCBI taxonomy): Eukaryota > Metazoa > Chordata > Actinopteri > Carangiformes > Carangidae > Trachurus > Trachurus japonicus. The sequence goes on along the minus strand of NC_140919.1, from coordinate 13,220,662 downwards.
GAGTATATGCAGCGTTTTTGTGCTTCAGCGAGTGAAGTAAACTGTACCAAAGTGCATCTCTGCCTCGCTGTTCCTCCTCACATTAATCCCGTGCATGCATACGGCGGGGACTACGGCTAATGAAGTCATGATTGCTTAGCTGTCTGCGTGCTAAACGATTAACAAATAATGAGAAAACCAATCAGTCTAGGTGCCATAGGCATCCCTCACCTGTAAAACACAGACTCGTGAGGGAGGGGGGGGGTGACAGTGACACAGAGGAAATCTACTAGTGTGCTGCATGCTGTTGCTCCCCTTTGCTGCCACCACGATCAATTTAATGGGCCTCCATATGGTGCTGCGGAATCAATGAAAGATCATTGCGGATTCTTCTCGGCACTTAATGTTGGTGGGGAGCCGGGGAGTCTAAATTTATACTTGGAATTCCACCGAGACGTCTCAGGAGAAATGGTGAGTATATATGTACAATAGCTTTTCCCTCCTCTTCCTCCTCCTAAAGCCCTTTGGCGCAGGGTCAGGGAGAGAAAAAAAAAAGGTGCAGCACAGGTACACTCTGAGAGGTTTGACCCACATCTGTACCACAGAACTGTCACAGGCTGGAAAATGAATGGTCGACCTTGGTTGAAACTCGTACCCACATCTTGTCTTGGGGATAGTCCTAGAAAGGCAGTGTTAGCTCAGGGCCCATGCAACCAAGGAGATGACGGGAGGGGATGGAGCGACTGAGGAGGAGGAGGAGGAGGAGGAGGAGGAAGGGAAGGGAGGTAATTTTATTCTCCCTCGCAGCGTGTTATATCTTTATCCGATGGCAATCAGAGTTTCCGAGGCTGGCTCCTTCTGGCAAGGAGCAAAGCTGGTTAATCATACACTCAGGTAATCAGCATGCTCGGTGGAAGCACATATGGCCGTTTTATGCAAGTGTAAAGTATGGAAAGTGGCTCAAGGAACGGCCGATGTTATGCAGATGTGACAGCTGTGCCTTTGCTGCCGTTGCACCAGCATGTCAGCACTTATCACCTGTACCATAATGTATTCCATATGACAAGGATCATGGCAAACTATGTTTAGTATAACGAGAAAGAAAAGTAACTATACACTGTTCTTTTTACATCATGTATAGTGTCTGGTATAATACAGGAACAATATTACAACAGCAGGCAGAAGTCGTCTAACAATAGCATCTTCCCTTAATATCTCACCTCTGATATAAAGTAGAATAAAAAAAAAAGACAAGATAAAAAAAAAATCAATTGTTTTCTCCTCTAGAGCTCGTCCTCTAGGAACTCCTCATCCTTCGTGGTGGTGCAGCTCAAACATTTTTCTGCTTAGATCGACAAGAAAGGAAGTTTTGTTGGTTATCCTGTATCGTTTAATAGAGACGGGGTTGCCTGGAGGGTGGACAGGCAAGTTTAGAATATCAATTAGTATCAACCAATTCTCTGAAATTCTGCTTCGGGTGATGCAGTTTTTTTTTTTTTTTTTCACACAAAGAATAAGCTGCAATGAAGATAAAAGGCAGCACTGGGGGTTGGGAAGCACAAGTAGATATTGTGCAGTATGGTTTTCATATCCATGTGATGTGTATTTTGGATTTTTTTTGGGGTGTTTTCACAGCGTTTCTGTAATGCAACCGCTAAAAAAAGGTGTGAATTTGGTGTATATAGACCTCGTTGCGCTCAGACACACTTCACACTTAATCAAAGTAAAGCAACACAGAGGTGCAGTATGTCTCTAGTACGCTATAAGTTTGTTCCGATGCCAAGCTGTGTGTCTGGGGAAGCAGCTGGCTGACAAAAATGTGCAAGAAAAGCAGCGATTTGGAAGCCAAATGAGAAGGATCTCATGAGAAGTAACATGAAAGACGTAAAAAAAGAGAAAAGTATCTGATATCTCACGTGTAACCTGCTCATCATAGCAAATCTAAGTCACCTGTCAGATGTTTTACATTACAGCAGCTGTAGCATCAGTGGGAAGTGAATTGAAGCAGACTCTCTTACAACATTAGAGACATCCAAAGGAAATCTCCTAACGCAATAAATAGCGAGGACAGAGAGGCCTCACAAAAACGCTGGGGAGAGAAAGAGAGATATTTGTCCCGGGGACAAGACAGACAGGGGGGCGGGGGGGATGATCAGCACATGATGCAGCCCCATTTGACAAGGTTACGCCTTGTAAACTCTGAGATCACAAAGGCGCACACTCATACGAGCACCGACTGAGGTATAGGCGAGCACGCTAACGTAAGAGACACACACATTTCTGGGTCGGCAGGCGCAGCTGGGTGATATTTTGTGTCTAGACAACAACTCTGCAGCCAAGAAAAACGCACAGCTTCCAGATGAGTGGGATTATTTGAAACACCGTTTCATAACAACACCGTTTCCCTGCCGCGTATGTCTCAATTAAAACGCAGGAAATTATGACAGGTACATTTTCACCCCGTTTATAAAAAGACTGGAGCTGCTGGGAAATTTCTCAGCTCGTCGTCTGAAGTCGTTGTGACAAAAGATGTTCTAAAAAAAAAACCAATATATAAAAGAACAGGGCCTATCGGTTGGGACAAAAATACAAGCTGCAGGTCCATTCATCTATTTGCTATCATCCGACGTCTCTGGTGGGATGATACAGCTGCAAAACAGAGTAACCAGATAGGGGGAAGAGTGAGAGACACGGACGGGAGATTGTTAACAAACTTGCCATCTAAAAATACAAACTGACAGTCGGTTCCACTTTGCAGTTATCTGCTCATCACACACTCAGATTCACACATGAATCCCAGAGAGGCTGCGATTCCGCCCATAAGCCCTATCCAAGGATCATTTTCAACCCAGCGGAGGTTTCTAGTGCTGCGCGGCTTCAAACACATCCCACGATAGCTCCCAGGAAGAATCATAAACACCTTGCTATGATAACACCGGGTCAGATACGAGGCCAAGTATGGAGACATGAGAGGTCTGTCCAGAGACTACTGAGATACCGTGCTCTTGGAGGATGTGCAGGAGGTGAGAGATGTAGACTTCAAGCTGTTTTATACTAAATATAGAAGCACAGACACAGTGGTTCTTATTCTGAATTATTCTGTTTATTTAATAGGGATCTAAAATGGGCTGTGTGTATTTATATATTCTGATCCTTCAATTTTAATCCACGTTTTGTTCCATTCTTTGACCAAATAACTGGAATAGCTTTCAGTTGGCTTTTTGTTTTTTTTTCCACATGAATGTAACTGTGTTATAGCACATTCACTGGAAGGGTAACCTGGAGAAACAGGTTTAGATGAGAGGAGTTAGGAGGCTGGTTGAGCCTCTGAATATAGAGTTGGTGTAATTTCCATCCAATCCTTGAGATTTCACACTCACTCCTGTGAAAAATCACACTTAAAGGGGCTCCAGTAAGCAGGGGCTTAATTGGCTGTGACGTGACATGCATAATATCAGCTACCTTCTCTATTTAAAAAAAAAACACACAGGGCCAGAGAGCACACAAACACACAAACACACACACACATACACACATAATGCTTTCACAAACACTGTTGAACAAAATGACTTTGTGCAGCACATGTAGAGAGACCACATGTGATCCACGCATCTATATGCAGTGAGAAATGCAGTTAAGACGCAGTGGCAAATCATGCAAATAAGTTAACTCACACCTATCGTAGCCTGGGAGCAGGGGAGAAACATAGAGGCTGTGTGTGTGTGTGTGAGTGAACAAAGCAGTAATGAGCAAGTCAACTTCTGCCATAAATCAAATTGAACGTGTACAGCACAAGCAAAACATGTTTAGCCCACAACAGGAATAAATTATAAAGGCTATTATCCTGAGCGGCATTGAACCCACTGTACTGTACGTTGTTTACATATAGGCACAAGGCGCTTAACCTGTAAGACATTCATATAGCTAAGCTCTCATCACTCAACACTAACCCTGACTGCTCGTTTTAACTGTCTGAGGCTTGATTACCGCTGATTTACTGCGCTCCCCTCTTTTGATGAATTGTATTCAAGTACACTCATGCCTTGGCATAAGTGACTGCGATGGAAATGGATGTGGAAAATCACAGCGTGGTCGGTAATGACAGTAATGAAAAACTTGTATATTCTGTGTAATCCCTCTGGTAATTACATACTTGTAATATTCTGTGGATTTAGAACTAGTATGAAAGCTATTTATGCATTCACGGTTAACTCTAAGCTGATTAACGAGCGTGGTGATCGCTGGTGAAGACTAATTATTTTGGCCCGTTAGTTCCTTCAGCTCGTTAGGCACGCTCACAAGGAATGTGTCCTCTGGTGTTGGCGTTTTGCATATTAAAGGACATTTTAGAAAACACATTTAGTATATTACGGAAACAAACAAAAAAAAAGGGAGGATCGTAAATTGTGTTTGATTTTATTTGATTATCTTCAGTGCGTCTGCTTTTGCGGAAAAACATGGCTGACGAAAGGAGCCTTCAGGATGCAATTAGAAAATCATACAGGATGCCTCAAAGCAAACGGGTACTGTACGTCACTGGGAATGTTATTCAAGGGAGAGAGATAAGCACGGAATGATAAGAGACGCTTTCTGTGGCCTTATGGGATGCAGTAAATCTTTAGAGATATCAGGTAATGGACGTGGCTTATGGTATTAAAGGGCTAATTACAGCTGGACCACCAGAGCAGCTAGATATAACATACTTATATAGCTGCAGTGTTTATAATACGCACCAAAATTAGGAGCAGAGATCACCTTGACACCATAATGGCTGACACAAGTGCAATTTCCCGGTAGGGGGTATCTGCGTTTCACTCCATCTCTTACAATAAACACACACTCACTCACTCCGCCCCGTCCCGTCCCGTCCCGTCGCCTCCACCTCTGTTAAGACGTAGAGTGAGACTCCTCGACACATGAATCCAGCGGTATGTCCGGGCGTCTGGGAGACGGCTCCGAATTAGCACAGCATCTTTTGAGAAAGACAGACCCGAGCGTGGTATTTCAACATGACAAAGATGAAACCGTAAACCGTTTCTTGGAATAGCCCGCCTCACTTAGCGGCACCAGGAACTTGATCCCCTCCTCACTTTCCCTGGGGTCAAAGAAGCCTCTCTCACCTTCTCTTTTTTCTTCCTCACAAATCTCTCTCTCAAACACACACACACACACACACTCTGTACATGGATAAGTTTGGTTTATATGGCATGCCCCGGTGCGTAAAACTCTCAAAATAACTGTTGACACAATTTTCTCCTCCATTCAAATGCCACAGCTGCTGTTGTGTAAAAATACGTCTGTCATCTTGAGGTGGCTTGGAAGAAATCATTAAGTCAGATGTAAGGTGCTGATAGGTGATAAGACTCTGTGCTATTGGAAAATGTATTTTGAATTACTCACCACTGACTAGCAGAGACATGCAAAGTAGGGATAAAGCTGGTGAGATGTGGAAATGTCTCAGCTAAATGTCAAGAAGGGCTTATTCATGACCTGTGTCCATCTTCTTAATATCTCTCAATGTGTGCAGTTTTGCATAGCAACACATCTTTTTCTTTCATTTCTTGTTTTTTTTCCCCGTCACATTTTCTCCAGGACCGACCACATCATTTAATTTCCTGCCACATAACTGTGGCCATAGAGAGCTCATCTTCAATATAGAGAAGCTTCTCTGGTCTCAGACTGTGTGAACAGGATTTAAATGTGTGACCATGTGCTGTGCGTCATCATGACCCCGGCCATAGCGAAAGGGAGATACTCCATGGTTTAGATTAAGAAAGAATATTTTTTCAAACCAATTTGGGAAAACAGAATAAATGTTGTGAGTTGAGGAAAGTAAAATCACTAGTGTGTCGTGTACTTCGGCTTAAACTGAAACAAAACAAAACCCCAAAATGAGATGTGCCTGTGGAGAGAAGCAGAATAAGATTAAAAAGCCGACGAGGTGCTGCTTCAACCAGGAGGACAAAATAACTACTAACTAATAATAACAACAACTAATAACTTTAAAGGACAATTCCGGGCAAATTTAACTCAGGGCTGTATTTTCCTAACATTTTAGGTCTACAAGAAGGAATCTGAAGATTTTCAGTTTAATTGCTCCTGTTTTGCGGTAGTTGTGTCTGTCTCCGCATCGCCACGGCAGCGATGAATGGGAGCGGATGGAAGTTCCGCTGCTTAGGCTGTTTACATCCCTCAAAGCCGCAATTTCTTTCCACAGACAGCGTCAGATGGCGACTCAAACATGCACCGAGTAGTTTGTTTATTTCAAGCCAGTCAAGAATTGATATTCCTGTGTTTATGACACAAACGGGAGCTTCCGACTGACTCCACGAGACTTTGAATTAGATCTAGTTTTACAAACATTTCGGCTTGCTCGAAGTAAATAAACTTCTCGGTGCATGTTTGAGTCGCCATCTGACGCTGTCTGTGGAAAAAAATTGCAGCTTTGAGGGATGTAAACAGCCTAAACCCAAACCCTGGAATCCTTCAAATCACTGTTGAAGGGGCACCTGTTCTCTCAGGCCTTCGCCTGCTAATTTGTTGTCCTGTCTTCTGTCATTGTTAAGTGTCCTTCTTGTGTCTTGTGTTATTGTTAAACGTCCTTGGGTGTCTTGAAAGGCGCTATATAAATCGAAACTATTATTATTATTATTATTAAACAGCTGGACTTCCATCCACTCCCATTCATTGCTGCCGTGGCGATGCGGGGACAGACACAACTACCGCAAAACAGGAGCAATTAAACTGAAAATCTTCAGATTCCTTCTTTTAGACCTAAAATGTTAGGAAAATACAGCCCCGAGTTGAATTTGACCGGAATTGTCCTTTAAGACCTGTCCAAACAACAGCACATTGCCTGTGCTCTCTATGGCAGAATCAGTTCATCTATTAGATATCATCTTGTAGAAGGTGTTGCAATGCAAGTAGGGGAAATGTGTTTAAAAGTGCTGGGCATTAAACAATGATACATTTTTGTTCATGTGATGTACACATGATATCCTTGAGCAGATCCAGTATCAGATTTAGATGAAAATAGGAGGCTGCAGGTAGGTGGTCAGGTGTGACGGCTGGGCTGATGAGCAGGAGGTGGAGAAGGTAGGTGCTCAGCCAGGTCTACACACACACACACACACACACACACACACAGTCACACACACACATCACAGCAGGGCAGAGCCGGCGAACAGCTGGGTTAGGTCACAACCTGTAAAGCCACACTGTCCACAGAACACCCAACAGAACAGGATACAACAGTGTCGAGCAGCGGAGCGGGGTGACACCACAGGACAGGCAGAGTGTGGAGAGGCTGGCCTCTGTCAGCTGGACGGACCTGGGGGCCATTTGTTCCCCTCATTAATATCATGGCATGATATTACATAATGTCAGGTGAGGTAGGGGCGAAGCAAAAGGTGGGTAAAACTCTGACCTCCCTGCCTCATCATGAGGGAAACAGACACCAAAATAAACACAATTCTATGCTATTTCCAAGAAAAAGCAGAGCATTATGGACTTTTCTGCTTTAAAATACCATAATAACTATAAATATAAAAAATAAAACACTATAATTGATACATTGTGAGTTATTTTGCATCACGTCAGCTAGCTGGGAAATGCTTCCATTTATGGTAAATTAAGTTTTATTTGGATGCAACCTTTCCTTTTACTGAATATTTCTGGCAAATGTCTCATAAACTGACAGGGGAAAAAAAACACTGATAAGAAAAACTATTAGTAATTTTAAATTGATGCCATTCAGTCCAATCTCTTCACTCAGTGTGCACATGACCAGATCCAGCAACACATTTGAGCCACATTTTTTTGTTCCAAGTCTTATTGTGGGAGTATAATTATGCAAAACACACCCAAACTATTCTGAAAACGCACATTTAAAATTCTATTACGGGCATGCCTGATTAGTTAAGCAATTACTCAAGACAAGCAGCTCAGAGTCAGTAGTTTTGCTTCCACCAACATTATATTGGCACATACAGTACGTACATATATACTGCATGCCATTAGTTTGAACCCTGTCTCTTCCCCTAGGCTTCAGTCAATCGCCACAACCCATGAACAAGCTGAAATAATTCCTCTCAACATATTTCACTTCACTACTCTTTGAAGTATAGGTGCTTTTATAATAATTCATACTACACCTTGACTTTCTATTATTGTAATGCGTGATGTTTCAACCTCCCTCAAATACATTTACACTGACGACTAGTTGAAAGCAGTGTTCGCACATCAGGGACGGATGGGCTACAAATAGACTAGCATCTGTTAGCTGTGGGACTAAAAAACTATAAGCACATACAAAGTGATGACAACTACCAGCTTAAAGTGCAAACTTCTAATTCTACCACTGGGTATTAGACAGAGACAGCACTCAGAATATATGGATTCAATATAAACCTGAGAATATTTAATATACCCCCAAGATGCAGATTTCAGTTTAGAAAATTATTAAGCTTCATCATCAGGGATCACATGAAATACTGTAAAAATATATATATAGGCTATAACGGTTATGAGTTTGAGCCAAGGCACACTGAAACTTTAAACTGTTTAAACTGTTTAAATAGGAGGACTGAGTAGAATGATAAAATTCAAGTTAAAGGTATAGTTCACCCAAAATTGAAATTTCACTCATTATCTACTCACCCTCATGTCGACTAAGGGCTGGGAGAAGTTTCAGAGTCCTTCGTGGCTTCTCTGAGTTACAGAGGGTCTCGGTGTAGCAGTGCATGTCCATATAACGGTTGCAAATGGATACCAACTGTCTTCGTAACAAAAAGACACACCAAAAAACATCCAAATACCTCCATGCTGCTCGTATGTAATGTCCGTCTTGTATTGAAGCCCTGAAATGTGAAATTGTCCCGAAAAAAATTAAATAAGTCCATATTTCAAGCTTGTTTTGTAGCGGAAGCTTCTTGAAGCTCCTCTTCCCAGTTCGTCCAAATTTGACGAACCAGGAAGAGGAGCTTCCGCTACAAACAAGCTTGAAATATAGACTTATTACATTTTTTCCGGGACAATTTCGCATTTCGGGGCTTCAGTACAAGACAAACATTACATACGAGCAGCATGGAGGTATTTGGATGTTTTTTGGTGTGTCTTTTTGTTACGAAGACAGTTGGTATCCATTTGCAACCGTTATATGGACATGCACTGCTACGCCGAGACCCTCTGTAACTCAGAGAAGCCACGGAGGACTCTGAAACTTCTCCCAGCCCTTAGTCGACATGAGGGTGAGTAGATAATGAGTGAAATTTAAATTTTGGGTGAACTATCACTTTAACAGTATAAGATAATAATCATCAACTGTGTGCATGCAGGATGTGTTGGCACTTCAGTGGCTGTAGGAGTGTACTTGTAGGAGTGTGTGTGTGTGTGTCTGTAGGAGTGTGGTTGCCTCAGTCCTTCATCTGAAAAGTAACCAGCTTTAGGAACTGGCTTTAATATTATTCTTTATCTTGGTCCTAATTGAAGCGGTCTAACAACCCCGGTCTGACTGGAGGGGAGCCATTTAGTCAACAAAAGGACAAGCACTGCAAGTCAAGCAGAAGAACTGCCTGGAGCAAGACACACGAAAGTGAGTGTGTGTATGTCTATGTGCGTGTGTGAGAGTGTGAGTGATGTGTGTGTTGTTTAGCCCACTGACACCACAGCGTAGCTCTCTTTCTGTATCCGACGACTACACAATTCTGCAAAGCGAGCAACTGTGCTCTGAAAAGCCTGCGATGTGACAGACATGCAGCTCAGACAGCTCTGTAGCCACTGTACTGTATATTATCAATGAAACTGATTCAGCTATTGAGTCAGGAGAGGGGGGCAGACGAGGACCCTGTCTTCATTTCTTTACACATGTCAAAGCTATGTGTGAGGAGAAAGTCGTGCGTGACTGGACGCTGAGCTGGCGCCGATTAAAACAAAAGATTTCTGCGTTGATATTCTTTTTTCATTCAACCATCAGTCCATCCATCCATCCATCCATCCATCTGGCCCTCTGTCCTCAGCTGTTTCTCTCCCTTTCATCACAACACAGAGAGCCAACTGGAAAAGCAATCCTGCAGACATGCACCCACGTCACAGACATAAATAAAACCCCAACCTATGTTCGATTATTGTCACCATTACAATAACAAGAGGTAGCTTAAAACCTGAACAGCATTTTAAGTGTAAACTTGAACAGTTTGTATCAGACTCCACATGGATGGATTTTTCTCCCTCCTTTCCAATATTGCCATTAATCTGGCATGGCACAGGCCATCTGTAGCTGACATCAGGAAATCACTGCTCACATGCTGCCTGTATGTCTGCGTTAGTCTGTGTCACTGAAATGCTGCAGGGGGGGAGGGGGGGGACAGTGGCTCTTTTCTTTTTCTCCCTTGATGAACAGAGAGAGAGAAAAAAAATACCTATCAGCATACAGCCATTTGCATTTCAACCAGAGAAGCGCTGTGGTCGAAACTCTCTCAGTGGAGGTACTTTAATTCCCTCCGCAGGGAGCCAATCATTGCATGAGCTTCGACCAGGAATATGTCCAAATTCAAAAACTGGCTAGCTACAGTAACGCTATAGGAGCCCTTAAATAGTTAAAATTGTAGCAATTAATATTCTTCATCAGTCATCAGCTCAGAAAGCTGTTTAATTAACCCCAAAAAAAGCATCTACTTCACAAGAAATAACAATCATGTAAATGTTACAGTTAATACGACTTATCTTGTGCCTTTATGTGCAACAGTATCTGACACAAAAACCTGTGGCAACATGAAATCAATACCTGCAACAACCTGAATCAGTCTTTTGTAGGTTTTGAAGACCAGTGGGAAGAAAATACTCTCCTTCACTCTCCTTCCTTATAGGTAGCAAGTATATAAAGTTACACTATAGTTGAGATGCAGCCTCCACTCATATACAGCCATTACTGCTGTATATGAAGGACGTGATAGCGGTGCAGGAATAGCATGTATTGCCTTTCTTTCCTCCCTCCTGCTGTGGCTCTCTCATAACACTGCACAAGGGCAGCGTCGTTACCATTGAGGGTTGATAAATGGCTGGCTTCACCCTCCTCTGCTTCTCTTTCATAAACTAGGAAATAAAACGATGGTGGTATTGAACCTTCCCCGCAGAGCCTGCTGGGTCAATCTCATGCCATTACATGCAGTCTCCCTGCTTCATTTGAGTTTAGAGAGAGAGAGGGAGATAAATATGAGATAGTAAATGGCTTCATCTGTGTTTGGATGAGACAATGTGACACATGCTGTAATGTGCAGTACGACTGAGCCAAGAAAGTAACATTGGTTTCTCTTCTCCAATACACAAGGGTCATTAAACTTCAGCTGGTGATTAATTAAATGAAATTTGATTTTCTGTCTATAGTACCTTACATGAAATAGGACCCAGCGCAGTCCAGGTTAAGTGAACCAACTCCCTGTTAAACTGCTATCATAACCTTCTGCTCCCACTTGGATGAGCTCATTACATTTGAGGGTTGATTAATGAAAGCAGTATAAATCATTGGTACTGTTACAGCTAAAGAAAAAAGAAAAGAAAAAGAAATTAAAAAGAAAAAGAAATGTAGAAAAAGCTGTGAGTCTTGCAGATCAAAAGAAAAATGTCATCAACATGGGTTTTGCACACTTTTTTGCACTTAAGTTAATCTATTATCTATCATTTTTACATTTTATAAATAGGCTAGCCTTTTATCAATGACATTTTGTCCACGTTTCTGCTTTAACACTGCAAATTCCCCAATGTGGGACTAATAAAGGACTTACTGTACCTTATTATTTCTTATCCTATCTTACCCAGAGAACCGAGTCTATAGTCAAAGGACAGAGCTTCTTTATAATGCTGCATAGACACAAACACAGCCAAGCACATGCAGTGCACTCTTCACGCTCTAGTGGCTCACAGTTAAACACCATGCTCATCACACTGGACAAGCACAGGTACAGTTGGTTATGCACAGACACACCACCTACGCAAGTCCTTTTCTTTCTGCCACCCCCTTTTTTTTCCTACTTTAAATTGCAAAAATATATATATACAGTAGAGGAGTTCCTGAGGATTTGTATGTGCCAACACTAAAGTCACTTCTGCCAAGAAAATATCTGTTAACACAGCAGAAAAACTTCTGTGTCTGTTGCATCACAACAAAGAGGCTGAAATTGAAAAAGATAAATAAAGCCGCTGTGGTTTATTCTAAAATGTAAATGTAAAGAAGCCATAAAAGGGAACTAATTTAAAAGAAAAATTAAAGCTGTGAATATGAGGCTACCATTATCATAGTATGATCTAGCTAGCTAGCAAATAAGTCATTACACAGGTGGGAAAAGCAGGAGGAAACAGCTAGCTTAGCTCTGTCTACAGCTAAAAATAAATCACTCTTTGTGTTTTTTTGTCTATTTTTAACTTTCCACCTGCTTCCAGTCTGTAGGCCTACAATGTGCTAAGCTAACCACCTGCTGGCTCAGGTTTCAAATTCAGCCTAGCTAAGCTAATAGCCCAAATGGGAAAAGGGAGATGATAGATGAGGTTCACCCCAACTCGATTACCAGCAGGTGTTTGGCCAGGTTTTGCCTTTATTATGACCTCACTTAATGTAGGCCTAATTTTTGATTTTGAAAATTTGCCATTATTTAAACCATCCCTCCCAGGAGATGTAGCTACTCAGAGTGAAATAAGCCGCTCGTTAATATTATAGGCATCCATTAAAAGAGCCAAGATGGGCTTTTGGCTGTTTAACGTGAGGTCAAACTACTCACAGACATATGAAAATATATTTTTTATGACTTTGGGTCAGTGGAAAAAAAAAAAAAAAATCCTACAAGCCAAACTATTTCTTCAAGGACTAGACAGACCGTAGAAATCAAATCCCCAGCGGCTAAAGGACACATATTTTATATTGTTAACATCAGTTCTCACTCATACCTTCATGTATGCAGCCTAGCAACTGCACGTTTCTGAGGGGGTATATGGTCACTGTACTGTACACCTGAATTTCCAGACAGGACTGAGTCTTTCTGAGGTAGCGTGAACCACCATGGGTTTCACTCAAGTCTGAGCTGTGTCTCTACACGCCAAAACAGTAATAGAGTTTACATCAAAGATTTCCCTCCCACTGTGACAGCTGAGTAGATAGATCACACTCTCTCTCAATCTCTCTCTTCCCTCACGGTTCTCAACCTATTGCCCTTTTCTCTCTGTCTCTCTCTCACTCTCTCTCTCTGTTTCTCTGCTTCCCACCTCCAGTGGTGTTGGTAGCGGGGTAGCGAGAGTGTCACCTTGCTCTGCGCCCACTGGCCTGTGGCTAGATGATGATTTATGGCTGAGGAAAGCGGGGGGTTTGGGAGATGAAGTTGGTGGATGGCTGGGTTTAAAATCACTTGTGGCGGTGTATGAAAGCGTAGCAGTGATGAATGAATGTGGTCGCTCCACGCCAATCAAAATGGTCTACCTCCTGCATGCATTAGGTTTTACAGTCACCCAGAGACTTTATGGGCAGCTTTCTCCTCTTTCTAATGATCTTTTTTTTCTCCCCAGAATGAAGATGTATGGAAGAAGGGAGGCCGCTCACTCTCCATACAATGAACAGACCGAGAACATAACCTCAAGAGTGTTTAATGGAAAAAAAGCACAGACAAATTCTGATAGGCCTTGCACTTTAAAGGGATAGTTCAACATTTTGGCAAATTGGCCCATTGCCATAATCCCTATAGTCATAGCAGTAGGTTTGTTACCTTTAATTGTCGGTGCAAGCTGTTTTTAGAACGGCGGAGCAGAGCCGTGAGCTGCTCAGAGCTACGCTACGGAGACTAAAGGAATTTCTTGGTTTCCCTCATCAAACTCATCAAATACACAATCCAACAACTCCAAAATGCTCTGGTGGACAAGTTGTAACCTGCACATTCACCACGCTATGAGATAATAACAGGACGTTACGAAACGGAGCCGTTTTCGAGGTAAATGCAGAGACTGCTTAATGAAAAACTGTCCCTGAACGCAACGCGCATCAGCGGTTTTGCATGAATTTCCCTCTAAAACAACTCTGTCTGGTAACGTTCTGTTATTATCTCATAGCGTGGTGAATGTGCAGGTCACAACTTGTCCACCAGAGCGTTTTGGAGTTGTTGGATTGTGTATTTGATGAGTTTGATGAGGGAAACCAAGAAATCCCATGAGCCTCCGTAGCGTAGCTCTGAGCAGCTCACGGCTCTGCTCCGCCGTTCTAAAAACAGCTTGCACCGACAATTAAAGGTAATGAAACCTACTGCTATGACTACAAGGGATTATGGCAATGGGCCAATTTGCCAAAATGTTGAACTATCCCTTTAAAGAGATTTAAAAAGGGCAGTTCATACGTCTTATGGAGAAAAACTTAGTCCAACTCAATTGTATCTTTGTTTTAAGGCCTTCCACAATATAGTCAGCTGACACTGTAGCCCACTTTGTGGAAGAAAGCATAAAAAAGTCTCTTGGGTATAATGTTGAAAAATGGGTTGGTTTGCACAAAGAAAGCCCATTCTTTATTGTTTTGCTCAAGACATTTGTCAGTAAGGATAGTGCTCAAACAGATAAGTGTATGTGACTAATACTGGTGTTACATTGCATGTAGCCTACAGTACTGTAGGGGGTAAGAGTCCACCAGGACAGCAATGTCTTATCTTTCACCTGCTCTGGTTTACAAATGAAAATATAATTACTCATTTAAATGCATGTTTTGTGCTGATATCATAAAGAGAGCCAGGAGCTGGTTCTTTTTCTCTTAGTATGCTAATATAATTCACAATTAATTCATCTTATAGAGGTAAAAAAATATATATATATATATATCATACAACAGTGGTGAGAACCCCTGTGATGTGTGACTCTCAGTAAGGAGCCGCTCCATATGAATAACCAAAGTGCTACACAGCATATTAAACAGAAAGTGTCTCCTGGACATTGACAGTGACGATGGGAATAGCTTCTATTCTCTGTTACACTGTAAAAAAAAAAAAAAAAAAAAAAAAGAGAGAGAAAAAAGCACAATATAGTCTAATCTTAAATGTATCGCTTTCTTAAATGTAGTGATTTAGTATGAATTCAAAGGATTTCACATGAATATGGTTTTGAGAAGCTCTGCACATTATCACTCATGACATATTTCAATCACAACAGTGTGAGTGAGCAACTTGTAGTGGCCAAAAAACGCCCAGCGACCAGTTGCCTGTGTAGCTAGCTACTGTATGCATACTGTATGAGTCATATGACAGCAAGTCACACAGACAGACTGTGCTCTGCTCTCCATCTGAGTCCACTCATATGTCAGTGATATCACAGGCGCATATTGTTGCTGTGCTCCGTCAGCCCCCCCAATGAACATATTGCCAGTGGAGCAAAACGGGAAAGCTCTTGATTAAGATCCCAAAAGGACATTTACTGTAGGGTGTTAATAGTTTTATTCAGTTTGAGATCCCAGGAAAAGATTCCAACCAACTGCAACAACAAATTGATCCTACTGAGAATTGTCTGTGCAGCTTAAGTCCAACATACAATAACCAAGAGAGTAATTTTTATTGACACATTGTTGCACCAGGTGACTTCTACCCTCATTTCCATGAACATCCAGTTTATTTTGAGTCATTCCCACATACTCTGTCCTGCTGCCATCTTAAAATATTCACTATAGTTCATCAAATGTGAATTAATATGCAGCTAAAACAAAGTCCCCACTAAAACACAATTTACTCCTGTTTGTAGTCTTTGGCAAAAAGGTACAGTACATGACTGTTTTGAGAAATAGTTACTTAAACTAATGGGGTTGGTGCTCAGTGCAACAGAAAGTCAGGAAACACTCACTGATAGACACATGAAGAGCTTTTGGTCCCTTTGTGGGATTTATTGGTGATACATATTCAAAAGACAAGCCTGGAAATGATGAAATCTGATTGTAGAACTGATTTATTTCTCTGTAGTGTATGGGATGCCACGTCTGATCCATAATGTGCTGCACAGCATCAATCCACACTCAGCTGAGTTCATTTATATGAACCCCCACTGGCTTGGCTCAGGTTGGACCGAACCTGCTGCAACAAACAATTAGTTTCCCTGATTTCCTCTAACAAACCACCTCACAAACCCTGTGAGACTTTCTGGAAAAGGCAATTTGCACTTCACTAACTTTGCTGGGGCCAGAAAAAAAAAAGACACCAGTTGGTCTTGCTTCGTATTTTATCATGGTGTGTTGTTGGCTGTTCCGTCCTCCATCACAATATTTTAAAGCTCCACAACTGGCCCAGTTCCCTGCATGTGGCGACAACACCGTCACCACGCAGTAATGAATCAAATTAAGTGGAATGTCAGCTAGGCTAACAGAGCTCTCCTTCTCCACACAGCATGAAAAGGAATAGTTTCATGGCTCCAATTTGTCTCTCCCTGCCCTTGTTGGCACTTTTTTTTTTTGCGTTTCATCTAAAAAAGAAAAAAAAATTAAATATAAAAAAATATGCTACTGGCAAACACATGAGTAGAAGAGGGAAAATCCAATTGGTAGTGAATGTTTATTCATGTCTATAGAGTCAGAGGTAGATGGGTTGACAGGCGTAGCGTAGAGCAGGGCCGTACCTTACCTTTCGGCTCGATGTAAATATATGCGATAACATAAATTATATCTCAAGGGGGGGCGGGTCTGCACTTCTACCTCCTCCTTTTTTCTTTCACTCTCCCCCGTGAAGATTAAACACACGTAAGGGCGATGTGAAGGGAGAGTGATACTTTACAGTGACAGAAGAAAGCGAACAACACAGCAATATGCTGATGATATGGTGATGAGCAAGACAGAAGATTAAAGTGTAAGAGACGAAGACAGAGTGCACGAAAGACGGAGCAATATTTTTGAATGAATAAATATGCATTAAGGCTTCTGTACAACTGTGTAAGTGACAGCTCTTATATGCCTTGGGTGTTCGGAAGAAACAAAGGTTTTACATTTAAAGCAGCCTCACCAACGCCTCTGGGTGCAGGAAGTAAACAAACCCATTTGTTTTCTTTCTTTTTTCTTTCTTTTTTTTTTTGTCTGCGTTTAACCTGTAGCAAACTTCTTTTTTTACATCTCCTGCACCAAGTAGTACCTAATGCTATTATCCCATTACACAAACAAGTTGTAATGTAGGAGGAGGATTGTGGGAGTCAAAGCTTGGCAGTTTCTCACACTGTTGTAATAGACAGACCGTCATCCAAACAGAGGAAAATAACACACAAAAAAATGTTTGTGGCGCATTTGAGGAGCTTCATGATTCATAACTATGTAATATTCTATGTATTAATGCAGATTCTCAATCATCTCTGCTGCTATAAAGTTGATGTGGTAGGTGTGGAAAAGCCTGCAATTGGTACATATTATACTACAAATTACGACAGCAACAAAACTCTCTCTAAATTTAGTTTGTCTTCACTGCAGAACGATATACAGTAGGATGTCATTTGTGGAAAATCTGTCCTTATATTGTTTAAGCCAGAAACACTTGATCCTTAAAGGTCTCATCCAGATGCATAATGATGCTCTGCTTTGAATAATTGTTTAGGAATCTGAACCGTAGATAACATCTTCTCAGCGTTTGTGCACCAGAGTCAAGTTCCTGCAGTACATCACACATGTGTAAGTTGCTTGACCTTGCTTAACTTGCACATTATCACTGTGCTGTCACAAAATCACACTTGTAAATGATGAATTTGAAAACCGTCTATTGATGTCAAACAGTAGTCATTGTTCATCGTTCAGTGAAGGTCAAACATTCAGATGTGGTAACAATAAGCAAAACACATTTTCCAGCGGTGGACAACTTGAAAGGAAATACAATAAATGTCAAAAAAATAAATAAAAAAACAAAATTATTCAAAAATATAGCCTCTGTTTGTGGTTGCAAATATATTAATGTTATAGAGCATAGGCCAGCTGTACTGGTTTTATAACACAAGTGATCAGTCTTCTATAAGCACGGGCTAAATCCTGGAAGTCTTGTGATTTACGGCGACAGAAGGAAGCACAGAGAGACGGCACAAAAGAGTGAGAATGACAGAAAGAAAAAAAAAACCAAGAGAGCAAGATTATCCGTGGCCTTTTATTGCGGTTCTAATCCATACTTTACAATATTGTCACCCAGAGCGAGGAGATCATAAATCTGCAATACAGGAACACTTAGCAGACAAATGGACAGGAGGGAACAGAGCATATTACACCGTGCACCATGGCATCCATCTCCCTCAAGATAGATAAGTATGTCACTGAGTCTAAAGGCAATAAGTGTAACAAACAGGCGTGAGCACGTTTACCTATTTTATAACAGATGAGCTGTGACTGTTATTTAATTTGGTTTCAATGTCCCCCCATGCTAAAGGGAAATGCTAATCCGTACACCCTGCTCCGGTGGCTGAGCTGAGCCGCTGAGACTGTGTCACATGTTTAAACCGAAGACAAACGACTGAGGTTTACCGTCGCAACAACACACAACGCTGAAACGCCACCTGCAATCATCGCTCTCGCTGTGAATCCGCGGCCATTTTTTTTTTTTCTTTTTTTGCTCTCGTGCTTCCTCATCCTCGTCGTCCTCATCACAAGGCCCCGGTATTGTCTACTACTACTACAGAGGCGCTTTGCAAACTGAATTTCAGCAGCAGCACGGTGATGAGGGACAGGGTCCATTTGCATTGCAGGTCGCAAACCGAAAAAGGTGTATCCAATGTCTTGAGGGCGCGCGCGGAGAAGATGAATAAGGGAGGCGGCAAAAGACCGGCTCTATATATAGCAGGTAATCTGTCATCTCATTTTTGTCATCTCCCGTCCCCTCGTTTTTTGCTTTGAGGAATGAGGGATTGATGTTCAGAAGATCAGAGGAAGTAAGGAGGGAATCTTCGAGGCTTGGAGAAAAGAGAATAGGGAGTGTGAGTGTGTGACTATGTGTGTGTGTGTGTGTGTGTGTGAGAGTAGAGGAGGAACTAGGGAGCCTGCACTGAGCAACTGATGACTGCTGTTTTTAGAGACCCAGTTGCAGCTGGCCGAAGTCCAAGCAGAATAGTTCAACTCTCTCGACTGCGAGGAGGAGAAGAGAAAAAAAAAAGTGAGCGTCAAAAGAAGCGAGGGAAACTATCCATCTAACACTTTAGTTTCAAAAGATTTCCGCTGAATCCCGTCCTACACTGCAAAAATTTTCATTTCCTCCTCAACCTGCAACACCAGTGCTGCCTGGAGTCAGATGTTTCTAAAGTGGATATTGTTTGAACATCCTGTCAGCTCTGACAGGTCGGATTCCCCGGCAGAGAGATCAGTTAGAGACAAATATGTCTTGCTCCCAAGCGCAGACACTTTCACACACACACACACACACACACGCACACAAGGGAACACTATTGGGGGAAAATGCTGAGGGACCTTATGAAGCTCCTTTTGATAAGGTACACGCCTTGTGGTCACTTCAAAGCAGAGATGAAGGAGTGGATAAAGACGGAGCAAAGAGATGGAGGGAGAACAGAAGCAAGGGGGGCGGATGGAGTGGAAAAAATGAAGAAGGATAAAAAGAGGGAGTAAGAGGAAGTAGAATTAAACAGTGGTTGGCAGTGGCGTGCACAGGGGGGGCCCAATTGTTGAAAAACATGTGCTAAAGTGCCCCCTGGGAGCCAAAATGCGCGTTAAAGTGCCCTCTAGGGAAGCCAAAACGTGTGCTAAAGTGCCCTCTTAAGTGGCGAGGACGCGCTACACTGTATGTGCCCTTTTTTTTCATTTCCGCCCCTGCCCCTCAAAAAGTCTGTGCACGCCACTGGTGGTTGGGTAAGATGAAAGAAACGCAGGGAAGGACTGCTCTGCAAAAATACAGAGGGAGACACATTTGCATGGAAAAAGATAGCAAGACAAGCAGTCATAAAAACATGAACGCGAGCTACAGTATACGCATGAAGACGCTCATGCTCACACACATCACACATCACACTCGCACACCTGGGGGAGTTGAATCTGGAGCATTAGCGAGAGGTTTTGGGAGGCCGAGTCTCGTCCCTCTGTGTGTGTGAGAGTCCCAACTAAAAAGCAGCAACTTTCTGCTGAGAGAGAGTCTTCCTGCTCTCGATCCAGAAACTCTCTGATGAGCAGCTATGGTGAAGCCTGCAGGCACGCACTGATACATACGGGAGGAGAAGAGGGATCATTAGAATAACTCAACCATTCATAGACGGTAGACAGTTAGCTAGCTACCTCCATCTAGAACCACCAGCCTCCCTGAATAATTCACAGAGGTGTAAATAAAATATATCCAGTGGCCTTCACCTAAAAAAAATAAAAAAATAAAAAAATACAAACCGGATAGCTGCCATGCTGAGTAATGAGTTCTTCTCTAGGAGATGATTTCTGATACTGTATGACATGTAGAAGCAGAAGACCTTACCTCAAAATTCATTTATTCACAGCGATAGTCAAGGAGGGGGGCCGTGTTGCTTGATTTAAAACAGAATATTTCATTGATATATCTGCCTTTGATAATGACACAAAATATGGCACCACTCCAAAACTGCAAATCATAAAAAGGAGCAGATGGCAACGATGTCCAAAAGTGCTATAATCAGAAAACAATTGCAGAGAAGCATTGTCATCCGTCGGTCAGCGCTCAGAAAGCACATCACTATCCTTTAATTTTCCCAGAATAGCACATGATGGCAGAGCGTTTATTGCTTTTCTCCCGCAGCGAAGAGTGCAATATTTCCTGCATAATGCATGAGCAGCGCTATATACGACACACACCCCAAATCATCCCCAAAAGAAATAGCTTCATAATCAATGGTACTGGTATGCTCAGCAAACATTTCAGGTCAAGTGGGATAATGTTGTCAATGCTCCTTTTTCATGTGAGTAATGGGGTCCGGCAAGGCAGAGGCATTTTATCTCCTTTCCTTTTCAATGTACAGTATATATTGATGATTTGTCAAGACACATGTATTGTGGGAGACCAAGTTGTCAACCATCTCATGTATATGCTGATGACCTTGTTTTACTCTGACCATATACTGCTGGGTTACAACAAGTGTTAAGAATATGTACTGTACACAATATGGCAGAGAATTTGACATTAACTATAACGCTAAAAATGACAATGACATTCGTAGTCAATGCTGTAAAATATATATATGCACAGGCCAATATGCTGTTAAGGAAATTCTCTGTGTTCTGTGGAGGTTAAAAGTGCACTGTTCAGGGCTTATGTCACCCTCTTATATACAGCTCATCTCTGGTCTTCTTACAGAGTGAAAAGTATACATGCAGAGGCTAAAAGTGGCTTATAATGACGCCATGAGGTTGTTGCTACAGTACGTGTTCCTCGATGGCACAGTGCCAGCCAGTTATTTGTATCCTCTAATGTACCAACATTTCTGGCATTGATGCGTTAACTGATGTTCAATTTCATGTGTCGTTTGGACTTATCTCATAACAGCATTATTAAGGCCTTAACCTGCCCCATGATGAGATATCGGTTCACATCCAGGCTTCGTAAGCACTGGCACAATAGCTTGCACCGTTTCTTCGAAACAGTGACAAATTGCTGTATTTTATTGTATTTGTTTTGTTTTTTTTCTTTACTTTTGTTTTTCATTTTTCCACAAAAACAAAACATTCACTGACATAGGACCATATGAATTGAAATACAGGTAAATAAAATGCAGTAAAAATACCATTAAGAGAAATCGCACAGAGAATAAGTATTTGCATCAAAGGGAATAACAGCAGTACAATATCAATCTTAGAGATGTATGACAGCCTTATAATAACCCATATTCCTCCATTAGTCCTCCAAATAGAGAGTAATACAGTTCCACCTTTGTTCAAAAGTGTCCATTTTCAGTTGTAGACTTGCAGTCATTCGCTCCATTGTGTAGACCCTTTTCAGTCTCTGTACCCACTGATTTATGGTCGGTGGTTTTGGATCTTTCCAGTTAACAGTTATCATTTTCTTAGCAATCAGTCAAAGTATCCGTAACATGTATCTTTGATCTGAACTGTATGTTTCCTGAGGTATAGCTCCCAGCAGGAATATCAATGGGTCCAATGGGGGAATTCACTCGTTATTGTATTTGTTATTGTGTTTGTGTATGTGTGTATGAGAGTGGACCATTTTTTCGAGTCCATAATAAAGATTATTATTTTTTATTATTAATGGGGTTGGCGAGCTGTTAGATATCAGTCCTCCCTCACATACATGACAACAGAGACTGACTGCTGCTCCGTGGGCAGTGGACTCGGATGGCGGCAAGGACAAGAAATCAAAGCGCCGGCGGCAACCGAGTCAGGAGAAGATGAATAGGCCACAAGTCGTTTCCACGTGTCTCACTGGTGCAACGGAGTTAACACACGCTGCAGTGATGTAGCCGTCAACCTGCGTGCCAGAGCTACAATAGAGACTGAGCAGAAATCAATACCGGCTCCAACCAATTCTTCATGGCGAGCCCCTGTGATTATGACGCTCACTCCAGGTGGTTGGAGTATATGGATCACGTTGCTCTGCTGGATCCGAGGCGCTGCTGCCTCTGGCACACTGAAACGATTTTTTATTTCCCCAAAGGTCAATCAATAGGAAAACCGTCTCGTTTTCCTCCCGGTCACCCTTGTATTTCTGAAATTATGCAATAATCGGTTTTGAATGAGCCTCGTGGGACCGCGATCGAGGCTCCCTCAGCACGTACAGTAGGCCTATAGCAGACCCTGTAATTCTGCAGCTTGTTTAAAAAGGAGCAAAAAAACCAACAAAAACAAAAGTGTTAGTACAGCTCCTTCACAAGTGTAGCGCACAATTTGTCCATCTTGTAACTGAAACTCCTGATCCGAAAATAACTCTTTATCTGTTTCATTAAAAGTTAAATCTACCATCTGAGGATAGTTTTTCAGAATAAGACAGATGTCAGGCAATACGTTCCGGCCCGCTGTCCACACAGTTTTATTTCAGGATGTTGTTTTTATATCTTTACACTCATGCCAAGGTTGAAAAACTTGAAAGATGTCTCTCGGTTGAAGCTCCTCGGAGACGGACATCTAAGGACAGCTGCCCCCCCTCACCCCCTCCCCACACCGCCCCCGCCCGCTTTCACTCCTTGTCTTCCTCTCCCTGTCAGTCACATAGAAACTTTTAACTCCCCTCTCCCAGCACACCACGTCTTCCAACTCAACATATTTCCTCCCCATCTGTTGTCCGTCTTAATAAAGGACTCTCCCCCCCCTTTCTTCCCTCCCTCCTCCCTCCACACACATCTTTTCTTTCTCAATTAACGTTCAACGAATAATTGCTCCATTGCAGCAAATGGGTCAAGTTCGTAATGTCAGTAGTTAGTCAGTGAGAGGCAGGCAGTGTGAGAGAGAGTGTGTATGTGTGTGTGTGTGTGTGTGTGATATGCATCAGGCGTTTCCTCCCAGCTCCTATTACTCTGACACAACACTTTCTAAATTAGCCGTCTGACACTAACCACCGCCTGAGCCTTAGGGCCCAACCTCCCACAATGCACTCCCTCATTTTACACACACACACCTCACTGGAGCACAAAAGACATTTCGACATGAAAACACATCCTGAAAAACATCCTCCGAAAATTATTCAAATCCCATCATCAACGGCCCCTTTTTTGTGATAAGAGTCGTCTGTTTCTAGCGACTGCAAGCGAGGAAATAAACGGAGAGAGGCAGAGGCGGAAGCAGAACAATACGGATTTGAAGTTTCAGCCGCCAGTACAATGACCGACCTTGTTAAAAGACAAACTCATGGGCTGTCACTTCGTCTTGGCCTATATAAGCTAATGGCGAGTACCGTACAAAATTGCAGGTATAGCCTTTGAACCCATATAGCCCACGTGTTGACGGTATATCCTGCAGGTCTCTCTCACACAATACTTGAAGGTGTGATGATTAATGATAGAGCTGCCGACGGTAATGAGCAGCGGGACTTTGGCTGTGCCCTTTCTCTTCCGCTCCCGTGGCTGGCATCTGCCCACCTTCCACATGTAAGAGAGGAAGTAGCAGCACTGGTACGGCCGGCTGCAGGCGAGAGCCGGCGGAGCTGACACAGATTATATTCTTAGCGCTTTGTGGAATTTCCTATCATGTAACATCATATAACATCTCATCTCACTGAGACCTGCGTTCAAAGAAGCCTGTGGTGTCCTTAAAGGGACATTGTGTAACTTCTCCTGTTATCTATTCATGGAAATCGATCATTTCGTTCAAAAGTCTGTTTTTCATTAATCAGCAATCCCCCCCATCAACAAACTGAAGTGTTCCTTTCAGCTCTGAATGAGCCGTTCATATCATTCATATCTCCATGGAGCGGGTAAACTCGGTACTGGCTGCCATGTCGTGCCGCCATGTTTTTACGTTCAGTGGCAGCGTGACGGTAGGAAACCACGGAAACTCAGCGGAGACGCCGGAGCTGTCGGCTCAGGTCGAGGTGGCGTCTGTGAAAAGTCACCGCGGTAACGCAGTGAGGAGGAATGGAGCGTTACACTGATGCTGCATTCACCTGCAGTCGGGCAGACGGCCATCGGTAACAAACCAGATGTCATTTTAGTCACAGAAGTCGAGAGAAAGCCGGTAAAACGTGGGTCAGGTAAACAATACGACATCGCCATGACAACGTATTGTCACGTGTATTGTTTTCCGCCTGCCGTCTGCCCAATTTCACGTGAATGCAGCATGAAAAATACGATTGAGTTGCTTGCAATATACTGTACAACCGCAACGCTAGATGGGAGTAATTCCTACACAATGTCCCTTTAAAAAGAGAGGTTGACATTTAATCACTTGTTCGCTGATCATTAAGCGAGGGGATCAATAGCGCACAGTCAAGGGCGTCATTTCCACTGAGGATGAGGAGGACATGTCCCTTTAACTTTTAATAATACAGGTTATACATGGTGCATTATTGTCCAGCCACCAAGTTGATTTGAGGACGTTCCTCTCACAGGAACACCTGCTGACACTAAAGAAGACACGACTTTATTTGCAGTTCACACCCAAGAGATGATGAACTGAAGACAGTAAAGATGAGAGGACATGCTACGCCCAGCAATAATTCTCTAAATCTCACAAATTACCACAATAAAAAAAGAAAGGTTTACAAGGGGATTACGTGTCAGTCTATTTCTTGTGTGGGGACGGAGATATCTATCTTTGGACTGAGTCATGTTAGCTTTCTCCACCCTGCATACACACAGTCATTGCATTACATCGCTCACTGGCTGTAGCCTTATATTGATGGACGGATATAAGAGTGGTATTGGTCTTCTCATCTAACTTTCAGCTAATAAGCAAATAATAAAAATAAGAACACCCAATCTAGTGCCTCAAGTGTGTGTAAATGATCTTAGTTCCTCTTGTGTGATGCCAGCTATGAAGACAGCGAGCACAAGGACGTGTTAAAGCTGGACATTTGATCACATTGAAGCCCCTTCTATAACTACATGGCATGCACTGTTAAGTCCAGGTGGTGTTTGTTTCAACTTTAATAGGATTATACTTAACACATTCAGCAGAATGAACTTCACAATGAGCTAAGAGGAGCAAGGTTTGCTTGTGTTCATTGAGGTGATGTCTTATGTCACACTCTCCTCTTTTATCCAGATTTGAGCTGCCCGTGAGCCCCCAAGTGTCATTCCACCCGTACCGCGCGGCCCTGACCTCTGTCCGACTCATAAACAGAGGCTTTAGAAACTTTGTGCGTCTATGCGCGGTATGTGCACGTCAAAAGGCCAGGTTGGAGGGTCAGTAAGAGTAGGAGTGAGAGTGAAAGTGAGAGAGAGTTGAGTGATAGACGGTCCGGAGAGATTCACCCTGCGGCATTTTATCACCATCAGTGATGTGATGTTACCTGTACTCACTGTCGCACTGATTTCCCAGGACGCGACATGTCAGAAACAAGGTGCATTATCATTTTCCACAGAGCAGCTGCTATAAACACCCGAGTCAGCACTTAATGACTGTTACTTTTACAGTTAGCTTGTAACCTGTGAGGTTGTTTGTCCTATCAATAGGACACGGTGACAAGACAAGATGTACATCATCATAACTCCCCCTTTCCAATACCAGTACAAAGTACATATGTCATTGTATTTATCCACATATGGGAGGCCACCTGTTCCATTAGTCATCATGGAGGAGATGCAGATGGCGATGGGGGGTCAAACCGGGGTTTGTCATCATCGCCTGCTGTATTCTCAAGCCTTTCATAAACTTTGTGTTATAAATCGTGAGAACACAATATAATACAAACATTTAATCTTAATCTTATCTTTGAGATTTGGTATTGCAAATTTTAAAAAAAAACTCAAAATAAGATCATTTTTTATCTGATTAAAGGCGAGGTCATGGTTTTATCTTTTCTTCTTTTTTCTCCCTGGAGTCAGTCACATACTTTTGGTTTGCCTTGAGTGGTAAAGCTGTTCTCATGTCCGAGTCAGCTGCTTGACTCCTGATCACATGTCCTGACCAGATTCTTCCAATGCAGAAAAAGATGACACACTTTCTTTTTTGTTTTTACATTTTCCATTGGACAAGAGGTTACAGTGTTATAGTTATGAAAATGACTGTGCTCTCCTGGGACGGGTCGCACTTTAATTTGTTGAATTTGTGTTACGTTCAACTGTTTATAACTGGTCCAAACAGTCACGCTCATAGCGCAAAAGGAGAGGCCATATTGTTTAAATATTGGAATAAGGCTGCATACTCTCGGACATAAACATTCACCGTGTTGCTCACATTTTTTGAAAACATTCGACCACCTGAGAGGCTTTTCTGCCGTCTCCAGTGCCAAAAACAGAAGTAGTGTTAATGTTATCCTGACACATCATCTTTCAGGGGATTACACGGCTGAAGTCCCTCCTCCTACACCGAGCACGTTTCTTTTTAAGAGATGGAATATTTTTAGATCGGCTTTTATATGATGGGGCTTTAATTCTAGTTTTTTTTTTTGCACTGGATCCAACCATTTATTTTAAGGCGTTCTTCAAATTACGGCACTATTCAGAAAACTGTTAAGACATTTGTGAGTATTTACACGCACAAGCTTAGATCCTGCACCACACTTCTATTTGCATTTCATCTCATTAGCCCCAAACACGACACTTAGGAATGTGCACTTTAAACTAATTTATCCAATGTGGCATTTATGCAGTAGGTGTTCACCCCCTTTGATGTGATGTTTCCCTTTTTAAACCTCTTTTTTTTAACAATGGGAGCCATCTCTTCTTTCCCTTGCTCCTGTAACTTCTCCACCCCCCCCCCCCACCCATTGTCCTCGGATCATATTATGTGAACTCTCATTACAGGGGTGGTAATAGACTCTTCAGTGCTAAGATCCTCTTTATTATCCGTCAACTGTGGACTACATCTCTAAGCTGATTAGCCCGAGCTGTCTTTTTCAGCATTTCAATTAGGCAACGTTTTGAATAGTCAAGCAGATTGCATGCCTTACATTCATTACTGACATTCTTAGAGCTTTACGCGATGTTCAAATACAGTAATCCAAGAAACACACTGCAGCAGTGAGGATGAAAGAGCTGCAGAAGAATGACATCGTGGCGGATTTTAATATTGGACTTGCGGGGGAAATGGCAAAAAAGTAGCTATCAACAGCAATCCAAAGCAATTTACAGCAGAGAGCGATGCAATTTTAGCATAAATGGCCCAGCTGGCAATCACACTACTATCATTCATACACACACACACACACACATCACATGCATGCATATACACACACAGTCTCTGTGCTCTTTAAAGGACTACACAAGACAAATGATAGATTTCAAGGAGCATCATCGTTACCATCAAGTATTCTTTGTTTCTACCAAAAAAAGAGAAATCTTTAGCGGACAGCTATCGCCTCAGGCCTCAAGATGCAGATGTTTAAAGGGATAGTTCACCCAAAATTAAAATTTCACTCATTTTCTCACCCTCATGTCGACTAAGGCTTGGGAGAAGTTTCAGAGTCATCCGTGCCTTTTTGTAGTTACAGGGGGGGTCTGCGCAGCACTGCATTGTCATAGGATGGTAGTGAACAGGGCTCACTTTTCTTCGTCCAAAAAGACACACCAAAAAACATCCAAATACCTCCATAGTGCTCGTCTGTAATGTCCCTCTTGTATTGAAGCCTCAACATGAGAAATTGTTCTGAAAAGAAATAAATGAGTCTATATTTTAAGCTTGTTTGTAGCGGAAGCTCCCAGTGTCTCAGTTTACTGCTCTGCCTGTGTCAGTGCACTGGATGGACACGGAAATTTGAAATTTGGGTGAACTATCCCTTTAAATCTAATGACGTGTATGTGTGTGAAGTTGTTCCTCATCCAATCGTTGATGGAGGAGAGACATTTGATCCGGGAGTGGATGTTTATAGGGCATTTTGGGTCAGTGGAGATATACAACTGGGTGTCGTCTGCGTAGCTGTGAAAGTTAACGTTGTGCCAAGTCGTAATGTCGCCTAATGGGAGCATAATGCAAACAGTAGAGGGACAAGGCAGCTTCCTTGGGGTACACCGAAGGACATATTGTATTTTTTAGACACATGGTCTCCTATGCTGATGTAGAATTTCCTTCCCATGATGTAGCCTATGTGTAGAGCCAGTTTAGGACTATTTGTGATAGTCCAACCCAGTTTTTAAATTATTGGATTAAAATATGGTGGTCAACGGTATCGAATGCGGCGCTCAGATTTTTTACATGCAGATGTTTAAATCTAATGACATGTGTGTATGTTGTGGTTTAAGTTATCTTCATCTGCTTTTACGTGACCGCCTGCTCTCAGAGGAGTGTACTGTAAAATGGTGATAAAGTGATAAATATGTCATTTGAAGTGCATCGACGACGAGAGGCTGGCTCGTTAGCTGCCACTTAGAGAACTGTACCCCATAAGTGCCCTCGGGGCTGCGAACACCTACATGCTTAATCTCGCTCTTCCTCTGTCTCTCTGCTCATGTCATTTCTCAGATGAGCGAGAGGAAAAAAAAAGAAGTCCCACACAGGGGATCCGCCGCCTGATGAAGAATGAGAGAAGAGGAAGCGGAAGAGGAGGTGGGGGGAAATTGGGAGGAGGATGAGGTTGTGACTCCTGACGCTAATGGATTTAGCGACAGGAGCGACGAGATGACGAGGCTGTGATCTGCTCAGAACTGCGGATGCGTGGGTGTGTGTGTGTGTGTCACATGTACACATGCATGGTGTGTGGTTTTTGTGATGTCATTAGCAGTGGAGCCAAAATATGATGATCTCGGGGGTATTATCAGTATCTGTTTAAGGTATCCGGCTTTATCAAATACCTACTTGACACAGGAGTCACCACCGTGTTTTATCATTCTGTCTCTATCTGACTCTCTATCGCTGTCACACGCTCACACATACACACACACACACTTACACACTCAATAATCCATTCAGTCATTGTTAATCCAGCTGTGTGCTGGTGCAGAGATGTGCTGTACATGGCTGACAACCAAGTCACTGAGGTGCTGATGTCATACCTGTCTGTATTTTTTTTTTTTTTTTCATCACTGCCGTTGTGGTGAGCCACTCAGGGACACATACACCACATCTGAATCTATCAAGGAGAATAAACCTTGTACCCTGCCCTTTCCCATGTAGCCCCTTGAATTTCTCTCCGGGGGAGATCATTAATGTTGCGAATGCATGCGTCTCTGCATTAAGTGGCATGTAGGTGTCATGTTCTCCATTGTATTAATATGACAAAAAGCTCAGCTTCCCCCTTATAGAGCATCAATTTGGGAGACGAGAGCAGAGAAGAGAGGGAATACAGTTGTACACACTTGAGGATTTCTGCAGCAGCAGCCGTGTACCAGTTGCCACAGAACAACTGCAGTGGAGCAGCCGAGAGTCAAGTACCTTTTCCCTGGGCACCTCAGTGTTGCTTGTAGAGGAAGATGAGAGTCTTCCACATTTCAAATGAGATCTGAGCAGGCAGATTTTTTATTTTTTTATTTTACCATTGTAGCTTCACTCATGAGCCCATTTTTTCCTCTAAACTTACTACTGTTCAAGTCAGTGCATTTGTCAAGTCTTTCCTGCACATGTTTTCAGGTGTCAAAATACATTTGGATTAGAATGTGTTGGTTTTTTATTGTGAGAATCTCTCACTTAAGCAACTTAAACCTGAGCCACTCTCTGACCATTAAACCCTGGTTTATTTTTTATGGTCTATTATGAACTTCTAAATCATTTAAAAAGGTTTTGCATTGTGTAGCAGTGTGAATCTACAACTCTACAATTTTTGTTGTTGTTACAGCTGCTGTTCGCCTAGATGCCACACAAACATTTACTATAGAGTTATACTATGTTAAAATGAGTCAGACCATACAAAGTCACTTTTTCTCACTGAATAATTATTTACATTTACTTATTTATTTTTGGTAAGGGTTAAAGGTACATTGTGTAGGAATTACTCCCATCTAGCGTTGCGGTTGTATATCGCAAGCAACCGAATCTAACTGATTAATCTATTTTTCATGCTGCATTCACGTGAAATTGGGCAGACGGCAGACGGACGACAGCCGCTGCACACAGCATAAACAAGCCTCTATGTAAACAAGTGGTCCGTCAGCACGAGGCAAAACAATACACCTGACAATATGTTGTCATGGCGATGTCGTATTGTTTACCTGACCCACGTTCTACCGGCTTTCTCTCGACTTCTGTGACTAAGATGACATCTCGTCTGTTACCGACGGCCGTCTGCCCGACTGCAGGTGAATGCAGCATCAGTGTAACGCTCCATTCCTCCTCACTGCGTTACCGCGGTGACTGTTCACAGACGCCACCTCGACCTGAGCCGACAGCTCCGGTGTCTCCGCTGAGTTTCCATGGTTTCCTACCGTCACGCTGCCACTGAACGTAAAAACATGGCGACACCACATGGCAGCCAGCACCGAGCTTACCCGCTCCATGGAGATATGAATGATATGAACGGCTCATTCAGAGCTGAAAGGAACACTAATACTATATAAAATAATCGATTTTCGTTAATAGATAACAGGAGAAGTTACACAATGTCCCTTTAAAGTGACTATTTGTAAGATTTCTCTGCAGCTAAATGTGATTTGTTACCATGCCAGGAGCAGGTGGTGATGAATGCTGCTTCTGGCAAGAGCTCTGGTCATTGTTGTTGATAAGACATTAAGTTATCATACACAGACTGTGCAGCGCCGCATCTCCAGAGCAGAGTGGAGGCTACAGTGAGTCGCTATCAGTAGGTGATGAGGCATTATTGTTACTCAGTGTGATGATATAAACTGATGCTGCACCAACTGTTTACCCAGTTGATATAGTTTCTGATTGGGTAATGCTACAGAATTGCAGTTTGAGTGGTGCAACCCAATGACAGGCTACTGTATTAGTTAGAAAACCTCCACACACAGCCACAGGCTTGGATTTACAAATAGCTGATGCAACCTGAGAAGTAGATTTTCTGGAATAATGCACACATATGTATGTCCATGCATTCCTGATGGATGTATTTTTAATACTTTCAAATAGGAAACCAGGGTGTGTAGTGTGTGTTCATGAAGCCCAGATTAGGATTTGTGGAGAGTGGTTGGCGTAGGAGGGGGGGGGGGGGGATAAAAGAGGGAAACACTGAGCAGCAGAGTGTGTAGAGACATCCAGAGATTTAAGACAAGACAGACGAAAAGCAGATATTAAAAGGAGGCATGAGAAAGTCCTGATGAAGAGATCATGGAAAAGAGGATGGGAGGAAAGAGGAAGAAAATTAAGATCCACGAGAAAGAGGGAGCGGCGCCGAGATTGAGATTTAGCGGAGCAACGAGACGAAACATGATGGAGATTGAGAGGCTCGCACGGGAGAGGAAGTGGAGCGTCACAATAAAAAGTTTCACCTGAGAGGGACCGCCGGAAAAAAAATATGGAGAAAACAGGAAGGGGAAACGCCACGGGAAATAAACTAAAATGACAGATAGAGGGAAAGATACTGAGCGCTAAAACGTAGTAGAGGAGACAGCAGATGGTGGGGATTATTCTGGACTAAAATACTCTGGGATCTACAGAGGGAAGGCCACAGACATAAACCGTTACAGACTTCATCTGCCAGAAATAGACCAAAAAGAGCTGTAGGTCCACCATCAATGTGATGATGGTGATGAATAAAACGCTGCCGAGAGGGAAAATCCATGGAGAAACATCATCGGAAACAAAAACTAAACAAACTAAATGCTGATGTGCTTCTGTGTTTGTGTGAAAATCAGTTGGGGGTTAGGGTTGCAAAGGGGCGGAACATTTCCAGTAAATTTCCAGAAACTTTCCATGGGAAGTTAAATTCCAAATTCGAAACTTTCCATGGGAATTATGGGATTTTATGGGAATTATTGGGAATTTATGGGTATTAACTGGAAATTGGGGGTAATTTAAACAAACTGTATCATGTCCAAACATAAATGTAAATGTTTAGTTTTGTCATAAGCAGACATCCATGCAAAATAATACAATTAAAACACATGACATTTCAACAGATGTATTTGTGAGTGGAACTTTATGTTTCGTTTTAAAATCAATTCTTTCACTGAACAACAAAAACATGAATGTTGAGTAAAATATTATGGTAAAATTTCAGATTTATTCCTGTTTATTCCTAGCCTAGAAATCTAGACGCACCCTAGCGGCAGCAAAAATATTTGCTCCGCAGGTGGGTCTAGAAACGAGCCATAGGAACTTTTTGAGTCTCGAACACCGTTTGTGTTCACCAATCACAGCGCTCTATCTGTTTAGAGAGTCGTCGGGCGGGCTTAACGCCATGACGACATACATTTTAATTGGCTTGTCAGGCTAATGTCATCCTGCTCTTTGCTCTGATTGGTCGTAGCGCTACCCTATTGCGTGCAGAGGCAGTTTGAAAGACAGCCTTCATCCCGCCCCCTGGATTGAGCCGAGGTCTACCGGTCGTTGCCAGACTAGACATTTTAGTGATATAGTCTGGCTTGTCAGGCCAGTTTATTCCCATATATTCCTGTTTATCCCCATGGAAAGTTTCCAACTTTGAAAATTCCCCGAATTTTGCAACCCTAGTTGGGGG
Source organism: Trachurus japonicus (assembly GCF_045865225.1). Classification (NCBI taxonomy): domain Eukaryota; kingdom Metazoa; phylum Chordata; class Actinopteri; order Carangiformes; family Carangidae; genus Trachurus; species Trachurus japonicus. The sequence goes on along the minus strand of NC_140919.1, from coordinate 13,187,594 downwards.
TGACACGCTGGCTGTCGAGTCACAACCTCGCACACACAGACACACTCACAACACGCATTGCCAAACACACAGCATGGGACCTTTTAAAACACTTAAGTAATACAAGTAATAATTTACCAAAACAGCCATTAGCATCTCATCTCTCACATCAAACTCATGCAGAGACATAAAGTGGAACATGAATGAATTCTGCAGCAGCAGAAGCAGGTGCGTGAGCGCTGGAGGATTTTCATCAGCCTATATATACTATGTTGTGTGTTTGCATTAGATTATGATGCCTGATACCACAAGACACCTTGAAGCTTCACTATATGATCAGTGCGATTAGGACAACAGCCTCCTGCAGTAACTGTGGGTGTGAACCTGCAGCGAAAACAACTGGATCACAAATTCCCACCAAACCCCAACCCCCTCCCCAATACAATAATGCCTCTATATCCATCTGCACACAACCTGAACACACACAACTGCAGATAAAGTCTAATGCCAGCTAATCATCCTGTCTCCCTCCCGCCTGCAGAGAAAAAGAAAGTAGAGAAAGAGCTAAGAGACTAAGAGATTTGGAAGGAAGTAAAAGAAGTTTTTTTTTTTTTTTTTACCTTTCCCTGTGTGTAGATCAAACCTTGAACCTGGAAAAGAAAGAAGAAAACATAATTACTGTTGTGTTGTGAGTCAGCGTAAGCCAGGCTTGTGTAGATCATACAGCACCACACTGATGAAGCAACTTGAACAAGAATCAACATTAGCCGGTCTCTGTAGGCGGACAGAACAGAACGCACAACGCGCTCGGTTTCTTGTCCGCAGCTTTTTCCTCAATGCTCCTCTGTAATTGCCTATTGAGCCGTGTCACTCAAAGCTTGTACTTTTTAACGGGCAAGTAATTGATAGAACATGCTAGTCTCGACATTAGTGTTGGGACGGCAAACATATTGGCTTTTCCTGCGCGTGGACAACAGAGAGAGAGAGAGAGAGAATACAGTGAGTCTGTGTGTTTGTGCATTATTGACTAATTATCTACCCTGACAGGGGACAGTTAATTAAATCCTTCCCTGGCAGCGAGCATGAAGTAATTATTGTGCATGGATGCATACAGTACAGTAGCCACTAAAAAAAAAAGTCATCACCCACATGTGGCGGGTGGTTTAGCCATGTGTGCACGTCAGACACATATGAAAAGAGCCTCTCTGACCTGACAAGCCTACATGCACACATGTATAACTCAGATTGCAAAGCAGCACCAAAGCTTTGCATCATCACCTTGTCTTCTGAGCGTTTATGCAAAAAAGGTCTTTCCATCATCATCATCATCAGCACATCATCCATTTTTTTTCCCTCCCCCTTTCCATCTTCCTCTGCCAGGAAACATAAAATCAGATGGCGGCTCCATTGACTTGCATCTGACAGGTTGCCAAATATCATCTTCACTACGCCGCCGTCATTGCAATCAGCAGCAATCAGCCTATTTAAAACCAATGCAATGCACCAGCAGTGGTGGCAGCATGCGATGTTACACAGTGTTTAAGACCGGGCACACGCTGAATTGTTACAGTGCAAAATGTGATTAATTTCATAAGAGGTTTGGTATAATGCTCGCTGGCTGCAGACATTTGCATCCTCATTTTATACATCATGAATAATGTATTCACTGGGAATTGTGATAAATGTTTCATTTTGCCTCCATGTGCCAAACAGTGCCTACAAAAACACTGCCAGGAGTAAATTCCCCCAAATATGACATTTTCCCCGCAAATTCCCCAAACCACTCTGTCTGCCCTCAATTACTGGTTTCCAGTCTGAAGCCGATGCACTGGAACCAACCAGCGAGAGTCTCTGGATGGAAAAAAAAAAAACAAAAAAAAAAACTGTTGCCTAGTTGTGAATGGTACATGTGCTAACAGATGCCTGCTACATCTGCTGTCTGATAACAGGATCTGCTCGGTGGGATGGTCCGGCTCTGGCTACAGATTGATCAGTGACATTTTGCTAAGCTGCAGTGAGTGTTGGAGGATCTTTACCTTCGCTGACAGCGCTTTGAATGTTACCATCAGTGTTAAAAGCTTTTTTTTTTTCCTTTTTGTTCGCATGCAACCACTTGAAATGGCTTCTCAAGCGGAAGAAAAATACTCATTTAGTTTATTTTTTGTGAACGTCTGTCTCTTTACTTTTCCTAGATTACAGTGCTGTCTGGAGACTCTGCACTCTGCGAAGCCTTAAGAGCAGTAAATAAACTCGTTTTTCATATACTTTTTTCCATTTTCTGTCACTCTTTTCTTTTTCCTTGCAAAAACACTGCTTTCTTTGTCCCGCACTGTAGTTCCATTCACAGCGTCGTGAAAAGAGGAAACACTGGCAGTTACGATGTGTCCTTTGCTTTAAAAAAAAAAAAAAAAACCTTTGATTCTCTCAGGCTTGACCACCCAGGCTCCAGGAGCCCTGGAAACAACGGGGCCCGCTGTGGCATACAAATAAGCTTCTTCTATGTCTGTGTTCATGTGTAAGTTCATGTCTGGGTTGGTACATTCACAAGAAGACATACAGTAGCTCTACCACATAGAGTCATAATATCACAGAGTCCAGATCTCATCTCTACCACTGAGTTTCATACACAACCAGCAGTGTGTTTCTCTTTATGGAGCCTATTTTGCTTGAGAAATGTCTCAATATTGTCGTTTCATGTCGCCAGTACAAATAACATTTTGCAGAGCTGAGTGCTTGTCACATTGACAAACATACAGCCGTGCGCTTGCTGAACGGAGAATCCTATTATTACCTCCACCTTCATGTGTGAAGGTGCAGTATAAGCCAAACAACCCGAGACAAAAGGCCTCATCCTCCTTTATGTAAAGCCATGAATTCGATTCCGAGACAACTAAAGGTCCCCGATGATGCGTTCAGTGGTAAAAAAACAAAAAAACAAGCACTCAGACTTAGTAATATTCCTTCATATTTTCTGCCTGAGCTGGTGGCACGAGCAGAAAAGGTGTGAGGCTGACACTCCGCCTGGTTGATCCCGTTCACATGCTGCTGACGTCCACAGGCCTCATCAGCATCAGGCTCTCAGACTACCTGCCATGTGCGGCTAAAGTCTCCGGCGGCACTTACAGAGGGGCAATCATTTCATCAGTTGTTAGCCAGCGGTGCCTGACCACTTTTATTCTTTAGATCAGTCTGCCAGCTTGGAGCAAAGGCTCATGGGTGACGAGGGAGGTGGGAGTGTGTGTGTGTGTGTGTGTGTGTGTGTGTCGGTCTAATGGAGAAAAACAGGTTGAACACATGCTGTTATTTTAACGGTTAATGTTTCTGATATTAAAGGGATAGTTCACCTAAAATTCAAATTTCACTCATTATCTACTCACTCATTACGGGGGGGTCCGCACAGCAGTATTTGTCCATATAATGGTTGTGAATGGATACCACTTTTCTTCGTCCAAAAAGACACACCAAAAAACATCCAAATACCTCCATAGTGCTCTTCTGTAATGTCCCTCTTGTATTGAAGCCCCGACATGAGAAATTGTTCCGCTGACGTGTGATTTGCACTGACACAGGAAGAGTGGTGAACTAAGACACTGGGAGCTTCCGCTACAAACAAGCTTAAAATATATACTAATTTAATTTTTTTCGGAACAATTTCTCATGTCGGGGTTTCAATACAAGAGGGACATTACAGACGAGCAGCATGGAGGTATTTGGATGTTTTTTGGTGTGTCTTTTTGGACAAAGAAAGTTGGTATCCATTCACAACCATTATATGGACAAATGTCAGTTTCCATGGAGACCAAGCCACCCCCAGCAGTAAACCCCGTCTCTCACCACAAGTAAAAAAAAAAAAAAAAAAAGGTACAAAAAAAAAAAAAACCTATTGATGGACACGGATCACAAATCTCTCGGTTAATTCTCTTGTGTGACTGTCTCGGCCCCTTTTTTCTTTCTCTCTGCCTGACATCACTGTTTGTGTTAATCTATGTGTCTCTGTTCTCGGTTCAAAACATCTGCCTCTGTGTTTACCCGTGTTAATAATTGCTCATCTGCAGTTGCTTGGCAGCTTCCTTTCGGACTCCGAGACGCGTCCGTGGGAATACTACGCGGAATAAGACGTATTAAATTTACAGAAAGTTGGAGAGCAAGAAACTGAGTCAGGAGGAGGTGTGGTAGCTGAGAGAGAGCCCAGAGCAGATGGAGCCTGAATCCAGAATAAATGGTTTTGACAGTGGCTGCACATGGCTGTTTATAACCATGGTTTTAGAGAAACTAAAATCAATATTTTTATTCTAACAGCAGCTAACATAGGCCTACATGTGCGAGAGGGGTTGTTGGTGGTGCCAAACCCGCAGATCATTATCCCTTCAGCTCTATGGTTCTCTATGGTGGTTGGTTTTAGCATCCGTCACATTGATTTTGTTTTTTTTTGGTATTTGATTCACTTGTACGGCTGTTTTCAACACAGCAGGTGGCTTTTATATTGGATTTAACACAGCTCCAAATAAATGCTAATGAAGCTCCATATCTGCTGCTTGATGTGTTAATGAGAAACTCTTTGCTGGTTAAGTTCACCATATATCAACTTGAATGGTGCCCTCCAGAAATCAGTTATTACATATTCAAATGCAGCTAAAGGTTCAGTGTTCGGAGCCAAATGAGTGAAACCATTTAAGCACATCACTCCTGCTAGGAGGAGGACATTTGTAACCGCACAGATTCGTCCCTATTCAATAAATGATGCATAAATAGAGACCATCTTGTGTTGGGATCACACCAGACATGACACACTGATGTTCCGACGTCAATTACACACCTGTAATGTTTCATGGTCGTATCTTACAGGGTCGCGATGCTAACACTGAGACAATATCTGCTCACAGACTAATTTAACACCTGTCACATGACGCAAAACCACCTCTAGTTTCCGCCACAGAAGGTGTTAACATACATGCAAGGTGAAAACAATACCAACCCTGCTGTTACAGATGGTAATAATGTTTTCTTACATGCGTCATATCATACATCCAGTTGAGACTGAGAAAACATCCATTTATATGCACAAAGGTCTTGTGTCTTTTGCTAATTTTCCTACATGCTTTTAGTTCTCGGCTTCTCTGTGGCATAAACGTGTGGTTCTTCATCCCTCATCCCTCCCTTCCTTCACATAGGGATACACTATTTCAGCAGTGGAGAGAAGAATTTGAGGATAATATTGCAACAGACTGTTTGTGTGTGTTGGTAAAGGCAAAGTACTGCCACACTGAATCAAAGTGTGAAGGTGTAGATTTGCTTGTAGTAACCTACAGCGTTATATCCAATTATTATACCAGCCACGTTTCCATTAATCTGGTTAATGCACAATTTGAAACAGGAATGGAAACACATTAGTTTAAAAAAACCAACTCATAGACGTTGCAAAAAAAGTTACGAAAAGCTTGTGAGGTGATTTTTTAAAGCAATATTTCACAAAAGTGAAATGGAAACAACTTTTTTGCTTTTAAAAGTACATTGTGTAGGAATTACTCCCATCTACTGTTGCGTTGCGGTTGTAGATCGCAAGCAACTCAATCGTATTTTTCATGCTGCATTCACATGAAATTGGGCAGACGGCAGACGGACGACAGCCGCTGCACGCAACGGCATAAACAAGCCTCCATGTAAACAAGTGGTCCGTCAGCACGAGGCAAAACAATACACGTGACAATATGTTGCCATGGCGATGTCGTATTGTTTACCTGACCCACGTTTTACCGGCTTTCTCTCCACTTCTGGGACTAAAATGACATCTGGTTTGTTACCGACGGCCGTCTGCCCGACTGCAGGTGAATGCAGCATCAGTGTAACGCTCCATTCCTCCTCACTGCGTTACCGCGGTGACTTTTCACAGACGCCACCTCCACCTGAGCCGACAGCTCCGGTGTCTCCGCTGAGTTTCCGTGGTTTCCTACCGTCACACTGCCACTGAACGTAAAAACATGGCGACACCACATGGCAGCCAGCACCGAGCTTACCCGCTCCATGTAGATATGAATGATATGAACGGCAAATTCAGAGCTGAAAGGAACACTTCACTTTGTTGATGGGGGGGATTACTGATTAATGAAAAACAGACTTTTGAACCAAATAATCGATTTTCGTGAATAGATAACAGGAGAAGTTACACAATGTCCCTTTAAGTATTGCAAGAGAAGAAGACAAGACCACTCAGAACAATGTTTTTTTTCTGTTGGACAGTACTGCAAAGGACACATGATGATGAAGACAGCTCAGCGGACACTAAAGAAGCAGCTTCAAGAGAATAAAGAACATAAACCTCCACTCAGCTCTCCTGTTAGTGCGCTCTGCCAGAAGACGCTCACCAGGTAGCAGCGCCGGCCATATAACACACCCATAATAACAAACTCCCCGAGGAGGAGGTGCGCTTCCTAAAACAATACAAACTGCATCTTTAAAAACACATCCTTGGCATACGTTCACACATGATTTCCTGACCCACGGTGTTCACACCTGATTCTCTCTCCCCTCCTGAGTCCTAATCAAGTTGTTTGTTTCCGAAAAGGCTTCATTAGCTCGTTTCTTTGATTGTGTATAGGTGCGTTCGCCCCCCGAGCGAGCGTGTGTGTGCTGCTCGCTCATGTGTGAGAGTATTAAGGATCAAAAAAACAGACACACTGTCCTTGAAAGTGCCTCAGACAAATCTGAACACAAATAACAAAACCCCTGCATGACTTTTCCACATTGATCGTCTTCCATCGCCGGTTCTCTTTGTTATGGGGGAATGCAGGTCATTACGATGCAGGCTGCAGCGAGGAGGGTGTTAAAAGATGTTTTCCTTTATGGAGAATGATTTGTTTGTTTTACGTTCCAGCTCGCTGGCCTCCTGGGCCCTAACCTACATTACAGCACAAAGACTATTAATCATTGATGATCAGACCTTTTAATATTGCTTATGAAAAATGTATTTGCATGTGAATAAAACAAATGAAGTCTTCTGTTCCAAAACACCGGATATCCATTTTGGAAGAAAATGATTACCTGACGATTATGAAGCATGTGGTCGGCCCATCGGTCTATTTCTGTCAACATTCGTTTCATGTGATCTGTGATGATTTGAAATGTGTCGTTGGTGCCATATGAGTTACTATTTCAGTTAGAGCTGGACTGATTCATTTTTTTTAATTGAATAATTGGAATTTATACTTTAGGAGCTAATTTTACAGTACAGTAATTATGATAAGGAGCCATCACTGCTTCTCTGAACTTCAGTAGTTCGTAGTAGATTTGTAGTTCTTGAGACCGGTCTGTGTCTCAAAACCTTGTCTCGGTCTCGACAGTGTTTGGTCTCGGTCTTGTGTCTCTTGGTCTCGCAATGTCTCGGACTGGCAGAACGGTCTTGAATGGATTTGTAGCCTACAATATCCAGGCAGGCGTGCTTTACTTTTGGATATCATTATTTATACAGCCCCTTCAAGTGATACCAATCACATAACATTTTGTGACAGACGCGTTGGCGCTCGTCCTCTCATGTTCTACAACTCATGCGGAATAGCAAAATATGGTGTAACTAGTTGTTTTTTTTGGTCTCGTTCTCGGTCTCGGTCTTGAGCTCAACTGGTCTTAGTCTTGACTTGGTCTTGGTCTTGGTCTTGGTCTTGGTCTTGGTCTTGGTCTTGATACTCTCTGGTCTTGGTCTTGGTCTTGGTCTTGGTCTTGGTCTTGGTCTTGGTCTTGGTCTTGGTCTAGTTCGTAGTACGAGTTCTCTTCAGATATGGGTGGAACATCAATAAAAGTGAGGAAATCACCCCCACTCCCACCAAAAAAGGCAGCGCCCCCTCTGTTTCCTGGAGATGATTTGTCTGATTTTTCTATCTCAAGAAAACCACTGTATGTTGCAAAGTCTATGGCGGCAGCAGGGTTCAATTATTCCAGCATCACAAACAGAAAGACAGGGGCGCTGCCCAAAAACCAGAGTCATTTTTTCATCCTGTATGAGAGGAACAGATCCCAGTGGAAAGACATTACAGGTGAGGTTTTATATACAGTATAGAAAATATGGTGCCTGTATATGTATATAAATAAAAACCTGTCTTCTGTAGTTTGCTTTTAGGCCACATCACCCAGCTCTACTTTCTGTATTCTTTGCAGTACCCACCTTAAAGTGCTGTGTAAATTCCTCACCCTCCAATCAACTTGAGTTAATAGCGTCTTCTAGTTAATCCAAAATCCATTTGGCGTTTCACATTATTTTGATTCAGACATCAAGGAAACAATTTAAAGCATGAGAAACAGTACGTTCAAATATCTCGTTTAAAAGTTAATGAGTCACCTCAGAACTGTGAGCCTTTACAAAACCCACATCCAAAGCAAACGCAGAATAATCATATAATCCAGACATTCATTATCGCTGAGGAGAGAGACGTCTCCAGAGGTCAATTAACCCGGTGTGTGAACTCAGAACTCTCCGTGTGGACGTCCAATAAGCCAAGATAATAAAGCTGCGTGCACACATGCACGCCAACACACAGTAAAGCAAAGATAATAGGCTGAGATAATAAAAAGTAGTGCTACAGAAACACTTTGCCAGTGTTGCTAACCTCACATGCGCGTGCACACACACACAAATTGTCTGTTTCCGTCTTTCCATATTCACACATGCTGCTCATAGTACCAAGCAGACTGCTGTCCTTTAATCACAAGTCATGTTTTAATTGCATAAAGTGTGAAGGAAATAGGAACCATTAGAGTGGCTCAGTCTGGCACAGACACGTTACAGAATGAGACTGTTGGAGCCAACTTACAGATTTGAAACACGCTTTTATCATAAGGTCATTTTACAGTCAATTTGGAAGTGGAGGGAGTCCGATTATTTTCTATTCCCTCACAGTCAGACTTCATAGCACGTCAGAAACCAGAAGTGGGTGTTTAAAAGTCTCACACGATTCACTGTTGATCTATTTGTAAAGAGGCTGGACTGAAAAATAACAGGAAACATCTACATGTAATTAAACATTTGATTTCTCTCTTAAGTATAAACTTTTTTGCCCTATGAGTTCAACAGCTGATAGATATTTTACTGTCCATTTGCAGCCTGTACATAGAACACAATCCACAGACATTTACAACACAAATACATGAAAGTCCTGCCAGAGATTATCCAGTATCGAGTCAATGATCACTAAACTAGACTTGAATCTTGAATCGTCTGTTTGTTTCCGTTGGCTAGAGTCAGATTTCCACACCAAGCAATAAAAACACTAAATCCGATTCAATAAAACTTCTATAAAAAGACGGTGGTCGTCATCTCAGTGGATAAATGAACAGAACTCAATTTCCTTAAAATATGCAACCCATTGTTGAACCTTTATTGTCGTGACTTGGAATAGACTTCCTAAAGTTGTATTGTGGAAGATACTGTAGCAAACCTGTGTTCAAGTCTTTAAAAATAGACTCTCCATTTAAAAAATCTTATTGCTGTATCTAAATATTAAAAGATGGATAAAAACTCCTGGCTCTGAGCTCATTTTGTGTTTTATTTCTTCTGATTTATGCCTTTCCTGGAGGGCATTAGCGCCTAAAAGCCCACTTCATATACTCACTTCACCTCCACCTGAGTTCAAACCACAGACAATCAGTAGCAGTCTTCATAATGCATGAGGCCTTATCCCACAGTGGAGCCATTTTCTGGGTAACTGCATCTGTCTAGAATGTGCTCGTTCACACCGGCTGCATAGGCGTTATTCATCTTCCCATTTATACATTAGAGGTGTGTTAGAGCCTGCATGCATGCAATCTCTCACATGCAAGTCAGATCGTCTCAATGTTGCTTGCACAAGCACTTTGTGTTGCACACTTGCATGAACACATCTGCATACAAAACCTCCATCTACACACTCACACACAGATATCTACAGATGTGCTGTAATACCTACATATATACAGCTTTGTAACGCCATTAGGAATCTCGGCTTTTCAGACCTTTAAATTGGTCCCAGTGAGATGTGAGGCCTCGGACCACAACGTCGACCTCTTAGGCGACGCGTGTATATCAAAGAATTAGTCTCTGTCGACCTAATCAATACCCCGGCAGCAGCTAGAGACCCAGCACCGATGTAGGTAGACTGTTGTTGAGCATCAGTGAGCCAATGATGATTATGCCAAGGGGCATTTGCTCCATTGTTCTCCTCAGAGCATATACGTACATAGGTTTGATCATAGGGAGAGTCCTCCTATTGGCTGTTTATCATCTTGGGAATTGATTAAGGAAATTAGAGTCACCTCGGCTATTTTTTATGGTCATAACACCATGAAAGGGTCATTTATTTTGGGGACAATTAGGTCAGAATTTCTTTTAGGATGCCTGTAAAGCTGTTTTAGATATTGTTTAACCTTCCTCTTACGTTCGGGTCACCAATGACCCGTTTTCAGGTTTTAAATGCATAAAAGTATCACATAAATTTGTTTATAGCATCAAGGCTTTTTGACTTTGTCAGGAATCTCTATTTAAACAAAATAAAACTTATGACATTTTTGGTGTTAGGGTCAATTTTGACCCAGTTATAACGATAAGAACAATAATTAGAGTCAAACCTGTAATCATAAGTGCAAAACCAACCTTTTCATGGATAAGGAAACCTAACAACGTAACAAAGAGAAGAAAAACACATTGGATGAAAAAAAAATGTTTTAGTGTATTTTACAGCTGATTTAAAACACGGATCAAAACTGATCCGAACACCATAGATGGTAGCAGAAAGCAGAAAGCTGACACAAGACGATGGTTAATATGACAGTCCTCAAATAATAATTCATAAAGGTTAGAATCATTCGGTTTTGGTTTTGAGGTCTTGATTTAACTTGACAGTTGTAATGTTTTGTTGTGCTGGAGAGGTTGTATTGTTTTTTATTATTCCTCGTCCCATTGACATAAAATGCAGAATCCTTGTTCAAATCCACTGATACAGCACAGAGACCTTGAATCTAGACAACGTTTGCAATCAAGGACCCCATGAACAAACACACTGATGGTGGGCTTCTCACTGCCTCTTGGCTGTCGCACCTGGCTGCCGTGCACATGCACAGACATGACAGACGGAGAGCTCAGACACCTGCCAACCTTGCTGGAGCTCTATGGTGCATCGACTCGCTCAATGGTTCCATCTTCTGCAAGCATCCTCTGAGAATTGGTCATTATTATCTTATCAGTAATCATTATATTCAGTTGTTTGTTTGCTTTTGTGTGGTTGCTTTAAGGACCTGCAGGAGCTGCTGTTTAAAGGGAGACACTACAGGTGAATAGGGTAAAAAAAAAATGTAAATAACAGATATCACCATGAAACTTCCCAAGTTTATCACTTACATTAAGACAAATATTTTTTGTATTACAAGTTTTGTCAAATTTGATGTTTAAATATGTAAATGAGGCAATATCTGATGAAATATGCGCTATTTTGCATATGTTTCCAGAACCGAAATCTGAAAAATGGATAAAGCCACTTTCAAAATTCTTGTTTTATTTTGTTGACATATTAGAGTCAGAAGTTTTTACAGAGGAGGATTTTGGATATCTCTTTTTATCACTCTGTAAATGAGAAAATACTGTCACCAGCCCTAAAAAATCAAACTTTGCCATGTTTTTAGGAATAAAATGTTGTATAAATCAGGCTGTGAATGATATATCAACAATCCCCTCTGTAAAAACCTTCAGAATATAGACAGGAATAAAACTGGAAGGTTTGGTGTCTGTAAGTGCTGCTGAAGTGGAGATTTCTAGCTCAGAGTCTGAGGAAAAACTCATTTTGAGAAAACAGCCTTTAAAGACTTGTACTGTAAAATTCCATAGATTGTTAATGTAAATCGTACTTTCACGATTGGTTGCGGATACAAAGGAAATTACGATTTTTGGAGCCTGCATAATTGCTCAGGAGAGAGAGCTTTACAATGATACCTGACATGACATGGGTCAGATAACAAGCAACAGCACAGTATGTCACAGCTGTTAACTTTTGGCGATTTTGGGGGAAATCTACCAACAAAAGAGACAAAATGAAGTAAAATAACCACCTTAATGTGGATTTTCTACCATATCTTTTGACTTTTCTGAGAGAATACATGTTACGGAAGAAAAACAGCCCAAAATCTCAAAATCGATCAGTGCATGAAAAAACAGTGTTTTTGCCTGTAGTGTCTCGCCCCAGACTACTGCAGCTCAAGTATGTGTCCATTAAAAAAAGAGCATATTGAACAGACACGTATATTTGATACATATAAATCAGGATTACATTATTAAGTATCTAAATCCACTCTTTTACAAGCCCTTAATCAGCCATTAAAGTGTCTCTGAATGGAGTCATCTCATTCCCACAGACTGATTCCTCATCTGCTGCTGAGATGCCAGTGCAGATGGACTGAATCGGGACGAGGCCAGCAGCAGTGTCTGTGGAGCTAAACTCCTGGTGAATTGTGCCAGCGCAAGAACTGCACCACGTTGGGGCCTGGCCGCTGCGGCGCTCAAGCCCTGGCAGAGAGAACAGGGACCCCCTTGTTTTGGCAGAGGCGTGTTGACAGGAAACATAATGCATTCACGCGATAATGAGCCAGTGAACCCGGCCGCGTCTCACCCTCGTACGGCCCCGCTTTCTCCTCCTTTATTATATACAGTAGACACATTTTTTTTTTAACACAGATAGACGCAAAACACACACATGCATGCATACAAATCTTCTGCACGCTGACAGAAACACACACACACACACACTCACAGACACAGACACACACGCCCCAATCACAAACCCCTCAGTGTCTGGTGCAGAACGGCCTGATCATTGGTCTCATCACCAGGGAGACCGGCGCTAAGCGGGCGCCTGGCAGAGACAGACTGGCATTTAGCATTTAGGACCCCACAAAGATTTCAGACAGAGTATACACAGGCCTTTTTCAACAGAGAAAGAGAGACAGAGAGAGAGAGAGCTATTACTCACATAGACACATGCAGAGAAATGGAGAAAAAGAGGGGGAATGAAATAGTGTTTGACAACCACATTATGATTTAGAGAAGAGAGAGAGTGTCAGGAGTGCAGCAGAGAGCAGGAGAGGTACAACTGGAGAGAGAGAGGGGGGGGAAACAAGATGGAAAAGGACTGAAAATGAAAGACATCATTGTGGCTGAGAGGCAGAAAAAGAAAAATGACATTTTCTTTTCTGTTTTTCACCGACAAGGGCTTTACAGCGCTGACTAAATTACCGCTGAGAGTGATGTGTCTAACTAACATAAAACACCATCTGAGTGTTAAGAGGCACATGTGTGATTTCAGCTGACGTCACGAACGAGAGAAGCTATTAATATACTCATGCCCACCTGAGTCTACACCAGGCTAGGGAGAGAAAATGCAGTGCAAATGAACTGTAAAAATTCAGATTTTTTTTTGTCCTCATTCACATCTCCCCCAAGCTGAGAAGAAAGGAAATGAAAAGAGGGGGAAATCGAGCGTTTGGAGATGTCGAGAAATCTGCCCCTCTGAACAGAGAGCGGAAGATAGAGGGATGGCATGAAGCAAACAAGTGTGTAAATGTCTTACTGTAGGGAAGGGGAGGAGAGGAGAGAAAAAAATCAAATTACAAATTACAAATTAAATAGCTAATCAAAAGTGTATGACATCTTCATATCAGCCATGTTTCTACTCTCAACTTTCAGGCCTCCTCTTTGCTCTTCATCTTGCTTCTAGGTTTTCCTTCCTGTACCTGAACTCACCACAACTCCAATTTCTTTTTCTGCATCCGTGCTCCAAAATCATTATTTTTATGAACTACTCATGTGCAACAGCATTATTGCAGTTGATATAATTAACATAATTTTGCACATACTAAACATTTGTATCCACACTATGCAGTCTCATCATTTGTCTGAGTCTTCAAGCTGAAAAAATGAAACTGTTTTACGATGTGATGACAACAATACACTTCAAGTTTGGTTATAGGCTTACAGTAGCCTACACTAAAAAAAAACACAGTTTGAGAGGAGGGGGGGTCATAATTAGAGCTTGGTCAAGGTTTGACAGGAAGGCTGACTGCTGCCTGGATGGATGGATAAGTGAGTTACGTTTAGTCAATGATGATGGTCTCATTGAAATATTGTTATGAAAAACATGCTCTGCTGCATTTCCTATACCTACACCCACCATCCATCCACACAGACCACCTGCCTATGAGTTCTGTACACAAGGTCTCAATTTGTTCTCTGGGAGCAATTACATTTCCCTCAAACCACAACTGGCAAAACAAATTAGTTGTATGTAAACTTAATTAGAAGGAGACAGGGTTCCAGTCTGACGACCAGAAACCAGTCCACTCCACCCCCTGCACCGTCCTGCCCTCTTCACCTGCACCTCCTGCCTGAAGCTCAGGGTAGCCTACATCCACACTGGGCTACAATATGTTTTCATTTATGAACGGCATTTTCAAACTAAACTGATCAGATCAGGGGTCTTCAACAGGCCAAGGACCCCCAAACTGATGGAGAGATGGAGCAGGGACCCTCTACTGTATAAGGTGTAATGCTGTGTTTTGTAATAAACTGGGCCCAGTGCCAGGTATAAACACACCTTGTTATTGTTGTTGTGTTAGAGTTTCGCTATATAATCTATATCTCATTTTTCATGTCACTATATCACCCTTTAGACTAATCTGATGTTTGTTAAGTTTATAAAACCAATGATTTGACAAACATTAGTATTTATGTGTGCACATTTTTGTAATTAGTCATGGTTATCATAGATTAGCCGGGCTAACCGTTACCGGGCTACCTGTTTAACTTTAATAACTCAGTGACTCAATAAACGGTCCATGAAGAATGAACAATATTTTCTCCAGCGGATATCTGAGTTACAACATGATTGAGCTAACTGGAGTAGTCTCATGTCGTGTCCGACAACAGTAGGGTTTTAACAGCTGACGTCCTGGTGTTAGCTTAGCTACCGCCGTTCCCTGTCAGCTGAGCCGCTGATGCTTTCTAGACACTGTGATTCCCCCAAACTGAATAAATACAACACATAGCAACACAAAACACACACACACAGAAATAGTAGGCTAATGTTTCTTCAATAATTTCAGATTTGTCTAAACGGTGATAGGGCGTGAAAAATATGATATAGCTAAAATCTTGTTTGTTACTACTGCTCTCATTCAAATTACGTGCTGGTTTTCTCAAGGCGATTCGGTCTATACTAAGCTATTCAAATAATACACAGGTTCATATTAATGTTTTTTATTTTAAACATGTAGGCTACAGGAACAGTGAGTAGGGGGCAGTGCCACTGCCATATTATAATAGACCAATGCAAATATCATCAGTGTCTGTCGACTTCATGATAATCATGCACACAGGCTGTTCTTGACATTTTTGAGAAAATTGTCTAAAGAACCGAAAATTTGGCGACCCCCCTGCAGTAGCTCGGCAGACCCCCTGTTGAAGAACGCTGCTATAGATAGGCTACTTTCGCCACAAAAATACTTTAACTGAGAGACAGCAAGGGTAACTCGAACCAAAAATGTTGAACTTCACTCAACAACAATTGCTAAATACGACAATACTTTAATCTTATAATCCATGTTGCTTTCACATGTTGTAGTCAAGGCTGAACAAACCCAATCAGAAAGCCACCGTGGAGGTCCAAGTCATTGTTTCCAAAGGTTTCCGTTTTCACCCGTCCAGATTTCAGCACCACTCTGGAGTCTCTACAGTCTCTGTTTTCATTGTTTGAAAACTCCAGAGTTGTGTGGACCAGAGGCAAAAAAAAAAACGTTGCAAAAGAGATGCATTTTAAAAAAGGAAAGCGCTGCAGTGTGGACGTAGCCTCAAACTAACCGTGAAACCAGGTGTGGAATCTGCCTGTGCAGCTGATTTGCTCACTCCGCTGCACTTTCACCTCTCCATCTACAGTCAACTGGCCTCCAGTTATTCTCCCACTCACGTTCCTTGAGAGTTTAGCTCTTAACGCCAGCCACCCCCACCCTCTCAGCGTCTGTGATGCCTTGATAACTCTCTATGGGGACGCTGTATCAAATACGCCTCATCTCATCTGCACAGCCAATTCGCAGTATTAATTTTTCATCCTAATTTAAACAAGGATTAATTAAAATTGGAGTCATTTTTTCTCTCTCCCCGCTGTGTGTGGCAGCGGGGTAATCCGTTACACAGTGGCTGCTTCAGCTCTGCCACGCAACCTGTATTCATGAGCTTTTATCTGAGCAGTATTTTATTACAACAATGGCAAGCAGAGTCTCGTGTGGCCGTGCAAGGACACTGATGGCAGTCTCCACTGGCCTTCCTATTCTACAGTACATTACTCCGACTTAACAAAGAGCATTTTCTCCATTGTGCTCAAATACTCCATGTATCTCATCACACAGTGGTACAGTAATAAAGACTAGATACATCCGTCTCCATCTCTCTATGTGTGTGTCTCCGTCTCACTCCCACTCCTGAAGCATTACGCAGCCTTTTCTGCTTAATTACAATGCACAAAAGAGGTAGAGCCACATATTCAACCCGGGCCGTCGCACAGACCCAAATTCCAATGGGGAAATCATCCTCTAAACATGGAGAAGATCGTTCTGGAGCGGTACAATGCCCCCGTGTTAATAAAGCACCCTCCAGCAGAGTACAATGGAGTCATTGATCATCACATGTCATCGTTAAAACCCTGCGTTTCATCTCAGAGCTTTAATAAAGGGAAAATGTCAAGCGTTTACAGGCCAGAGAAGATGGATCACTTGATATTCTGCCATTGATTATGAGATATGTTTATGAAGAGTTAGACACAGGTCCCTTTGAGTCTTGCTCTGTTCTAGCCTTTTCTCCATCCTGCACTTTCTATCTATATCAATATTATACAGAGCGGTCCTCCATCATTTCAGCGACTCTTACAACCATCTTTACTGACAGTGCATCACTCAGCAGCGACAACAATGAACTGTAATTGCACATCATTGTTGCTTTGCCATAATTACAGTTGTGATAGTGCATGGGGAGAAAATGACTTAACGGTTTCTGGTTAATTACCCCAATTGACTAGATGGAAGCTAATTGGATTGTTAGACATTATGCACATTGGATGTGTACAACTTTGCATGCATGCAGGTATGTATGTTTCTGTGTGTGTTTATGTATTTGGGAGCTGTTGACAATCACCACTTTAACCACAGGAGGCTCCATTTCTAACAGCAGCGTGACAAAAGCACAGCACCACATCTCTTGAATAATTTCTCTTTGATGGAAAACCATTTTTAATTCTAGCTATTGATTTTCTGTTTATTTCTTGCACCTTATTGGATAGAAAAGTATCTTCATTATTTGATTCATTAATTCACATGAACGCGATTAAGATTAAGAATCTCTCTTGACATTTTACTCAGACTTTGCTCTTTCAACCTATTCATCTCAACATATCTCACTTGGGTCTGATTATTCTCACAAGGGAACTTGGGTGTACCTCTGGGTGCTATCCTCGGCCCATTGTTATTTTCTATTATTTTATGTGTTGGGGACGTGATACACATAATTTTTGCTTTATCTTAGCGGAAGGTTTGCAAGCGATTCTAAATATTTATATTTTGCAATGCCACAAAGTTACATCCTCTGTCAGAGGCTCCATGCAACCAAAGTACCAGTACCAGTACTCTATATATGTATATATTATATTAAAAAAGTTGATTCATACTGTATAAAATGCTGCTTCAAGAATATTAAATCAAATCAAAAGATTTGATCACACTGCAAACATTCTGACTTCCCTTTCCTGGTTCGCACCAAATCTGATTTCAAATAGCGACCACAAGCATATAAATAGTAAACATGCTCAAACAATCATATTTATCTGATCTCACCATCCCACATGCACCCTGTCACGCCTTCCAGACTACAGGGTGCTGGTTGGCAGACTGTAACCAACAATCAGCAAGAAATTATGAAGCAGCAGAGCATTCCCCGCCGAGCGACACGTATCTTTAGAACTGCCATCCCCCCGGGAGGATGAACCTGTAGAAATCTTCAGATCCAATCCGTTATCATGGAACAGACACGCTCTCTTCTTCTGCTTTAATTTAAGGAGTATTAACATAGAATCCATCTTTATGGAGCTCAGTCCCGAGCCGCCTGTATGTTTTCTGCATCCTGCTTGTCTTCCGCTATCTGTGTGAGTTGAACATTTCCGCTTGAAGTGTGTGTTTGTCTTCTTGTTTGTCCTGACACTATCAATAGCATATAAAGTCTTGAATGGTCAAGCTCTGTAATTTCCTTACTCCCTACGAGCCTGATCACTGAGCTCCTCTGGCAGTGGCCTATACAAAACACTTCCAAAATCTCAATTTATCACTGACAATGAAGTCTTTCCTGTTAAGGGCCACCCAGCTGCAGAAATGTAGACAGGCAAATTATTGTAACTTATTTAAATCTTTTGAGAGCTCAACACATCGCAACTTAAGAAAACACATTCAAATTGACATTAACAACTTCAGAAAACACATTCATCACCAAATTGAGACCACATGAGCTGCAAATACCGACATCAACCTAACAAGAACAAACTGCAAATACACACAACACTAAGGATGTATGCAGGGAACACCAAAAAAGTGACAGATCCGTTTCAGATTCTTCTATTCTGATTTTTGAAGTTATGAGGACAAGCAGTCAGCTATTGGAAAACGATCTTGAGATAAGTTTATAATTTGTTTATTATAGTCAATATCACATGATTCAGATGTTATTGCAAAAACGTGCTGTTAGCTTAGCCTGAGTCCATCCTATGTTTGTGTCCCTGTAAAGACGTATATTGTGTCCTATTTGCAGCATGTGTGTTGATGTTTTCTTTAGTTTAAAGGGATAGTTCACCCAAAATTCAAATTTCACTCATTATCTACTAGCCCCGACATGAGAAATTGTTCCACCGGTTTGCACTGACACAGGAAGAGCAGTGAACTGAGACACTGGGAGCTTCCACTACAAACAAGCTTAAAATATAGACTTATTTAATTTTTTTCGGAACAATTTCTCATGTCGGGGCTTCAATACAAGAGGGACATTACAGACGAGCAGCATGGAGGTATTTGGATGTTTTTTGGTGTGTCTTTTTGGACGAAGAAAAGTGAGCACCATTCACAACCATTATATGGTCAAATACTGCTGCGCGGACCCCCCCGTAACTCAGAGAAGGCACGGAGGACTGAAAATTCTCCCAGCCCTTAGTCGACATGAGGGTGAGTAGATAACGAGTGAAATTTGAATTTTGGGTGAACTATCCCTTTAATGTATTTTCAGTTGCACTGCATGCTGGGTAAATGGCTAAACCTGACTTGATTGGCCTTAACTCACTGTTCTGTAACAAACCTGGAGTTGAGAGTGAGTCAGTATAGGCATCATATGTCTAACCTCTATGTGAGCAGACGTGTGTGTGTTTGCACGCGAGGTCTTGCTCATGTTTTACTGAACTGATCAAATAAAGCCAAAGCTATCTATAATCTATAAGCCAGGGTCACAGACCAAATGACAGACATAATCTGTAGCAAAGCCCGTCTTAGCAGATGATTTGGGCCTTGGCTCAATAGTTTACACATTGTTCCATATTCACAAATCACCTCTTAGCAAAGCAAGCTGGGTACGGATCAGCAGCCGCTGCTCATCAGAGGAGGAGGAATAGGCAAGTCAGAGGATGATCGGTCACAAATGAGCAATAAGGCAGGTTAATTTGTTAATAATAATATTAATAATACAGCAGAGGAAAAATAGGAAAAGGTTTTTGCAGCATTTTGAAGGTTTATTTGGATACTGATAAACTTTGAGTCCCACGTTACAGAAACCTGGGGATACAAATGGATGTTGTTCTATTTTGTCTCCACAAGTGATAAGAGATTCTGCATAGAAATTCATTATGTTAATGCCAGGCAGAGTCATTAAAGTGTTTATTGATAATACAATTACACTGTTTTATTTCAGCTTAGAAAGCAAGAGCAAATGCATGCAGTCCAAACACTATGCAATAAAACATTATACAGTGATTTTGCCATTAATAATGACACAGCTAAGTATCTATAGTGTTGTCTCAGTGCTCTCATCTAACCTTGTCTTTTGAAAGCTCTCTCTTATCATATTAACGAGTGGTTTGTTTCCAGTCTCATTTTCCATCAACACTCTCCGCTGCTCATCTTTTTTCTTTGTAACTAATTTGTTAAAGGTCTGCAGGGTGGTCTGCAACACCAACTGCAGTCATTTCTACACGTATGCAAATGGAGAGAGGGGCTGCGCCTCTCGGAGCAGATTTGACAGTGGACGGACGCACAACATTTAATGAGACACAGTGTTTGGCTTGAGGTGACAGGAAGAGGTGACGGCTTCAGTGTTGCAAAATGGTCTTAAGTGATTTCACAAGAGCTGTCTCTGTAATAATAGACACCAAGCAAGTCATTGTCATGTGGAATGTGCTCATTAGTCTGCAGCCACTGTGAATGAGCTGAGTTTAGTTTAAAGTGAGTGCTTTTTTTTATATAGAGCCATTTATCTTATCTATTAGGGTGTTGTGACAAAGTTAGTGTCACTGCGTTTCTCTGAAGCTTTCTTACCCTTCACCGTTCCTGCAGCCACGATGTGGGGCAAATGTGCACGGACAAATGTTCCATTATTGTGTTATGCTTATTTAAAGCTCCTGCAATAGCAGGGATCTACTTAAAAGGCTTTGTGTAGGATAGTGTACAAATAGGACACGCACACACACAGTGTGTCAGTGGGGCCTGTGACAATACTACTATCTGGCATTATCAGTTAAATCTGTGCAATATCCCTGCAATATTAATGCGTGTGGGAGGTTTGGGGTGATCTTTGTGTGTGCATGTCCGTTTTGTGTGGGTGGGTAGTACTGTAGGTCCACCCATGACTTTACATGTGTGTTTTTTTTGCAAGTGCGACGGTGAATTTAGCCTCTCATATTCTGGCAAACTATCTGGGACTGGGCGGATTTGCATATTGAGCACATTACGAACACAAAGCAGTGTGCGGTGCAGTGGACAGCGCTCCCCCAGCCCCCACCAGCAGTCTCCAGGCTGTCAGGGAGGCCAACCAGATAAGACAGTAGAGGCATGGATTAAGGGTTGAAGGGGCACAGCAGCATATGGTGCCCCCTGATATCCATGCCCCTCATATTGTTAGACTAACACCGCCACGAGAGGCCGGTCGCACTAAGCGCTCATCTTTCTCTCCTTTACTCAACCATTACGGTTCAGAGCATGATGGCAACAAGTTCTAGTGACCAATGGTTCATCAAGTGAGTCATCATTAAAAGTTTCAGAGGGGGGAAAAAAGAGATAAAAACACCCAAAGAGGAGAGAAGCAGAGATGATTTTGAGCTTGTTTCCTCTCCACACATCTACACATATAAAGTTGTTAAGTCTCCTCTTGCAAGAGGTCACATTAAATTAGGTCCTATTAAAAAATGCAACTGATATCACATTTAGTCTTTCCTACTAGTGTGAAAATATAATGTTAACATGCTCTTTCTGAGTTTTAGAACAGTGTCCTTGAGTAAACACCACGGCCTCGTCCACATACCCCACAGGCTTTGTGATGACACTATGAAAATAAAACTACATTTTTCTGCGCTCTGAGAGAGTTTTACAAAAGTGAAAACTCCACGGATTAAATGTTAACAATAGAAAGAGTGATAACCACCTTTCTATTCAGTGCAAGGTTTCTTGTACACAGTTTTGCAGACATGGCTTTTCCAATGATGGTCGAACTGGGAGAATGATTTTTTGGAGGGGCAGGAGCAAGAATTTTTTATTTTTTTTGCAATACCACAATTGTCCACTGGGATAGATGTGAAACAATGGTGGTGGCAATATGCAAAATAATTAATGTAAAATTCATAATGAAGCCGTTACGTCCGTCAGCCGTCTGCCCAATTTCATGTGAATGCAGCATGAAAAATACGATTGAGTTGCTTGCGATATACAAAGTGATAGCAAAGTGATTTTTCCTCAAAGTAGAGCACAACCTACAGTACAGTATCTGTATGAGAGCATTTGCTGAAATGTTTATGTGATACACACACATAGCGCTATCCCCAGCTGTAGCTCATTGACCTTATGAATGTGACCTTACCCACCAAACACTCAATACTCTCAAAGAGGTCAAAGACCAACAGCCCAAACAGACATGAAGCAAAGCTTTTTAATACGGAAACTGTGAGAAATTCTGTATGAAGTTCTTTTGGGCCTCAGGTGTGTGCATGAACATGTCCACAATTGTTTTCATGAATATGCAACTGAGCTTTTGTGTGTCTTTATTGCAAAGCTACTGTACTGTCTGTGAAAATGTGTGCATACATTCACACATGAACTGTGTCGCACAAAGTCCCACCTGTGCCCCCTCCTGTTCACAACGTTAAGTCTGCTGTAACAATGCACAGATGGGCTCTTTCTCTCTCTCTCTCTGTCCTTCTTTCTCTCTGTCTCTCTCTGTTTCTCCATCTCTCTCTTTTTCCACTGTGTGCCTTAATAAGGCGCCATTCTTCCTGGCTGTTCACATGCATCAGCTCTGACATGCTCGTTCGTCGTCTGCAAGGGCAGAACAACCGGGCGGCCACTTTTCAGTCTCATCCTCATCCCTGGGAAGTCGTTTGTGTGTCGACTCGGCAAGAGTGTGTGGGAGGACGGAGGAACAGAAGCAGAGAGAGAAAGAGAAAAAAATGTAGAGTGTGTGAAAGAGAGGTAGCCTATATGGAGAGCGGACAAGAAAGCCACTGAACGAGGTTGAAAATGCACAATTGAGTGATGCAGAGGGGAGAATAGGGGCAGGTAGAAAAACAAAAAGTAGAAGGAGGAATGTCGAGGGAAGAGAGGAAGCGAAGTTGGGCCTGAATTTTGAAGGAGAGAAGAGGAAGCAGAAGAATAATACTGGTGAGAGTTAAGCTCCGGGGTGCAGTACAAAAGAGGGGCTAATAATGAAACTATGGAGAGCTGCTGCACAAGCATTCCTACAGGGAGCAATTGAGGCAGTTAACACACATTTACTGAGAGCCTAAGTGTGTCACACCCGGAGCTCGGCTTCCACTCCTGCAGGGACATCTCATTTTGGTGTCCTTACTAAGCACACAATGACACTGTGGCGCTTTATACAAGTGTGTTTAACAGCCAGAGGCTTTGTGGGCTTAGCCACACACACACACACACACACATAGTGTACATCAACAATTACAAGTCACTGGTGCACGTATAACTTTCCTCATGGTGCAGAATGTGTTCTTTCACGTTGCTTCTGCTAGTGTTTCCCTTCACATCAGCGTTACAATGCCGATAGCCAAAAGTAGATTTAAATTTCGTTTTAGCCCATCTGTGCCACCCAAAACTGTGCTTCAATTATAAAGTTAATATGGTTTTGTGAGCAACTGAGAGACATTCAACTATAGAAAAAGGAGTGAAAGCACAAATAAAACAGTAGATTTTTGTTTTTTTTTACCCCACCAGCCAGTTTATGAATTACCTATGGCTGTGAAAAGCCCTGGGCATATTTAATGCAGGAGAATCTGTCCCCTTTTCCACTTTGTTCCCCTCCATTCTCTGCCATATTCTGCATTTTGACTCCATTAGCAGTGGAACGTGCTGGTGTGATGACGACAGGCAGAAGGGTTTCAAGTTCAGTTCATCCGCTCAATACGACCACATTGTTTGCAAAAGTAGTAGAATGAATTCATCCCAAAAGAAGAATACAGCGTCGAGCGGCCCTATCCTGCGTGTCATTCCCCCTCTCTCTGCCTCCCATTTCCTGTCTCTCTCAACTGTCCTATCAAATAAAGGCATGAAAAGCCAAAAAAAAAAAAAAAACTTTAATAAAAGGTACATTGTGTAGGAATTACCCCCACCTAGCGTTGCGCTTGTATATCGCAAGCAACTCAATCGTATTTTTCATGCTGCATTCACGTGAAATTGGGCAGACGGCAGACAGATGACAGCCGCTGCACGTAACGTGACAATATGTTGTCATGGCGATGTCGTATTGTTTACCTGACCCGCGTTTTACCGGCTTTCTCTCGACTTCTGTGACTAAAATGACATCTGGTTTGTTAGCGACGGCCGTCTGCCCGACTGCAGGTGAATGCAGCATCAGTGTAACGCTCCATTCCTCCTCACTGCGTTACCGCGGTGACTTCTCACAGACGCCGCCTCGACCTGAGCCGACAGCTCCGGTGTCTCCGCTGCCACTGAACGTAAAAACATGGCGACACCACATGGCAGCCAGCACCAAGCTTACCCGCTCCATGTAGATATGAATGATATGAACGGCTAATTCAGAGCTGAAAGGAACACTTCAGTTTGTTGATGGGGGGGATTACTGATTAATGAAAAACAGACTTTTGAACAAAATAATCTATTTTTGTGAATAGATAACAGGAGAAGTTACACAATGTCCCTTTAAAAAAAAAAAAAAAAGAAGTGGTGCAGGGCCAAGCTAGCATGACGCAGGATGAAAGCATGATAAAGACAGTGGAAGAGTCATTTGTGAAGGAGCTCAGAGCCAAGCACCTAACACAACCCATCATGTGCAACAGTGAGCAATATGCAAAATGACATTCCTCTAGAATATGAAATTATCCGCAGAGTATTTTTAGAGCCCGCGCAATTATGCGGTCAAGAAAAACCCGATGGACCACCATGCAACTCCAAACAGGTCACAGGATCTGCATTATCTCCCTGCAGTGTGACACCATAAGCGAGCTCAGAGACACCGGGTTCATCATCGAGTGCTGTAAGGTCATTTAGTCGTCGCGTGGATCAATTAACAATCAATTTCAAATTACTGTAGTGATGCAAGGCCACAGTACTCCAGGGAGCATGCAGCCCAACATACCTATATATAGTCTCTCTGCTTCAGGACTCGCTGGTGTCGGTGTTAGGGAACTCTGACCTCAAACCACCCACAGCTACGTCTGCATCCTTCCTCCAGGCCCAGTGCAACACTTCATGTAGCTGTCTGCAGACTGGGATTAGACTGCCTGCTTCTGGCGCGGTTTTGTTACTTTTTTTTTTAATATTACAGAGCTGTGAAATCTGCCCAACTGAGTAATGTAATACAACCTCCTGACCCGAGTCTGGTGGGTGCCACGGTGTAAAAGTTTGATAAATAATTCACTTGGATTATTAATTTGCGCTCTGAAGCCTTTAGAGTCATTCCCAGGAGTTTTTGCTCTGAAATGACCATTTAAAAAAAAACTTATACAAAGAAGAAGTTTTTTTGCTTTTCTGGGAGGTCACAAAAAATCTGAGCAGTAAACAAGGATTTTGCTGAAAGAGCAAATCCCAGACTCTTGAGGAAACGGCAGCATCAGATAGAAAAGTACTGTAAATATACATGAATGGAGCTGAAGCAGAGGTTCAGTGACACGAGGAGGAGGCTGAGGTGGAGAAAGATGTCGCAGCAGGATTAAGTGTTTTTTTATCACAGAAGCAACAAAGTGATAGTAAGAGCTGACAGTCACAAAAAAAAACCTGTGTGTATAAATGTGTGAACATGATGATGATGATGCACCAATAAGCCAATGATGCCGATGTGAGCATGACTTCAGTTCTGTCTCAACCAACGATAAGCTTCATTCCCTTAATTTAGCAATTTGTACACTGGGATTACTTAATTTACTCCCTCTTATTGCTTAATTTGCCTCCCAAAAAGAGCCATTTGTGACCTAAATTCTTCCATCTATTCAATAAATTCACTTTACCGCTGTTTTCTTTTGATCTCTGATGACATACACAGTCAGGCTTCGGAGTTTAGTGGGGGGAGGGAGGGAGTGTCTTTAAAAATTGATAAACAAATCACTACCATTTAAAATTCTGCAAAGAATGATGAAAGGATTTCATAACCGCCTTGTCATGTGTAATCTTAAATGTATGAGCACAGCCCCACCCTGGTCAGTAAAAGCCTGAGACATGATGGATGGGGACGTCTGCAGGGCGTCTTTTATTTCTAATGGCTCGTGAGCTGCCTTCATGTGTTTTTTTAATATGAGTTTATGCGTGATTATTGAGCGTGGATCCAGGGGTGTTGATCCCGGGGGGAACGGGGGGGACATGCCCCCCCACCAATTTCTGAAAACATGAATTGTCCGCCCCAATAAAAATACCCTAAATTATTAAAAATTTATCAAATGTATTTTCAGATTTCACATTTTAGATTCACATCTAAAAATAAATGATTGAAATGGTGGAACAAATAATGTTTGACAAATGTATTTCTGACTCCATATTCCATCTCTGCCGTCTCCTCCACTACGATGCAGATGAATGGGTAGTTTCTTACACAGATGCCGATGAAATCAGCAGGCTTTAAAAAAAAACGACCCCCTCAATCTATTTTGATATTCATCCATATAAATTAACCATGTATAAAGTAGTCCCATACACTGGGAGAAAAGGAAGATGGGGAGAAGAATTGGGGATCCGGGAAGGGGGAGGCTAAAGATAAGAATGTGAGTATTTAAACATTACATGCCCAAGACCCTTAAAATTATGATTTACTAATATAACAGGTGAGTTAGCAGTGATACGCGCTGTTGGCTATTTAGGACAAATAAACAAGAAAGTTAAGCATAATAAATGATTCCCGGTGCAGTACTTTTTGAATGATATGGCGATCCTCTACAAAGTTGTGATTTATGGTGGCATGGTATGAGCTGCATACGGGCCCAATCCCCCCCAATCCTGACATCGGATCTGCACCCCTGCATGGATGAGTGATTCTCGATAACCGGCTCTTGGACCGGAGCGCACCTCCAGAAGGCCGATTCAGTCCAGCAGCCTCTCTCACCGCATTCATTGACACCCTCCCATACTGATTTTTCCATGTGACGACAAATGAATTATGAAACTCATTAGTTGTGAAACCTTCTTTTATTTTAGGCAGCAGCAGTATTTTATTAATAAAGTCCAGGGGTATTCTTTGATAAAATGCTGTATTTCATCCACACATTTTTTTTGTTAATCATTGTTAACAACCCTCCCCCAACACATTTTTCAACTAAGTTCCTAAAGGTGATACTGAATCAAGAGATTTTTCACCCAGCAAAGAAGAATGAACAGGCGAGCCGGCTGACGTGAAGCTCTCTTTCATCTTAATGGTTGGATCGCTGCAGAGCTCGAATCTGCTTAATGAACCCAAGAGACAATCGGACTGTCTGGAAACCTGGACATTGGCGATTGGTGGATAAAACTGATGAGGTCATTACGGTGCGGGGGGAAACCTTGATCCTCTGGGATCCACTGTAATTTATTTGCCAGGGGAATAACAAAGGGCCCAAGCAAACACACACCCACACACACAAAGACATTCCCCGTTAGCACACACTAGTGGGAATAGTGTGTGCACAGGAGCATTTCCTTCGCCATTGATCTGAGCTCATAAAGGCTTACAATGATAAACACCGCAACTATTCTTGGTAATACCAGAGATCAACTTAACAACCCTTTGGCAGACACTGACTGAGAGCCTCAATATATCACACATACACAAGTGAATGGTGTGTGCGGAGCTTTGGTAAAATATAAAAGTCAATTAATATGGATTGTTACAAACATAAAAGTTTGATCCGATGCCCTAAAGACAGAGAAAATTGATCTATTTGTACAGTGTCGAGAGGATAAATGAACCAAGGCCTTTATGCAGATGCAAAATGTAGGACTTTGATGATTTTAGGCTGAATATGATTTCCGTTCCACCAATTAGGACTTGAAAACAGATTTAATTTTGTCAATTTAATGTGATACTGACGCATCCGAAGTGAAACAATAAGGATTCTGTGAGAGCGTGTCGTGTGGAGGAGCCCAGTTTGTGACCAGAGTGCTGACTCACTCATGACTGAGGAGACTTGTTTTAGTCTCTTTGTTCACGCTCAGCTTCGGGAACATTCACTGGCAGCGAGGAAAAGGCCCTGCTCACGTTGACCGTGTACGGTGGCCCTGAGAGCCCAACATACTGACTGCAGCCTGAGGAAACACATTCAGTCCCTTAACAATAACCACAGCAGTGTTTCCAGGGGGGACGCTGATGAAGTCTGATGAACTCACACAGCCACTTCACTGACCAAGATCACTGCAAAAACTCAAAGTCTATCCAAGAATATTTGTCGTATTTCTTGTCAATGTCTAATTTCTAGTCAAAACTAATCTCTTTCCACTTAAAATAAGACTCATCACCTAAAAATGAACTTGTTTTTAGATCATTTTCACTTGTTTCAAACAAATTTTCACTTGAAATAAGTAGAAAAATCTGCCAGTGAAAGGAAGTTTCTTGTGCTAGAAAGAAAACCTTGCTCCTCTATCAAATTTTTCTACTTATTTGAAGTGAAAATATGCTTGAAAGAAGTAAAAAGTGACGAAAAACAACTACTTTTTATGTGACAAATCTTATTTTGAGTATAATTAGATTTGTTTTGACTAGAAATTACATTTTGACTAGAAATAAGACAAATATTCTTGGTAAAATTTTGAGTTTTTGCAGTGATGTGGCTGGAACTTGTTGTTCAATGTCCAGTTGTGACATTTTTTAAAGTAAAAAACATTGAATAATAATAAATTATTACTTTACTTCTGGTAGCAAAGTCAGCCTCTTGCTTGTGTCCGATATAAACACTCCCACTGTGCTGTAGGACTGAATTTCTAGCACTTTCATCTGCCTGTGTTGTCAAATTAATGAAGATATTTTCTGCATTTTGCCGCATGTTTGTGTCTTTGCATGCATGTGTTTTCTCAAGCTGCAGTGTGTTGAGCTCTCAGGGACACCGTACCCATGTGGTTTAACAGCAAACTGAAACAAAAAATAGTGTGTAAAAGCTTCTTTCTTTTCTTTTTTTAAATCTGAAACTTTTCAAAACTCTATTAAACGTCCACCTTAATGCTGCTGCATCTGCATGAACCCAATATCTCCGGGGTTACGGATGTGAGTTGATGTGTGAGTCCTGTCAGCGAAGGTCCTGTCAAGCCTCAAGAGCCAGCAAAGCAAAACTGTTCATTTGAAGGAGAGGAATCTTCAGGGTGCCACGACACGAGGAAGACATCCGCCTTAAATATGTATAAGCCCAGGGCTCTTCACACACACACACTCACGCACACACACACACATTTGAAATGAAAGCCAAGCTAAAAGATAGTCTCATCCGAATGTTACGACCTGTCACAGGAGGTTATACTGTAGTGTTAAACACACTTAAAGCATGTAGATTCACCTACTTTTTCCTCATCTAGAGGTGCTGGTGGTTTTTGGGGGCCTTTTTGAACTATATCTCCCCCTCTGCAGCTGTTACCCCACACATATAACGCACTACTGACTGACTGTTATGGTTCATTCTCCGTCCTTGAGCTAGAAAGCGTGATTCTTCCTTTTGCAGGTTCTTAACTTACATCTGCTTTCATAACAGTGCAATTTCAGCCCCGACCCACAGAGAAGTTCTCATGTGAGTGATCCTGCGTGTGGCCCCCCCAGCAGGAACTCGGATAAAACCGGTTACCGCTCATACCGTAGCCTTTCCTGAACATGTATTCTCTCAGAAAAGTCAAAAGAAATGGTAGAAAATCCACATTAAGGTTTTTATTTTACTTCATTTTGTCTTCTATCGTCAGTAGATTTCTCCTAAATTTACCAAAAGTTGGTAGCTACTGTGACATACTGTGCTGTGCTGTCATGTCAGGTATCATTGTAAAGCTCTCTCTCCTGAACAATGATGTAGGCTCCAAAAATTGTCATTTCCTTTGTATCCACAACCAATCATAAAAGTGCGATTTACATTAATAATCTATGGAATTCTACAGTACAAGTCTTTAAAGGCCGTTTTCTCAAAATGAGTTTTTCCTCAGACTCTGGACCTGAAATCTCCACTTCAGCAGCACTTACAGACACCAAACCTTCCAGTTTTATCCTGTCTATATTCTGAAGGTTTTTACAGAGGGGATTGTTGATATATCATTCAAAGCCTGATTTATACATGTTTTGTTCCTAAAAACAGGGCAAAATTGGATTTTTTTTAGGACTTGTGACACTATTTTCTCAGAGATATCCAAAATCCTCCTCTGTAAAAACTTCTGAATCTAATATGTCAACAAAATAAAACAAGAATTTTGAAAGGGGCTTTATCCATTTTTCAGATTTCGGTTCTGGAAATGTAGACAAAATAGCGCATATTTCATCAGATATTGCCTCATTCACATATTTAAACATTAAATTTGACAAAACTTGTAATACAAAAAATATTTGTCTTAATGTAAGTGATAAACTTGGGAAGTTTCATCGTGATATCTGATAGTTAATTTCCCCCCCCCCATTCACCTGTTGTGTCTCCCCTTAAAAGAAAGAAAGTTGCACACAGTCTCACATGTCGGTTAAATGACACCGACTTTCCCCGACAACCTTTTTCTTTTCTTTTTTTAAATCATCTAACCCAAATGCAGTTTAAAAAAGACACAAAACAGACACAATTTCTGCATCAGCAGCCTCACCCTGCTCCCTTCACGCTCACGATTCACTCATTTGCCACTCTGATTAAAGGTACAACCAACCCCAAATTCTCAAAGCCCCAAACCTCCAAACCCCCGAACCTCTGTGAACTGACCACATCAGATGTTTTGCCCCAGATGCTTGGCCGAGCGCCGCGCAGCAGAGCAGAGCAGCCTGTGGACTCTTTGGGGCCTCGTTTAATGTGTGCTTAAGAGACCGTGGGACCGGGCGGATGCTGCTCACTCTCACTCTCACTCTCACTCTCCCTCCCTCTCTCTCTCCTCCAAATATCAGCCCATCATTTATTCATCCACACTCCCAGGATGGCCGCTGCCGCCATCATCTGAGGACCCATGTCGTCTGAAGTTCTCTGCCGCCTCTGTCGCTCAAACACACACACACACACACAGAGAGACACACGCATACATACGCACGCACATGCACTTTGCAAGCGGTCCCAGGGGTCTTTTAATTTTTTGAGGGGTTATTTTTAGTGAGAAAAATAATCGAAGTGGAAAGTTCCATCTGTCCAACACTCTTGTTCCAGCTGCTCCTTTTTAGCAGCAGGCGGAAGGAGGGGGGGGGGGTACTAGTTATGTGATAAAACTGACACAGGCTGGATTTTTTTGTAATCATTCTTATTATTATTATCATCATCATGCAGCAGCAGGAGGAGAAGTGATCTAAGTCAGATGCATTTGATCATAAAACTTACCTGCGGTTACACAAAGGATGCAGCCCTGTCTACCCCCTTTTACTTTCAAAGCTCTTGACAGTCTGTTTCCACTCATCTCTCATCATCTTTAACCACCTGCAAAACAAACCTAACTGAATAAAACAAAGCAGCTTAGAAGAAGCAACAGAAACATCCTCATAGTTCTTGAAAATAGATGTTGAAGTGATGTGTATCGGCATTTCTACCCCCACCAAAAAAAAAGTTCACTTTTCCACCAAATGTAGCTAGCTGCGTGTCTTTTCACCAAAATCACACTGTGCAACTGTGTGGTATGAATCATATTAGAATGATCAATTGATTTAAATGAAGGGAGCAACTGTAGCATAAGAGCTCCTATAAACAACAAACAGAATAGGGCTTGCTCTTTAATTTCAGCAGAGCTTCAAAGGTTAACAAGCTCACAGAGAAAAGTGCAGAAGGGAACTGGTCTAAGTTCAGCTTTGATGCAGACGTGAATGCCCTGAATGTCAATGAGCTTCCAGAAACACTCCGTGTTGTCTTTCTTTTGTTCCGCTCCAGCGCTTTCTCGTCCCTGCGCCGGACTCTTCATCTCAAATACACCAGACAGAAGAAGATGGAGGCCTGCGGGGGCCAAATCTGAAAAATTTCACTGTATGCAAATTTGAAATGTTCATATAGGAACTAGTATGCAAACAAGCAAAACAAACAACTGTAGTTGAAAAGTTCAGAGCCGCCACCTCCGCTCAGATTTAATTTACTGAATTGATTAGAGACCTACGGATCGGTCACTACCACACCCTTGAGGCTCGTTCTGGGTGGATCGTTAAAATGGAGGGGGGCCATGGTGGTCAGAGTGTGTCTGTATCACCGAGGGGCTTCGCTGTGACATCAGCCGAACCAATCTGATTATCAGCACTGAGCGTCGTCTACTGTTTATTCTTCTTAAAGCTCAGAAACTTATCCTCAAACACGTCACGCACCGGAGATGTGATGCACACACACACACACACACACCGCAACTTTTTTCCTGCACTGTGACTTCACCGTAACGGAGAAGGAGAGATACAATATTAATGTGCAGCTGGGGAGGGTTGACGGCTGAAGGGGGACGTGACATGTCCTCTGACTAATGCTCCAAGTACGAAGGGCCCTGACATGAACTTGGCCGTGACTGACGCCTGCCCAACTCACTTAGGAAACTTACTTCCCCGCTGATGTTGCTCAGTTTTCTGCTTTTCAAAACTTTCTACCACCACAAAAACACACACACACCATGTGCATCTCATTTGAACCAAAAAAAAAAACAACTTCTTTTTTATATAAAGACACAGGGCCGTAATTACCATATACATTGAGGGGGGACACATCCCGCAAAATGTCCCCCCCAATATATAAATATATAGCTAGCTGATTAAGAAATAAAAAGGTATCCCATGTGTTAGCGAATCTACGTACTTTCTGGACTATAGAGCGCACCTGAGTAT
This sequence comes from Trachurus japonicus, assembly GCF_045865225.1. Taxonomy (NCBI): domain Eukaryota; kingdom Metazoa; phylum Chordata; class Actinopteri; order Carangiformes; family Carangidae; genus Trachurus; species Trachurus japonicus. The sequence goes on along the minus strand of NC_140919.1, from coordinate 13,154,911 downwards.
AAGCCGCACCAGCTAAATTTTAAAAGAAAACACATATATAGGCCGCACTTGAATCTAAGCCGCAGGTTTTCATGTTGTTACATGAGATATTTACACAGAAAGACAGTAGGGAACTTTGCAAGTCCACTCGCTTTTCCACTGCTTTGGTTACGCTCCTCTCGCCCATGTGCATTTGTTTACAACAAAGCCGGCGAAAAATCAATAAATGGAGCGACCAGATAACGTTACATGACATATACGATGTTACGGCGCGTGTGTTTGTGTAGTCTTAACTCTCTTAAACAAAAGATTACGGGTTACAGAGTGCGTTTGTGTGCAGAGATGAGAGCTGGGACGGGGCGGGGAAAAAAGAAGCGGCTTATAGTCCAGAAAGTACATATACACAGTATATATAGAAAGAGAGAGATTTGGTCCCCCCCAGTGTTGACTCCATGGTTACGGCCTTGTACGGTTGAGGTCTGATTGTGTAACAAACCCAAACAATCCGGTGTCTTCACATAATGAACCGATGAGATCAATCAAGTGACAGTGTCTGATGTGCAAAAAAGTGGAGGTCAGTACACACAGCCAAAACAAGCAACCACAATCAATACCGACTTTGCTGCATCACAATGTATTTATAGAAACAGTGGCAGCTCCCTGTCAAGACACAAGAGGAAAGAAGGAAAAAAGAAAATCATCCAGAAAACAAAGCTTCTGCCTGAACCAAAGATCAGTTAGTGTGTTACAGGAGGCGTGTTGTGTTCGTCTCACTGTAAAGTCAGTTGTTGACTCGAACCATCGCTCATTGCAAAGTGCGATCGGGACACATGTGACCGCTTCTGGGAGGAAAAAAGAGGGAATAACCACAATCTATTGTGCTCATTTCAAACCATTTTATAAGACAAAGTAGTGGGGCCATGGCAAATCAAATCAAGCTGTGTAGGTATAAGTGTGTGTGTAACTCTGAGTGAAGCTGACAAGACACCAAACGTCCAGTCGCTGCAGAGGTCCTACAGCTAAACAAGTGAGCAGCGGAGTGAAACACCTGGGCAATCAGGTCTAAATTCAATCTCACACAATTGTTCTGTCCAAATTGACATGTCAGGCCCAGTGTGTGTGTCTGTGTGTCTGTGTTTGTGTGTTATATGTGCCTGCATGGTCCTGTGGAAATGCTGCTTTCTTGTGACCAGACGTTGAGTCTCTACAGGGACCGTGTGTGCAGGCGTTTCTCTCTCTGCTATTTCTCCGTCTAAGATTTGTTCACAGTGTGAAAGGGAAAAGTTGCAGATTATTTCAGGGAGCTCATTCATTTTCCATGTGCAGCCTCTCGATGCATTTTTAACCATCTCCATTCATTAGCCTACGTCATATTTGCATGAATACATTTACTAATGATGCTCATTTGTTAATGGGCGCCATTAATCTTTCCTGCAGTGTCATTTATCACCTTTTAAAGGGTTGAATTAACTAAGCAGGAAGCATCTTACTCAACAAATTAAACACGCTTTAATTCTCATAAGCAGTATTTTTTTAATCAGACTCCACAACATTAAGTAGTGCATCAAACTAAGTAAACTTACATGCACTCTCAACGGGACTGCTAAAACAAGACCCCTGGACTATGAGGAGGGGAGATGAGGTCAATAAAGTTGTTATCTGAGCCACACACGCAGTATATAATTCCCCACAGAAGAATTATAGGAACATATAGTGATTTTTCCTTTGGGGTTGCCTGCTCTCCTGTGCTGCCTGGTCACCATGCTTCTCGTTAATCGGGCGGATTACCAGCGCAACCCTCCACCGTCTGCTCCGTTTCTATTTCAAAACACAGCCGCTCCCACTCCCTGTGCCACGTTTTTTTTTTTTTGAAAGTATATCAGTGGCAGTTTGCACGATCTCAAAAAATAAAAAGCTGTATTTTTTTTTTAAGGCTTCGTGTTGTATAAGACGTGCAACAAAAAATAAAAAATAAATCAGCGATATGAGGCACGGCAGCAGAGCGCATTATGGATAAGACGTGCACAATCAAAAGTGCTTTTCGTGGGAGAGAGAGAGAGAGATGACATGGCGACTAGTGCTGGGGAAAAGTCATCCTAAATCTGTGCTTTAGTTTTTGTGGAAATGCCGGGGATTTATCAGCCTGATCCAAACATACAGTATTAAGGAGGAGGAGGAGGACGGCGAGGAGGGAGGGAGGGAGGGGATCAAATGGCTGTGGCACAATTTAATTCCTGATACATCTGTTTTTGCAATACTAGATGCAGATGTATTGTAATGATGATTCGTCCACGTGATATGAAATCTGCAAGCCCTTTGGAATATTCTCATGCAACCTATTATTATTGATAATAATATTATTATTGTCATTTTTATTTCCCTATAAGACTGTGAGTGTATGCAAGGTGTATGGTGCAGTTTGGGGGTATAGGCTACACAAAGTTTACAACTTACCCTCCATGCAGAAAATGACCATCCAGGCTATCCATAGGTCCGAGTTGTGAAACTTCACCATGGCTCCTGAGTGTTGAGTGGGTCGCTCTCAGTTTCAGCCCTCTTCTCCTCCTCCTCCTCTTCCTCCGCTGAGAAATCACAGCTCCGCGCACAGTTAACTTGAAGAAAAGTAACTGTTCCTTCTGCTGCAGCTGCTGCAAGGAGACATGGAAGCAGTCGGAGGCTTTTTCTTTTCCTTTCTTTCTTTTTACGCAGCGCAAATTCCCCACAACAAACAACGTGAAATGTTCAGACTCGCGGGGAGAAGTAAGACAGAGAGCATGTCTTCTCCTCCGGTCACTCCAACACTGGTTTCCTCTCCACTCAATTTACGCACGCGTTGGGGAAGAACAAAAAAAAAAATACAAAACTCAGCGTCCACCTTGCTCTCCACGAGGAAAAAAAATCTTCCCACCGCCGCAGAAAGTGACTTAAAGACGGATCTGCGACTGGCGCTTGTCCCGGTGTCCGCTCGGTGACTCTCTCCGACGCGTCTTGTTGCGCTCCATGGTTTCTGGTCTGCTCTGCTGCAGCTGAGGCTGAGGCTGAGCCGAGCGGACCTGAGAGGAAAGTCACACACACACACACACACACACACACACACACACAGCAGCGGTAATAGCACCACTTCCGCTGGACAGATTTCAAAATAAAAGAAATGGGGAAAAAAGAAGGAAGGAGGTCAGCTGACACAGTGGTGATTATACTGTTTACACCAGCAGCATGTAGCTAATAGTGACAGGTCAGAGGGTCAGAGGGTCAATCTGGGTTAAACCGCTTCTCAGGTGACCTGGGTGTCACATCCGACTGTGCTTCAACTTTCTCTTGACACCTGGTTTGTTGTATAGCAGGGGCGGCGCCAGAGAAATGTGATTCTAGGTGCTATGGGTGCGCTCCAACATTGCCTGCGGGTGCTCCTCGAATTGTGTAGGGGGGGAGGGGGGGGGGGCATGGTTACTTAACCAAAAGTCTCTTGGCATATTAAGTGCCATGTTTTTGTTTGTTTTTTAATTATGTATCTCTAACACACCTTATGTGTGAATATTTGGGAACTCCATGATGAAGAGAGCTGAAATAGATGACGATCAAAAACTCCTGACACCTCACCTTTGACCTCGCGTTAATATCAAGAAATACATTTCGAAACATAATTAATTTAGGACATTTTCGGACAGAAATTAGTACAAAGCGCATGAGATAAAATGTCATAAAAAATATATTTAAATTTTTTTTGGGGGGGGGTTTCATGGGGGTGCTACGGGGGTGCTATGCCGCCACTAGGGGGAGCTATAGCACCTGCTAGCCCCCCCTGGCACCGCCTATGTTGTATAGTAGGCAGTTATTTGATGAGGAGATCGAGGCGCATCTGTTCATTCACAATAATTAGGCCTATTGCGGAAGTCCGGATTTTATGGCGCGCTACCCGGAAGTGAGTGAAGTAGTAGGCTGTAGGCGGGGCTTCACCAGGTGAATAGCCCCCGCCCCCAACATTTTTTTTTCTTTATTGCAAAGTGCAAAATACAATACAAATAAGCATATTTTCAAATGCAATTACAAAAGTAAAGTCGTTGCTTTCAGAACTGAGCGTAGCATTTCTTACATTCAAAAAAGAATATCTATCTATCTAACAATCTATCTATCTATCTATCTATCTATCTATCTATCTATCTATCTATAGTATCTATTTTTGTTGGGGGCATAATGTGAGATTTGGTTTCATAATGGAGGACAAAAAAATAGAATACAACATAAATAACTTGATTATAGCCTACTCACCAAATACTTTCTACACAAATGCAAATTCTCAAAAACTTCCCCACGTTTCTGTATTTTTTTAAAAAGAACTTCAACTTTACTTTGATTCATTAAAACTTATGAATTCAAAGAAAGCCCTATTGCTGTATGACAGTTTATAAACTTCAATTTTTTTTTAAAATTTCTTTTCTATTGCTTTACTTTCTATTATTGTTCTGTTTAGATAGATAGATAGATAGATAGATAGATAGATAGATAGATAGATAGATAGATAGATAGATAGATAGATAGATAGATAGATAGATAGATAGATAGATAGATAGATCCCGAAGGAAATTCCTCAATATGTTATAGAAATAAAATAAAGATAAATTAGCCTACCTTGAGGCTCTGTAGAAATGTTAGTTTAGTATTAAAAAAAATGTTGTTGTTTTTTGTGCCTGAACATCTTTGATGAGGCAGTTCATCTTAAAATCTGATCGCTCTTCACTGTTACAAAACTCCACTTAATCTTCTCTAGGCAACTGAAAACAGTGTATGTTATGGTCTGCACTGGGATAAGCCTGGTGGTGAAATAGGCTTAACCGTGAATGGAACCGCGAGAAACACACCTGAGTTAATTGAGCTTTTAATTTGTAGGCAACAATCCACTGGGCTTCCTGTCTGAGTCCGTGTGTGTCTGCGCCGCTTGACGCAGCTGAGCGGCGCGGGGCTGAGGTGAGCCGAGCCAGGCTGTTGCCGGGAGACCGCTGACGCCAGTCAATAAGAAAGAAGGTGAGAGAGACGTTCATGCCCTCCCGCGGTGCGTTCACTGAACCACCAATAGAAAAGAATCATTTGGTGACACCTCTGTCATTTTCTAGAGGTGATGAATACAGGGAATAATATCATGAAATGGCCAAGTTCAAAGACTATTTATATCTGGGGTGTGCATTTTAGATCATAGGCTGTAGGCTACTAGGAATATTCATGTGGCACCAAGAGAAGCAGTCACAATAGTCTAGTAGGAATGAGGGGTCCCATAATGTCCCAGAGAAAAACATTTTTGAAACATGGTTTTTAAGGACCCTTAAGGTGTCTACTTAAGATTTTTGCTTGTTGCCCGGGTCAACTAATGTCCCATGGGAGTTTTTTGGTGGCCATTTTGAATTTATGTCCGCACGAATGGCGAAAACACAAATCATACAAAGACAAATGAACACACTTTTCCTGATAAATTTTAACACCAGTAATCAAATGGGAAGGTCACTGAGATGATAAAACAAATCTTTATCAGAGAAAAATGAACTCTGAGTAGTATTTTAGTATTTTTACTCAAAAAAAAGTTCAGAAATGTTTTTTCAGTCCATAATTTCACCCTTTTAATAATTCTGGTTCGTGCTGCCTTTCAGACGGACGGAAAGCCTGATCAGTCACCTTTCCAACGAGGTACAACTTGTAAGGGTTGTGCAGTCATGGAATGAGCGACAAAGCTAAACGTGTGAGAGCGACCAATTTAGGATTCTTAGAAATTCAAACATCAACAATACGTCGATTTTCATAATAACTCCTAAACCAGACACGATACAAAGACGAATGAACACATGCACTTTTTATGATAATTTTGACACCGGGAATCAAATGGAACAACGTGCATCCATACAACTGACACCTCTTTGTGTGCGAAAGACACTGAAAGGCATCATCATCGCTCCTGGAAAGTTCAATCATAAAGATTTTAAATCACGTTGTAGAGGATAATCTGCTAGTTCAAAGACAAGGGCTTTTAGTGAAGCACAGCAGGAAAACACACACACACACACACACACACACATAGACGCACACACACACACACTGGAGTTGCTGTGGGCTAAAGGAGCCACTCAGTGATTAAAAGAAGCAGCAGAGGAGACGGCATCAAACAGCCCGTGTTCAGTCCTCTGATCACTGTGATCCACTCATCACACTCAGACTCAGCTCACCTCAGCACTGAATGACTCCTTACAGGACTGCACACAGTTACTTAGCCAAAAAGAAAAAAAAAAAGACGCCTCAAACACATCAAACGAAAAACTGCATCGGGTTTTTAAAATTAGATTTTCAGACATCAAGAAAAGTAAAATCAAAGGGAAACATGATGTGGGCAGTACAGTGCCCTCTTCATCCATCTTCCCATGCATCCATCCATCCATCCATCCATCCCTCCATCCTTTCTTTGGCCCTAAAGCTGTTGGCAGGAATTCATAGACGTTTAGCTGTCACCGCAGACAAATAAGGTGCAAGTTAGAAGAGCTTAAGCATGTCCCGAGGCCTGCAAATCACTCCTTCATCTCTCGCTCTCTGCCTCTTTAAACTTTTCTCCACACACACCCCGAGCTCCTACAGTACACTCCTACAAAATGTTCTAATACTCTGAAAAGAGATTCACATTTTTGGTACAAATGAAAACTGCATGCGTCGGTCTGCTCTGCTCTGCTCCGACCGGATCAATCCGTCAACAGGTCAGCATCCTTGTAAATCCCACGCTGATTTCTCCCTTCAATATTCCCTCATAGGTTAAATAAAAATAAGGGGTTGAACATGATGGATGGGTTAAATTGGGTTTCTACAGCAGCCACAGAAAGATGCACGCTTGATTTATTATTGATTCCCTTCTGAAACCGCTCCATTTTTCTTTTTTCTGCACCCCCATAAAAGATTCAAAAGACCTGAAGGAGATCCTCAATGCTAAATGCAGTAATTCCCCTCTCCTGTCAGTCCTGGCTGGAGTTCACAATAACTTGAATATTGATGTGAGGTAAATGGGTAAACTTTGTGTTTTAGTGCTGCATCATGCATTCTTCCAGGTGTTGGACCCTTTACTACCGCTGGGGTTTCAGTTTTTACCCCCATGCTATTCTATTTTTTATTTTAACTGGGTCTAAGTGTGTCCACCTCAGCCAGTGGATGCATTTGATGCTACTTAATACTGACATTCCTCCACATTTTAAAGAGAAATATACTTTTTTTTTTAAACCACATTATCTTTTACTTTGCAGATTTAACATACAAACTATATTCTCATGTTAAGGAATTAGTGTGTATTTAGCCCCTGTTCCATTTCAATGAAGTACAACATTTACACACAAAAAGTTAGGGATATTTGACTTTCAGGTAGAATTGATGGAAAATGTAAAAAAAAATGTTACAGTGATATTATTTCATGAAAGTATGGCATTTAAGCAGAAGTGTGCCACTTACACCACTTTCAAAAAGACCCTCGGTGGTTAGTAGCAAGCCAGCTCTATACATAACCTTTTGTCTTTCTATTTTTCTATATGGACTCTTAATGTGAATTAATGTGAATTGGGACCTATTTTTTGTGTAAAACTGTGTTTTATCTATTTATATACTGGTATATTGTTTGTATTTGATGACTTGCCTTAGGACAACGGATGTGAATTAGCAACTATGCTAACTCCGGCATATTTACATTGATGCTCTGGCTGACATGTTGATTAATATGCAATGTTCTAATCAAATAAATAAATAAATAAAAAAGTATGGAATGGTAATTTCATCTCAAACAATGTCCGGGAACAAAAGCCAACAACAGTGGTGGGTATAATACCACAACAAAAAATGTTCGTGTCTCAATGCGTTGTCATGTGGATCAATGGACGTCCATGTCTCTGCCTTTCTGTGACTTCTCCCAGTCTCTCTGTGTCTCTGTTCAACCTGCTGATGACACTTTCCTCTGACAACATCTCATCGTCTGAAGCCTCGACATGCCCATGCAGGTGTTGATGGATTGCTACTGTTATACAGGTGTCGTCTTGGTCTCATGATGTCAGAATGTGAACAGCCTGATGAAGACGACCGTTTCAATACAAACTGTCATTGAACCAGAACATTTAGTGGACGATTCATAGATCAAATGCTTTTTGTTGTGGATAAATACTAAAAACATTGAACAGTTGGTGCATGTGCATTCAAAAGTTTAGAGAAGGTCAAATTAAGTTCACCTGTAAAGTGCATTTTTTTTTAGATGCAGTCTGAAATTTCATCTTGAAAGCCGAATAACCCTAACTTTTTGTCAGTAGTGTAAAAATGCTGATTATACATAATACATCCATAATTTATCAATATAACACTGAGTCCTTCTGCATAATAATTACCATACATCATACATACAGTAAGTACATTTTGCTGAGAATATATCAGTATTTGTACATAGATACAGTTATAATGCAGAATTGTAATTTGCAGTGGAGTATTTTTTTCTTTTTCTTTGTCTAGTAGTACTTTTATACAATAAAGTGAAGCATCTTCTAGCTGGTCCACCTGCAGGAGATGTCACATCAGGTCCAATCAAGATCTCTGCAGCCATTACACTTTCACTGAGGAACATGGTTTTTCATTTTCACTAGTTTCAGCTGAACTATAAAACTCTTTGACTCTCATTCATACAAACCACACAAGAGATAAAACAATAATTGCCTCTTTATTCATTTTGTCATTTTAACAGGTGCAAGTTTGATGCTTTTCTGCATGCCCATAATGTTTGTAAATGTTCATTTTATCATCAAGTAATATTAATACAATGACAAACACAAAAAAAAGTGTAAATCCTTAAAATAAAACTCCTTAAACTTTGGCTGACCTTAAGAATGAAAGAACGTCGCCATCTAGTGGCGATGAAAAGACACTTGATGAGACAGGAGAATTTTGTGGAACAGGAAACTTTCAGTTGTTTTGGTTTTGTTGTCAGGACATTCACTTCTAGGAATCGGCAGATTTGTTTACACAAAACCATTATGTTTCTGTGACACCAGTGGCGAGACAAGAAGAAAAGTTGGTACAACTGCACGCTCAAGCACATCTACACACACACACAGATACACACACATATACACTCACTTTGTCAATGGACAACATCATAAGAGACTAACGGAGCAGTCCCGTCCCTCAGGAAGCATCAGTCCTGAAATGACAAAAAGGACAATGCTGTTACTGCAGAAAGGAAACATGATTTATTAAAGAACGTCTTAAGTGCCGCGGCTCCTTCTCCATCTTTAATGTACGAATCGTCCTGCAGCAGCGTGAGCCGTAACAAGCACCATTTTTGGAGGAGGAGGAATATTCTGAAGCGTAGAGAAGACAGACTGTGACAGGTCTGAGATCAGCCTGTTCACCACAGTAGAGTAGTCTATGTGATACTCAGGTATACTCAGTATACCCACTGACAATGCATAAATATTTCAGTATACTCAGTACAACAAAACTATCTAACTGAAGTATATGTCAGTGGTTTTCAAAGTGGGAGGGTTGACAGAGTTCAAGGGGATCCCCAACTTTTTCTTGAAATTTTACCACTTTCCCCTAGAATTTTTTCACTTCTTTAATTATTGTTTTATTTTTTTATTTTTTTTGTTTGCCCCCCCTTTTGTTTGAGAAATTTTACCACATTTTTTAAATAATATTTTGAAAAAATGTACCACTTTTTCTAGAATCCTTGAGTAATTTTACCAGTTTCTTCTCATTAAAAAAAAACTAAACTAAAAAAACTTTACTATTTAGTATATACTATTTAGGCTACCACTTTTTTAAATTATTGTTTGACTTTTTTTATTTTACCACTTTTCCTAGAATTTCTTTGAGAAATTTTACCAGTTTCTTCTAAAATATTACCAGATTTTTCTAAAAAATAAAAAAAAATATTGCAAAATTTTACCACTTTTTTCTAGAAATGTTTCAACTTTTTGGGAGAAATTGTAGGCTACCACTTTTTTTCCAGAAATTTCTCTATAATCTTTCAAAAAATGTATGCCTAATTTAAACGTACATTGATTGTTTGTGTATTTCTGGTGTTTGCTTCAAAATTTTGTCCAATGGGTGTCCATTGTCTAATTTGTGTCATTTTAGGGTCCTTGATATAAAAGAGTTTGAGAACCACCAGTCTATACAAGTATGTAGGCTACAGTTCACCCACCTAAAAAGCAGTATACCCACTACAAAAAATTAGACTACACCACTGGTTCACAACCATTGCAACCGATTAGATAGGAGCAGTTCTTTTATGACTCCCTTATCTAACCAGTGTCTCCTCTCCCCCACGTTGGGATGGGCTCTTCCTGTTTCTTGCTTTGGTCACTTACTGTGTAAAACCTATTATTCATACAACTATGACTGATGTGTTGTCCTGTTTCTAAGGACAATAATAAGCTGCAAATAAAGTATGAGGGAATTCAGCCTCAAGGTGATGAGATCGTAGATGTCGCTCTGTGATTGGTCGCCGGTTGACACTCTAACAATGTGTCTATAGATATACAGAGAGATGTAATCACTTGGAAACAGTGTGAGCGACAGATGAAAATAGTGCACACACACACACAGGAGGAGGGTGTGGTGTGCAAGGCGTGATTACAACTGGCGCTGCTGGCAAGACCTGTTTGTGGATGCTCCACACACACACACACACACACACACACACTGAGCTGATGATTCACCTGTCAACCTTTGTCCCGAGGTGTGACGGCTGCTGTACGTTGTACCTGCTCAGCTGCATTTTATCGCATTCTTTCTTTTAAAAAAAAAGTTGTGACAACACCCATTCACACATTCCAGGTGAAAGACTAAAACTGTTGTGTGCAATCAAAAGTCAAATTTAGTGAAGCTGCTCTCTCTCTGCTGGGCCTTACCTCGTTACTGCTGGAGGAGGAGGAGGATGAAGAGGAAGATGAAGAAGTCCCTGATGACTTTCCATCCTTGCTCTTCTTTTTCTTGTCCTTCTTGTCCTTGTGTCCATCCTTGCTCTTGTCCTTGTGTCCGTCCTTACTCTTGTCCTTGTGTCCGTCCTTGCTCTTGTCCTTGTGATCGGACTTGTGCTTGTCAGACTTGTCCTTACTCCCAGATTTGTGCTTGTCGCCGCTCTAAAATTAATAATCAAGCAAGCAAGTCAATGGTCTACTCTATTGTCAAGTCAAGCTCCTTTAGCCAAGGAGCTTTACAATTACAAACAAATACAATTGCAATTAAATACATTAGATAAAAGCCCAATAAAATAAACATAAAATATAAGAAACAATATGAACTGTCACGATAAAACAATCAGTCAGTTAGGAGTGTTAAAAGCCAGGGAGAAGAGGTGGGTTTGAGCAAGGATTTAAATTGTTAAATTGTTCAATTTAAATATCGTGTCAACGAGGAAGCAGATGAAACATAGAGGAAGCTTTTTGATGCAAATAAAACCGTCTAAATCAACTAGTTTCATCAGCAAAAGAAAGACAGCGATGCCTGATTCAATGTCTCAGTACCTGGAAAAGCATCTGTGTAAGGACGTGCACATAGAGATCCTACCTTGTCCTTGTCCTTATCCTTGCCCCAAGGCCAGCTGATCTCATCCTTCTGAGCATCCTCAGCCTTCACCTTCTCCTCCTTATTGTCCACAGCTGCAGAAGACAGAAATGTACAGAGTTGGAATAAAAGTGTCATCAAGTATCTGAGTCTTTAAACCACAAGAGTGAAGTTACTGTCTTCTGGGTTTTGTTTATGAAGCAGAGCCTCTGTATATTGGAGGTCCAAATCCTGCCCCCATACTGTAGCTCCTTTTTGCTTCTTAAATAGTGAAGTTGCAATCAAGCAAAGCTCATGAGGCATTAACAAAGATCTGCACTGCAAAAACTCAAATAGCCTATCTTACCAAGAATATTATATAGTCAAAACAAATCTCATTATACTTAAAATAAGAAACATCACATTAAAAAGTAGCTTGTTTTCATACAGTTTTAACTTGTTTTAAGCATATTTTCACTTGAAATAAGTAAAAAAAAATCTGATAGTGGAGCAAGTTTTTCTTCCTTATTACAAGCATAAAAAACTTGTTTTCACTGGCAGATTTTTCGACTTATTTCAAGTGAATATTTGTTTGAAACAAGAGAAAATTCTCTAAAAACAAGTTAATTTTTAGGTGACAAGTCTTATTTTAAGTGGAAAGAGATTAGTTTTGATGAGACATTTTGACAAGAAATAAAACAAATATTCTTGGAAAGATTTTGAGTTTTGCAGTGTGAGTGTGAACGCACCTGACGCCAGATCGAAATCCATGCTGACTGTTCCTCCTGCGCTTTTCCAAACAAGTGACAACAACAAACACCGTCAGGCTGCTTTTCTCACACACAGGAACTCTGGACTGACCGCACCTACACCACGTGACCGTGTAGCTACTCACCGGGCCACGCCCCCTCATTCCACCTGGGTGAAACGTCCAAGTATTACGTAAAGTAAATTCATTTAGCAAGGGAGCTACGTTCAAGGGCAGGCGGAAATAACAGAGAATCATAAAACAGACTTGTTCTTAAAGTTGTAGGCTAGTCTGCCAACTAAATTTAAGTAGTTAAGGGCTGTTATCAAAGTAATGGACACTCAAACAGACAGATAGGTAACACTTTACAATAAGGGTCCCTTAATTAACGTTAGTTAGTACATTATTAAGCATTAATTAACTGTTTACAGATATATTAACAATCATTATTATGTATTACTTAGGATTAGGAAACACATTAATTAATGTAGCCTATTAGTAAGCAGTTCATTAATGTTTACTACTCAAAGTTAGTTAATAAATTATTAAGTAATAATAAAAGTTGAATAATGTAATTAGTTATCATGTATGTATTGCTCAGCATTAAGTAACACATTAGTTTATATATTAATGCTTAATAATGTACTAACTAATGTTAATTAAGGGACCCTTATTGTAAAGTGTTACCGACAAATACAAACATTAACAATCAGATGCTGCCAGGAAATATCAATTTGTTAGTTCTTAGCCTACTCTACTGTTTGGAGAGTCTGAGATGAAGGAGTACTTGAAGGCAACTTGTGAAACTTAGTATAATAATAACAATAATCACAACAATATTAATAACAACAATAGGCACAAGACACAAAGCAAATTACATCTGTTTTATTCCCCAAAAGCAAGCATTTGAAATTAGTTCTTTTTTATTGTGAAGAGACATTTCCTCCACAAATGTGTTTTTTTTTTCTTACCAATAAAAAAAGATAAAATAATTTTTCATTCTCTAATTATCTTGAATATTTTAATTACGTCAGAGAGCATAATTCCCTAATAACCTTTGTATTCCAACAATTAATCATGTTTTTATTGCATAAAATCAGGGCAGTGACACCTCCTCTAATTGTCATGTAAAACACACTTTTAAAAAAAATCTGTAACAACATTATTTTCGATTAATTTATTTATGACGTGTCATCATTGATAGGGTCTGGGGCCTTTCAGTAGATCACTTGGGAGGTGGGAACGTGTCCCTGCGTCTCCGTACCTCCGGGTGCTCCCCATCAGGGACTCCATGGGGCTGAGAGGCCGGCGGTTGGGAGACCCCCTCTCTCCCGTACTCAGGGAGGAGGCAGAGGCAGAGGCAGAGGCAGGGGCAGGGGGCTTGGACACAGCTGGAGGAGAAAGAGGGTCCAGCTTCAGGACGGGCTTTGAGGGCAGTGATGCATAGGAGGAGACAGTAGTACCGCCCGGCTTGGAGCTGCTGCTGCTGCTGCTGCTGCTGCTGGAGGGGGTGGTGGTGGTGGTGGCAGCAGAAAGTCCTCCACCAACACCTGAACCTGAAGCCCCTGTTTTGGGCTCGCTGCTTTGCCCACCTTCAGTGCTCTCCTGCAATGACATCAACACATATACTTCAAATAGAAAACCAGCTTAAAGGACAATTGCAGTTTTTTACAATCTGGACCTTATTTTTAGCATAAAATACGATCATTTACTCACCCAGATAACTCTGGTGTCATTACAAGTCGTTCTGACGAAATTAGCTCCAGCCGAGAGCCGCGTATATCCGTATAATGCAAGTAAATGGGGCACGCAATACAGCCTCTTAATAACACATTATCCGCCGCAAAACTTGTTCATTTCACCAATATTTTGTTATGATACGCTAGTGCTATTCCTCTCTGAGTCCGGGGTTAGCTGTTATCAACATCTGTGGTCTGTAGGTTGACCTACTAACTTCTGACCTGGATGACTTCATCTCCGACCGCTGCCCGGCTCATTCTGATAATAATCATTCCACTTCGGCGTTCAGGTCCTTTTTTAGCTCAACTAGCCGGAGCTTTAGTGAGTCCAGGTTGCGGAGAGGAAGCCTGAGGAAGCTGAACTTCGTCCAGCTGCTCATTTTGTTCTGACAAGTCGGAAACACGCAGAAACGAAGCGTAGCATTAGCGGTAGCAACAAGCCGCACCGCGCGGCACTCAGAGATGACATCATCCAGGTCAGAGGTCAGTAGGTCAACCTAGAGACCCCGGATGTTGATAACAGCTAACCCTGGACTCAGGGGGGAATAGCACTAGCCTATCATAACAAAATATTGGTGGAATGAATGAGTTTTGCAGCAGATAATGTGTTATTCAGAAGCTGCATTGCGCTGCCCCGTGTTCTCGCATTATACAGATATGACACCAAAGTTATTTGGGTGAGTAAATGATCGTATTTTATGCTAGAAATAAGGTCCAGATTGTAAAAAAAAACGGTAATTATCCTTTAACCTTTCAAAGGGTGGAGATTCACCTAAAGATTACATAAACCTTTAATCATCATCCGTCGTCTTTTTCACAGAATTTTCACATCTGAGCAAACTTACAATCTTTTTTTCCTCAGTTTCACTTCCTGATGAACCAGAACTCTGTGGGGGCAAACAGGGAACCAATCAGATTCACTCATTTCATCTCAAAGAGAAAAAGGTTAGTAAGTGTCCCTATTCCCACTGAGAATATGAGTAATGTACCTTTTTCTTCTTTTTTTTCTTGTCCTTCTTCTCCTTTTTATTTTCCTTATCACTGCCGCTGCAACTGTCAGAGGAACCCGATGAACTGGAGCTGGAGTCCTGTTCAGATGTTTAATAATGTGAATTATGTATTTCAAGAACAGTTTTCATCAAGATGTATTTACTGTATATGTATCACACACTAAATTACCTTCTTTTTGTCCTTCTTCTTTTTCTTCTTCTTGTCTTTCTTTTTCTTCTTTTTCTTCTTCTTGTCGTCATCGCTGCTAGAAGAATCTGAGTCCTGGGATGTGAACATGGCAACTGTGTTACTACGCTGCCACAATAATAATAATAAACAGAAAATAACACATTTAATAGCAGCAGATACAAAACATGCAGATTGTTTTCACCTTTTTCTTGTCCTTCTTTTTCTTCTTCTTCTTGTCCTTTTTCTTCTTCTTCTTCTTTTTCTTCTTATCATCATCACTAGATGAGGAAGATGAGGAGTCACAAGAAGAAGAAGAAGAGTCCTGGAAAGAGGAGTGAAATTGTTATAATACACATTTACGGTCACATTTCATTAATCAAGTAGAGACAGTGAATTATTTTTTCCTTAAGTAACGGTCGCCATGGGAACTCAACTCGGAAAAAGTCTCCAAGTTAAGTGAACGTGAGTCAATGTTTTATTTCGTGATCCGACTGAATTGTGCCATGAGAAAGAAATATGACCTCTACCTGTTTAAAACCCTCCTGTTGTCCTTCTGGGTCAAATTGACCCAATCTCTTCTTCCTCTGTCCTTCCTTCCTCCATCCTTCATTCTTTCCTTCCTTTCTTCCTTCCTTCTTTCCACAATCCCTTTTCCCTTCCTTATTTCCCTTCGTCCTTACTTCTTCTTCCTCCCTCTTTTGATCTAATTGACCTGATCTGTTCCCTCCCTACATCTTTCCATTCTTTCCTTCCCTTTTCCTCTTCCTTCTTTCCTCCCTTCTTTGCCTTCTTCCTTCCTTGAACGAAGCTGTTCCCTCCCCCCATCTTTCTTTACTTCCCTTTTCCCTTCCTTCTTTCCACAATCCTTTTCCCCTCCCTCCCTTCCTTCCTTCCTTCCCTTCGTCCTTACTTCTTCCTTCCTTTTTGACCCAATTGACCCAATCTGTTCCCTCCCTCCTTCTATCTTTCCTTCCTTTTCCCTTTCTTCTTTACTCCCATCTTTCTCTTTGTCCTTCCTTCCTTCCTTCCTTCCTTCCTTCCTTCCTTCTTTCCTTTCGTCCTTCCTTCCTTCCTTCCTTTTTCCTTGACCCAGGAGGACAACAGGAGGGTTAAAACATCACGTTTCATCCCGAGAAATCAGCAGTTTGTTGTAAAGCTATTGTAAAATAAAATTCAGAAGAATCCGTAACCAGAAAGACTACAAGTCGCGTAGGTGACGTCACACACCGCATGGCGCCCTTTCCCGTGTCAGTTGGTGACGTATTTTTTGTACGACACCAGAACTGTAGTCTGTAGAGCATCGTCACACAAAATACATTCTTCCGTTGCCGTTTTACGATAAACTGCTGATTTCTCTGCATGAAACATGATGGTTTAAACAGGTAGAGGACATATTTTCTTCTCATGGCACAATTCAGTCGGATCACGAAATAAAACTTTGACTCCCGTTCACTTACATGGAGACTTTTTCCGAGTTGAGGTCCCATGGCGACGTTACTTCCTGCTTCCGCTTCAGCACTCTATATGCTTTAGGATTTCGTCTTTTTCAAATTAATTCAAAAGAGTTTTGGACAAATTCAATTTTCGGAGAACATTCCCAAATGTTTTTCAAAATATTGTAACTCATTGTCATTCCTGGACATGAAAATGGAAAGATGAGTCAGTCTTCTCACCTTCTTTTTCTTCTTCTTCTTATCCTTCTTCTTCTTCTTTTTCTTGTCTTTCTTTTTCTTCTGAAATAAAAAAAAAACATTCTCCTTTGATTGTTGAACTGTGCAGCTGTTTGCCTCTGTAAAGTGTGGTGCACTCGTATCAGTGTGTGCTGCTGCTTGCGTAGTATGTGTCATCTCACCTTGTCATCATCACTATCAGAAGAAGAGGAGGATGGCGATGATGAGGATGAAGAAGAAGAGCTATCATCAGAAGAGCTGCACTTCTACAAGTTTATAAATCAGAATTAGTCACAGAAATGCATCCTCGTCGTGGAATATCAAATCATCTCTATGTTTAACTGGATAATAATCAACGCAATCTGGGCAAAGAGGAAGCACACTGCAAAAACTCAAAATCTTTCAAAGAATATTTGTCGTATTTCTTGTCAAAATGTCTCATTTCTAGTCAAAACTAATTTCTTTCAACTTAAAATAAGACTCATCGCCTAAAAATGAACTTGCTTTTAGATAATTTTCACTTGTTTAAAACTAATTTTCACTTGAAATAAGTAGAAAAATCTGCCAGTAAAAGGAAGTTTTTTTGTGCTTGTAATAAGAAAGAAAAACTTGCTCCACTATCAGATTTTTCTACTTATTTCAAATGAAAATATGCTTGAAATAAGTCAAAAGTGTCTAAAAACAAGCTACTTTTTATGTATAACTCTGTATGTATATGTATAAATATACATATTTTAGGTATAATAAGATTTGTTTTGACTAGAAATGACATTTTGAATATATAGATTTTGAGTTTTTGCAGTGTACTTTGAAGATGTAACACTGTTAGAAGATAGCATTAAACTTTTCTGCATATTATTTACCTTCGTCTTTTTCTTCTTCTTCTTCTTCTTCTTTTTCTTCTTCTTCTTCTTCTTGTCATCCTCGCTATCAGAAGATGAAGAGGAAGAGCTGGAGTCCTGTGAAACAAAAGCACAGAGTGTGGTTTAATATTATAAATACAATACACAACTGTACCACTACACACATGTGTTTTGAAGACACAAACCTTATCCTTCTTCTTCTTCGCCTTCGCCTTCTTCTTCTTTTTCTTTTTCTTCTTCTTCTTCTCGTCATCCTCACTATCAGACGAGGAGCTATCAGATGAAGAGGAGCCGGAGGAATCCTGTGGATCAAATCAAACAAAATGAAGTTTCAAATCTTGAATATCCGATAACATAACTGTAAATACTGTTAAATGCATCAGCACATGGTGATACACTATGTTTAAAGGGACATTGTGTAGGAATTCCTCCTATCTAGCGTTGTGGTTGTATATCGCAAGCAACTCAGTCGTATTTTTCATGCTGCATTCACGTGAAATTGGGCAGACGGCAGACGGATAAACAATACACGTGACAATATGTTGTCATGGCGATGTCGTATTGTTTACCTGACCCACGTTTTACCGTCTTTCTCTTGACTTCTGTGACTAAAATGACATCTGGTTTGTTACCGACGGCCGTCTGCCCGACTGCAGGTGAATGCAGCAAAAAACACATCACGCTGCCACTGAACATAAAAACATGGCGACACGACATGGCAGCCAGCACCGAGCTTACCCGCTCCATGTAGATATGAATGATATGAACGGCTCATTCAGAGCTGAAAGGAACACTTCAGTTTGTTGATGGGGGGATTACTGATTAATGAAAAACAGACTTTTGAACCAAATAATCGATTTTCATGAATAGATAACAGGAGAAGTTACACAATGTCCCTTTAAAGGAAACATATTTTTAGCTCCACTTTACCTTTTTCTTCTCCTTCTTCTTCTTCTTCAACTTCTTCTTCTTATCCGACTCACTGCCTCCTTCTCCCTCATCGTCACTCAGGTTGCCCTCATCAGGGAATGCCTCTGCTGCCCCTGCTGGATAGGAAACCAAATTACAATCACGAAAATGACACCTCAATTAAATTCCTCCAATTTGTATTTGATTTGTGGAAGAGCCAGAGAGGAACACATACCAGCTGATGCTCCTGCTGTTTTAAGCTTTGCAGCCTTTTTCTGTCATGACAAAACGACAGAAATTACTTTCAGTGTGCTTGTGCAGTTATGTGCAATATGTGCATGTACAAAGGCAAAGTGCAGTATCTGCATTTTTTACTTTTTTTTTTTGACCAATCAAAAGTGTGTTCTCTTCAATCTGGTAGAATTTGATATTGGTACTGCTAAAATTTCCAGAGTTATTGGGCTTTTTATTTTGCTGTACATCCAAAAAAACACTGTGAAACCAAGACAAAGTGCAGTATCTGCAAAGAGTAACTGTACTCCCTATATTCTATAATTACTCTATAATTCCATTGGAGTATTACCAAAGTGCCTTATCTGTAGCTAATACCAAGTCAAAGTGCAGTATCTGCACCAAAACCAAGGCAAAAGTGCAGTATCTGCCATAAAATGGTCAAAATTGGTCAGAAAGACAAACTACAAAATGCATTTAATTCAGTCCACCTTTATCTAATCAATCATAGACTTGGTAGTTATTCATGATGCTTAAACCTGACAATGAAAAACACAAAAAGCTTGTTTTTCTCAGTTTGGCATTTTTACAGATACTGCACTTTGCCTTTGTAGGGCAGAATATTACTGTATGTGTGAGTGTGTCACCTTAGCAGCATCTTCATCTTTCTTTTTATCTCCGTCAGCACATGGTTCTGCGCTCTCACCACCTGCACAAAATGGAGAAAAGTCCAATACAGATGCATCAACACCATGAACAGTGATGACTGTGTGTTATTGTGTGTTGGTCACTCACAACAAAGTGGAAACACTCACCAGAGAGAGCACTGACACCGCTGGGCTCCTCTTCATCCTGTGGAAACACACACAGACACACAAACAAGCTCAGATACAGTCAGGATTATGCAGTATAACTTTCTTTATAGTCATACATGCAAAAACACAACAACACAGCCTTTATATCCAGATCCCAGTGCACAGACCCCGCTATTGTCTCTTTCATGCTAAAGATTTGAATAAAGATCAGCAGTATGAGGCGAGGTGTGGTGAAACTCTGCACCGTGACTGACATGCCATTCTCCTGCAGGCCCCGACAAGAACAGGCTACTACTAACTTTCTCCGAAGGCGTGTGAACTGTTGTGGGAATGTGTTTGTATAATGCTTAAAAAAGGAAAAAGAAAAAAAAACACACCTTCACCAGTCATGCACTGAAAAGGGAAAGTAACTATCTCCAAATAATGCACCTAATTATCATGTATGCGGAAAACAAAAGTGGGAAATGTGACCTGACCTGAAAACCTTTACAGGCTGTTTTAAATACCTTTTTCTTATCCTTCTTCTTCTTCTTTTTCTTGTCTTTCTTCTTCTTCTTCTTTTTCTTCTTATCATCATCACTGTCAGAAGATGAGGATGAGGATGAGGATGAAGACGAAGAGCTGGAATCCTGTGTCAGTAAAACAAACACAAACATGCAGATCAAAGGTCATGCATTGTTCTATATGTGACTCACAGTTTAATGTAATTTAAACTATTAACGCATTATTAAAGCAGAAGTAAGCGATATTTTTGTGTTAATATAAGTCTTAAATAGTTCTATCTTCCGACAGCAATCACTTACATAGAGTGTTTGGACCGAAACACGGGTCTGTCAGTCACTCTGCTCTGCTGTGAGCCGAGGAGAAAACTTTCCTCGTATCCTACAAGTTTTATCCAATGAGGAGAGAGAACGGCATGCAGGGCTGTGTGTGCAGCCAAGGGATGCGCCTGAATGTGGTGACGTAGGGACGAGGACCAATAGATCCATGACGAGGGCGGGGGCTGCGAACTCCATCGGCTGACAAGACGTTATGGTGCGTTCAAGGTAGCCCGTAACTCGTGTTTTTCCGACCTGTGAAGTCGTACCAGTTCGATCTGGTACGAGTTCACGGGTCGGAAGTTACGAGTGGCCGTTATAGTGACTTTCACAGGTAAAACAGGTCGGAAAAACACGAGCGGGTTGCCTGGAACGCTACAAAGTCGTAAGTCGTGACTTGAAGCTGTAATTTACGGTTTCAAAAGCCTGCCTGGAACGCAGCATTAGCCAAAACGACCGGATCGCTTACTTCTGCTTTAATTATAATAATTAAGCTGGAAATTTTACTTTTTTCTTGTCTTTCTTCTTCTTCTTCTTCTTCTTGTCCTTTTTCTTCTTTTTCTTCTTCTTCTTGTCATCATCGCTGTCGGAGGAAGACGAAGAGGAGCAGCTGTCTGAGGAAGAGGAGCTGGAGTCCTGCGGAAGACGGAGAAGAAACAAAACAGTTTTTGTTTTTGAGACAGAACAAACAGACGAGACACTTGTTATTGTGTCTCTCTGGTACAAAGTTTCTTTTTTTGTATTGCCTTCTTCTTCTTCTTTTTCTTTTTCTTCTTTTTCTTCTTCTTCTTTTTCTTGTCATCCTCGCTGTCAGATGATGAACTGTCAGATGAGGAAGAGGATGAGTCCTGTAAACACAGGAAGAGATATTTAGTAATATAAAAGTTTTCATTGTCCTCGTGACATCATTTGATTTTTTTTTGTGAAATTGAGTGATGTTTTGAACAGCACCTTCTTCTTCTTCTTTTTCTTCTTCTTATCCTTCTTCTTCTTCTTTTTCTTTTCTTTTTTCTTGTCATCCTCCTCATCCGATGAGGACAAATCCTGAAATAAAAATCATACATTTAAGAAATGAAGTAAAGGTTTAACAGAAGCATGTTTAAAGTAGATAGTTATTTCTCCTCTGCCTCACCTGGCTCTTGCTCAGGCCTTCTGCAGAAACCTGCTCAAGCTCTCCATCCGGACCTGAAAACATTTCATACTGTTAAAGGGATAGTTCAACATTTTGGCAAATTGGCCCACTGCCATAATCGCTATAGCCATAGCAGTAGGTTTGTTACCTTTAATTGTCGGTGCAAGCTATTTTTAGAACGGCGGAGCAGAGCCGTGAGCTGTTCAGAGCTACGCTACGGAGGCTAATGGGATTTCTTGGTTTCCCTCATCAAACTCATCAAACCAACAACTCCAAAACGCTCTGGTGGACAAGTTGTGACCTGCACATTCACCACGCTATGAGATAATAACAGAACGTTACCAGACAGAGTTGTTTAGAGGCAAATGCATGCAAAACCGCTGATGCGCGTTGCCTTCAGGGACAGTTTTTCAGCAAGCAGTCTCTGTATTTACCTCTAAAACAACTCTGTCTGGTAACGTTCTGTTATTATCTCATAACGTGGTGAATGTGCAGGTCACAACTTGTCCACCAGAGCGTTTTGGAGTTGTTGGATTGTGTATTTGATGAGTTTGATGAGGGAAACCAAGAAATCCCATGAGCCTCCGTAGCGTAGCTCTGAGCAGCTTGCGGCTCTGCTCCGCCGTTCTAAAAATAGCTTGCACCGACAATTAAAGGTAATGAACCTACTTTTTGAAGTAATGGAAATAAATGAAAATCTGAATGAAGAGGTTTTTGTGAGCAGCTATAAACACAGAACTTTAGAGACATTTGTTGACCACATGGACGATGTTAAATTTGCACGTTGTCAGAGTTTAAATGCAAACTAGTGGCCCACTCTGCTCTGTGCTAAACTGGACGGTCTGGACAAACTGGAAGTTTCAATCCAGCTCAGCAGAGGAGAAATTACCTGCCAATGTGAAGCATCTGTGAGAGCTGCAATGGTTTTACCAGAGTACACACTACAGTATATCACAGTTTTACATTGCAAATGAGAAACGCTGTGTTTTTCTTACCAACGTGAGATATGACGACATTGTTCCAGACGTACTCTTTCTGCTCCTCCTTTTCCTTCTTCTTTTTCTCCTTTTTCTTCTTCTTTTTCTTGTCATCCTGCAAGAAATTGTTGATTCTTCTATCACTGTATGTTTCATTCTATTGTAAATGTTGTTTGCAAAGTGCTACAGCAGCTCCATAAAGTCTTAATAAAGATTAAAAACCACTGTGTTCAGGGTGGGGTATCTCCTACTAGTTACAGATTAAGACTTGTCTGTCTGCCCTTAGTCAGATAACAAACATCCACACCTGTTGTGACCATGCAGCCAAAACCAACCCATGATATACACAGACTTTACATATGACAGATATGGATGCATGTGTAAGCAGTAGGGCTATATACACACATATATATTTGTGATCTGTGGGGAGTTCCCAGTAAAGAACACAACCAGATTCACTCCAGCTTTTATTGTCATGACTTGCTCTAGATACAAAGTGTGTTTTTAACGCTGTCACTGGGTGTGTTCCTCTCCTGTCAGATACCGACTGCTATCAGATACAGGATATTCAAGTCTCCACCTATAGTGGCCACAGTGAAATGTATTCCTGGTTTATATCCACTGGCTGTTCTGCTTCTGAGATATCTCACTTAAATGTTCCTTTCAGATGTATAAAACAGATTTGCGGTGATATAAATTCCAAAATCTTTCACCTGTTTCTGTGTTTTGTCTTTATAAAACTTGTGAGACCTTCTCGCTTTTCCTGACTTTCCACCCACACCCTCAAAAAATGAGCAAGACATCATGGCATCATGTGAGTGCAGTCACCTGAGGCAAAATGTTACCACACTAGACAAGAAGGGGAAATGCTTCAGGCACCTGTGTGCTGCTCTCTGATTTACATTTACTTTCAAAACTGAAACTGTTGACACAGCGGCTCTGCAGGGGGCTGAAGCACTTAGCCCCCAAACTCGCTAAAATACGTGATAAAAGCTCAGTTTTATTATTTCTAAATGCACTCCATTTTACAGCCCATCCACCCTAAATACTCTCCTAACAGCTTGTTATTGTCAGCGCTCACAAACTCATATATCCTCACCTAAGGCAGCGGCATAGTTAGAAGGGACCATCAATCCCCTGTGAGCTGATGAGAAATTGTTTGTGCTCGTGGCCAATGACTTAATTTAGCAGTGCTGCGGGAAAGACTTCTAAATCTAAAGGATTAACATAAACAAAACTGCTGCTGTCAAACCATCAGATCTACAGTTTGTTCAGCTCGTTTGAAGGATTCGACTGAAAGCCGTGCATCAAGCATCATCGAGTCCTCTCGAAATGATCAATGCAAGCGACGCTGCAGTCAAAAGGAAGTTCTCTGAGACTGTATGTATGTATGTGTTTTATGTCTTTATATGTATATGACTACTGTATATAGAGAGATAAAGATTAGTGATGATATATTAGAATAAATCCAGCTAGATAAACTCATAAATTAATTTATTGTATAGATTATAATGACAAGAAAGCTTGATAGATAATTTATGAATAAGGGGTGGGAGTAAATAAGTTTTACTTCTTCCCACTTCTTTTCGGATATGAAAAAAACAAAAAAAATCAAATTATCTTTATTTTCATATATCATATGTTCATGTGTCTTTGCAAAGTATTTATTTCAGTGTTGTATATTGATCAGTGACAGAGTGTGAAGATGAATTTCCCTTATGGGACAATGAAGGCATTCTATCTATCTTATTTGTTATGTCTGTCCATTACTGTCCTATTACTGTATTGTGTTTTATTTCTTTTAACATGTCCGAAATAAACTAAACTAACTAAAAAGACTCTGTGATTCCTTGATCAGCGCCGAAACCCCACGACTTACCTCGCTGTCACTGTCTGAAGAGCTGCTGGAGGAAGAGGAGGAGGAAGAAGAGGAGGAGGAGGAGGACGAGGAGGAGGATGAGGATGAGGATGAAGACGAGGACGAGCTGGAGTCCTGTTGAGAAACAGGGAGGGAATGTTTTTGCTCAACCCGGTGTGCACATTGAACAGGTTTATTTATACTAATCCCTTTGTCAGAGAAAGTGGTGAACGAGAATCTAAACGAATGAGTCACTACAAACACGGCGGAGCGAGGCTTTGTCAGAGGAGGCAGCAGGAGGGAAGGGCTCCTCCAACACTTGGCAACAGTACACACAAAAGAAACTATACACAAGTCACCATTTTACACAAAAAGAAATTACACACACACCCATCGCAACTATGTCGTAAATCAGTTAGACCTTTTGCAACAGTGGCAGGTGATCTAAATGAATCTCATTCCTAGTTCTATGCTGTTTGATTTGCTGTTGCAAAGTGCAGCATCGGCATCGCACTGCACTTCCCTCCTCTGTCAGATGTCATGACTGTGCAAACTCATGATTTCTGCAAACTGAACTCACGTGGGTGTAGGTTGATTCCAATGAAGGAAACACCCTCACCAAGCAACAAGATCAACAAACGGTTTCAGTTTCAGTGCTTTGTCTAATAACACTGCAAAAACTCAAATATCTTACCAAGAATATTTGTCTTATTTCTATAGTCAAAATGTCATTTCTAGTCAAAACAAATCTCATTATACTTAAAATAAGAAGAAACATCACATTAAAATGTATCTTGTTTCTAGTTTTTACTTTTTTAAAGCATAGTTTCACTTGAAATAAGTAGAAAAATCTGATAGTGGAGCAAGATTTTCTTTCTTATTACAAGCACAACAAACTTGCTTTCACTGGCAGATTTTTCTACTTATTTCAAGTGAAAATTAGTTTGAAACAAGTGAAAATGATCTAAAAGTAAGTTAAATTTTAGGCGATGAGTCTTATTTTAAGTGAAAAGAGTTTAGTTTTGACTAGAAATACGACAAATATTCTTAGTTTTTGCAGTGAAAACACATTAGACTGATCAAGTTTTTAAGAGAAAACTCGGCAATAATAAAACTTTAAAAAGTACATATTGCGTGTTTCATGGTAAAAATAAGCTTTTGGAAAACACATACCTTCTTCTTCTTCTTTTTCTTTACTTTCTTCTTTTTCTTCTTCTCTTTCTTGCCAATGCCCTCATCCTCACTGTCTGAAGACGACAGAGAGCTGTCAAATGAGTACAGTTCCTGTGGGACAGACAAAGAGAGCAGAGATTATTATAAGTTCAGTCTAAACACAACACTTTTCTTATTATCATTTATCATGTATCATTTTTGCAACTTTAGTTAGAACTAAAGCTCCATGAATAAAATGAAATGATACAGTACATAGGCTATTGTTGTTAGTATTTATTGCTTAGGTTTTTAGGATGAATTATTATTATTATTAACATTATTTAAATGCTGCTATGGGTATCTGGGAATGCCTCAAATGGAAATTTTGTTGTATGAAATACAATGACAATAAAGCATCTTAGTCTTAATTTTCTGTCCTCCGAGTGTCTCTGCTGCTCACCTGTCCATCTCCTTTTCCTTTTCCTGAGCATGGTCCGGGCCGACTCTTATCTCCCACGTCTGCAGGTTCTAGTACCAAAGTGACGGTTTGCAGACCAGCAGGAGGAGCTGGAGCTGCTGCTGCTGCTGCTGCTGCTGCTGCTGCTGCTGCTGCTGCTGCTGCTGCTGCTGGCTGCTGGACACCTGCAGCGCCTGCTCCACCTGGAGCTGAACAGCACAGGATTGGTTTGCACAGGATTAGACATGTTTGGCTGACAGACACCAAATTACTCAGATTTTTTGTTCCACAATTCTTAAAACAAACTTCACTGACTGAGGATCAGCTGCTGCAGCTACTGACTACGCCGCGTTGCATTGGAACAATTAAGGGAAGAGTGTGAGTGTAGCCTACTTCCTTGTTGCTTCACCCCTTTAAATAATTTTATAGACAGTTTAAATGGAGAAGTATTAAACCAACAAAAGGTACAGTAAATTAATAAAATGATGCCTGCAGGTTGATGCCTTTCGGGCGACCTTTGCCATGAACAAGGCAATTATTACAGCAATTCAGGAAGGTGCCACACCCCTGACAATGCAAGGAAAGAGAGTAATGTCTTTGTTTTGGTGTAAACAGATTTACATTGGTCATAGAAGCACATCTATCAAACAGGAATAACTGGACTTTATAACATATTGTAGGCGTATCTGCTTTTTCTTTTAGGAAAGAAACACAATTTTTCATCTATCACACACTACTCAATCTATAATCTGAGTAAACTTTTAAACAAATCATAGTGTAAAAGACAGTTAATCAAACCTTTGTGCGGGTGATACTCCATGCAGGTCCAGATGTCTCTGCCCAGGGACCCAGGTATCCTCTGACAGACCCACACCTGTGCAGTTTTCTCTCAAACTGTGGGTGTGTGGGTGTGTCGTGTGTGTAGTTGGTGTTGTTATGGGTGGGGAAACAGGAAAAGTATCGAGGAGGCCAACATCAGACACTTCCCTGTACACGTTTCAAAATAAATTCCCCATTGAAATGAATGCTTTACTATTAGGAAAAATATGCCAACTGTAACTTTCCTATACAACGCCTGACGTTTTTATGAATGATTTTCTTAATATATAAGCAGCAACAATGTACAGACTGCACGCTTCATTTCGAGCTGTTTTACACAAGTTTTATTTTGAAAGTAACGACGCATTGCTACTCTGGCTGCTACTGACTTGTGGTTTACCTGTGCCAACAGGTAATGCCTGTTTCTTTGCCTGGAGTGACTGGGTAGTCTGTGTGCAGCATATCTGCATAAGCACAAAGTCCAGATGAAAAAGGCTGAAATGTACTTACTTATAACATTAAACTATGAATTTATTGGAAGGCAAGATTTATCATTTACCGTTGTTTTCAGGAGCTATATCTTTACTTTTTGAGCCCTTGAATTGATCGCAGCAAAATCGCAGTCGTTTCGTTTATCTCCTCGCTATCTCTAAAAACAATGAACTAACTACAAGAGATCTTATAATAAAATCAACACTGCTTTATTCTAGTCATGTCATGCTCTTGTGTCGCCTCCCAGAGGTCATTCAGGGGTATAACCACGGGGGTTACTACGGGAGTCAAACTTTAATCTTTTGATCTTTCGCAGTTTCCGTAGTACCAGTTTGGTAAAGTCTAAAAATCCAGACGCAGCTAATTCCGGAAATGCCATTATATTTTCAAAATAAAAGCAATGTTATTTGAGAAAAAAGGGGGAACAAACACTGGATTTTACATATCCACAGAGTGTCATACTTAAATTAATAATTTGATAGGCTATAGTAAGATGGGTTAGGCTATACCATGTCAACATAGCTGACGACGCTTAACAATTTTAAAAAGGAAACGCTGTCTTTCAGCAGCACCGGCAACTTAACAACTGTGTTTGCAAAGTGGAGCAGCGGCTCTGGAAGTCCGCTCCGCTGCACTTTATCTCCTCATTTTACAGTAAATTAGTGAGTCTCCCTCGGTGGTTTAATTTAATGATGTAGAACAACTAATTAATGTTATATCTTGACTTAAAGCGGACAGCAGCGCGCACACAACTCAAACCGACGTCCGTCCGTCTCGTCTCGCCGCGCTGACTGTGCTGCTGCTGCTGTAGTTGTTGTTATGGGACTTTTTTTTGCGAAACATATTTTGCTGTGGGTCTGTGAAAGGTCAGTTCTTTGTCAGTCGTCCTTCTCCGGTTAGAGGACCGAGGGGGAAGCTGATATGACAAACGTGGCTCCGCTGTCCCGTCCCTTGGATGACTGACGGGGTGCTGTCACCATGCCGAGCCCAGCGACGGTGACTGTCGTGGCCGCGCTGTGGCTCAGTCTGGGCCGGTGTGCGGGCTCCGAGCCTCCGGGACCAGGATGTGACAACGGAAAGGTAACTTATTACTACAGCTTCAGAGATGGACAGAGTACTTGACCCCAGTACTTGAGTAAGAGTACAAATACTACTGGTCAAAATTTACTCCATTACAAGTAAAAGTAGCTCAGCCGACATGTTACTCGAGTAAGAGTAAAAAAGCCTAAAAAAATAGCCTAATTGCTTTTAAAGGTACTTAAGTATCCAAAAGTAGCCTACATGCTTTTAAATTTACTTTAAGTAAGAGTAAGAGTAAATTTCATATTTTTCACATCAATGAATTGCTATAAGTTTTTTATGAATTTAAGGACATTTTAACTCCTGTTTCTGAGAATTAACTCTTTGAAACCACCTGCACTGATGTGCTGCTTTTAGGGGTTAGGGTTTCCTTCTTTGACAAACACAGCTTGTGTCCAATAGTAGCCTATTTTAGAAAAAAACAAAAGAAAGAAAAAGAGCAGACCTGAAAGAGTAGCTTCCTAGAAATTAACTTGAGTAAAAGTAAAAAAAATTGTCTTGGAAATGTATTCAAGTAAGAGTATTCTACCAAAGAAATCTAATACTCAAGTAAAGTACAAATCCTCTGGATATGTACTTAAGTACAGTACTCAAGTAAATTTACTCCGTTACTGTCCACCACTGTACAGTTTAATATTTTGTCGTTTCATGTGTGGTGTGTCACTGTTTTAAAATAATAACTAAGTAAACACTAAGTGTTCAGTTGTAAGTAGGTATGCCTGTTCAGTTTCCTTGTCTGTGTGTTTGTTTTAATAGCTCTCTTTGGACATGGACCTGCCTGCGGATGCTGTTTATTGGTACTGTTCAGGGTCTACATGGCCAGAGTCTAGGAAGGTAACCATGGCTACTGCCATCATCATCATCATCATCATCCTCCTCCTCCATGCTGAACACAATAACCTCGCTGACTCAGATGGGTGGGGTGTGCTGCAATACACTATGTGCCCAGAAGTTAAAAAACAATCATAGGAAAGAAACTATTGTAGTAACTATTGCACAGTCTGTGAATATGACACTGGGTATAGTTACTGTTCTTCAAACTATACTGCAGCACTTCTGACCACCTCGGTGCTTTATCTGCTGTTTAACCAGTGCTCGCTCTCCTTTATATCTACAGAGACGTCCCAGTATTGACACGGCGTATGATCCCGAGGTGAGCAAACACTTTACCAAGCAACTGTTATCTTTAGGCCTATCCAATATTCTCCCCTGATCTTTGACCCTCCAAATGCTAAACCTCACATGGCTCTTTCCCAGAATCAAATGACAATCTGTTCAACAGTCAGCGACACATCCAAAATGAAAGCTCACAAATTTGATATCTAATGCATAGAGCGAGCCAAAAGCTTCATACTGCAAAGGTTGTCCGATGACTGTTCAGGGTTAACAAACAAGGCAATAAGGAAATAAAATTAAACTCGATCTAATTTCTTTTTCACTGCAGCCAGCCAGCCAGATTTGTATGGATAAACCAATCTCCTACAACCACACCATTCCCAACAGGTAAGGTCAAGTGTGGGACAGTCATTCTCTGGACAATCACACACAAGTTTAAGACCTTTTAGTTGCTCTGTTGTCTCTGACAGTCAAGCTAACAGCATCTTTATTGTCCTTATCTATTGCTGTGTAATTCTGCCATAAAGGAGCCAACAGGCATCACTTTGTCACATATAAAAGAGTTACCATGGTGTTGAGATGCGTGTCTTTGTTTGTGCTTGTGTGTCTTGTAGTGGCGTGTACAGACCAGTGAGGGCAGAGAGTGGAGAATACTTGTATTGCCCTCCTCAACGATGGCTCAATAACTTGCATGTAAGTTGCAACGTCATCACTCCAACCTGCATAAAAAAAAAATCCATAGACATCTGTCGAATCATTAGATATTTTGAGTCACAGAAAGAAAGAAAAATACCTTCTTACTGCGCCTATAAAAATACACCAAATAAAATAGACTTACCTTGTATACACAAGTCCCTGCTGTATTATTTCTCAGTCTTGTAATCTGTTTAAACCAGAAATGCAGAGTTAAAGGGACATTGTGTAACTTCTCCTGTTATCTATTCATGAAAATTGATAATTTCGTCCAAAAGTACCTATGTTTTTCATTAATCAGTAATCCCCCCCCCATCAACAAACTGAAGTGTTCCTTTCAGCTCTGAATGAGCCGTTCATATCATTCATATCTACATGGAGCGGGTAAGCTCGGTGCTGGCTGCCATGTGGTGTCGCCATGTTTTTATGTTCAGTGGCAGCGTGACGGTAGGAAACCACGGAAACTCATTGGAGACACCGTAGCTGTCGGCTCAGGTGGAGGTGGCGTCTGTGAAAAGTCACCGCGGTAACGCAGTGAGGAGGAACGGAGTGTTACACTGATGCTGCATTCACCTGCAGTCGGGCAGATGGCCGTCGCTAACAAACCAGATGTCATTTTAGTCACAGAAGTCGAGAGAAAGGCGGTAAAACGTAGGTCAGGTAAACAATACGACATCGCCATGACAACATATTGTCACGTGTATTGTTTTGCCTTGTGCTGACGGACCACTTGTTTACATAGAGGCTTGTTTATGCCGTTACGTGCAGCGGCTGTCGTCCATCTGCCGTCTGCCCAATTTCATGTGAATGCAGCATGAAAAATGTGATTGAGTTGCTTGCGATATACAACGGCAACGCTAGATAGGAGTAATTCCTACACAATGTACCTTTAAGATAGAAAATCAATATATTGTTTCCTTGCAGCTTACAACAACAGTAACACATGGAGGTCTGCCAACACTCACAGTCTACCTGTTTGGATTCTTAGTAGCAGCTTATTCAAGATTTAAGAAACATTTATCACATTGTTCTGCAGATCACAGCTGATTTTAGTTTGTTTTGAGATGTTTTTCTCCACAGATGATTTTCCTTGTCCTTATACATCTATGCCATCTGAAAACATATTAAGATGAGCGGAGAATATATTGTTTTTCTTAATTATAAATACTTAGTAACTTGTTATTATATAATTGCTGTGTTTCCCCCCAGCATGGAGCTACTGTTTTTCTGTACCACCCCTGTGCTCCTCTCCATGAGCGTCGTCTTCTGACTGTACTGGCCCGCTCCTGTTTGTCAGATTACATCATTACCCCACATCCACAGCTCAGTAAACACACGGTAAGAAACACCATCTCTCCATATTTTAATCTTTTAATCAGGGAGATTAAACTTTAGGGGTTTTTTTTTTTTTCCATTCGCTTGTTGAAATATTTTAAACTCTGTAAACTTTGATCACACATCATTAGCGGCTTAAATACTTAAACATAATAACCGAACATGTAATTTAATCCCACTCAAGCAAAAGCAGGCCTATCAGGTATCTGTTAATCCACATGTAAGTGATTAACAACCATTATGTGGATGTAATAGATGCCTTGCCTCTTTACCATTAATTAGAACTAACAAACCTTTTTTTTTCGTTATACATTTTGATTAGGCATTCATGCATAAAATGGCATACTGGCATGTTTGCATCAATGACATCACTGAGTTACATGTTTTGGAAAAGAAAAGTATGAATGACTTACTAAATTAGAGAGTAAGCTTTTATGGAAGAAAGGGGGTGAGTGTTCACTGCTGGCTCTGTGTTCAGCCCATAGCTTTGGTGTCCTGGGGTCGCACTTTGGAGCTGTCCACTGTGGCCTCCTCAGACGTCTGTGATGGGCTGGAGACCATGACAACGGGAGGAAACAAGCTCAGTGGTGGGAATCACATCAGAGGGTACAACCTGCTGCTGACTTGGCCAGCTGAGCAGCACAGGCGGCAACACGCAAGTCCAGAGGAACAGAGCCCAACGAAAATGAAGGTTTGGAGACTGAAACTGCTGATTTTATTGATTCACAGGTTAATCGACAGTAATTTTTTTGCAATAAAAGCAGCATTTAAGAGTCATTTCGGTGTGTTTAAGTAGCTGTTACTAATCCCCAGGAGTCTCTGAGGCAGTGCTGTGAGCGGACCATCTCGGCTGCAGTGCAGAGTGCGGCAAAGGAGGCCGAGCTGGAGTTCAGCAGGAAGGAGGAACACTTGAAAGAGATGGAGATGGCAGGGAAGAGCAGACGGATACGAGCCGCCATCAGAGAAAAAATTGAGAATCGTAAGAATGAGAGCGAGAAAGAAAACACAACACAGACCTCGACTCTTGTTGAGCCATCGTCAGATTCTCCTCCAGGGAACAGGACGATCTCAGATCCTCCCGGTCCGGGGAAAGCTGCTGCTGCTCAATCTAAGATCCAAAATCTGGATCCTACTGCTCCTTTAGGGTACGCACACACAACGATACAGGCTGCAACAGCACAGCTCAGCCTTGAAATTACTGACCACAAAGACACAAATCCCTCAGCTGACATGGAAGCTCTCGCTGACGGTGTGAACAATCAACACAACGACACTACGACGCCCGAGGGCCTGGTTCTCAGTGTCAAAGATGAAGGTACCACGTCTCCTAAACACAGTGTGAAAGAGAAAAACTATGAGAGGGCCATCACAGCACATCACAGCAAGATGAAGGATAATGAAGTAGTGGACGTAAAAGAAAGAGAGCTGGAGCAAAAGCCATCACACTCTCACCACAAAGGGGAAAACAGTGGCTTCGATTCTGTTTCCAAATCCCAGCAGCAGCAACAGCAGCCACAGCCGCAGCCGCAGCCGGCCATGTACCTGCCCAACAACCACGAGTGTGACAGCTGCAAGGCGGGGGAACACTGTGACTGCTCCAAGGCGTCAGGAGCCGAGGCCGAGGCCGAAGACGGAGCCGCTGCCGCCGCTGTGAGTAAGGGGGGGCTGCCGAGGACCCCCAGGACGGACGAGGCGGTGTGGGCGGCGGCGGCTCTGGGCTTCCTGCTGGTTCTCCTGACGCTCTCCGTGCTTCACACTCGCCTCTACCGCCACTGGAGGACCACGCCCAGTATGTACTGGCACGACCCACGGCAGGACTACGACAGCGTGGCAGGTGAGAGGAGATTGTTCTACCTGCATCTAATTTCACAGATTGTTTGAAGTAGTTTTTAAAGGGATACGCCAACATTTTTTTCCCCGTGTCTTGCCTCACTCTTGAGTCCATGACCAGCAGATAGACACCATCCTTTCGACTGTGCGTGCAGTTATAAGGGAGATACAGGCAGAGCTGGCGCACCGCTAATTAGCTTAGCTCAAACGCTGGAAGTGCATAGGTAGTGTTAGCCTGACTCCACCTAAAGTCATCAGAGAAACTCTTCAGCAAACGGAAACCGGCGGGTCGATCTTCGTCTCAGAGCTGAAAAAACTCTCCAGTAAGGCATCTCAAGCTGTCAAATGTCGGTAACGGGACGAGATCGGTCAAAACGGAGGGTTCAAGCAAAGACGGTTTATTTTGGTTCAAGCTAGCTACATCGAGGGTAGGTTAGCTTCCTATTTCAAAGTAAAAGCACAAATTCTATCGTCATGGTTTTCTGTATGTAAAAGGCAACGGGTGTTTTATTTTGCGAAAGTAACCAGAAGTGCGTTGGTCACAACGGCTAGCTTGAGTAACGCCAAATTCGTCCGAACAAAATTGTAAACAGCTGGTATTTAGACAAATTAACGACACACTGCTGATCTAAACAGCTACTTCTCACCTAGAAATGTTTGAAATGTCGATTAAGTGATATATTTACAGAGTTTAGAGCTAAAATGAAATCAGCTTCTGACTGCTGACTGCAGGCTAACACTACCTATACACTTCCAGCGTTTGAGCTAAGCTAATTAGCGGTGCGCTAGCTCTGCCCGTATCTCCCTTGTTACTGCACGCACAGTTGAAAGGATGGTGTCTATCTGCTTGTCATGGACTTGGGAATGAGGCAAGACACACAAAAAAAAGTTGACATATCCCTTTAAGTAATGTTCATTAAAAAGGACAAACTTTTTTTATGCATTTGTCTTTCAGATGTGATCAGCAGGAGGCTGAGAATTGCAAAGAGGAGGCGGAAAAGGGGCAGAAGACAGGAGTGTGTTCTCTTGCCGAGCTCCTCCAGCTCAGATGAAGACTGAGACTGAGGTGAAGTTTGGACTTGGATGTCGTCAGATTAGAAAACAGATATGTTGAACATATCGGGTGTTTATCTGTCAGAGCTGGGCCCGACCATTTCTATCAAGAACCGCAGAGGTGTTGCTGGATGAACTAATTGACTGAAGCTGAAGTACTGAGTCCAAAGTGGACAGAAAATAATTTGACATTGGTTGCAGCTAGATTGTTAAAGGGATAGTTCAACATTTTTGGCAAATTGGCCCATTGCCACAATCCCTATAGTTTTAGGAGTAGGTTTGTTACCTTTAATTGTCGGTGCAAGCTATTTTTAGAACGGCGGAGCAGAGCCGTGAGCTGCTCAGAGCTACGCTACGGAGGCTCATGGGATTTCTTGGTTTCCCTCATCAAACTCATCAAATACACAATCCAACAACTCCAAAACGCTCTGGTGGACAAGTTGTGACCTGCACATTCACCACGCTATGAGATAATAACAGAGCGTTATGAGACTGAGTTGTTTTCGAAGCAAACGCAGAGACTGCTTGCCGAAAAACTGCCCCAAAGCTCTGAGCAGCTCACAGCTCTGCTCCGCCGTTCTAAAAACAGCTCGCACCGACAATTAAAGATAACAAACCTACTGCTAGGGATTATGGCAATGGGCCAATTTGCCAATGACAAAAAAAAAACTATCCAAGGGTGGTGCTGTATTATTAACAGCCAGAGCATTGAGTGAAATGGTTCCTCACCAAGTTCTATATACATTAAGACCAGCATCAGCAGTCCACAAGCACAACTGTCAAAGAGTCTAAGAGAAGCCCTCAGGTTTTTAGTGCAAATCCTATACATTTCAACAACTTCTCACTATACATCTGTCTGATGGGTTTCCCAGACAGCACTCAGTATAAAGTTATAGGGGCTTCACTTTTCACACTCCATACAGCACAGTCAATATTAAGTCTCTCTGCTCTGGCCTCGTCAATCTTTCTGCCCAAGGATGGTTTTTATAGTGTTGCTTTTTGTCTTTATCGTGTTTTTTTTATAAGTGCTATTGTGGTGTTATTTTACCTGTGAACATTTAATATGTGAAAATGTAAGTTGCTGTTGTAAGCAACAATGTGCAGTATGTAATGTCACTGAACGGTACGCACACACATGGACAGTTGTTTTTAGACGGAGTTTAGAGAAGGATTTATGTAGACAATAAATCCCCTTGATGCAAGAATCGAGTGTGTGAACTGCTGTTTGATGTTTTCTCATATCTGGTAAAACCACAAACAACTTTATTACAAATCAAACTCAAACTTGACCAACACTTGATTTTTGAGGCTAATAGTGATATTGATATCTGACATTTGACCTTTTAAAAACATATCAAAATACCTTTTTTAATAAAAAATTATTATTATTATTTTATTTGGTGGGGATTCTTCAGTATGATGCTTTCTTTACCCTTCGGCTTTTCTCTACTGCAATGTATTTCTGGACTCACTGGTTGACACACATTGACTCCAATGTATTGCCTGAATTATCAGTCAGTACAATGTCTTTACTATGTAAAGGCATAATGCAGAACCAGCTTAACACAAAAGATATAACTTTGAGGGGAGAAAGTTGAAAATATCGGGCAGGTCAAGTAATAAACACAAATTTCATTATATAAATTATATATCAGCAAAATGTGAAGGTGATTTAATCTCACCCTATTGATAGATAATAAGATCTTCACATGAGCATTTACAAGGGCAGGAGGTAGATATACATATATATAATTATTCACAATCAATTCAAATTCAATTTAATGTAGGTTAATGTCATCAAATAATTATATTCAGTAGCACAGGTATGATTGATTGGAAACTGAATGCAGACAGACCCAAGACAATTAACTTGTTTTATTATTTTATTACAAATGTACAGCTTATGAGTTTCCATTACGATTGACCTTTTTTTTTTTTTAAGTCATTGTTTTCTCTACTTTATACAGTTTTTAACGTCTTCTGTTAAAAGATAACTCTCCCGTCACCCATCTCCCAAAAGTGTAGAGCTGTGAAGAAAACACAGGGACAGCAACAGTACAGGCATCGGTGTGCTGCCGATGGCTGAGTATCAGAAGTGTGTGTCTGTGTGTGTGTGTGTTTTCACTGGCTGCAACTTTAATGTTTGTACTTGTGGAAGGCTTGGTCCAGCTTTTTAAAGTGTTGAGGATGTTGTGTGTTTTGATGTTGGAAAAAAAGTACGTGCTGCATTCTGGACATGGCGAAGGCGTTTGTTTTGTTTTTTTTTTATAACAAAGAGCGTTGGACATGGACTGACGGAAGCATTTAACATTCACTCTTAAGAGGCACCCTACGTAGTGTCCGCCAAACTTGGGGAAGGACTAGGCCATGTGCGTTTTAGCCCCTCCTCCCGCCGTTTTTGAGATGACTGTAGTGCTAAGCCCAAGTGCGCTTCAGACCTTTCTTAATCGCCCTACACCTGCGTCTTGCACCGTGTTGTTGTACCTGAACTAAGACCTTTGGAAGAGAGAGTGCAGTACATAATGTAGATCCTACTTCATCCAGCTGGTGTTTGAAAAATAGTGCAACTATGAAACTCCCACACCCGGATCAAACTGTTGTTCTCGCTCTTTACTCCCTGTGGATTCTAGAAGGATCAGTACTATGTACAATATGACTACATAAAGGGTGGTGGGGGGGGGTGATACCACAGCTTAAAGGGATAGTTCAACATTTTGGCAAATTGGCCCATTGTCATAATCCCTATAGTCATAGCAGTAGGTTCGTTACCTTTAATTGTCGGTGCAAGCTGTTTTTAGAACGGCGGAGCAGAGCCGTGAGTTGCTCAGAGCTACGCTACGGGGGCTAATGGGATTTCTTGGTTTCTATCATCATCAAACTCATCAAATACACAATCCAACAACTCCAAAACGCTCTGGTGGACAAGTTGTGACCTGCACATTCACCACGCTATGAGATAATAACAGAACGTTACCAGACAGAGTTGTTTTAGAGGCAAATAGAGAAACAGCAAGAGACTGCTTGCTGAAAAACTGCCCCTGAAGGCAACACCCATCAGTGGTTTTGCATGAATTTCCCTCTAAAACAACTCTGTCTGGTAATTTTCTGTTATTATCTCATAGCGTGGTGAATGTGCAGGTCACAACTTGTCCACAAGAGCGTTTTGGAGTTGTTGGATTGTGTATTTGATGAGGGAAACAAAGAAATCCCATGAGCCTCCGTAGCGTAGCTCTGAGCAGCTCGCGGCTCTGCTCCGCCGTTCTAAAAATAGCTTGCACCAACAAATAAAGGTAACGAACCTACTGCGAAGACTATAGCGATTATGGCAATGGGCCAATTTGCCAAAATGTTGAACTATCCCTTTAACCATACTCACAACAAGACTTAAAACATCTACAAGTACATCAGGTGGCAAGACTTGAGAGGTGAATGAAGTCGTGGCCTGAAGCTCACTTGGGCCAAGAAATAGACATAAATATCTTGCAAACATAACCCTAACATATAGTTTAATATAAAATATAGCATGAAAATATATGTTCATATATATGGCTCTAGTCTAAAAACCTGGGCGATCATGATTGAAGGGACAAGCTTGTCTACTACTGGCCCCCGTGTTATGTGTGTGTGTGTTTTTTGCGTGTCAGTGTTTTTCTGTTGTTTCAGCAGTCAGTACAACATCACTGTAACTCAGCCAGTCAAACAGAGAGATGATGATGATGATGTGCAAAGGCATTCAATATCAAACAATGATACATTTCAAGAGTCTTCTGGACATGATTTGCTTCGACAGGGAACAGAGAAAAAAAAAAAAAAACAAAAAAAAAAAAGAAACACAGCCTCGTCCCACAGAGTCACTGTGTGTGCAACTGTATGACAGACTGAGGAACACTGACGGTGAAAAACAACATGAATAAAAGTGGACAGAGAAGTGCTGAGGCTCTCAAAGTGTTTGGGGCAATTATTGTTTGTAACGGTCTGATTTTGCCTCTTTGCATAAAAAGGCAGCAATACAAGAAGAAAAGAGTTGAGATGTACTTGTAACTATTGTGTGAAGGATGAGGTCATTGTTTCAGGCGATGTAAAGAAGCCTTTCTGAGCGACGAGCAGGATTATAGAAGAGACCGACGCCAAGAACGGCCGAGCCACAGACACTTTGAGAGAAGAGCTGCAGGGTCGTTCAGAGAAAGAGAGTCAGAGTAGAGGTGAGTCTAGACGAGAAGAGGACGGTCCTCGTGGCAGCTAGCAAACAACTTTTTCTTCTTTTTTTTTTGAAGATCCCATCTGAATCCTTAAGTTACAGATAATGACCATATTTTGTACGGCACACACAGTACGACAAAGATTCAAACCTACAGTAGGCTAAGTGCGCTATCTTAAAAAGAACAGAAAACAAACATAACAGAAACAGAAAAACATCTTTGTTCCCAACGCTGTCTCCCATTAGCATAGTTCAGAGACAATGAGCTAGAAGTGACAACTTCCGTGGCCCGGGGTCAGTCAGCAGGCCGCGACAGAGAATCAATCGGAAAAAACAGACTGTGGGCTTGATTGTGCCTGCCACACAGTCTTAAAACAAAACAAAACAAAAAAAGAAGTGAAAGTAAAACATGGCAAAGTAAAAATCAAGCACACTTGAGGTGGATGAATCAGTTTCATGAATTTTTTTTCCCATGATGCGACGAGTATCTCTCCTCCATACGTCAGGTCTACTTAAAGCTTAACTGCAACATACCAGTATGTCGTCGTGTCAACTTAATTTGAGTCAGTATTCGGTTTTTTTTTTCTTCTGTTTTTAACATGCATGTAAATAATGGATGCTGTGTGTAATACAAAAGCACCCAGGAGCACACCAGCCATGTCAATAACATACCGCTTTAAAGCAAAGACCAGGGGGTGTGTGAGTGTGTGTGGGAGGGGGAGGAGGAGGAGGAGGAGGAGGAGGGGGTTAATCCTCATATACAAGCTGGACCAAGTGGTGCGCTTGATTTTTATTATTATTATAATTATTATCCTGCTTGGCACAGCAAACAAAATGAATCTGGGATTGATTCTGAGATGATTCCACTGGTTTCAACTAAACGAGGCAAACTGTGAGAGAAATCAAGCGCAAAGAGAAGAAAGAGACGTGGAGAAACAAAAAAGAAAGAAAAAAAAAAGAGCGTTTTGATCCAGGTCCTGTCGTAATACACCAAGGGGGAGAATCCCCCCCATTCCCCACCCACTTTGGCAACTGTTCAACCCCTAAGTCACAGGACGTCTTACAACACCAAACAACTGTCACCCAGAAACGGAGCACTTCGAAGAAATGTTGAGGACCATTTCACAGGTTTTTTTTTTTTTTTTTGTACGTGTATGTGTGTGTGCACGTTTCCCCCGCCTGTACCCCCCTCACTCCCCTATTCCACTAAATGAGAATCATATTCGAGACAATGAAATAAACATACATAAACAGTTAAATCAAGATGACAGTCAGTAAAAATATCAATACAAAAAAAAAAAAACAATAGGCATGATAAAACAATAACAATAAATCACAATTATTCCAGTGTAAGTGTTTTGTTTCTGTTAAGTCAGTAATGTTTTTGTCCTCAGAGGTGCAGACCAAACCAATCTGCATATTCAAAAGAAAAAAAAACTAAAAAAAAAAAAAGAAAAAGAAGAGAGAGGAAAGAAATTAAAACATGCCAGATCATGCTGTGTAGTGTACCACCGACAACAGAGGGAAAGAGGGGCCAAGGTGCGGAGCAGAGAGGAGAGAAGAGGAGGAGGAAGAGGAGGAGGAGGAACGTCCCGACTCCTCACAGGACGGAGATGGTTGTGGAGTTGTGTCGTGGTTGGTTGGTCTGATGATCTTACTTCCCTCTCTCGCAGCGTACACTTCCTCCCTCCCCGAACGAACAGGGAGTAAACAGGGGAGAGGGAGGGACGACGAGTGACAGGTGAGAATAAATAAAGCGGTAACATCTCAGGATCCAGTTCACTGTACATCGCCATTCGCCGCCGCCACCGTAGTTGTTGTGTTTCACATACGCTTATCACAGTTTGACGGTTTTTTTTATTATACACATCTTGATTCCAACTGTTTTGTTTTTTCCGGTTGCTCCAGGCTGTAGCTCGCTCCCAAGTCGGATCCTCCCACTCGTCCTTACCCTACTTTCACTTTCACTTCTTCCACACTTGTGGAATTTTTTTTTCAGTCATCTGTAGTGTCTCTACTAAACAATCGTTGCTTTCGTTTTCCATGCATTTTCCAAACTTCCCTCTTAGTTTTCCTTTTCCCACACAGCGCCCCCCCTCCCTTGTCCTTCCATCTTTAGTGTTATCATATTATCCTTCTTTTCTCCTCTCCCAGAAGCCCCTCACATCCCTCTTAGCCCCACCCATGCATCGATCTGTTCTCTCTCCCTCTTCCCTTCTTCTCCGTCCATCCAATCCGTGCGTCTCTTCTCGGGTCACTGTTTCTTCTCGCGAGTGGTGATGGTGACCAGTTGCTTGGCGGCCTTGGCGATGTCGTAGGCGCACTGGATGACCTGCTGAGTGAGGAGCTGGTAGTCCACGGCGGGGCCCCCGGGCTCCGACGGCGCCGCCTTACGGCACTCCACCTGCAACCGCGAGGCACTGGAAGCCAACAGGCGGAGGGAGCAGTGAACTGCGTCCAAAGCTGGGCGCTGTGGAGGGAGAAAAAGAAGAAGGAAGAAGAGATGAGATCAAAGCTCACGGACGGCGCAAGAATGTACACAGAGATAGAGACGGACAAGGACGGAGACGTGAATCTTACTTTGGGGAAGAGCGAGGCCATCTCAGTCACAGCAGAGTGGATCTTCTCAGAACAAGGAACAAAGCTATGGAGGAGAGAACTGAATTATTTACCTTGGCAGCAAACACAAAGCCAAAGCCTGAGGCAGGATGTTGTTTTTGGTGCCGTCTCGCCAAATCTGTTTACTTCAGTTAAACCAAACTCTGGTGTGTTTTCCTGTTTGGTTTAGTTTAGTTTAGTTTAGGGCCAGTGTGACACTGTAAACTGAACTTGATTGATTTAAAGCAGAAGCAAGCGGAATGTTTGTGTTAATATAAGTCTTAAATAGTTATATCTTCCGACAGCAATCACTTACATAGAGTGTTTGGTCTGAAACACGGGTCTGTCAGTCACTCTGCTCTGCTGTAAGCCGAGGAGAAAACTTTCCTTGTATCCTACAACCTTTATCCAATGAGGAGAGAGAACGGCATAAAGGGGCGGTCCTCTCTGTGTGTGCAGCCAAGGGATGCGCGTGAATGTGGTGACGTAGGGACGAGGGCGGGGACTGCTAACTCCATCGGCTGACAGGAAGTTAGCCAAAACGACCGGATCGCTTACTTGCTTTAATAGTGAAGTCAAAGCCTAAATTACTGTTCAATTCATCTAATGAATGTGACCTGTTCAAGAAGACATCTTAAAGGGATAGATCAACATTTTGGCAAATTGGCCCATTGCCATAATCCCTATACTTTTAGGAGTAGGTTAATTACCTTTTATTGTCCACCACGCTATGAGATAATAACAGAACGTTACCAGACAGAGTTGTTTTCGAGGCAAATGCAGAAACTGCTTGCAGAAAAACTGCCCCCGACTGGAACGCGCATCAGCAGTTTTGCATGAATTTACCTCTAAAACAACTCTGTCTGGTAACGTTCTGTTATTATCTCATAGCGTGGTGAATGTGCAGGTCACAACTTGTCCACCAGAGCGTTTTGGAGTTGTTGGATTGTGTATTTGATGAGTTTGATGAGGGAAACCAAGAAATCCCATTAGCCTCCGTAGCGTAGCTCTGAGCAGCTCACGGCTCTGCTCCGCTGTTCTAAAAATAGCTTGCACCGACAATTAAAGGTAACAAACCTACTGCTAAGACTATAGGGGTTATGGCAATGGGCCAATTTGATGTTAAACTATCCCTTTAAGTGAGTAACTGATCTGCCTAAGTAATACCTACACTCGCTTTGTATCCGATTTGGGGCAGTTCATAAAGTTCAAACTTTATGAAGTCCGCATGAAGTTTGTGACATTAATCCCACAGTAATCCCCCTCATATCTGAAAGAGATGCCACTTTCCTGCCTCTGACTTGCTGACAGTTAAAATTTCATTTATTCCCCCGATGTTGCAGGATGACAATTGCTGGAATTTCTGATTGAAAATGGTTCTGGTGCTGAATGTTACTGTAATTATATATACCGTGGAGGATCAGCTTGCATTTGTTAACAAGGATATACTGAATAGTAATTGACCCTTTGTTGGCCTTCTGATTGGTCTGCTGTTCCACCAATCAGAGCGCTTCTCCCCATGTCACGTGTTGCGCAGCGTTCTAAGGTTGGACAACCCTGGGATGAAACCCTATGAAACGGGATAGGTAGACCAGACAGCAATTTTTTCGGCAAAAACTACTTTTTAATTTTTCAATATGGTTAAAATGTGTGCCTGGGGTACCTGGAATAGCGACTCACGATATCTGGAACTTATTCCCAGAGTCATTCTTATCCCATTCCCCAAATCCAAGACATCAATAAACATACTTAGCCTATGTATCTAACATTCCAGCAAACGTAACGTTACCGTTGCTAATGTCTTTTGAACTTTGTGAAGTTTTACAAGGAGAAACGGGAGATCGGCGGAGATTAAGCGTTAGCTTGTAGCTAACGTTAGCTAGCATCATTAGCTACTAGCTAGTGAGTGACCAAAACAACGATTTTTCCCCAATTTTCGGAAAAGTCATGTAATGCCCGTTCAATCACTCCACATCTGTCTTCTATCACACACACCATTTTTCTGATGTATAGGTTAATTCAAATTTTCCTTACAAGCGATTTCAATCTGCCTAATTTTCAATGGTTTCCAATGGGAGTTAACCCTTCCGTGACCATTGTTTGTCCAACCTAGCAACAGTAACCTGGAGTGTGTGTGTCAGTCAACCCACCTGTCGTGTTTGAACTCCTGCGCGGCCCTCAGCAGCTCCTGGATGTTCTTGGTCACCTGCTCGGTCTTCAGTATGACGTCTTCTGTGCAGGGCAAGGTGGGGTCTGGCTCGCCCGCGTCGCCGCCGCCCCCCTCTTCAGACTCCCCACGACCTTCCTCCTCACTGCTGCGGCCCATACTGAGAGCAAGGAGACACACTTTTTTAGTAATGATGACCACCTTGGACTTAAGAGCTGACAGTGGGGGAAAAAAAACACCATGTGTGCTCAGCGGCAACAGTTTCTGTGAGTCTGACCTTAGTGAGAGGTCGTACGTTTGTGTGTTGTCATAGTCGCTGTCTGTGCCGCTGCCATGCTTCTCTGGTTTAGAGACCTGGGGAGGGAAACACAGCAACAATATGTTCCATCATTAAAA
Organism: Trachurus japonicus; assembly: GCF_045865225.1. NCBI lineage: Eukaryota > Metazoa > Chordata > Actinopteri > Carangiformes > Carangidae > Trachurus > Trachurus japonicus. The sequence continues at coordinate 13,111,066 of NC_140919.1, read as the reverse complement.
TTGTCACAAAATTCACCAAAACACCCAAGCACAGATTTTGAAAAGGCTTTTGCTTTTTTATATTTAAAAAAAAGTTATTTTTATACAAATTGGATTTATTATTATATTAAAAATGACACGCTAACATTTAAATTCCTACCAATTCAATATTACGTTAGTTAAATGGACCAGTATCTGTGCATTTACCTTTATTTTTGCGCATCTGCCGACAACATTCCAACATAATCTTTTTGGGAAAGTAACAGCATTTAGGAATCTTCACGATTACTTAATTGTGGCTTTTAATACCACAATTAATTGTGAAAACAAGTGACCGTGACATCTCTATTTGCAACTAAATTTGAGTAAAGGGAAAACATTCTATTCAATGGTTTCTTAACATCTGTATTCTGGCCCAGATTCCAGGGCACTGCAGTGTTTGTATTTGCCTGCAATATAAGCCTCTAATCTCAACTTCCTGAGTGGACTGAGTGCAGGATCGTGAGAGTAGGAACAAATCCATCTGAGAGAAAAAAAATCAACAACAAAAAAAAAAAGATAAACCTGAAGAACTCACCATGTATCTGCCCATCTCTGTAGATCCAGACAGATGCTGGCCTCCATACGGCACTGGACCTCCTATGCTACCCTTCCTTACCTGTGAAGAGATGGGCAGACAAGATAGGACAGAGGGAACACAGAGGAGGGATAAGAGATGAGATGAGATGAGATGAGGAAGAGGTGGAAGGAAAGGACGGATTTGCGGAGAGGAAAGATGATGAAATAGGGAGAAAAAACAGAGTGTGGAGACAGAGAGAAGAGTTGTTTATATTAACAGCAAAAACAGGACATGAAGGAGCGGGTGAGAACAGCGCCAGTAGCTCACCCATCATCCTATCAAGACTACAAGCCTCTATGGTTTCTAATGACTACACTGAAAGAGCACACAGTCGGCTACACTAACCAATCATCAACAGCTACACATCACACAGCGTTTCTATGATTGACTACTGGTTCTATAAACTGCTGCTGATCTCCAGTGCTAGGGTGTAAAATAGGCAGAGGTGGTGCTCGGTGTGAAAATCCTACACTCGAGGACAAAATGAGGAACAATGCAATGACACAGACAGAATGCTTACATCCAGAGGATGCACGGCTGCACTGCAGTGAGCAAAGGGACAGACAGGTGAAGAGACAGACAGACAGAGAGAGAACAGACACACAGGTAAATCTTTGTGCAAAGAGATGAGGAACTGGACGCTGACTTATCGTCTGTGGAGGTTTTTTGTGTCATGGTGAATGATTGTTTGTTTGCATGCTGAAACTTCATAGATGTTGCTGTAGGATAAATGCTATGACAGGCTGCCTCTGTCTTATTGGACATTTTAAAAGGGATAGTTCAACATTTGGGCAAACTGGCCCATTACCATAATCCTTATAGTCATAGCAGTAGGTTCGTTACCTTTAATTGTCGGTGCAAGCAATTTTTAGAACGGCAGAGCAGAGCTGCGAGCTGCTCAGAGCTACGCTACGGAGGCTCATGGGATTTCTTGGTTTCCCTCATCAAATACACAATCCAACAACTCCAAAACTCTCTGGTGGACAAGTTGTGACCTGCACATTCACCACGCTATAAGATAATAACAGAACGTTATGAGATAGAGTTGTTTTCAAGGTAAATGCAGAGACTGCTTGCTGAAAAACTGTCCCTGACAGGAACACGCTTCAGCAGTTTTGCATGAGTTTACCTCTAAAACAACTCTGTCTGGTAACGTTCTGTTATTATCTCATAGCGTGGTGAATGTGCAGGTCACAACTTGTCCACCAGAGCGTTGTGGAGTTGTTGGATTGTGTATTTGATGAGTTTGATGAGGGAAACCAAGAAATCCCATGAGCCTCCGTAGCGTAGCTCTGAGCAGCTCGCGGCTCTGCTCCGCCATTCTAAAAACAGCTTGCACCAACAATTAAAGGTAACAAACCTATTGTTATGACTATAGGGATTATGGCAATGGGCCAATTTGCCAAAATGTTGAACTATCCCTTTAACTGGATATAAACTGTTGTTGTACTTCTTCTCTTTGTGAGTGTGTGTGTGTCAAGCATCTTTAGATTAAGTAGCTGTCCAGCAGCAGGAAAAGTTAGCTGTGAAGTCAAAAAATGGTTGAAAATGCAAAGGTCAAAGGGTGCAGAGCAGGTTAAGAGAGGCGAGCATCAGATGCGTTACCAGGCAACCAAACAGACAAGACAAACCCTTTTTTTTCTTCCATCTTTCTCCCTCAGGTCAAAGTTGTGCATTTCTCCCCAGTTTATGGTGCTAAAAAAAGCACGTTTCCAGTTTCCAGTTAATGGTTTGACTTTTAAATGGAGATGATGCACAACTGGACCTTTCAAAGAGAAAGACCTGGAACTGAGATGCAGGGGTGGGGGTGGGGGGGCAAAGTCGGAGGGAAAATAGAGTGGCGGGTCGGACTGTCACCCATCAGTCAGGCCAAAAAAAGAGCCAATCAGGGGCCACCAAAAGGAGGGTGGGTGGGAATAGAGCACTGGAAAAGAGAGTAACGACACGCATTGGTCCAATGGAAGCGCCTCCTGATGGCGGAACATGGGTATTGCAAAAGCGCCCGAGAACTGAAATCTCTGCATTGTTGGTGAATGAGCGAGTGTGGTATTTTCAATATTTTAAGGACATTTATAGATCATCCACGTTAATAGCATCATTGAGGACCCTTTACAGATAAATATTAACACATAGGCGAGTAAAAAAAAATACAAAAAAAACATTCTACATATCTACATTAATGTTTCCATCTACATTTTGTAATAAACTAATTATAAGTATAATTTGATATGACCAAGACACCTAAAAACAAAAACACAGCCATTTTCATCAATTTACAAGCAAGTGGGCAACACACATACATTGGAGTGAATGGGTTTTCTGGGCGCTTTTGCAATAGAGAGCGGAAGCGGAAGCAGGAAGTAACGGCCCCATGGGTCCTCAACTTGGAAAAAGTCTCCATGTAAATGAACGGGAGTCAAAGTTTTATTTCGTGATCCGATTGAATTGTGTCATGAGAAAAAAATATGACCTCTACCTGTTTAAAACATCACGTTTCATGCAGAGAAAAGCAGTTTATCGTAAAACAGCAACGGAAGAATGTATTTTGTGTGACGACCGCTCTAGGACTACAAATCTTGTGTCCCACAAAAAATATGTCACCAACTGACACAGGAAAGGGCGCCATGCGGTGTGTGACGTCACCTACGCGACTTGTAGTCTTTCTGGTTACGGATTCTTCTGAATTTTATTCTACAATAGTTTTACAATGAACTGCTGATTTCTCGGCATGAAACGTGATGTTTTAAACAGGTAGAGGTCGTATTTTTTTCTCATGGCACAATTCAATCGGATCACGAAATAAGATATTACATGCAGCTATTACAAAACATGAAAGACAGAAAAGCTATAAAAACCTTGGAATATTATAAATTATTACAAACAACAATATGATTTAATAATACTTATAATATATAATATAATATTAATACCCCTTTCAATGTATATATGTATATATTTTTTGTTTATTTGTTCATTGTATGTTTATTGTTTGTATATTTGTATGTTTGTATATATATACTATGTTTAATAAAAAAAAAAAGTTTTGTAGTGGGTAAACTGTTCATACTTGTATCACACAGACCGGTGGTTCTCAAACTTTTTTACATCAAGGACCCAAAATTGACACAAATTAGACCACAGACCCCCATTGGACACAAGTTTGAAGCAAACACCAGAAATACACAAACGATCAATGTACGTTTAAATTAGGCGTACATTATAGAGAAATTTCTGGGAAAAAAAGTGGTACAATATCTCAAAAAAAGGTTGAAACATTTCCTGAAAATAGTGGTAAAATTTTTCACAAAAAAGTTTAAAAAAGTGGTAATTTTTTTTTTGACTCCCGTTCATTTACATGGAGGCTTTTTCCGAGTTGAGGACCCATGGTGACCGTTACTTCCTGCTTCGGCACTCTATACCCATATCCCACCACTCGGGGCGCAAAACCCCTTACCACGGGAGTCAATGGTGGTGTCGTTACTCTCTCTTCCAGTGCTCTAGGTGGGGAGTACAGGGAGCCAAGGGGGAGTTTCTAACTTACGCTGGGTGTGTTGAGGGGCTGCAGGCGGGCTGCCAGGGAGTCCAGGGCTGGGGGGCCGTGGGCCGTGGGGCCGGGGGCCGCGCCCGGTTCGTACATTGAGTAGGCCTGGCGGTCCCTCCGGTGGGGGTGGGGGTGGTGGTGGTGGTGGTGGTGGGGATGCGAGTGGGGGGCGACCGAGGAGGGCACCGAGAGCCCCGGGGGGTCCGCTCCTCCTGGCCCAAACCCCCCACCCAGACCCGCTGCGCCTACTCCTCCTCGCATCACACCCCCCTGCCAATGACCTCCTCCCCCTCCCCCTCCTCCTCCTCCTCCTCCACCAGGACCCCCTACCCCATGGCCGGCTGCCCCCCCAGCCTGCTGGCCCCCCCGCATGGCACTGTTCTCTGTCTGCATCCGTGTGATCTACAGGAGAGGAGGAGGAGGAAGGGAGCAAGGGGGGAGGAGCGGGGGGGGTGAGAGGATGGAGGGGAGGGACATGGGGAGGTTGAAGGGAATGGAAGGGGAGGAGGGGGGAGGGGAGGGGGTCAACTGAATCGTCAAAAAACAAGCATCCACAATCGCATGTACATTATAGGCTCATACAGGGGCTTCATGTATTAATTCACATCAGTCCTGGGGAGGGGAGGGGGGGTGTGTGGTAACAAAATCCTTAGTAAGGCAGATGTCAAAGCAGGTGGGTTAGGTTTTGGGGAGTGGGGGAGGGGAGGGGGGAAGGCTACATACCTAGGGACGTCACGATTACTTGTTTTCTCAATTAATAGTGGTATTAAACCACATTAAGCCACAATTAATTAATCATAAAGATTCCTAAATACCGTTACTCTCTAGAAAAAAAAATTATGTCAGAACCATATTGGCAGATGTGCGCCAAAATAAAGGTAAATGCTCAGATACTGGTCCATTTTTTTTTTTTTTTTTTTCATTTAACTAACGTAACATTGAATTGGTAGGAATTTAAATGTTAGCGTGTCATTTGTTTTAAAAAAAACAACAAAATAAAACAAAAAACGACTAAAATAGACGTAAACATTTGGTATGGATGACAATTTATGACCTGAATATTGCAAACATTTAATAATTAGCCATATATTAATAGATACTTGAAATATTGTGTGTAAACAATGAGTAATGTAATTATATTTTGACTATATTTGATTTTACACATTCATAGTGTTGTGAAATTAATTAATGCATAATAATCGTAATACCGTGATTATTTCTTTGACAATACTCGTACCAAGAAAATTTGTAATCGTGACATCCCTATACATACATACCTGCATATACACATAGTTTAGCGGGGTCAGTGAGGGGCAACGTTATGTAGGTTCACCTGCTCTGATGTAGCGCTGACTACCAACTCATTAGGCATCCATTATTACTTTGTTACTGGCAGTGTGTGCTCGAAGTGTGCGCGCGTGTTTGCAACTCAACTCTTCGCTAAATCTTAATGGGACGACAAGAAGACATGAATGAATCATGGATCATGGGTCACATAAGCTGACACTAATGAATACATTAAGCTAATGATGATGACTCACAAGCATCCAAATGAAGCGACAATTAATAGATGAGCACTATTAAAGCTAAACTAAAAAAAAAAAATTAAAAAAAAAGACAGCTAAAAATGAAGAGTGGGTACTCGCGGCACCTTGAGAATGACAGCTGCTTTTAGTTCTAAGATAACACTGGAAAAACCTGTCACTGAATTCATCTTCCAGAGACAACAGTGTACTCAATTGACACCCTGTCAGGAGAAATACATCAGCTTGCAAAGATATTAAAATATTGACTTGTCTCTCCATCATCCTGCCCTCGTTCTGTCTGAATCGCTCGCTCATTCTCGCTTTGCCAACCTATCTCTGTCACTTTGTCTTGTTTGTCTTCGGCACGCCCCCATCATCTGCTTTCTGCTTTTATATTCCAATCTTTCAGAGGACGACTTTATGCCAACCCTTCTTTGCATCACCCCATCTTGCTCTCCACTACTATCAAATAAGATTTAAACGTCAATAAACGAGTAAAGTAAGTGGATCCCCGGTTCTGTACGGTCTTAAGTTCAGCATATCATAAATAACCTGTGACCTTTATTGCCTGATTACATCCCTAACCCCCTTCGTGCTCCCTACCTCCTTCTGCAGCCGCCGCAGCTCCTCGCTCAGGTTGTTGTTGACTTTCATGAGTTGCTGAACCTTGGCTTCCGAGGAGGCCAGGGCCTTCTTCACCTCCAGGTACTCCTGCAGGGTGATGGGACCGTCCGACAAGTCTGACGAGTCCATGCTCTGGATTGATGGGACACACGGGCAGGCGGACACAAACACAGACAAGAAGTGGAAAGTGAGGTACAGAAGTGAAGCTGTCATAGGATGAAAACCATTGAATTTAGTCATAATGTAAAACTTATTTCAATGCATTTTTTTTGTACCAGTAAAACAAGACATACAGTATGAATATCTGGCATTTCAGCTGGGTTAAAGGAGAATTACAGTCATTTTTGACCCCTAAATTGTTTTCCTGCTGGTCACCCAGAGTTCGGGGGAGCAAAAAACATGACTAAAGTTGATGCAGGCAAACCAGAGTTACACCATGGCTACCTGGCGCTGGTTTGCCTGCATCAATTTTAGTCACGTTTTTTGCTCCCCCCAACACTGGGTGACCATCAGGACAACGATTTAGGAGTCAAAAATGACAGGAATTCTCCTTTAAAACAGACCGTACTGCTGACTGAGAAGAAGAGGGCTGCAGAACAGTACTAAAGCTAATCACATACAGTATATAAAAAACAGTACAGTCCCAGTTCTACTCTCAATACGCAATCCACCCCCACTTCCTGTGACCCTGGAACATGCTCCAACTCAGTCCTATACCACTCCCTCACCCAACCTTTAAAAACATCTTTCACACACTGTTCTTCTGAGCTCTTTCTTCTCAGTTCATCCACCTCCAACTTAAACTCTTGTCAATTTTTACTCCTAAGTCCCCCCACTTCATACATACTGTACTGTACACGCAAGGACATCAGATGATACAGCAGAGGAATGAATGCACATATTTTAAGCGTGGCAGTGTGAACCTCTGACTTGTCTTGTGGTCTGTCAGTACTTTGTCCACTGAGCTAAAAAAAAAGTGCACAGGAAGAGGGGGATAGTTACTGGTTTAGCTGTTGTTTACTCTGTCTTTTCCACCACTCCCACTGCTGCACCATTTCTCCTTTCTTTCTCTGTCTCCTCTTCTCTCCCTCCCTCCCTTCACACACACACACACAGTCTCTCTCTATGAACAATGCCTCTCTGACAGGGACCCAGAATAGCTGATGATGTCACTCAGGAGCTATGTGGCAGCTCTGACTGTGGCCACTCCCCGCAAAGCATGCTGGGACACGCAGTCTTAAAGAGGAAACCAAGGGAAAAGCCTCTGCTAGCTCATATTCAGACACTGAGTGAGAGGATCAAGGGGCTGACTTGTTGAATAAAAACTCCTGGTGAGGTAGCAAAGCGGTGCTGCATATTTACTACATCTAAAAAAAAAAAGTGGAAGCAGTCAAGTACCTTTGCACGGTTGCTGCGTTGCGTGTTGTTGTTGTTCTGGGTGGTGAGCTCGCTGTCTGTGTCTTCATCAGATGCTACGCTGTCGTAGTCGTGCTGGTCATCGTCGATGCCCAGGTCCAGTGTGTCTGGTGACGGGGAAGAAGAATATGCTCATTCATTACAGTTCTCTCAGTACGGGCTATTATCAGCCCTCCTCTCCGCTCTCATCTGCCTCTTGGGACGGCTCAAACTGATAAGACTGTAAAATGTCTGTACAGTTTAAAGGGATATTTCAACATTTTTGGCAAATTGGCCCATTGCCATAATCCCTATAGTTTTAGCAGTAGGTTTGTTACCTGTAATTGTCGGTGCAAGCTATTTTTAGATCGGCGGAGAAGAGAAGTGAGCTGTTCAGAGCTACGCTACAGAGGCTCATGGGATTTCTTGGTTTCCCTCATCAAACTCATCAAATACACAATCCAACAACTCCACAATGCTCTGGTGGACAAGTTGTGACCTGCACATTCACCACGCTATGAGATAATAACAGAACGTTACCAGACAGTTGTTTTAGAGGCAAATGCAGAGACTTCTTGCTGAAAAACTGTCCCTGAAGGCAACGCGCATCAGCGGTTTTGCATGAATTTACCTCGAAAACAACTCTGTCTGGTAACGTTGTGTTATTATCTCATAGCGTGGTGAATGTGCAGGTCACAACTTGTCCACCAGAGCGTTTTGGAGTTGTTGGATTGTGTATTTGATGAGTTTGATGAGGGAAACCAAGAAATCCCATTAGCCTCCGTAGCGTAGCTCTGAGCAGCTCGCGGCTCTGCTCCGCCGTTCTAAGAGTAGCTTGCACCGACAATTAAAGGTAACAAACCTACTGCTATGACTATAGGGATTATGGCAATGGGCCAATTTCCCAAAATGTTGAAATATTCCTTTAAAATATACATATACCACCTGGTGTGGTATAGATTTGAACTCTCTAACAATAAATCCTAAAAATCTCTTCCCCTATTTCACTAAATTGCGGGACTGAATCCATTTCTGCTACAGCCATAATCGCAGTTGCTTCGTCAATAAACTGACTTGTATCTACTGTATATATTATTTGTAACCAAGTTAAGTGAGGTCCCTTCTTTTTTGCTATTCTTGAAAAAGCTTTATAAACCTCTTGAGCTCTCAGTGCTAATCTGTGTGTGATTTCCTCCCAGTGTCTCACCAGTGGGGCTGCTGAGACCTTTTCCCTGCTGTCTCCTCTTGGCGTCACTCAGGATGTCGATGATGAGCGTGGCAAACTCCCGAGCGTTGAAACGGGCCAGCTTCTGACGGCCCTGAGAAGGACAGCACAGGACAGGACACAGGACTTGTGTTATTATCCACACACATGCACACAATGGCACGACCAGCTGAAAAATGTCTTAAAAGATCTATCAAGAGTGGTGCAGTATCGAGAGAGGGAGAGAAAAAAAAAAAAATCCAGCCCACAGTCAGTGCTTCAATGCCTCTGCGACTACTGTGGTCAGCTACCATGTGCTGTGGAAAAACACAGTAATACTGAGCGCTCACAACACACACACACACCGTCACAACTGCACTCATACATTCACAAACATTAGCAATGAAACATAAACCGTGCAATTACACAAGCGTGCTGGCATCCATGTATGAGGATAAAAAAGGTCAGTTTCCACTGAAGTGCTGGACTGGAATTATTATTACACACAGACTAGTGATGTGCGATTCACAACGGGGCGCTTTAAAAAAAACAAACAAAAGAAGGTAAAAAGTTCAACTCTAAATGTGTTCTGTCTCCATAAATAGACAGTAGAGCCCTAACCACAGTGAACTGCCCAATCAGAGCGGAGCAAAACGTGGCGATGTGGGTGTTTTTTCTGCGTGTGTATGCTTGTGTTAAAAAGTCAATGTTTACACTAATGAGCCACACGGACGAGGAGAAACTATGTGAGAGGACATATGGGAATTCTCTCTCACACTCACACACTGTGGAGGGAAGAGGGAGTGAGGAGGAGACACAGAGAAACACGGATGGATTACGTCTCTCCTCTCTCACAGCTGAGGAACATCCCCTGTCAATTTCACACTGTGTTAAAGGGATATGCCAACATTTTTTTTTTCGTGTCTCGCCTCACTTCCGAGTCCGTGACAAGCAGATAGACGCCATCCTTTCAACTGTGCGTGCAGTAACATGGGAGATACGAGCAGAGCTGGCGCACCGCTAATTAGCTTAGCTCAAACGCTGGAAGTGCATAGGTAGTGTTAGCCTCCACCTAAAGTCATCAGAGAAACTCTTCAGCAACTCTAAACAGAAACCAGCGGGCCGATCTTCGTCTCAGAGCTGACAAAACTCTCCAGTAAGGCATCTTGAGCGGTCAAATGCCGGTAACGGGATGAGATCAAAACGGAGGGTTCAAGCAAAGACGGTTTATTTTGGTTCAAGCTAGCTACATCGAGGGTAGGTTAGCTTCCTATTTCAAAGTAAAAGCACAAATTCTATCGTCATGGTTTTCTGTGTGTAAAGGGCAACGGGTGTTTTATTTTGTGAAAGTAACCGGAAGTGCGTTGGTCACAACGGCTAGCTTGAGTAGCGCCGAATTCGTCCGAACAAAATTGTAAACAGATGGTATTTAGACAAATTAACGACACACTGCTGATCTAAACGGCTACTTTCTCGCCTAAAAATGTTTGAAATGTCGATAAAGTGATATATTTACAGAGTTTAGAGCTAAAATGAAATCAGCTTCTGACTGCTGATTTCGGCTCAGGTAGGAGGCAGGCTAACACTACCTATACACTTCCAGTGTTTGAGCTAAGCTAATTAGCAGTGCGCCAGCTCTGCCCGTATCTCCCTTGTTACTGCACACACAATTGAAAGGATGGTGTCAGGCAAGACACGAAAAAAAAACATATTGGCGTATCCCTTTAACAACTTTTTTTACCTTATCTATTCTTCTCATCATCTCTCAGGTTTTAAATGACTTTAATTCCCTAACGTATGCATGACTGTGTTCATTTTTTTTTATTATCACCCAATACAAACAAACAATATGAGCAAGCACATGCCACCTGCTGTTATTTGCATTGTGCGAGTGTATGTGTGTGTGTGTGTGTGTGTGTTTACCTGGTTGCGTGTGGCAGAGTATTCAGGATTGACGGGTAGGAAGGGCACTGCGCTGCGTTCTGTTACCAGAGTGCTGTGGTTCTGGGTCGTAAGCCACACTGAAGGAGACAAGCAGATAAAGCAAAAAATAAGCCTGTGTGTGTGTGTGTGTGTGTGTGTGTGTGTGTGTGTGTGTGTGTGTGTGTGTGTGTGTGTGTGTGTGTGAGAGTGTGAGGGTGTCTTGAAGCCACAAGGCCGTGTTGGCTGGAACATGTGCTGCCAAACAGTCCATCCGCCCACACATGCATAGAGACATAAACAAAGTACAGTATGAAAAAAAAGAAAGAAAAAAAAGAGAGGGAGAGTAGATTCTAAAACCGTCATGCTCTGGCCCATCCCGCTGAGTTTGTGTATTCTCTTCTCGCCACTTACCTGCAGCGCTTCTATCAGAAGGCACAATATGACTGCTACTGCTACTGAAGGAACAGGAAAGATGTGAAAAGGAAAAGAGAGAAAAAGAGAGCGACAACGAGCAGAGGAGGAGGAGGAGGAGAGAGACTCAAGAATTTCTGAGGCACTTCCTCACTCTTGACTCTCCTCCTCCCGCCTTTACGCGCTCGCTCTCTCCGTTTGGCCTTCCTCTTTAATAGTCATTTTCCTCTTTCTCCTCGCTGTGTCCTTCAGATTTCAATGTCCAAACAGAATCTATTTTCTCTGTGAATTATTTTCTCCTGCCCCCTTTTTCCTTCTCAAAGGTCATGTCAATGATGTCATGTGGAGGTGTTTCTTTTTTTCTTTTTCTTTTTTCTTCAACATTTTAGTTTCCATGTAGGGAAAAAAGTCAAAACACAGGCAGATATTTCTACTTTATAGAGGATAAAACAAGGCAGTGATCAGCAGGGAGGAGACGAGGCCTACCTGCATCATTTTCTCTGCGATCCACCTCATCGTAGACATCCATCGCTAGCTCCTCAAACAACCGATTATTGAGCTGTCATAAACAAATAAATTAGATATAGAAGATATATCAACATGTATTTGTACATATATAGCAAATATAACAAACGCTATTGTGTAAAACTGAGTGAGAACTAGACTTGTAGTCAAGACCGCCTAAACCGAGACCAAGACACTACCAAGACCAGACAGTATCAAGACCAAGACACTACCAAGACCAAGACCAAGACAGACCAAGTCAAGACCAAGACCAGTTCAGCTCGAGACCGAGACCGAGACCGAGACCAAAAAAAAAAGTTGTTTTTGCCATTTTGCATGAGTTGTAGAACATAAGCACCATATTGGGTTCAGCTGCTTAGTAGCCTATATGAGAAATGTATTATTTCAACTACAGGCACAATAATACAGTGACAGTACATGTCTTGTGTGTGAACTCACTATAAATGTTTTCATCAATTGACTAAAAATCTAATACGTGTAGCAATTGCATGACCACACCGTACTACACTATTTGAGGATTGGCTCTTGAGTGCTGTTAAGGACTGACATGACTATAGTCCTAAAGTCATCTAACAAAATAACAAGCCCCCAACACCACCCTGCACCTTAAAAAAAAGTCTAATGAATTGGAAATATGTCACCAATTTAAATTGTCCTTAATTTGTAGATAAAATGTTAATTCTAAATATTATTATATTATAATATCAGCATTACTGAAATGGCATAGGCCATTGCCTAATAAATCACAACGATATGCAAATATTATTCAAAGGCCAATGATGCCATATATTTATTCAAACAAGGCCATTATAAGCACAATACTGTAATTAAATACTCAGACACACACGCAGGTGCCCCAAAAAATGCATTAAACAAATGCAAAATACAAATAGTTTATAGTACAAAAACTGTACTTCAAATTAACAAGAGGAAGAACTGGTGATCACAAGATTCTGTCACCTTGATGTGTGCAATGGCATCTCAATAACACACTTTATCAAAATATGATGCCTGTGGTTCTGTTATAGAACAATATAACACAGACATGACAAACAAAGAACAGGGGGGAGGAGGAGGGAGGGGAAGCGTGAGAGGACAAGCGCAGCCGTCTGTGTCACAAAATGTATGTGATTGGTACTTGAAGGGGGCGTATAATGATAGCTGTATTTTAAAAAAAAACTGTCCTTGCCTGCCTGGATAGGTTACATTCCCTTCGAGACCGCGCTGCCAGTCCGAGACATTGCGAGACCGAGAGACCCGAGACCGAGACAAGACCGAGACCAAAGACTGTCGAGGCCGTGACAAGACCAAGACCACGAAAAAGCGGTCTCGAGACCGGTCTCGAGACCAAGACCGGTCTCGAGAACTACAAGTCTAGTGAGAACAGAATGAAACAGGCATGATGACAAATATCTGGGCTGTGCGTGGTTAAGATTTTACTTGGCATGTTGTCTCAACCATCTTTTTCCAATTTTCCCAACAACTTTTGTGTCACGGTTTCTGACTAAAGTCCTTCATTATGTGGAGAACTGACCACTGGGGCTGAGTTTCTGGATTACTATCAGTCCGTGGGCCTAAACAGATGGCTCTGGAGCAGACAGACATTACAGTATGTTGGCATGGAACTGAAAATCCGAGTAGTTACACCAAATTTCCCACACACTCAATCTTTTCACATGAGATTCAAAAACTTGCTGAAATTTCAAACTGCGACTGTAACTCACACCTGTTGATAAAACTGTCATGTAAGCTTTGATTTCTAATCTTACACTTGAACCGAACTCACCGCTTGGAGCTTCTTCTTGGCAGCCTTGGCCAGTTCTGAGAGGTCCAAACTATAAAAAAAAAAGAAAGAAAAAAGCACAGATGAAAACAGTCAGACCGGAATTGGAAGGATACAAGGGAGTAAAGGGACGGGGGAGGGAGGCAGAGAGGAAGATGTTGAGATGGAAAGAGGAGCGAGAGGTTTGGATTGGGAAAGGTGTTTCACTAGAGATGGGGGACAGGGAGAGGGAGGGAACATTTGGGATGGGATGTGTTGGGTATCAGACATCTAAGATCTGTAGAATATCAGCAGGTATTTACACCAATCCAAATTAAACTCACTCTTTATGCGCTGCTCTAGACTGCATTATCTGAAAATTTATTTTAAGAAAAACTGAACTTATTTCAGAACGAGCGCTTGCATTTGTGGCCAGAAATGTTCTCTTGGGAAATATGCAAATGAACAATTTTAATAAATGGAAATGTCTGGTGTGACTCTCCTGAGCACAGCAAGACTTTCTACTACACTGAAGCCCAGTGAACATCTATTCTTTCATAGCCTCTACTCGTCCTGATAATAACTTCTCCTGATAACACTTCAAGAAACGGCTGAAGAAGATGTTGGTCTGTTCTAGTGAAAAACGGGGAAATCTACGATGGGGTAGCAGAGAGACAGAGAGTGGGTGGGTGGGGGTTGGGGGGGTTGGGGGTGAATGAAGGAAGAGATTCTGGGAAGCAAAAGGAACAAGGAAAGTAAAGATACCTCTGTGTCGGGCACTTAGGACGAGCTCTGGCTCCACCAAGCGCAGCGAAATGGAGAGAACAGAAAACGAGTGAGAAAAAGGAAGAAACAGACAGAAAGAGGGATAGAGAAGCCACATCAAAACACGCTTTAGTTGTTATTATCAAGAGGAACCATTCACCAGAACAGAACAGATGCAGGTGGAGTTAGATGGCAGCTCAGGAGCAAAAGACCCACTTAAGTAACAAACACGTGAGGACGGAGGCGCGCCTGCTTTAGCTGCCTTACATGCACATTTCTGACTGAGTGATACAGATTTTTCTAAGTCCTTCTTTGCCTCAGCTGAGAAAACCCAACAGCCATCAAATATGTGAAAGAAGCTGAGCCAAGTAATACTTAACTTGATTTATGATGGCCTGACTGGGCACTTCTGCACCTCCCAAATCAAACCTGCAGTTCAGGATTCATAAACCAAACACACCTCAAGTATCTAAATCATCGGATTTACCTGGAAAAGCTTAGATCGGCATTTACAATAAATGGCCAGTTTTTGATGGAGGTGCCAACATCCTCCTTTATCTAACTCTTTCTTTTCTTTTTTCTTTTTTTTTGGGGTGGGGTTACGTATACAATGGTGCCACCCTCTGGTCAGAACGCTCAACTGCATCGGTATCAATTAATCAAAGCCAGGGAGATGCAGAGAAAAGAAGCAGTCGTGATGGAAGTTTAACAAGTCAGGTCGCAGTTAAGTTCAGTGATAACAAAGACGCTTCGTGCAATCAAACCACGGCATGCAATTAGGGGCTCAAAGTCATTTTGTGACACAAAAACGGTAATATCATGGGCCATACCTGTCTGCCATTTGAGGAATGATATAATGGCCATTCTTGTGATCTGTGGAGAGGAGAGGAGAGGAGAGGAGAGGAGAGGAGAGGAGAGGAGAGGAGAGGAGAGGAGAGGAGAGGATTAATTGCCATGCTTAAGGGCACGTGAACTGCGTGTGAACTGGTGCAGTGAGTTACCTGGACGCCGCCCACAGAGGTAGAAGGCTAGCCTGTCCGTCAGCTCATACTGACACTCCACCAGCCGCTCTGCTAACTCTATATGACCCGCCTGCCTGGAGCACACAAAGACAGATTATCCCTTTTTTCTTACTTCTATCACTTCACTTTAACCCACATGATTCTCCCAAACCAGAAGTGGGGTGAGATTCAGATTAAAGGAGAATTCCGGTCATTTTTGACCCCTAAATCGTTGTCCTGATGGTCACCCAGTGTTGAGGGGAGCAAAAGACGCAACTAAAATTGATGCAGGCAAACCGAAGTTACACCATGGCTAGACGGCGCTAGGGATAGTGACAACGCTAAACTATGGGGGCAATTCTTTCAACCACAACAAACACTCAAAAACAATCAAACATCTAACTCTGGAACGTCCTGGAAAGACATTACTATCTGATCCCCCACAGAAACAAACACTTTTTCCTTGTTGTGATGACTATAAACTGTTTTCTTAGTATGTAACAACATCTATTGCACGTCTGCTCGTCCTGGGTGAGGGATCCCTCCTCTGTTGCTCACCCTGAGGTTTCTCCAATTTTTCCCTGTTAAAAGGGTTTTCTATGGAGTTTTTCCTCAGTCGATGTGAGGGTCTAAGGGCAGAGGATGTTGTTGTGATGCCATGTAAAGCCCTTTGAGACAAACTGCTTGTAAAAACGGGCTATACAAATAAAATTGCCTTGCCTTCTTTACAAAAATAAACGGTGGAGCAGTGCAGTGGTAATGTCCAAAATATCTTTGACCGTTTATTTTTGTAAAGAAATCATCACAACAAGGAAAAAGTGTTTGTTTCTGGGGCGGGGAGAGCAGGCGCTCTGCGATCGGATAGTAATGTCTTTCCAGGATGTTTCAGAATTCGGCTATCTGAGGTGATTGACTACATGCAAAAACACAAAGTTTATACTGTTTATATTGTACACTATAGGAGTTCAGTGGTGTGTCATAAGGATTCCAGTCATGTACCATAGATATTTGATTGTTTTTTGAGTGTTTGTTGTGGTTGAAAAAATTCCCCCAATACTTTAGCGTTGTGGCTATCCCTAGCGCCGGGTAGCCATGGTGTAACTCCGGTTTGCCTGCATCAATTTTAGTCGCGTTTTTTTGCTCCCCCCAACACTGGATGACCATCAGATCAAAAATGACTGTAATTCTGGGGCGGTGCGTGGCGCAGTGGGTAGAGCGGCCGCCCCATGTGGGGGCTGCGGTCCTCGCCGCAGGCGTCCCCGGTTCGAATCCCGCGTCGGGCAGACCTTTACTGCGTGTCATTCCCCCTCTCTCTGCCTCCCCATTTCCTGTCTATCTCTACTGTCATCACTATCAAAATAAAGGCAAAAAAGCCGAAAAATATACTTTAAAAAAAAAAAAAAAAAAAATGACTGTAATTCTCCTTTAACCCACATGATTTTCCCAAAGCAGAAGTGAGGTGAGATTCAGATTAAACGCTGACTGTGTTGTACCTTGCGTAGTCCATGGGCGTACGTCCGTTAATATCGGGCGCTCCGGGGTCTGCGCCGTACACCACTAGCAGCTCAGCCTGCAAGATCTGCCCGGCCTTGGCCGCCACATGGAGCGGGGTAGTGCCTTTCTCCTGAAGGGTCAGGTACACACACACAAAAGAGTCAGGAGGACAAGATTGCCTGGCATAAAGAGAGAGTGACTGAACAGAAAGGCTAATTGCTAGATGGAGTGAGTCAGCGAGTAGATTTTTTTTTTTTTTTTTCCTGACCGGGTGGAAGAAGTTGGCCTGAGCGCCCAGGGACAAGAGCCGAAGACACGTCTCTAAACTCCCCGTCCGCACACTGGAGTGAAGTTGCTAATAGAAAAAGAAAAGAAGAGAGGGAATGGAGAGATGGGGGGGTGGAAAGATTAAATATTGTGGAGAGACAGAAACAGGCAGAATCCCCTTATTAGCCCAGTGGAGCTCCACAGCATTAGAGATCATTATTACATCCTGCTGTGTCATTCAGATCGCTTCCTGCCGGGGGGTGTTATCAGTGAGTGTGTGTGTGTGTGTGTGTGTGTGTGTGTGTGTGTGTGTGTGTGTGTGTGTGTGTGTGTGTGTGTGTGTGTGTGAGTTTGTGCAAGTAAGTCCATGAGTATGCTTGTTTATGGATAAGGTCTCCCACTGACATCTATAAAAGAACCATCCTTGGCGCTTTTACACATGCTGTTCACTGTATGGCGATGTCTGCGTAGGCTAATTAACCTGCACTCATTAAATCTTGCCCTTCAGCTGTGAAATAGCGAGCGCTCACCTTACTGAGGTCCTTGGTAGTGACGCCATCATCATCACGGCAGGGCAGCTTGTGCACAAAGGCCAG
Source organism: Trachurus japonicus (assembly GCF_045865225.1). Classification (NCBI taxonomy): domain Eukaryota; kingdom Metazoa; phylum Chordata; class Actinopteri; order Carangiformes; family Carangidae; genus Trachurus; species Trachurus japonicus. The sequence goes on along the minus strand of NC_140919.1, from coordinate 13,093,434 downwards.
CATCTGGTATTTGGCTCTAATGAACTCTGACTTAGTGGGACTGCACAGAGGAAGAGGAGAAGTTAAGGTGAGTTAGGCACAAATCCACACCGATAAGGAAAACAAGTTGTTCTAACGATAAAATATTATAACTACTGTTACAATTTCCTGTCAGTGTGCTAATTTAGTTATGCCATTAGAGCCACACTTCTTTTGCATTCTCACCATCACAAGTGTACGAACGTGTACTGTACACAAAACTGTTGTCGGCACAGGACCCTGTGGAATTTGAAACCTGACACAAGCTGAGGTTTGTGCTAACGCGCTAATGGTTCATCCTCTCAGAAGCTACAGACAACACCACTGCATTTGTCATTCGATTACACATGAATGCAGACCATCCGTGTCCATGCAACACCACTCTATTTGGACTTAAAGGGATACGCCAACATTTTTTTTCCCCCGTGTCTAGCCTCACTCCCAAGTCCATGACGAGCAGATAGACACCATCCTTTCGACTGTGCGTGCAGTAACAAGGGAGATACGGGCAGAGGTGGGGCACCGGTAATTAGCTTAGCTCAAACACTGGAAGTGCATGGGTAGTGTTAGCCTGCCTCCACCTAAAGTCATCAGAGAAACTCTTCAGCAACTCTAAACGGAACCACCATTAACAATATCACAGAAAAGTCAATTTCCAGTAGCGTTTTCAGAAGGCCAACATTTCTATATTAAAAATGCTTTAAAAAAATAAAATCCTTTGCAATATTTCAATTTTGGAGATACTGATTTTTAGGTCTTCACTGAATGTTAGTCATAATTATTACTATTAAAATAAACTGAAGAAATAAAGACATGGGATTTAACATCCCATTCAGTGTGTAATGGACATATAGGCCTATATAATGTGTTAGTTTCACTTTTTGAATTGAATACATTCTACATGGCGGAGGCGTCTTTCCACTCAGGGCTTCCTTCACCTCTGAAACGGGGCAGAGCTCCATGGGAAACACCTGCCTGACACAGCAACGTAGGGAACCGTGCATGTCGCGCGTCTACATTGGAGGTAGGCTGTTATCAGTATAATGAGAGACCATGAATGAGTTCGCCTCACGTGATTGTCACTGTCAGCCTGTTAGAAAAACATTTTACTGACCCGAGCTGAGACGCTGAGACCCCCCCCTCAAAACAAAAACTCTTCGGATCTGAACGATTCACACAAGTCACCTAATTGGTCATGAAAAAAGCGAGTTTCGCTTTTCGGCGCGCTGTTTGCATCCCTGTATTTAAAAGTAAAAGCACAAATTCTATCGTCATGGTTTTCTGTATGTAAAGGGCAACGGGTGTTTTACTTTGTGAAAGTAACCGGAAGTGCGTTGGTCACAACGGCTAGCTTGAGTAGCGCCAAATTCATCCGTAAACAGCTGGTATTTACACAAATTAACAACACACTGCTGATCTAAACGGCTACTTTCTCGCCTAAAAATGTTTGAAATGTCGATAAAGTGATACAGTATATTCACAGAGTTTAGAGCTAAAATGAAATCAGCTTCTGACTGCTGATTTCGGCTCGGGTAGGAGGCAGGCTAACACTACCTATGCACTTCCAGCGTTTGAGCTAAGCTAATTAGCGGTGTGCCAGCTCTGCCCGTATTCTCCCTTGTTACTGCACACACAGTCGAAAGGATGGTGTCTATCTGCTTGTCATGGACTCGGGAGTGAGGCAAGACACGAAAAAAAATGTTGGCGTATCCCTTTAAAGGGAGTTCATCTCTAATTCTTCTCCCCCTCCTTCTCGTTTTGAGCCTTTGTTGTAGTTTGAAAAGAAAAGAAAAAAACACCCACTCTCTTAACAAATAGATGTCTTGAGTAAAGGACTAGATGCCAGCAAGACTGCTCTTTCTTAGCAAGTCTTGAGCGTGGTTCCTTCACATTTTACTTGTTAATTATAGACCTTGCTGAAAAATAGAGGAACTCCCTCCTGATGGATGAGATAACTGATGTCGACAATGAGGCAGAATTGATAGATTACTTTTGGATTTGGAGACACTGTGTATAATACAGCACATTTTAAGATAAGCAGGTGTAATTCTTGATCTCTTGACCATCCCTTAGCCATTTTTCAAACAAAGTACTACAACATAACAAGGCAAACCCTATCCTTGTATTAGTTAAATAAAACATCAGATTAGAATCAATTAGGAAGGTGATCCATGACTAAGAGGAAACAGTTTGGAGGGCATTAAGAAAAAACTAGGCGCAATTGCTCCTTGTCGATGAACACCAATTATGTTCAGAAAGGTTATGTAACATTCCTGTGCAGCAGAGACAATAATTTCCCCCTGTAAAGGTGACAGCACAGGGTGGGTGGGTGGGTGAGGGGCAGGGGGTGGGAGTGTTGTGTTGTGTTGCTCTGTGTATCTGGAGCCTGCAGGGAGTATACTCACTGGACTTTGTCCTGGGGGTTGGGTTTCCTACGGCCGCTCTGCACCTGAGCAGGGTCCAGGAGACTGTGTTCCCATATGGAGTTGGCCCCATTACTGGCCAAGGTCTGAACCATCTGAAACACACACAGGCACACACACACACGCATTCACGCACACAAAGTCGTGACTCAGTGAGGGTACACCAGGTACAAGAAAATTTACACCATCACAAGAATATTGTTGCGTAATGTCACGCTGCAGCACAAATGCTAAATCTGAGAGACTGAACTCATTGCTATTAAAATGATCAAAAAGCTAAAAAGGAAATATGTACAGTAAGAGTTAGGCAGTGAATTTAAAATTGATAGAGAAGCAAACTTTTGTAGGAAAGCTGTGAAATAGATTAACATCTTGCTGAGTCAGATTTCTCTACTGCTTTTGCTTTATTTATTTTTTTCCCATCCATTCCCGCTCCCGTTTCTTTTTCCCCACTACTCACTCCTCAGCCTTACCTGCAGTAGTGCGGGAGGCCATCCACTGTGCCTCAGGTGCTTTACTATGGAGATGTGACGACCTAAACTGCGATGGACTGAACAGCATTCATCACAGATCAGGACCCCTCGGTTGATACTGGTCCAGCCCGGGTCTGACAGACAAACAGACGGATGGTATCAGATATTTTGTAGACACTAGGGCTGTTTAGACTGTTTAAACGTTACAACAAACCTTGGTGCTTCACCACAACATTCACTGTAGTCCAGGCTGCACAAGTCTATTCTCTCTTTAAAGGGGTTAGCTGATATAAGTTTAATTCCTCCCGGCCAGTAGGTGTCGCACTCACACTCACCCACTCTTGCGCCAAACTTCAATCGTTTTTTTTAATTGCTTTATTTAACAAGTACTGTATAGAACCAACAAGGTATACTTTCATATGGAACAGCACATTGGAAAGCATTAACGGACAGCACAATGATACAGCCAACCTTCAATTGTACTGGTTGCCAGGTACGCCTATAGGGAGCGGCTAGTAGCTAAAGCTAAGCTAACGCTAACCATATTTAACGAGCAGCAGCTCAGGTGTTGACAGCGGACTGGAAACACATCTGAATCATTCACACTAACTCACCTGCAGACAAACCCCACAAACCCGCAGCATCACGCCTGCACCGGAAACATTACAGTACCGGCTGACCGTTAGTTAGCATTAGCATTAGCATTAGCACTAGCACGATGCCATTTCTCCACAGAGCTATCACGATCTGGCTCCCCCTGAGCTCCACATCATGTGACATTAACGTGCTAATGCTGTTGGCGCCGACGTTGCCAACGTAACCAGATGTAAATATTTATCTATTTTGGACCCGTCAAAATGTATAAGACAATTATTTATATACTATTTTTTTTTAAAATCAGTAAAATTAATACTTTTATTCTGCACCCCTCTAGGCGTTCTGTGGATGTATTATTTTTGAAAAATTAATCACTGATGAAAAAGTTGTAGCTATGACCTTTAACCTTCCAACAAACCAAAAAAAATCCATGATATCCAAGCAGTGTACAGAACGACGCATGCTCTACCTACAGCTCTTTCCTGACAGGATTTTTTTTTTTATATCCATGTAAACACACACAGCACCAAAGCATGAATATATAATATGTGGAACGGCATAATGCGCAAAAGTACCATGATCCTCTGTCACCGAGAATCCGTTCTTTTAGAAATCACAAAAGCATGTGAAATCTTACAGCGCAGTCTGCATTGACAGATAAATGGGCATGCATTTTACAGGATACGCAGCTTTGAGTCAAATGGTTGTGTTGTGGTTTATGCCGTGGTGTGCATGAAGACACAGTACAGGAATCATCAGCCAACGTTTGTGGGTTGTTTTCGCTTTAGTCGTGAGATGCTATACCTGGCTAAAACTGGACCACACACACACACTGTATATTATATGCTGAGTTATTGTATAATTCCCCATAGCTCAGCTCACTCTGTGAGTTGTTACTCCATAATGAAGCTTTGATGAAATGCCAACCCATGGTGGGTGGGTTGATAGTAGAAGTTTTATGTAAAGTCAGTCACCTCAGCGTTGAAGAAAATGCAGAAACGACGAGAAGCAGAACTGAAGGTCAGAGTCAAAGCAAAATTCATCTGAGTTTTACTAAATATTACAGTGATAAAATACTATAAAATGATAATGAGATCAAACATCTTAAGATTCAAGACATTTCAGTTTCCAATAGAGGACTCAAGTCTGTATGTGTGAGTGCAGTGAGTGCATTCAGAAAATATTCACCCCTCTAATTTTTCACTAAAGTTTAGACATGTTTGCAAACAGAGAAAGCCGAGATATCACGTTGCCATAAGTATTCAGACCCTTTCCTCAGTGCTTAAGTTGAAGCAGCGATTACAGCCTTGAGCCTTCCTGAGACATGGCATGACAAGCTTTGCACATCTGGATTTAGGGATTTTCTGCCATTCTTCTCTGCAGATCCTCTAAGGCTGTCGGGTTGTATCGGGACCTTTGGTGGACAGCCATTTTCAGGTCTATCCTGTTTGTCTTGGCTTTGTGATTACAGTCATTGTCCTGTTGGGAAGACGAATCTTGGGCTCAGTCTTTGTTCCTAAGAGCTGTAATTTTCTCAATTCAGCTTTACCTCCACTCTGAGCAGTCTCCCAGTCAGTCCCTGCTGCTGGAAACTGTCCCACAGCATCGTGCTGCCTGCCACTACCCTGCCTCACTGCTGGGGCGGTATTGGGCAGGTGATGGCCAGCTACTGGTTTCATCCTGACATGATGCTTAGAGTTCAGGCCAAACAGTTCAATCTTGGTGTCTTGAAAATAGAGAATCTAGTTTGCAACAGTCTCAGAGGTGCTTTTTTCCTCAAACAAAACAAAACAAGCTCCTTTCCTGTACTCAAGTATTCAACATCTCCAGTCCACACACAGGACCTCTGGAGATCTGTGCCACGACGACACACTCCCTCCTATCTCTAAGCTCTACAGGCAGTTCCTCCCGCCTCATGGTTTGGATTTTACTCTGATGCAGTGTCAGCTGCGAGACCGTAGACAGGCAGGTGTGTGTCTTTCCAAATCATGTCAGTAAAACTACATCGACTGACGGCAGGTGGGTTCCCATCAAGCTGTGGAAACATCTCAAAGCTGATCGAGGGAGTTACTGGAAAACTGACCTGAATCCTAAAGTATCACAGCAAAGGATCTGAATAATACTGTGACATTTGCATTAAAACCTTTCAACACTTTCAGCATAAGGTTTCAACCATAACAATGTGGAATAAGTGAATGGGGATGTCACAATTACTTGTTTTCACAATTAATCACGGTATTAAACGCCACAATTAATTGATCGCAAAGATTATGTATGAACCGTGTCGGCAGATGTGCGCCAAAGTAAAGGTAGATGCACAGATACTGGTCCATTTACCTAATGTAACATTGCATTGGTAGGAGTTTAAATGCTGAGTGTCATTTGTAAATTTAAAAAAAGATTAAAATTAACTTAAACATTTGGTATTGATGACAGTTAATGACTTGAATATTTCAAACACTTTCCCTGGCGGATTAATAATTGGTCATATTTTAATAGATATTTAAAATATTTTATAGTTATTAATGTATATTTTAACTATATTTGATTTTACACATTAATAGTGTTGTAAAATCAGTTAATGCATAATAATCGTGATTAAATCTCTGACAATGATCATACCAAAAAAATGTATAATCGTGACATTCCTAGTCTGCGTACTTACTGAATGCACTGCATGCTCTTACACAAATACACACACTAAAGAATTGTTTTGTTTGTTTTTTAAATAGGATAGGAATTAATGTGTGTGAACGAGATGAGCCTGGGAGGGGAGGCAACTAAGGCCAATGTCAGTCCACTTGACAGAGGCAGTCTAGTCACAGAGTCTGGGTCATGTTCATGCCCTCAGGACCCTGATGTGATGAGCAGCTTACAACTAACACAGTCTGCAGCAATATCAAAACAAATACACTTACATGCACTTGATGCATGCATGAACACACACACATCTACTATCTGCATTAGTCACTCTCAGGCCGGGATAAAACTGTCTGGGCTTAGGGTATTAATGGAGCTAAAATTGTCCATCATCAGATGAACTGACATGCTGTAAGTTATTTTGCCTGCAGAAAAAAAAAAAAAAAGTAGCCGCAGATCCAGAATGGTTTTGATAAGAGCTATAGCCTAGTTTAGAACAGTAGGCCGTAGGCTTTAAAGGCCGGACTGCAGCAATTTAATTCCTTAATCTGTGTAATAAATATAAAAACTCCCACAGGCTATGCTATCTGCTTGGCTCACTGGATCAATATGAGGCTACACCATTAAGCTATTAGACCTGGATAGACTATTGGCAGCAGAACATTGGCCAAATCTGCAGGATGACATAATTTAGCCTAAACTTGGTCTAATTTGTAACAGCATTGACATTTGCTTTTATAACTGTCACTTTGAAGCCGACTTCAAAACATGTGTGCTCTCTGACTTTTACCGGTGAATGTAGCTGAAATTAACACTGTTGGCTGACAAGTTTCCTCAGGTTGATTCATAAACAAATATTGTAATATCCAGAAGCAACATGTTTCAATTCGTACACTCATGTCTGCTTCTTAAACAAAACCAAACACTGAGCACAAAATCAACAGCACTGACTTGACACAACGTGGAAAAAAACATACACTCTGCTTTAAATGCTTGTGTAAAAAGCTTATACAATTACATATGTCTTCAATAAAGAGTTTACCATCGTGATAATATGATTCACACTGTTGCTATAAATCCTGCAGATTGTCATGATGGCGTGACATTAAACCCTTCTGTGGCTTGGCTAAGACTGGGAGTATCGGTTGTCCTTTGTAGCTATGCCATCAAGTTATCCCCTAGTATGACACAAAGCTGGGTAGTAGGGAGGTGGCCTGTCACCAGTGGCTAGGTCAGCATTTTGCAGAACGCACTGCGTGTGTGTGCATGTTGTCGTAAGGAGGGGCTAACATGCAGAGAGCTCATGGTAGAGGAGATATACAGCCAGTAACAGGTCCGCTGACACAAAAGAGCTGCCCCACCACCATAATGAAAAATAAGTCACTTCGTCTAAGGCGCCCCGAGTAAACACTAAACAGACGTGGATCTTTTTTTCCTTTTTCGAGACAGAATTAATCTGTCAGAGCCGTCACATCACACATTAATCATAGTTTCAGTCGCTATGGCAATCAAGGAAAGTGGTTCAACTGGGGTTATTAGTGCTGGTCAGATTGTAAGAAGAGCAGGAAGACAGAGAAACAGATGCTGGAGTAGGAAGGTAAGCAGCAGAGATTAGGTTTGGGTCATGAAATCAGTAGCAAGGTGTAGCCAGCAAAGCTCTTGAACGCTATTTTTGAACATTAGGGCCCTAAAGCTTATAGACAGTTTTGCACAACTCACACACACACAGCTATCAGGGGGAGCAGCTGTGAAGAGAGCAGCTGTTGTAATGCATGTACACACATGGATGAATGCAAAGACTACACGCACATACACTTACACACCAATAAAAAAAAAGTGCTTCAAACTGAATATGAGGGCATGTGAGGCTACAAATGCAAGGCAAGAGGCAGGGGAGGCAGCAGCAGCAGCAGCAGCCCCCCACACCCTCCTGCCTCACCTTAGGACAAACACAGATGGGGGGGCAACGAGGTATTAAATCTGCCCAACAAAAATGAATGTTCGTTATCAAGTGTGGATAAGATAACACGTTAGTCTATAATATATTTCTTCTTTCCAACCTCAATTAGGCTAAATATCCTAGTTTCAGATGCTCCAAATGTAAATGCTGTCATGTGCTTTATTTATATGTATGGTTTGTGTATATTTATATGAAAGGTATTTTTAATGGCAATGGTAACTTACAGTTAAGTACTGTACAATGCACCTCCTCCCATTCTATGTCTGTCTTTTAATTGTCTTAATTGTCATATGGACTATGTGTCTGAAATAAAGAATTAAAGTTGCTCATCTACATCCCCTCAGCGTTTGTAGCTTAGAATTGTATGAATATAGAAGCATGGTTAAAATCTACATATTTCTGTGTTATTTTTCAAGTTTTTAAACAGGTAAATGTGTGTGAATTGAGTCAGGTACCATCCCAAAACGACCGGCTGGTAACTGACGCTGTTGGCTGAATCAGCTTAGCAACAACTTGCCTTGTAGCAAAAGTTAGCTAGACGAGCTAACGTCGTAGCTAAACTAGCAGCGTTAGCCAGCTGCTACACAGACTAAAAACACACCGCAGTCGTGTGCTAACAATGACCAAAAAGAATAAGAAATAAACGTCCCATTTGTGGCGATTTTTAGTTCATTGAAGTAAGCGCAAAACGTTTCTTTAAAAAGCCAATAGAGACAAAATCGGCAGCTCGTTAGTTAGCCAGGCTAAGCTAAGCTAACGTGTTGAGAAATCAAAACAAACGTCTCTCCAAGTGTTGAGGCGACATAAATCTGACACTCACATCTTCCACTGCAGCAAACAAACAAACTGCTGCTCACCCTCCTCACATATGGTCTTGTTAAAACAAATAATAGTAATACACATCTCCATTAGCCAGCTCGGATACCTTAACATTTAGCTGCTATTAGCTCAGGATATGTCCCGTTGTGATAACGCCTATTTTTCACTGTTTATTTTGGGGCCTAGGCGACGCTTGGAAGCAGCACCGGCCGTTTTCCTGCTCTGCGTTACCCGCTGACAGCGACAGCAGCCCCGGCCCCGTTTGTCCCACCAATGTCGGGACCTCTCGACGTATTGTTCCAGCACAGTGTTTCTATTTTTTGATGTATTTCCCTCCTCCTCCCTCACCTGGCGCACTGCAGTCGGCGCAGACTTCTGTCCTCTGTAGCTTTCTTGACATCTCGAAAAGTGGCTGAAACCGAGAGGTGGATGTCGGCGATGATGATGTGGTTGCTCGCCCTTTTTCCCCCCCGAGCTACCGACCGACCGACCGACGTCTGCCGTCAACCGATGCGGCCCCTGAATCCCCGGAAGCCGGGTGGTGTGATCGGCTTTCCCGGCCAGCTGACAGTTGAATTTCCCGTTTTTTTTTCTGTTTTTTTTTTTTTTGTTCCTGCGGTCTCTTCGCCCACGTTCACTTCTGAACTCCAAGTCTAGCGGCAAGTTGTGTGCACATAGTTAATGTGACTGACTGACTGTCTACTCTGTGTGAACCCTCATATCGGAATATTTACTAAATCAGTTCGCCGCATTGCCTGCAACTCGCCGAGAGACGGCAGCTTTCTACCTGTCAGTTTCCGCACACACGCCCAACATCCCTGCAGCCTACCTATGGAGGGGCAAGGAGGGGGGTCGCAGGGGGGGGTGGGGGCAAAAAGAAAATAATAATCCTATGAATTTCAGACACACCAACACAGTTACATATATTCGCCAATGTATTTAATGCCTACTCCATTGCTATTATCTTGCAGATAGGCTATTCTACATCTCTGAAATTATGATTAAACTGGCAAAGGAGCCACAGATGGGAGTATCACATGGTTCCCTTTGACCTTATTATGAGCATACTTAGCCTGCAAAAAAATAAAAATAAAAAATAAGATTTGGAGTTGATAGTTTTCAAATAAATATAGGCTAACTACCAAAGATTAGTTATTAATAATAATAATAATAGCCTAATAACTGCATTTATTATTTTATTAGTAGAAGTAGCCTAGTATTCACGCCTTGCATTTTCTATAATGTCATATAGCCTACATCAGCAGCTAGACATATAGGCCTATCAATCGATTTGCTATAGCCTAGGCCTACTTATCTTTTTTTTTTTTTTTTTTTTTTTGGACGACAGGTGTAGTGGGTGAGTGAAATAATTGATTTGCATGAAACCTAACTATTAATAATTAGATTAAACAATGTATTATGAATAAAACTGAAGAAAGGGCTCAGGGGAGAAAAAAGTAGGCAACTAAATTTTTCAAACTTTAATTTATCGATTCGTCTATATTATTTTTTTCCCCCTCTACATCACTGCTTCATGCTTATTACCGGTATAGGCTATGTAGTTTCATTTTAAACATTTGTGTGTGATTTCTGCGGTGCTCTTTTCTTTCGTGGGGCAGCATGACAGCGGATTGGCTGGAGTGTGCGCACATTTCATTGCAGCTTGTCAACGCATCTTTCCTCAGTCACCACCGGATGGGAGGAGAGGAGGAGGATAGATGTGTTAGAGTAGGCAGGGGTAGAAAGAGAGGGGGAGGCAAGAGAGGTGGAGGAGCGGTTGGTAAGAAGAAATAAAAGGTGTAGCCATAATCTACCGAGACAGTCAAACGAAGGGGGTTCTTCTTCCTATAAATGATTTTTTCACGGGGCTTTACCGTTTATTCTAAGCAGAGCGAGCGGGGGAATCATTTACTGTTCCTGACGCGTAAAGGCTGCCCCTATACACGCCTTTGGTCATCATCACCGCCGATAAAAAGGATGATAGGCTTGATTATATAGCGTCAATTAATAACAAAAGTATCCTTTACAATCCACAGTGAAGACAGAGGAGGAGGCAAACTATGATCCGAGGATGATTTCTGCTAAGAAAACTCCGGAGAAGAGTCGTTATCCTATCCACTATTTGGTGTGGCACAACAAACACCGACAGCTGGAGAAAGAGCTGGCAACGAACGAGCAGGTGAGACAAGAGAGGAGCGATCAAACACACATATCCCCCCTTTCATAGACGCACGCAGGCCTGTGTGTCTTTATTATAAGCGATTACATGGGCGTGTGGGTCGGTGGTGTTGTAGATACCATCAATGGATCAGGAACCCGGTTAATGAATTTGACTATAGCGCAGTTAATTGTTCAATGTTGGCTGGGTGGGTGGCTGGGTGGAGGGGAGACACTTGTAGACTATGTCATGACACTTGAATTTAGACTGTTTTCGTGTTTTGTTTTTTTAATCACAGACTACACATGCCAGTGATCTGTGTTATTTGCTGCACTGGGGCTAAAAATATTCATCATCCCTCCCCTTGTATTTTTTAATATGCATAGGAAGTTGTATGAGGAGTTTATTCCTGGAAAAAACCCAAGTGCAAACGAGTGCATATTGCAAAAGTCTAATGGTGTTGCAGTGTGTGTGGACTGTGGAAGCTACATGAGTGTATGTATGTGTGTCAGAGTCAGTGGTGCTTTATGCCTGTGTGTACTGTGTAAGCAGCAGCATTATTTCGTGATCTACTCAAAACTGTAGGCTGTCTACCTTCCCACCTGCACCTAAACCATTTGTGAGTGGGTGAGACAATGCGGATACTAAGCATGTGTGTGAGTGAGCAGTTGCCAGCCACCACAGTAAATACAGTAATGGAATCATTAAGGTAACGTATTAGGCGTCCATGAGGAGGTGTTTGTCATAATCCAAAACATGCAGAATTATTTTTCACCCACTGGAAAAAAGCAAAAAATTAGAGCTCTTCTAGGACGAGATGGCAAGAAGATAAGAATCACACGGTTGTGTATAGAAACAGAGTGACAATGCAAGAGCATGTTTGCGTGTGAATCCAGTCATTTTCTCTTTTTCTTTCTTCTTTTTTTTCCTTTTTAGCAGATGTACTGAAGCGCTTTGCCATTACATAAGAGATGCTCTGCAGGTTATAGCAACTAAACAGATTTTTGAGTGCTTGCATCATGCATCGGTCTCAAGACATCACACATGCACGCACAGTTGCCCACACACATTTATGTCCACTTGCTTGCACACCATGCACTCTGTTACCTTCTTGTGGTTATAAAATGACAACACAGGAAGCCCGCCGCCGGTTACACCGAAACGGTCACCAAGAATCCCAAAGGCAGCCATCAACTGGTTTACCACAATCCCTACAGTTACAGTATAAGCCAGTGTGGTAGTGGCATTTACTATTTGACTCTTGACCATAATTATACCGCTTGGGAAATAAATGGCAGAACTGATCACACCTCACAGTGAAGAAGAGGCTCAAATAAGAACCAAGTAAGACCTTTGGTATTCAAATCACTGTCAGAGGTATAACTCTCTGTTTCATAGAGAGAGGAGGTGGAAATGAACAGGCAGAGGAGACAGAAAAACCTTTTCAAACTCCTGTAGCTGTGCCAGTGATGAATATTCATGTTCTTTCCCTTCCTGCTCATCACTGTAATAAAAAGACAACTTCTCGTTGGTTTTTCCAGTTTGGAATTTATTATTGAATGAATAGGTTCAGTGCAGACTCCCCAGAAAAGATCAATTATTAGCAGTATACTGTAGCTACACTATTCGTCAGTTTGCAGTTTGTCAGTTTGACACTTTAGTCCAGTTTGAAATGTCTTGACAACTACTGGATGAATTGCCTTGAACCCTTGACACGGAGCAGACAGTCATGAGCCCCAGAAGGTGAATGCAGTGACTTTGATGGTCTGTCCTGACAGCACCAGCCCACTGGACAAAATCCAAAACTGGCCCGTCACTCAAGCTTCAACATTCACGCTACCAAGATGACTTTATTCCTCTGTCAGGAGGCCCAAGATGATAAATTGTACACATTTGAATGACATTATAAACACAGAGATACCTTTTACTCACATAGAAAACTGTTAGAACTACAGTGGAGAAAAACGGCGTTAGACAGGTGAGGGTAAATAGCGCCCTTAAAGCCAACGTCACATTGTCCTACTGTATATACCAGTGACCAGGTTCCCAGCTGCCTCAGCTGTATTTTGACATTAATGCTGACAGAGTGAAGACATCTTTATTGGTTCACAGGATTGTCTCTGTCAGTCCCGCAAACAGGTTTGTTTGCTGCAGCGTGTAAAGATGCATCTGGCATAACAATGGGTGTGGCCTTTTACTACATCTGAGTGATGGTGCCAACTGATTAAAGTAGTTCACAGTATATATGCCAAAAAAATCCTCTTAAATGGTTTGTGCTTTCTGCAGCCCAGATAGCCTGTATTGGTGCCTCTTTTCTTGGCTCAACCAACTGTTCTAAAATAAATGAATTGCCATGGTGAAAAGTAAATCTCAATGGAAGTAATCAATAATCAATGACATGGAATTATAATTAGTCCTTTTTTATAAAAAAACAGTCTTTACTTTACTTTACTTTCGTTCCTATACAGCTTTTTCCTATAGATCATCACTGTATTTTACCTAATAAACACCACACATCATACACAATTACAGGCTACACCCTTCAATCAATCAATCAATCAATCAATCAATCAATCAATCAATCAATCAATCAATCAATCAATCAATCAATCAATCAATCAATCAATCAATCAATTTGTTTATTTCGGGCATGTCAATTAAATCATCATCATCACACTTCATCTTAGTTCAAGTAATACAATACACATGGCCGATCTAGTTCCGCCCCCATTACCCACAGAATATAAAAATCTTTATCGTGATCTTTTCTTTTCTTTTGCTTTTTACATTTTGACATAACATTCTTTTACTTATGACATTTTGACATAACATGTTACAGCAGTAGGTAGTATACAGAGCTGAAGTTTAGCTCTAGACAGTACATACAGATTACGTGTGTGTCTGCACATGTGTCCATATTTGTCCGTCATGACCTGTTAAGGTACTGTACTTGTTAAATAAATAAAAAAGTGTAGAATTATTGATCTCTTCCCTCAGTAGATAGTGACACTGTTCTTTATTGGTGCCGCCAAACATCGAACAAAAATCAACTGTAATTTGCAGGCGGTGTTTGTAAAATATAAATTATGGATGTGGGCATACTTAGGTAAACTTTCGCATGAAGTTCTCTAAAGTGAGGCTTTCGGCTGTGTTTGTTTTCACAGATAGGCTCAATAAATTAGTCCTCTTGACCCCACAGTCATTCATTTTTTAGGAAGTCTTGTATCTCTAAATATTTTATGATGCAAATTTTATTGCTCTTCTGGTTGTGTGTTTGAACCGAGGACCTTTATAACGTATCTTCAATATTTTTTTTTTTATAAACTGAGCCAACCAGTCTACCTCCTAGTGTAGTTCCCCTTTTGAAATAGCTAATATGACGAAAAGTTGCTGATGAGAATGTGATCTGATGCTGATGTATTCACCAAGGGGAAAAATTTACGAAACATTTCCTTAGATCTATGCAAAATTTAGATCTATTGCCAACCCCCGTACCATCTATTTCAATGAATCCCCTGGCTTCGTGACAAAACTAGATTTTATAGGTGCCACAGCTTTAAAACTGTTTAACTGTGTCAAAAGAAACAGGAACAAAGAAGTGAGTGAAAAAAAGAGGGAGTGAGGCACAAAATAAGACTTTTTTTTCCCTATATTTCACAACAACCTCTCTTCTAGACATAAACCTCAGTTATCATCTCTCCTCGTTTGATGGCAGATCAGAGCTAGCTGTGAGGAGACAGGGAGTAGAATACAGCCGAAAACAAAAGCTTCACTTCTGTCTTCTCTTGTTCCCTTCTCAATGTTGATGAACTTCTGCTCAAACTCATCTAGAACTGTAGCTACAAACTACCTCCTTATTTCTTCTTAACTCTCTTGCTTATTGTGTGTCTGTTTGTGCTTGTGTGTGTATTATGCAATCCATTGTAGTTTTTGCATTTGTTGAAGCAAACTTGCAAACATTTTACACCTCCATGAATATATATTAGCTTCTAGTAATAAATGAAGTAATAATCACATTAGCATGAGCATCCATAACTCTATTTTATAATGTAGTGTAAATTGTAAACTGAATCCTTGGTTTATACTTGCAATGCTGCTTAAACTAGGACACACACCATGCTTCATCTTCAAGCCTCTGCCAGTCACACACACAGCACGCACACATATACACACACATGAAAAACACATGCATGTACATGTGCGATGCTGGTGACAGGTGTCCAGAAGAAGCACTCTGTAGCGTTCCCACGACTCTGGCCAGCGCAACACATTTTGACAGCACAGGGATTTATTTAATAGCTGCAGGCTGGAGATGCGAGTTGAAAACTGCAGGAATAATGAAGAAAGTTAACTGTGATTTAAATGCAAAATGTAAATCTCTCTACAGCCTCTAAAAGTGCCAACTCTATTAAATCAGGACACCGATATTATCTGACCAAGATTGTCCAAGCCTTAGCTGGCCGGCTTTATCACATGCACTGGCTTAGACTTAGATTGGAGAGCTCAGCATCGGGATGGTGCCAGTATGAAAATCAATGCCACCACCCAACCTGCATTTATCACTGACCTACTGTGGCAACATCCAGATATGTTAACCAAATGAGGCAAAATATAGAGCAGGGCCAATAAAGGTGGTGATTGTCATTATACAAATATCATTTCTGCTGAAAATAGATACAGCGTGAGGTAAATCATGCGCTTTAGCCATTAAGTTCCTCCTGGGTAAAAACCACCGTGACCTTTTTGTTGTTGGCGTTATATGATGGGTAACAGTTTGTTGTAACTGTACACCGTTTCCTGATTCTAGTGCAACCAGATGGATTTTTAGTTGAAGTCTTGCACCAGCAGACGAAGGAATGAAAACCAAAAATGTGGAGGAAGGTCTGGCAGATATAGTCTCGTATGAATATTACAAGTTGTCATTATTTATTTATTTTTGATGGATTGGACAGCCAACCGAGAGACTCTAACCTCATTTTTTACATATACACATACACACTTGTTGAACTGATTCACCTTTAGAGCGAGCAAAGACAGAAGCAGATTCATTTCATGAGTAGCAGCCATGAGAAGAAGAAGGAAAAAAAAACAGGGGCTTCACTGCAGAAAAATATTAGAGATTCATGTGCATAATACTTATTGCAAGAATGATATCACACAATATGCATTTGGATATCATGTTATGGCCATGCTGTTATAGGCCAAATAAGGAAGGCAGTGTTGTGCAAATATTGTATGATAATGCTTGGTCTCTGTTGAATTCACTTCCCGCTCTGCCGTGCAGCCGGGGACAGTGCAATATCACTGACCTCTGCATTATGCGACAGTAAAATAAAGGTAATCTACAGCCATCTCCATATCAGAGCTTTTTAAAGCCTGGCTGCCCTTTGGTGAAACGATGAGACTCATTTCATTTCACTATGGGGCACACATCAAATATCCGGCGCGGCTTCTGATTGCACTCTTATTTCCTTCCAGCACAACAATGCAGTGCATGGCTGGTGCGAGATTAGTGCTGAAAGTATTTAGAAATGCCTGTTTTGTCAAGATTTGGGAGTGTGAAACTTTTCTACTGTTTGCCCAATGTTCCATGAGCAGCTTGTAACAGATTGCATGTTCGGGAGAGTGGCTCGGGCATGAAACGCCGCCACACCAGGCTACAGTTGAATAATTTGTACATTGGATCAATGTTAGGACGAAAAGCCAGAGAGAGGAAACTGAACATAGTAACAGGAGGAGTGATTGAATTAATGCCAGAGACACACAGATGACCACGGAGAAAGTATACAAGGAGGAAGACAGAGACGGGAAGACAGAGAATAACAAGCGGTGAACGATAAAAGATGGGATGAGATTGCATTATTTTTTTTAGCCTGAGCCTTAAAGGGATACGCCAACATTTTTTTTTTTTTTTTACGTGTCTTGCCTCACTCCCGAGTCCATGACCAGCAGATAGACACCATCCTTTCGACTGTGCGTGCAGTAACAAGGGAGATAGAGCCGTATCGCCCGTAATTAGCTTAGCTCAAACGCTGGAATTGTATGGGTAGTGTTAGCCTGACTCCACCTAAAGTCATCAGAGACACTCTTCAGCAATTCTAAACGGAAACCGGCGGGCCGATCTTCGTCTCAAAGCTGACAAAACTCTCCGGTAAGGCATCTTGAGCGGTCAAATGCCGGTAACGGGACGAGATCGGTCAAAACGGAGGGTTCAAGCAAAGACGGTTTATTTTGGTTCAAGCTAGCTACATCGAGGGTAGGTTAGCGTCCTATTTCAAAGCACAAATTCTATCATCATGGTTTTCTGTATGTAACAGTGTTACATTTTTTTTTATTTTGTGAAAGTAACCGGAAGTGCGTTGGTCACAACGGCTAGCTTGAGTAGCGCCAAATTCGTCCAAACAAAATTGTAAACAGCTGGTGTATCCACAATGATAAATGAGGCCCCTGGTATTTAGACAAATTAACGACACACTGCTGATCTAAACGGCTACTTTCTCACCTAAAAATGTTTGAAATGTCGATAAAGTGATATATTTACAGAGTTTAGAGCTAAAATGAAATCAGCTTCTGACTGCTGATTTCGGCTCAGGTAGGAGGCAGGCTAACACTACCTATGCACTTCCAGTGTTTGAGCTAAGCTAGTTACAGGCGATACGGCTCTATCTCCCTTGTTACTGCACACACAGTCGAAAGGATGGTGTCTATCTGCTTGTCATGGACTCGGGAGTGAGGCAAGACACTAAAAAAAATGTTGGCGTATCCCTTTAAAAGAAGGTTAATGTTAAGGAGAGATGTGACAGGAATCCAGACACAGACTGGACCAAGTAGTCGGGGCACAAACAAGGTGATGACGGAGTGATCATAGAGAGTAAAGGAGAGGAGAGGAGGTGGGGTGTAAATAATGACAGACTTGACCATGAACAGATTCTGTCTGAGCTGCACACGGACGTACAAGCTGAGCGCGTTTGAAAAAGAACAGGACCATGTAAGGAGCAATGGTCTATCTCAAGACAAAGGCAGGAAATGACACAAACATCTCTGCTTTCTCTCTGTCTCTGTTGCTGCTCTTTGTCCCCTCTCGTGTCTCTGTGACTGACCCCGGCTCTGCCGTTTTCCTTCGCTGCGTGGTTTGATTATGATGCCCTCGGCCCTCTGCAAGGTGCTAATGTTAAATCAGCATTATAAAATCTTATGCTAGGTTCTTCCTGGCTGGAGGGAATGGAGCCATAAATTGCAGCTCTCATGTTCATTGCCTTCACTCTAGGCCTGAATCTTTACACCAACCATCTGCTTCTCCTCCTGCACCTGTTTGCTATAAGCCTCCTCTCTCCCCTTGCACCCCATGTCCTCTCTGCCGTCTTCTCCCTGTCCCCTCAAATCACACCCACCCACGGTATTAAGTTTACCTCATCTGCTTCTTCTGGTATCCTCCATCCCTCTTTGCCTCCAACCGTTCATCTATCACCCCTCCTACTCTCCTCAGAGTGATGGAACTCGGGTGCTGATTGCTGCACAGCAACTCCACAACGATATGAGTCGGGGTCACATATGTTTAAGTTGCTGAAAGCTTTTATCAGAGCGAGGTAAAGAGAGAAAGAGACACAGATCGGCAGTAGCTAACCCTCGTGGTCACCCAGGGGGTTTTCAGCATGGGGTGCAAATGTCCTGACCTCTACTGTAGGACGCTATCAAAAACCCTGAACACGGCATCAAGGATAAACTAAGAATTGTAGGACTGTTAATATGGTTGTTGGACTGTGGTTTTGTGTGGGGAAATAATCTGCTAAGAGTGGTGGTCCAGAATTGCAAGGATGGGTTCTCATTGAATAATATATAATTATTAGGAATTCATATTTCTAAGGAACCTTGGGGCAAGTTTATGCAGGAATGAAAACTGGCCACTGGCAGAATCATCTACTGTGTCTGTCTGTAGTAATACTAGGGTTGCATTGGACTATGGTTAGGAGTGAATCCTTAAAGGGATAGTTCAACATTTTGGCAAATTGGCCCATTGCCATAATCCCTATAATCTTAGCAGTAGGTTCGTTACCTTTAATTGTCGGTGCAAGCTATTTTTAGAACAGCGGAGCAGAGCCGTGAGCTGCTCAGAGCTGCACTACGGAGGCTAATGGGATTTCTTGGTTTCCCTCATCAAACTCATCAAATACACAATCCAACAACTCCAAAACGCTCTGGTGGACAAGTTGTGACCTGCACATTCACCACGCTATGAGATGATAACAGAACGTTACGAGACAGAGTTGTTTTAGAGGGAAATTTATGCAAAACCGCTGATGCGCGTTTCTGTCGGGGACAGTTTTTCATCAAGCAGTCTCTGTATTTACCTCGAAAACAACTCTGTCTCGTAACGTTCCATTATTATCTCATAGCGTGGTGAATGTGCAGGTCACAACTTGTCCACGAGAGCGTTTTGGAGTTGTTGGATTGTGTATTTGATGAGTTTGATGAGGGAAACCAAGAAATCCCATTAGCCTCCGTAGCGTAACTCTGAGCAGCTCACGGCTCTGCTCCGCCGTTCTAAAAACAGCTTGCAACGACAATTAAAGGTAACGAACCTACTCTTGAAACTGTAGGGATTATGGCAATGGGCCAATTTGCCAAAATGTTGAACTATCCCTTTAAGTTGAGGCTTGTGATTCTCCAGTCAGTTCTTGTTCCAGTCCACACCTGTGGTTATTGGCTGTGTATCCTCTAAAAAAATCCCTTGGGATATTCCTGCATGTTCCCTCGTAAAGGTGCACCGACCGGGAGCTATAGCAAGTAATAGATGGATGGTTATTTGCCTCTTTCTCAAGGTTTGGAGTTGTTTTGTAACTGAAGACGTGGTTTGCTGACTGCGACTCTTTGAGGCTGCAGTGCGTTGTGCTGTCGGCAGCTGTCTGCAGATAAAGACACAGCTCTTCAATATAGCCAAGCTCAAGTATGTTCCTTTTAAATTGTTATAAACATCTAGCAATGACAAACAGACGCCCACGTCTACTTAGCCAGTATATTGAATTAATAAAGGCTTTCTCAGATTGTTGTTTGTGTTTTGTCACGAATACACATTTCTAAAGTCATATAAATACAAATGTCAGAGGCATACAACTTATAAAAAAAAATATCAGAACAGTTTGTGGTGCTGGACTCGATGGCAAACATATACTTTAAAGACTTGTAGACCTTTGAGCTTCAGTGTGTAGTGCTTGAACAAATCTATATATTTTTTTCAAATGAGATGTAGGAAATTACCCCTGAATCAATATGCTGACATTTCGTATGGATTTGTGCTGCTGCATTGGCCCTTAGTTTCATGGTGAAACACACACACGTTATAGCATAACTGGTGCACTTGAGTTTATCCATGTTGTCATGTGTACATACATGAAATGAAGTGTAAACAAAAGCATTTTAAAACATGGTGGTATCTGCTAAATGTGACCCGCACATCTGGCAGTGAATTGCTAAATGTGACAGCGAAAATGACTCTATAATTTCATTACCAGTCTTGACTGAGCAGCACAACCCATTTCTCGCCAGACCACTGGGTTTACCTGAAATTGCTATATAATTCACACGCACACACGCAAACACACACACACACAGCCACAAAAAAAAGAAAGTGACAGATGTGATGTTTCACTCCAATAGGCTACATTATGTGATTATGCTCTTTTATAGCGTATGCACTGTCTGCTTCATTCAAACACAAGATTTGCTCCCTCCATCTGTGAGTGTGCTTGGATCTCTGCGAGTGAGACTAAGTTGAGTTTTTCTCTCTCGCTCTATCTCTGTGTCGGGCCCCGGTGCACGTCGTCTCCACTGGTTGTTTTGGTGGAGGTCTGTCACTGTCTGCTCACCGCAACAAACAGGTGTCAGCACCTTTAGATAAACATCAGAGAAACTCTCTCTTTGCACCCGGTGCTATTCTGACAGGTCCATCATCACGCCGCCCATTTGCGCTTTCATTATCTCTCCCCGTCTTCTCTCTGACTGTCTGTCTCTCCCTATCTATCCGTAGAGATTGGCTCTGACAGTAAATAGACAAAGTGCACTGAAACAGAGAAACATTAAATATGCTGGAATGTAGGTCAGCGTTTTCACTTCTATTCGTGATTTGGTGCATTTGGTCTTATTTCCACTGCTCGAATTCACAGTCCTTTCATGCACCTGCAGAGGTGGAAATGAATCCTGGCGCTAGCTGCGTTAAGATGAGCGCGAGACGTTGCTTGCGAGAGGTTTTTGTTATTCTTCTGCAGGGTTATCGGCACCGTTTGTTCTGCTCTCTCTATCATCTGTGACGCAGGTTTTGTACTGTCCTTTTTATTTCTGAAGCGGTGTCACATTGAAAATGGATCAGGGTTTCATGGCAGCCTCGCGTTTGTCAAAGTCTCCTCTGGATGGAGAATCACAGAGGCGAGAAAGGGAGGCAGCGGGGGGGAGGAAAAGTTATTTTTATACTCCTCCCTCCCATCGCCACCCTCTGCTCCTGTGCGCCCCATGCACAAACATTTTGGGAAAGCTGCTGTATGCGTATATGCACAATTTTGTGTGTGTCTGTGTGTGTCGTGGGTAGTATATGTGTGTGTATGGTGTTTGTATGAAAGATTGATGTTGGCCTAAGTACCTGCCAAGCTGCATCAGACCAAGCACACACATAGCAAGGGGGAGAGTGAGGGAGGGTGGAGGGGGTAAAGGGAAGGAGCAGATGCCACAGATAGAGATGCCTATCAATAATGCAACCTCCACTGGGCTCACTATTGAGGGAGGGAAGGAGAGAATAACCTGGGAAGAGTTTGATTATAAGACACAGATATGGGTTAATGAGAGACAAGAAAGAGACGGATGAAATCAAGCGTCAACGGTGCGAAGCAAAGAAAAGAAAAGAAAAATCAAGCAAAGACAGAGATGCAGATCTGGAAGAAAAGAAAAATTAAAAAAGGAAAGTGTTGGAGGTGTTAAAGAGAGTTTTTTAGGGAACCAGAAGATGAAGGTATGCAAGTATGGAGAGAAGATAAATGGAGGCTAGTCAGAGAAAACATGAACACTGTGGTCCCATTAAGTCGCAATTGTATGCAAACACATGCAGAGCTGCCACAGTCAGGAAAAGAAGAAATACTTACATCTCATTATAAATGCAAAGTTTTTCTCCTCATAACAAGGAGCTGCACTGTATGTCATGATAAGGGGAATATTTTCTTCTTTACAATGCAACAGTGTGACGTGATGCTGCTGATGCCGAGACTTTATCCTTTTGTATGAGGGGCACAGAGTGTCAGAGTCTCGCGGCCACATTATAACGTCACTTTTTCATTCAGAATGGGACAAGCTGCTTTTGTTGTTTCTGCACTTTCATGATAATGTCATCTGTATTCTGCAACAAAAGCAATAGGTCAGATATATACCACTAAAAAGGAAGTGGATTCATTATTTCCCTCGCCCACCAGCCAGCAGCACAACTTCACTTACATAATTAAGCCATCTGATATGGATTATGACATGGGTGCAGATCCCGGGTGCAATTTCTGAAAAACATGAATTGTAAAAAAAAATACCCCAAATTATGTAAAATTGAACAAATGTATTGCAGACTTCACATTCTTCACATTTTAGATTCACATCTAAAAAGAAATGATTGAAATGGTGGAACAAATAATGTTTGACAAATATATTTCTGACTCCACATCCCATCTCTGGTCTCCTCCACTATAATGCAAATTAATACACAGACACTGATCATAATATAATAATAATAACTTTATTTTTAAAGTGGCATGGTATGAGTTGCACCCCTGGATTATGATTGTATTATTATTTAACATTTAGAGAATATATATATTTGAAAATATAATACTATAACGACAGAGCCAGGTTTGTAGTTTCCCCATGTTTCCAGCCTTGTGCTAAGCTAACTTGATACTGGCTCCAGCTAGCTACAGTTTACCTAAACTGGTTTAATGTAGCTAATATGCTAATTTACACTGCATGTTGAAGTTGGCTTTATCTTATTATGCCTACAAGTTATTATATACTATGCTTTACTCTGTTTTATTCTTGTATTTTTAGTGCACGGAACAAGAGATAAATTATGAATCAATAATCCCTGAATCCCATTTAATAGTTGCTTCACAGTCAGGGTCCTGGTGTTGTGATTACAATGTCACTTTAAAATAGCAGAGCCTCGTTAATGCCTGAACACCTGTGACTTGCACGCTCTATAAAAAGGCTCATCAGATACATCGCCATTAATTCAGTCACAGCTACATCCCTGATCTGATGACATAACGTTTAAAATAAGATTCATCTCGGCTGTGGAAATAGATTAAAACCATTTTGGGGCCATTTAGCAGGTTTCATATTTACATGAGCCGTTAAAAATCTGATCAATGTGTCTTCGTGTAGCCAGAAGTTACCCGCCGTACATAATGTGCCAGCAGCAGCCGCCGTGTGACACACCCTGCCTTCGCCGTGCTCTTTGTGTGACCACAGTGTGCCCTCTGTTGTGATGTCATTGTCGAGTGAGCAGAGAGAGAGAGAGCCAAGAGACGAACAGGGATGACATAATGTCCCTACTGTAACTACCGAACCACACGAGTCAAACACAATGCCTAGGAGATTGTCTGTGTGTGTGTGTGTGTGTCTGTGTGTGTGTGTGTGTGAGAGAGAGAGACACATGGCCCATTAGCTGAAAACAAATATCTCCTCCATAGTTCCTCTTTCGTTAATGGGGAAGGGGAACTTGAAGTGTTCTTCATCATGATTTAGTTCTAAGACCATGTGTGTGAGTTACAGTGTGTATGTGTGCATGTACAGTATGTGTGTGTGTGTGTGTGTGTGTGTGTGTGTGTGTGTGTTTTCTTTTTCAACTGAGCATTGTTCACATGTGAATGAGTAAGTATGTCAGCATGTCTGCAGGTCACTGTGTAGCGGTGGGAGGAAGTTAGCTCTGAGTGGACTTAAGTGGTGCTCCTGTGTGTGTGTGTGTGTGTGTGTGTGTGTGTGTGTGTGTGTGTGTGTGTATGCACAACTGGTGTTACTGTGCTGTGCTGCTAAGCACATCAAAATGCTTGCCGAGCCGTTGCTTGCCCACACTTCTCCTCCCCCTTCATAAAGTTTGCAACGTTTTGAACTTTATCTACATGTAGAGCTCACTGTAAATTATAAAAGTCTCGCCGTGCTCGGTTAAAGGAGAATTCCGGTCATTTTTGACCCCTAAATCGTTGTCCTGATGGTCACCCAGTGTTGGAGGGGGGGGGCAAAAAACGCGACTAAAATTGATGCAGGCAAACCGGAGTTACACCATGGCTAGACGGCGCTAGGGATAGCAACAAGGCTAACCCATGGGGGCAATTCTTTCAACCACAACAAACACTCAAAAAACAATCAAATATCTATGGTACATGACTGGAATCCTTACGAGACACCACTGAACTCCTATAGTGTACAGTATAAACAGTATAAACTTTGTGTTTTTGCATGTAGCCACTCACCTCAGAAACGTCCTGCAAAGACATTACTATCCGATCGCAGAGCGCCTGCTCTCCCCGCCACAGAAACAAACACTTTCTCCTTGTTGTGATGATTTCTTTACAAAGATAAACTGTTGGCGGGGCGGTGCGTCGAATCCCGCGTCGGGCAGCCCTTTCCTGCATGTCATTACCCCTCTCTCTGCCTCCCCCTTTCCTGTCTATCTCTACTGTGTAGGCCTACTATCGAAAAAAGCCAAAAAATATACTTAAAAATAAATAAATAAATGGTCAGAGATATTTTGGACATTACCACTACACTGCTCAACCGTTTATTTTTGGAAAGAAATCATCACTCCCCTGTGGCGGGGAGAGCAGGCGCTCTGCGATCGAACAGTAATGTCTTTCCAGGACGTTTCAGAGTTTGGCTATCTGAGGTGAGTGACTACATGCAAAAACACAAATTTTATACTGTTTATACTGTACACTGTAAGGATTCCAGTCATGTACCATAGATATTTGATTGTTTTTTGAGTGTTTGTTGTGGTTGAAAGAATTGCCCCCATGGGTAAGCGTTGTCGCTATCGCTAGCGCCGGGTAGCCATGGTGTCTCCTTTAACTCTGACCGCCGTCTGTCACTCTTCTTCCCGCCTCCTTCTCATGCAAACTGGACCAAATGAACAGCAGCGAATTGCAGTTTGTGACAGACACTGCTTTCTGATAGAGTTGCAGGGTGTCATCACAGCAAAATGTCGACTTGTGCCGATATGACAAGTTTGACACGGGATACTGACTGTATATGTGTTGCACCGCGGTGGTGGTTCCTGATTGTATTGAAAGAGAAGTGGTGACAGAGCGGCTGCTGGATCAAAATGTCAGTCCACATTGAAGATATCTCACCCTTTGAAATGTCTGATTCCCTTTGAGCAACTTGTGAAAACGTCCAGGACTGACAGCGAAGGCGGCGGCGAAGCTCCTCGGTCTCAGTTACCAAGTTCTGACTTTGAATAAGGTCAAAACACAGGAACAAAGATTAATGTGAAACACCCAAATGCTGATGTGCAATAACATTGCAGGGCTTATAGTTTGTCAAGCTCACTTACCAAGATAATAAATGCAGCAAATTGCATTGCATGCCTATGGTATAATGCATCACAGATTAGTGCTAAATGAAAAAATATAAGACAATAAGAGAGGTTATATTCTCATATTCTTCTGTTATTTAATCAGTCTTATACTGAGAAACAGGTGCTACATACAGTATGCTATGTTAGGAGACTATACTGTTTCTGGTTTTCTAGGGACACATTTGCAGTACACTGTTTCTTGCAACACTGCCCCAAACATATGTAATCCTACTCTAATATTAACTATGTAACCATAATTCTAATCAGTATGCTGCTGTGGTGAGTCCTAGAAATGTGGTCTAAGGACTGAGAGTCCTGAAACTGCAGGAAACATGGAGCAAGGGGAGCAGCTAGTGAGGCTACACTTCATTGGATTCCTGTGTTGTCTCCTTGTCATCCTGTGTTGTATATTGTACAGACTGTTTTCTGGCAGCGCCGTGCACTCTCCCCAACCTGTCTCCTTCCATATCCCCCCCCTTCCTTCTGTAATAACCTCACTGCCATCCCATTCCCATCTACAGTATACTTTCCCTCTCTCTATTTTCTGTCTCCTTCTACCTCACCACATATTTCTGTTTCTCCTTTCTCCCTGTTAGCATCCCTCCAGCTCCCTGTGTGTCTTTATGCTGCATTTCAGCGCCACAGCTCTTGCATGCAGAGTAATTGAAATTGAGTACAGCTGTAAAATAAGCTCTAACTGATAATCACTAACATAACATAAAGAATCTTAATGGGGAAGAGCGATGGATGGAATTGCAGCTGTGGGACACACACAAAAACGGCAACTTTTTTTCGACTTTATTTCTTATATCTTTTTTTTTTTTTTTTTTCACCATCAGCTTGTTTCAATCTCTTTGTTGCTCGTACCACATCCATGTTGGGACTCAGGAGGAGATGTTTTCCAAGTCTCACTATTAATATTCAGTTGTCAGTTTCTCTACCTCTTGCTATTTATCCCTTCTCTTGTGTTCGGGTCACTCACCGGTGACCCGTTTTCAGGTTTTACATGCATAAAAGTACCACATCGATTTGTTAATAGCATCAATTAAAACAAAATAAAACATAAAAAAAGGTTTCACAAAATTCTAAAATGCTCTGGTTAAAATTATGACATTTGTGGTGTTAGGGTCAATTTTGACACCGTTGTAACGATAAGAACAATAATTAGAGTTCAAACTGAAATCATAAGTGCAAAACCAAACTTTTCATGGATAAGGAAGCCTAACAATGTAACCAAGAGATGAGAAACAAATGGGATGACAAATAATCGTTTTAGTGTGTTTTACAGCTGATTTAAGACTCGGGTCAAAATCGACCATAACACCATATGGTAGCGGAAAGCTGACAAGGGGAAGGTTCAGTTGAAGACAAGGGTATGGACAAAAAAGCCCCAGGGACCCACACCAAAAAATATTAACACCAACATTTTCATGGATAGGAAGCCTAACAGTGTAACCAAGTAAAGAAAAACAAATTGGATGAAAAGAAAATGTTTTTAGTGTATTTTACAGCTGATTTAATACACGGGTCAAAACTGACCCGAACACCATAGATGGCAGCAGAAAGCTGACACAAGACGAAGGCTAAATGATGAACCCCATGGTGTTAGATATATACAAATTCATCCCTGTGACTTTTGTAATCGTCCATTTGATGCCTAAACACATGTTGTCCGCGGTGTCCTTTGAGATGTGGCTTGTGTCAAACATGCACACGCAGCACTGAGAGTGGTGTATTTACATGTTATATACCTGAACTCGGTTCGCTATCCGCTGCACACAAACAAAGCTGACTGCTTGCTATCTTTGCCCGCGTTGCTATGACGCTCCATCCCTCTGTTCCCCAGCCTCCGTGGCTCCTGAGGGACACCCCATGTTGTTCTCTCCTTCAGCTTTCCTCCTCTCCTCCTCTCCCTGTCGTTCTCTTTCTCATCTATTTCCTCACCCCTCTCCACGGGCTTTGTTTCTCATTGCCATCACTTGCAACAGCAATCCCTTGTTTTTTTTGCCCTTTCTCTCTCTCCATCTGCCCATCTTCACGTGTCTTGCATGTTAGATTTGATGCTGATGGGCACTTTCTTACAATAAAACATTTTTTCCACCCACATTATTTGTGTCTGTTTCAGTCTCGTACTCCATTTCTTCAGGGTTGCATTTTAAAAGAGCGACGCAGAGTAAAGATCTCTCAACGACAGAGCTGGAGATTTCACAGTGAAACATCCATTAACACACAGAAACCATGGTGTCATGTTCTTGTTATTGAGTTTTGCTTTCCTGAACGGAAGATGTTTAAACATTTTAAGAGTGAGTGAGTGTCATGTATGAAGTGTGTCTGCAATGCATTTACATTCGTACTCCTCCAACCATGTTTGTGTGTGGTTTTCCTCATTTCCTTCAAATGTAACTGCTCAACATATTGCCCCGAACTGCTGAGTCTCCCTCTATCTGCTCAGGTCCTAAGAGCAGAACGGTTAAAGGGATAGTATCATTTTTTTAAAGTGGGGTTGTATGATCTACAAATAGCCCCTAAGTACTTTAATTGCAGTGGAAGACTATCTGCACTCCTCCCGTTAGCAACGCCAGCCCATAGCCCTGCCCAGAGATTTACAACATACAGTGTTGTGAATGGACCCAAAGAAACAGCCTATTTTCGTGGCCTAAAAGAGGTTTTACCTGAAAAAAAAATACACAGTTCCATTGTTCGCTATAATATAATTTTTTCCAGCCCTTCAAAGTGCAGGAAAAACACAGTTTTTATTTGGACCTAACCAACTCACATATCCCTCTCCGCCCAGGGTTAGCGCCCGCCGATCAGCAGTTGCTTAGGTCCAACTGTGTTTTTCCTGCACTTTGAAGGGCTGGAAAAAATTATATTATAGCGAACAATGGAACTGTGTATTTTTTTTTCTCAGGTAAAACCTCTTTTAGGCCGTGAAAATAGGCCGTTTCTTTGGGTCTCTTCACAACACTGTAAATCTCTGGGCAGGCTAATGGGCTGGCGTTGCTAACGGGAGGAGTGCAGAGAGTCTTCTACTGCAATTAAAGTACTTAGGGGCTATCATACAACCCCACTTTTAAAAAAAATGCTACTATCCCTTTAACTTGTGTTAGACAGCAGCTGTAAGTCATAGCAGGATAGCCTATCATACAGTGACCACAGTAAACAGCTTCCTCGTATTGAGTTGCTCTCTTGTTTGGTCTATTTTCAGTTGCTTAAAAATTAATCTTCAATACATTTCCTCCCTCTCCTCTCTTTTGATTTAGGGATTTATGTGGATCAATAAAGTGTTCAGACCTTCTCATTTTATTCCTTTGCTCAGCAATACATTTTTTTTCTGATATATTGTTCACAGTGGTATTAGACACACTGTTAAAAACCCCAACTCCAAATGGTCTTGTTTCTTTTCCTAGAAAGCAGTTCCCACAGCTTCCTTAAGGTCTTCATTAAAGTGCTGATTCTAAGTCACGCCACTTATCTCTTAGAGTAATCCTTAATTAGAATTCAAGCCCACAACGGGTTGACAGAACTGACCTTGGACCAGCCCACACGCCGGATAATGGTGGCTGTCAGCAGCTCTGTTTAATTGGATGGCAGATCTGAGATCGGTGTTGTAAAAAGTTGCTGATTTCGGGGGGAGCGCACACTGCAGAGAGAGGCAACACAACACTGTGGTGCATAGAACAGCCAGGGGAATAGACACAGAGAGAGAAAGAGAGAGGGATGGGCAGCTTCATGCAGTGCTATAAAGCAAGTCGTTGATTAAGTCAATTGATTTGTATGGAGACATGACATCTCATTACCAGCACCACAGTTCATGTGGTAATAAACAACTTGTATGTATAACGTCACGTGGCCACTGCTGCTGTTTGACACGGTTTAACACTTGTTGGATTTGTCGGAGTCTTGCTGATCAATTACGACATGTTACTGTGTCAAATGATACTGCAGAGGGTGCCAATACCGAGTGACTCATCCAGCCTTTTTTTTTCTTCTTTTTTTTCCATCACACTTGAACTGGCGCGCCTATAAATACATGTGAGGACCCGCAATAGACTTCCCAACTGTGGTGGCACAGTTATTCAGCTCACATGTCTGAAATGGAAAATCCCCCCCATAACATATTGCCCACAAGGTTGTAATGTATTCTTATTTCCAAAAACTCCCAATCCATCTTCTGTGATTCAATACGATGCTTTTGTAGCCTACCAGAAATTGGACACTGATGCTACTAAAAACCTGCTTAGCTTAGCATTTAAGACTGGAAACACAGGGATAAGACACCCTGCCTACCTTTGTTTAAAGGTAAAGGAAAACAGATATGTAAAAATTAATAGCTTTGTTTATTTATGGGGAGTTACATGCTAAAATGATTATGTTAATCATTTATATTCCAGTCTTTATGCTAAGCTAACTCTAGCATGGTTAGCTTATACCGCCTTTCTCATCGAACCGATGTCAAAAGAGCAAATGTTTTTCCAGTGAACAGCTTCTTGACTTCTCGACACAGATACATTTTGCAAAAACATTGTCTGGCATGTCCTAATGACACGCATCTTTCATGTGTTTGTTACAAACATGCACCAAAAAGGCAGAGGCATCAATGTGTTAGTATTCAGAGCATCAAACGTGATCTCCAGCTGCCTACCAAATATATTTTTACTGTGTCTGAGAGGCTTTTAAAAAGCCGACCGCAATAATTCCTTTTAATTTGGTGCATCACAGTAATGGTATGATTGATATGAAAGATTAACACTAATGTAATACGGCTGACAAATGAGGTCTTGTTGACAGGCTGAAAACAGAGTGGAGCTGAGAGCTGAAGCAAAGACTCCAGCGTTAATTAGGCCTATGCTTCCTGCTCAGCAATGTTGTTCACAGTTACACATGTTCAGAAGAGGAAAAAGAAAAAAAAAAAAGCACCTACAGTATGTGACAAAAATGCTGTAGGTTAGATTCTCTGCTGGCTCAACACAGAGCTGCTCTTTTTTACTTTATCAGCCCACATTTTCCTGCCAGGATTCAGACTGTCTTCGCCTGAACCTGAAGTTTTAAAGACTAGCATATAGAAGAAGTAGAAGGCTGCATAAAAAATCCCTGAGGCCAGGATAAAAGAGCAGATAGTGCTTCCCTTAACCCATTTCACCCGGCTCAGAGAAAAGGTGGGATGCAGGAGTGCAGCACCCGGCCATGTTGGAGTGGTGACAGATCAATTAGCACCTGTCACTGTCTCCGTCTTTCTCTGTCGTCATTGCTGCATGCACTTGTATTCCTATTATATTTTTACTGCTTCCTCCCTCCTCTGTCTGAGCACTATGATACACAATTAACCCCCGGTTTCCTCTCCTCCTCCACTGCAAAAACTCAAAATCTTTCCAAGAATATTTGTGTTATTTCTTGTCAAAATGTCTAATTTCTAGTCAAAACGAATTAAAGTAAGACTTATCACCTAAAAATGAACTTTTTCTTGATAATTTTCACTTGTTTCAAACAAATTTTCACTTGAAATAAGTAGAAAAATCTGCCAGTGAAAGCAGGTTTTTTGTGCTCATAATAAGGAAGAAAAACTTGCTCCACTAGCAGATTTTTCTACTTATTTCAAGTGAAAATATCCTTGAAAGAAGTAAAAAGTGTCTAAAAACAAGCTACTTTTTAATGTGATGAGTCTTGTTTTTAGTAGAATGAGATTTGTTTTGACTAGAAATAAGACAAATGTTATTGGTAAGATTTTGAGTTTTTGCACTGTTCATCTATGCTGTCCTGTCTTTTGTCCTTTACAACAACCCTCTGTCTCCTCTGCTTCCATCCAGACTGATCTAGAGACTCTGGACCCTCGTGGTCGGACCCCCCTCCACCTGGCTGTCACACTGGGACACCTGGACTGCACCAGGGTCCTGCTGCAGAACGGAGCCGACGTTAGCAAGGAGAACCGCAACGGATGGACCGGTGAGTATGTGTGTCGTGACTCGTGTGTGTGTGTGTGTGCAAGTGATATCATCCATAACGTATAGCACACAGAACTCATTATTAAGTTGTCTGCTGGGTGTTTGAAGATAAGGGGGATTCATGTGTATACAATAATATATTGTTGTCAAACTAATTATGACACTGTGGTATAATTAGAGTAAACAATGGGACCCAGTGGAGAGGAATAGTAGATTCGGTCTCACACTGGTGGTTGAATATTATAACCACATTTCCACCATGGAAACTCCTTTAACCCCCCTTTGGAAAAAAAAAAATGCTTTGGATTTATGCAGATAAATGAAATGAAAGCAATTAAAGTGTGCCATCCTTCACACAGAAATACATTTTCCACAGTCTAGACCAGGATATTGACATTCTTATGGGGTTTGCCTTATGCTTTATGGGTTTTGAGGTTGTTTCGATTCAGTCCAATTACCATAAAACAAATCAGGAGCTGGTAAGGAGTTTCTAATTAACTAGTGCCTGATTTGTTCCTTTGTCATTATACTGGTAAATATGGGTCTTTGAGAATTAGCGCTCATTTATTGTATAGACGTTTAACTGCTACCTGTTCTTGTACTTATGTACTTGTACTTGTTCCTGGGTGTGTGCCAGCCTCTGTGGGTCCTCACACTCGGCAGATAAGCAAGTGTTGAAGCTGTCAAATTGTTCATTGCAAAGAGCCACAGCAGCGAGCAGTCTAACAACCTACACGTCAAAAACCTTTGATAAACATTTGACAAAGCACTACCAAGCAGTAATCCTGTTTGGTCTGTCCGTGTGTTGTGTTGTAATTTATTGTTCAAAGTAAAAAAAAAAAAAGAAAAAGAAATTATGCTTTGGTTTTTTCTTGTTTGTATAACAGACAGTGTAAATTGCCCAGCATTGCCTGTCAGTGAGAAAAAACCCAATCACAAATGTCCTGCAATTGCTGCAGTTTTTTGTAAATGGGCCCCTTGGCCACAATAAGAAATCTATAATAACATGTAATATATGATACACCACATACACTATATTTAGTCCATGAGCCAGACCACCAATCGCAATCGAAAGGGTGGGCAAATTCTTGTTGCTATTTTATTATTCCTATATATGTCCAGATTATTAATTGGTATGATAACCTTCGCACAAGAGTAGCTTAACAATATTTATCATGCATTCACTATTTTGACCATAAAAATGCCATATACACCAATTATGGCCATTCTCCGATGTTGCACATTTCATAATTTGTGTGCCACTACTGATGATTTAGAGCGCCTTTGCAGTTGCAGAAAGGCCCTGCAGATAATATTTGTTTGCACCACTAGTTGGCGCTAATTCCACTGGGTGCATGAGGGAGCGAGGGGGAAAATCGGCTTTAATACTGCTGTTAGCAGGAAGTAGCAGAGGACTTTTGTGAAATCACATTATACAGGGAACATTTTTAATGGTTTATATATACATCCAAGGTTAAGAAGGCTAAGATGTAGTGAGTAAAGATGACATTAACATTATAGCATATTACATCCATAGGTTTAGGGTTATTTAGGGGGAACTGGGGCATTGTTCATTAGGCTGACTGCAGAGAGGAAGAAACTGTTCTTGTGGCGTGAGGTCCTGGTCCGGATGGACCGGAGCCTTTTGCCAGAGGGGAGGGGCTTGAAGAGTTTGTGTCCAGGGTAAGAGGGGTCAGCAGCTATTCTGGCTCTGGTCCTGGAGATGTACAGCTCTTGAAGAGATGGGAGGCTGCAGCCGATCACCCTCTGGGCAGAGTGAATGACACGCTGCAGTTTGGCCTTGTCTCTGGCTGTAGCTGCAGCACACCAGACTGACATGGAGGATGTGAGGATGGATTCAGTGGTGGCAGTGTAGAAGTTCACCAGCATCTTCACAGGGAGGTGAAACTTCTTCAGCTGCAGCAGGAAGTATAGCCTATCCTCTGCTGAGGCTTCTTGGTGAGGGAGCTGATGTTCTGCTCCCATTGGAGCTCCTGGGAGATGGTGGTGCCCAGGAAGAAGAAGGACTCAACCAGGGTCACTGTAGAGTCACAGAGGATGACAGGGGGGAGGGCAGCTTGGTCCTTTCTGAAGTCCACTATCATCTCCACTGTCTTCAGAGCGTTCAGCTCCAGGTTGTTCATGTTGCACCATGACACCAGAGGGTCCGTCTCGCTGCTGTAGGCCGACACGTCCCCATCAGAGATGAGGCAGATGAGGGTGGTGTCAGCAAATTTCAGGAGCTTGACAGACTGGTGTCCAGATGTGCAGCTGATGGTGTACAGGGAGAACAGCAGAGGAGAAAGGACGCAACCTTGGGGGGATCCAGTGCTGATGGTCTGGGTGTCAGAGACATGCTTCCCCAGCCTCACGAACTACCGTCTGTCAGTCAGGAAGTCCGTAATCCACCTGCACATGGAGTCAGGCACATTAAGCTGGGAGAGCTTGTCACGGAGCAGAGCTGGGATGATCGTATTGAAGGCAGAGCTGAAGTCCACAAACAGTATCCTGGCGTAGGATCCAGTCCAGGTGCTAGTGGAGGGCCATGTTTACAGCATCATCTACAGATCTGTTGGCTCTGTAGGTGAACTGTAATGTCCTTAAGGTGGGACAAGACGAGGCACTCAAAAGTCTTCATGACCACAGAAGTCAGAGCAACAGGTCTGTAGTCATTAAGGCCAGTGATCCTTGTCTTTTTGGGAACTGGAACAATGGCTGAGGCCTTGAAGCAAGCTGGCACATGACAGTTCTCCAGTGAGGTGTTAAAAATGTGTGTGAACACCGGAGACAGCTGATTGGCTCAGTGCTTCAGGGTGGAGGGGGAGACTTATACCCCTTTCCCACTGGCCAAAAAACCCTTTTAAACCCATAAACGCACCGACCCGCGTCAACCCGGCACGTCTGTCTGACTACCCATTTCTCCGACCATACATTTCTTTATTTTTGAGTCCATTAGTCCGACCTCCCATTTCTCCGACTTAAGTAGCCCTAACCCTCAACCTTACCCTAAACCTAACCTTAACACTGTAGAATGGGTAGTCGGAGAAATGAGCTGTCGGACTTTTCAATCGGACTGATGTATGCCCCCCCGTTGACCCGCGTCAAATGACTCGGCAAGCGACGCGGGTTAAAATCGCCTTCAATCGGCTCGACTCTGATCGGCTTGCAGTGGGAACACCAGACCCGGCTCAACCCGCTAATTTATGTGATGACATTGGGCGTTACGTGATGCCACATCATCGCACCAGTCGCGTCTCACGTAGGCTACCAAAACAAAGCTTCAAGACTGGGATTTGAAGATCAAAGAACACTGACCAAAAAAGATTGAAAAAAAAGAAGCGACAGTCTGTTTAACTGACATGTTGTGCCGCGGACGTCCATCATAAGGCGGCCGCGGCAGACTCGCTGTCCTCCGTGGCGGGCGGCTGGGGCATGACACGGTGTTTCTCGCACTGCGAATGAAAGCGGGGCGACTGTTTTATGCGGGGGTTAGACAGACAGACCCGGCTCATTTTGGTCAATGGGAAAGAAGCCAAATGCTGATTGTTAGCGGGTCGACCCGCATTTAAAAAACCTGCGTCGACCCGCTGATGTTAGTAGGAAAACGGCTAGAGTTTGGGCCTGCAGCTTTGCACGGGTTCAGCCGTTTAAACAGTCTCCTCACCTCTCCTTCTTTGATTTGATTTGATTTCTACGATGGAGAGAGGTGTGAGAGGTGTGGGGGAGGGTGGCACTTGGGTGTGGGGCTGTGTAGGTGATCCAGGTTTGGAGGAGCTGTTGCTGATCGATGGCTGGTGGTTGGAGGTGTGGGGGATATCAGGTCTGTCCCATTGTCTTTCAAAGCGGCAGTAGAACTCGTTCAGGCTGTTGGCCAGGCGTAGGTCGTTGACAGAGGGACACTTGAAATACTGTACTGGCAGTATGCTCCACATTATTTGTGACAGAAGGAGCAAGCTCTTTAGTTGATTTTAATTGTGTAAAAAAATATTTGTTTGTTCTTGTTATTGCATGAAAAGTAAAACACTCTAAAAACGTTGGCTATTTCATGTGTAGGCCTATGTTCTAATTTTTATCACATTTTCATTCACATATTTCTGAGGTGAGTCTATTATTATTACAGTAGGGTCTTGATAAAAGGGAAAAACATCCTTGAAGTGATTTAGGCACTGAGTGGTCAACAAACAGCATAATACCGAACAAGCACTATACACAGTTTTCAAGTTTCCACTCTACCGGTCCACCTATTCAACACATGATAACCACCACTAAGCTACCTGTTTGCAATGGTTATCATGCCAAACTGTTCACTAGAGATGTCTACCAAGTCAAAAAAACAAACTAGAAATTGCCCACCCGTTCGATTGCGGGAGGCCAATTTTGGGGTCTTGGCTCATGGACTAATTTGCAAAATAGCCCACGGTAATGTTTCCCACAGGCTCTATTGGACTTGGGCGTTGATGGTTAGCACAGTTTTGGCCCCTTAATGCTTTTTTAAAATCACAAATCTCTCCAGGTGGCCCCTGCCAGACATCTCCTCTGTGCTGGCGCTCTGCAGCTATAGTGCAGTGTGATGTGGAGTTAAGTCTGGCTATGAGATACTGAGCATGAAATCAATTAATTTTTTAACCGTGAAATTACATTGGTACAACACCCACCGTTAGTGGAGTCCGATATCTCACCTTCATTCAGAGGTTTTTTTTGTTGTTGTTGTCCCTCACTATTTAATTGTGTAACGTGGCAGGTCAGGCTTTTACTGTAATGGATTGAATGAATTAAAGGAGAATTTCGGTCATTTTTGACCCCTAAATCGTTGTCCTGATGGTCACTCAGTGTTGGGGGGAGCAAAAAACAATCAAATATCTATGGTACATGACTCGAATCCTTATGACACACCACTGAACTAATATAGTGTACAGTATAAACAGTATAAACTTTGTGTTTTTGCATGTTGTTAGGCCTACTCACCTCAGATAGCCGAACTCTGAAACGTCCTGGAAAGACATTACTATCCGATCGCAGAGCGCCTTCTCCCCGCCACAGAAACTAACACTTTTTCCTTGTTGTGATGATTTCTGTACAAAAATAAACGGTCGAGCAGTGCAGTGGTAATGTCCAAAATATCTCAGACCGTATCACAACAAGGAAAAAGTGTTTGTTTGCTCTGTGATCGGATAGTAATGTCTTTCCAGGACGTTTCAGAGTTCGGCTGTCTGAGGTGAGTGATTACATACAAAAACACAAAGTTTATACTGTTTATACTGTACACTGTATGGGTTCAGTGGTGTCTCGTAAGGATTTTAGTCGTCGTTTTTTGCTCCCCCCAACACTGGGTGACCATCAGGACAACGATTTAGGGGTCAAAAATGACCGGAATTCTCCTTTAAGTCTGGCTATGAGATACTGAGCATGAAATCAATTCTTTTTTTAACCGTGAAATTACATTGGTACAACACCCACCGTTAGTGGAGTCCGATATCTCACCTTCATTCAGAGTTTTTTTGTTGTTGTTGTCCCTCACTATTTAATTGTGTAACGTGGCAGGTCAGGCTTTTAATGGACTGAATGAATTAAGAGTGAAGCATTAATTATATATTTTGTGTGTAGGCCTACACGTGTACAAGTCTTTCTGTGGTTGTGAGGACTTTTTTTCTTTTAGTTTGAAACCATCAAGGTGAGTACATTTTAATGAGGGTTAGACGTGAAGATAAAGAGCACAGAAATGCATTACATCAACAGGTGTCCTCTGAAGTGGAGAGAGACCAGTGTGTGTGTATGTGTGTGTGTGTGTGTGAGGCCTCACTCACATGTTTGCTAATAAAGAAAAAGAAAGGAAATTGATGTATAATTGTCCAAGCGTAGAGCAGCAGCCTGTGAGATTAACAGCAAAGTGGCGGTCTGATGAATGACGGGCGAGCTGCGGTAATTGGTGGTACCAGCTTTTCCGTTGGCCTACTTCAGTTTCTCCTCAATTCTCACGGCCCCCTTAAATTGCTCGAGTGCATAAATTTTAGATGAGGCCTGAGTGATTGGCTCTGTTTTACTCTCCTTTTCCTCTCCCTCCCTCCCTCCCTCTCTCCGTCTCTCTCTTTCAGTTCTTCAGGAGGCGGTGAGCACCAGAGATCCGGAGCTGGTGCGTCTCGTGCTTCGTTACCGTGACTACCAGAGGACTGCCAAGAGACTGGCGGGCATCCCCGTCCTGCTGGAGCGACTGCGCCAAGTGGGATTTCACACACACAAACACACGTATACAGCACTTTGATGTACACATGGAAAATGATACTCTCCCATGACCACACACGGATACAAACAAGCACATATGCAGATTACATACATGGAATAAAACACAAAGATGCACAAACTACAAAGGCAAATCAAAAAGTTGCATTCATTTGAATTGTAGATGAATCTTTTTAATGTTTATTTTTGTTTGAGGATAAAAGATCCTTAGCTTTGTTTGTTTGAAGGTATGAATAATAACTTTGTTTACTATTCGGTAATGGAAATACACGTAAATGTCTCTGTGTTGCAAAACTGGGCAATCTGACTCATCGCTTTATCCCCAAAAGAGGGAAGGAAGGAAGGAGCGCACGTCGTCCTTAAAGCCACAATAGCAGTAATGGAGAATCCCACACTGGGGAGACTGAATGCTGATTATAATCCTGAGAGGAAAGTGTGGAGGTGCAATAGATCGTAGTGAAGCTGCTGCAGAGAACAGATGCAGAGAGCTGCGCCTTCACAGACTCCCTGATACACACACACACACACACATACGTACAGCCTAGCATACTCACATGGTAGACACACACAACACCCTCACACTTTGAAAACGACAACGAACACATGCACTTGCAAACATCACAATAGGGATGTCACGATAATAGATTTTTTTGGTACAATTATTGTCAGAGAAATAATCACGGTATTACGATTATCACGATTATTATGCATTCATTGATTTCACAACACTATTAATGTGTAAAATCAAATATAGTTAAAATATACATTACTAATTATAAAATATTTTAAATATCTATTAAAATATGACCAATTATTAATCCGCCAGGGGAAGTCAATTGTCATCGATACCAAATGTTTAAGTTAATTTTAATCTTTTTTTTTATTATTACAAATGACACTAGCATTTACCAATTCATGCTACGTTAGGTAAATGGACCAGTATCTGTGCTTCTACCTTTACTTTGGCGCAACATCTGCCGACACGGTTCATACATAATCTTTTTTTGGAAAGTGACGGTATTTAGGAATCTTCACGATCAATTCATTGTGGCGTTTAACCCTTCTGACCCAGTCTGTTTCCAGTGGTCCTCCTTCTTTCCTCCCTTCCTTCCTTCTCTCTCTCCATCCCTCCTTTCTCCACTCCTTTCCTTTCTTTGTTCCTCCCTTCCTCCATCCTTCTTTCCCTCCGTTCTCCCTTCTTCCCACCATCATTTCCCTTCCTTCCATTTCCCTTCCTTCCTTGACCTTTCTTTCTTTCTTTCTTTCTTTCTTTCTTTCTTTCTTTCTTTCTTTCTTTCTTTCTTTCTTTCTTTCTTTCTTTCTTTCTTTCTTTCTTTCCCTCCATCCTTCCTTCTTCTTCCTTCCTTGACCCAATCTGTTCCCTTTGCCCATCCTTCTTTCTTTCCTTCCTTCCTTCCTTCACCCAGGAGGACAACAGGAGGGTTAATACCGCGATTAATTGTGAGAACAAGTAATTGTGACATCCTTACATCACAATGTTCCTCATCTGCTGCTGCTGCTCTCACCCACATCACTCTCCTCTCCATACAACATACAACATACATACATACACATACATACACATACAACTACACTGCAAAAACTCGAAATCTTACCAAGAATATTTGTCTAATTTCTTGTCAAAATGTCATTTCTAGTCAAAACAAATCTCATTATACCTAAAATAAGACTCATTGCATGAAAAAGTAGCTTGTTTTTAGACACCTTTTACTTCTTTCAAGCATATTTTCACTTGAAATAAGTAGAAAAATCTGATAGTGGAGCAAGTTTTTCTTCCTTATTACAAGCACAAAAACTTCCTTTCACTGGCAGATTTTTCTACTTATTTCAATTGAAAATTTGTTTAAAACAAGTGAAAATGATCTAAAAACAAGTTAATTTTTAGGTGATGAGTCTTATTTTAAGTGAAAAGAAATTAGTTTTGACTAGAAATGAGACATTTTGACAAGAAATAAGACAAATATTCTTGGAAAGATTTTGAGTTTTTACAGTGTACTACTCCTCTGTGCCAGTTCCTCCATCTTTGGCAGAGACAATGAAGCAGAATCCCTGCATTTGTTCACTCTCTTCTCTTCCTCCACTGTCTGTCCAGGCCCAGGACTTCTATGTGGAGATGAAATGGGAGTTCACCAGCTGGGGTGAGTCTCTCTTTTTTTGCTCGTGTCATCCGAGTCGGTTAAAACATCCCAGCGCCGACCACGTCAGACCTAATCTCGTTATTTTGTCCCTCTGGGGCCCGAAGAGCCTGTTTCTTCCTGTTGTACTGGACGCTGATGCTCACACACTTCCTGCCCGGCAGAATGTAAATGGCATTTTATCCAAAGCACTTTGCGAAAACCGCAAGTGGACGTGCTGTATTATATTGTCGGTATATAAGCCTCTGTAGTGGATTCGGGAGAAACTGTACAGTATGTTTATGCAAATATACCGCTCTTACATATAGCTACTCAAATTTGCCTGTGAGAGTGGTTTTGGTTTGAATCTATTACAGAGAAGCTGCGATTGCTAAGAACCGCTGCTGGGATTAAATTCTGTATGTATGTATATTCATTAGAAATGTCAGAATTGGATTCAAAGCACATCTCTGTCTGCCCCTCAGTGCCCCTGGTGTCTCGTATCTGCCCCAGCGACACCTACAGAGTTTGGAAGAGCGGCCAGTGTCTGCGTGTTGACACCACCCTGATGGGGTTTGAACAGATGACCTGGCAGAGAGGAAACCGGAGCTTCATTTTCAGGGGACAAGGTCAGAGATCGCACTCAAGCCTCAATCTGTGTGATTATGTGTGTGTGTGAGAGAGAGTTTAGCGCTAAAGCACTTCTACCAGACATTAAGTATTCAATAAAGACAATAAAGCTTTGAGTGAATTATGAGAGCAAATGCACTGTCTGTACTCTAAAAGACTAGTTTCACATTTAGGAAAATAGATTTATTCATTTTTATATCCAAAGTTAAAAGAAAAGACTTCAGAAAGTCGCTGCACATTGAGTCACTATTACATTGTGCTGATTAGAGAGCTAACATGTGGTTAATCTGCACTCCAGGATCCTGTATCCCATCTCCCCCCCTCCAAAAAGAGAAAGAAAGAAAGATAAATTAGCACTGGCTTATAAATGCATATTAAGTGTCTGTCACATTGTCTTTGACTGGATCTTTTTATTCCCTTTTATTTCTACTTTTCCTCAGTGTCTCCTTGGTTTTTCTATTCACATCATAACTCTAATTCATCACCGAAAAAATATCCAGTAATATCTGGGGTCGGACATAGCTACAGTTTATAATGAATCACTACTGGACAGAAACACCATGCGGTCAGTACAGTCAGTACAGCAGCAATGTTGCAGTTTGAACTCCGGGGTTATGACCTTGTACAAAATGATGAGTTTCAGAATCAGCACACTGCAAAAACTCAAAATCTTTCCAAGAATATTTGTCTTATTTCTTGTCAAAATGTCTCATTTCTAGTCAAAACTAATCTCTTTCCACTTAAAATAAGACTCATTGCATTAAAAATTAACTTGTTTTTAGATCATTTTCACTTGTTTCAAACTAATTTTCACTTGAAATAAGTAGAAAAATCTGCCAGTGAAAGCAAGTTTTTTATGCTTGTAATAAGAAAGAAAAACTTGCTCCACTATCAGATTCTTCTACTTATTT
Organism: Trachurus japonicus; assembly: GCF_045865225.1. Lineage (NCBI taxonomy): Eukaryota > Metazoa > Chordata > Actinopteri > Carangiformes > Carangidae > Trachurus > Trachurus japonicus. The sequence continues at coordinate 13,051,895 of NC_140919.1, read as the reverse complement.
CAAGTGAAAATATGCTTGAAATAAGTAAAAAGTGTCTAAAAACAAGCTACTTTTTATGTGATGAGTCTTATTTCAAGTATAATGAGATTTGTTTTGACTAGAAATGAGACATTTTGACTAAAAATAAGAGTTTTGCAGTGTAACAACAGTGGTGACTAACAACAACACTGTTTCTATTGGGCGATCATGTGAGTTCCCACTACAGTAGGTCTCAAGCTGAACAAAAAACTGAGGTTTAAGAAACACTGTGTTGATTTTCTCGGTTCGTTTCCAGCAAATGTGATATGGAGCAAACAGTCACAGAAACTAGGGCAGGTGTTTTTACATTTTACACCTCCCTCTCTCTCATCATGCTGCTCTTTCCACTCACTTGCTTCTGTATTGGCTCCTCTCTGCATTGTTACACCCAGCTCCTCTTTTATTTGTATCTTTCCCTTTACTCACCACTTTAAATGTATTCCTCTAGTCTACAACTGACCTTTCTTTGGGCTTTTTTTTTATTTCTGCATAATATCCTCCCCCCTCTGTGTAACTTCCTGCCTTTTCGGACTGTTAAATTGTTTTCACCTTCTCTCGGTCAATCTGCGATATCTGCAGTCCCTTTGCGTCCTTCATCATCTCTTTTGATTTTTCCTTACAAGTGTTTTTTTTTTTGTTTTTTTTCATCTCGGTGTCCTCCAGCCTCTTCACTTGCTCAATAATAACATTAAAGGGATAGTTCACCCAAAATTCAAATTGCACTCATTATCTACTCACCCTCATGTCGACTAAGGGCTGGGAGAAGTTTCAGAGTCCTCCGTGGCTTCTCTGAGTTACAGGGGGTCTCGGCGTAGCAGTGCATGTCCATATAACGGTTGCAAATGGATACCAACTGTCTTCGTAACAAAAAGACACACCAAAAAACATCCAAATACCTCCATGCTGCTCGTATGTAATGTCCGTCTTGTATTGAAGCCCCGAAATGCGAAATTGTCCCGAAAAAAATTAAATGAGTCTATTTTTCAAGCTTGTTTGTAGCGGAAGCTTCTCTTCCCGCTTCATCAAATTTGGACGAACCAGGGTCTGTCCTCTTCCCAGTTCGTCCAAATTTGACGAACCGGGAAGATGAGCTTCGAGAAGCTTCCACTACAAAACAAGCTTGAAATATAGACTTATTTAATTTTTTTCGGGACAATTTCGCATTTCAGGGCTTCAATACAAGACGGACATTACATACGAGCAGCATGGAGGTATTTGGATGTTTTTTGGTGTGTCTTTTTGTTACGAAGACAGTTGGTATCCATTTGCAACCGTTATATTGACATGCACTGCTACGCCGAGACCCCCTGTAACTCAGAGAAGCCACGGAGGACTCTGAAACTTCTCCCAGCCCTTAGTCGACATGAGGGTGAGCAGATAATGAGTGCAATTTCAATTTTGAGTGAACTATCCCTTTAACTTCATTTTTCTCCTCTCCTCTGCAGACTCCAGCGCAGAAGTGATGGAGGTGGACCACGACAGGCAGCTGGTGTTCTGTGAGACCCTCTGCGTCTCGTCTCTGGCGGCGCTCTCGCCCGGTCGGGGCAACGGCGGCGCCTGCAGCAGCAACGCCGCCAGTCTGGGTCTCCTCGGCGCCACGCAGCCTAGCGACGAGCAAGTGGCGGCCAGGCTGTCCGCCGCCGTGGTGACCACTCAGCTGGACACACGCAACATCGCCTTTGAGAGGTAAGACACTAAACTGACACTGTACAGTCCGGTTTCTTATCCACCTTTTCCCGAACGTCAAAAACGTACTAAGCCGGTTTTGCTCTTCTGGTGGAATTTTATGTTTACGTTTCCATGGTTTCGGTAGTCACGGTAAATACATGGATTTTTTTTTTTTTTTCAATGAAAATCTGTAAAACGCATGGACCATCACACCGGCTTTTAACAATGGATATCACACAAATTGACATCCGTGTTAAAAGCCAGTGTTAAAGAGATAGTTCACCCAAAATTCAAATTTCACTTTCACTTATCTACTCACCCTCATGTCGACTAAGGGCTGGTAGAAGTTTCAGAGTCCTCCGTGCCTTCTCTGAGTTACAGCGGGTCTCGGCGCAGCACTGCATGTCCATATGACGGTAGCGAACGGGGCTCACTTTTCTTCGTCCAAAAAGACACACCAAAAAACATCCAAATACCTCCATGCTGCTCGTCTGTAATGTCCCTCTTGTATTGAAGCCCCGGCATGAGAAATTGTTCCGAAAAAAATTAAAGAAGTCTATGTTTTCAGCTTGTTTGTAGCGGAAGCTCCCAGTGTCACAGTTCAGTGTCAGTGCAAATCGCGCAAGATTTGAAAATTGATTTTAAATGATTTAAAATATAGACTTATTGAATTTTTTTCGGAACAATTTCTCATGTCGGGGCTTCAATACAAGAGGGACATTACAGACGAGCAGTATGGAGGCATTTGGATGTTTTTTGGTGTGTCTTTTTGGACGAAGAAAAGTGAGCCCCGTTTGCTACAATGCAGTGCTGCGCGGAGCCCCCCTGTAACTGTAAGGCACGGAGGACTCTGAAACTTCTCCCAGCTCTTAGTCGACATGAGGGTGAGTAGAAATTCTGGGTGAACTATCCCTTTAATAGATACATGCATTTGATGGTTTGACTGAAAACCATGGAAACGTAAACATCCAATTGCAAAACCGGCTTCCAGTTTTGACCATACAGTAGATGACGTTCGGAAACTTGTGGATAAACACATCTGTGTATAAATAAGGAAACTAAGATGATGTTGTGTGCATGTGAAAATCCAAGGAGCATCTATCTCTGGGGATTTTTTTCTAGCCTCACCATTTTGTTTCACCGTGTTTAACAATCATGGCTAAATATAATTTTCTCCACCAGCACTAGCTGTACTGCAAAACAATACAATTCAGCCACAGGACATGTTCTGCTCTGAGTGCTTGCTCTGTTTTTTTTTTTTTATTGTTTTGTTTTGTAACCGAGTGGAGAAAATAACTCTTGTGCTGTTACTGTTGTTGCTTCTCTGTCCCTCTTTCACATGACCACAGTTGAGTGGAACAAGTTCAGCCACGTTCTCTGGTGGCTGTCAAAATGCATTTCACAAACTGCAGGAAAACACTAACAGAGGCAGCAGCAGCAGAAGGGACAAAAACCCATGTTCAACTAATTGCCAGATCATGTTACTGATACAGTATATCCACAACAGAGCCGAGCTGAGGAGACGTTCCTGTGATGAAAGTGCATTAAACTCCTGAGGTGATGATAAAAACCTGCTGTAGTTTAAAGCTTAAAGGGATAGTTCAACATTTTGGCAAATTGGCCCATTGCCATAACCCCGATAGTTTTAGCAGTGGGTTCGTTACCTTTAATTGTCGGTTGAAAGCTATTTTTAGAATGGCGGAGCAGAGCCGTGAGCTGCTCAGAGCTACGCTACGGAGGCTCATGGGATTTCTTGTTTTCCCTCATCAAACTCATCAAATACACAATCCAACAACTCCAAAACGCTCTGGTGACCTGCACATTCACCACGCTATGAGATAATAACAGAACGAGTTGTTTTAGATGTAAATTCATGCAAAACCACTGATGCGTGTTGCCATCGGGGGCAGTTTTTCTCTGTATTTGTGTCGAAAACAACTCACCAGAGCGTTTTGGAGTTGTTGGATTTTGTATTTGATGAGTTTGATGAGGGAAACCAAGAAATCCCATTAGCCTCGATAGCGTAGCTCTGAGCAGCTCACTACTCTGCTCCGCCGTTCTGAAAATAGCTTGCACCGACAATTAAAGGTAACAAACCTACTGCTACGACTATAGGGATTATGGCAATGGGCCAATTTGCCAAAATGTTGAACTATCCCTTTAAATGCAAAGGCCAGTTACAAATACTCTGGGATTTTGCTACTGTGGCCACTAGGTCATGATGATGCTTGTGGCTGAAGTTAGCAAAGTTTTTATTATCTGGCCAGGAATTTGAGAGGTAATTAGACCTATAGGCCAACTTCTGCTCATTTACAGTTTTCGTTTTGCATATCGGAAAATAGAATAGCACAGTTCCTGACAAAAAAATAGTGTCAGGAACAAGCATGATGTGGAGGTAGTGGGAACAAATTAGCTCCAGGCTGTGTGACTCACACTCAGACCACTTCACAAAAAACTCAACTCTCCAGCGCAAAGACAACGCACCAGTGCACATGAAGATGGAGAGGCAGATAGCAGAACGGAGAGACATGAAAGAGGACGACAGCGTTACCAGCTGACGAGAGGGGAAAAACGGGAAAGAACGAGGAGGAAAAGCAGTAAAAAGAAATTGGGATCAGTCAATTTACGTGCTGTTTAATATGCTAAAGGTTGAGTTTTATATCTCGCATTTGCATAAAAGCGACTTTGATGCAGAGATGTGAAGGAAGGAGGTGGAAAAAGGGAGGAGAGGTGGCCCGAGCAAGGGCACGGAGGAACGAGACTGATCTCATTCTGGTCAGGCTGTGAGATAAGACGGAAGTGACAGAGAGAAAGAGAGAGGGATGACAGGACAAGGGACGTTTTTTGGACCCAGAGGGATGGAGGCGAGAAAATGGCAAAGAGAAGGATGAAGGGGCGATAAAACAAATAGGATGGAGAGGGAGAGGTTTTGGGGGGGGAGCGGGGAGGGAAAGATGAATGAGACACAAGGAGTATGGGGGAGAAAGCGCTATACGTAAGCTAAAAATTGGTGGTTTTAGAAGCGGGATGGGAGACGGGGAGGAAAATAGGCTCTGGAGCGAAGTGACCCGGTGATAGATAGAGATGCAGAAGCTGGAAGTGAATGTTAACAGATAAAAAAAGGGGTGAGTGAGTGAGAAGGCGAAGAGGAGAACGACTCAGCGAAGTGAGGTGGCGGAGAGGAGGAGGAGGAGGAGGAGGAAGGGGGAGGTGTAATCATCTCCTTGTCAGACTTGTACCTCAGTGTCACCTCTGTGCATTTTCCTTGGTCAGCACTCTCTGTCTCTACATGCCAATAATCTATTTATGATGCTTTAGAGCAAACCACTTTGTCACGCGCCCAAGACGTCCTGTCTGTCCGTCCGTCTCGGATCGGATCGCATCAGATGCACCTCTGGAGTTAAAGCAGAAGTAAGCGATCCGGTCGTTTTGGTTTTGGCTGCACACACAGAGAGGACCGCCCCTTTATGCCGTTCTCTCTCCTCATTGGATAAAGGTTGTAGGATACAAGGAAAGTTTTCTCCTCGGCTTACAGCAGAGCAGAGTGACTGACAGACCCGTGTTTCAGACCAAACACTCTATGTAAGTGATTGCTGTTGGAAGATATAACTATTTAAGACTTATATTAAAGCAGAAGTAAGCGGAATATTTGTGTTAATATAAGTCTTCCGACAGCAATCACTTACATAGAGTGTTTGGACCGAAACACGGGTCTGTCAGTCACTCTGCTCTGCTGTAAGCCGAGGAGAAAACTTTCCTTGTATCCTACAACCTTTATCCAATGAGGAGAGAGAACAGCATAAAGGGGCGGTCCTCTCTGTGTGTGCAGTCAAGGGATGCGCGTGAATGTGGTGACGTAGGGACGAGGGCGGGGACTGCTAACTCCATCGGCTGACAGGAAGTTAGCCAAAACGACCGGATCGCTTACTTCTGCTTTAACATATCTACAGCTCTGCAGTTTTGCTGTTTCAGGCTTGGGTTAACAAGGAAAAAGTTTACAGAGCGGCCTCCTCAGTAATTGAGCTGCAATATTCAAGACATAACTTTATACGTGACACCGGTAGGACGGAGGAACAGTCGCCATAGTGACACCCGGAGGCTGCGTTAGGACACGGTGTCGGTGCTTTATCAACATCTTCTGCTTCCACCTGGGATGAGCAGACAGTTTCCTAACTGACCCAGTCTGTTTCCAGTGGTCCTCCTTCTTTCCTCCCTTCCTTCTGTCTCCTTCTTCCTTCCTTTACCCAATCGGTTCCCTTTCTTTCTTTCTTTCTTTCTTTCTTTCTTTCTTTCTTTCTTTCTTTCTTTCTTTCTTTCTTTCTTTCTTTCTTTCTTTCTTTCTTTCTTTCTTTCTTTCTTTCTTTCCCTCCTTTCTCCCTTCCCAACATCATCTCCCTTCCTTCCTTCTTCCTTCCTTGACCCAATCTGTTCCCTTTCTTTCTTTCTTTCTTTCTTTCTTTCTTTCTTTCTTTCTTTCTTTCTTTCTTTCTTTCTTTCTTTCTTCCCTCCCTTCATCCTTCCTTGACCCAATCTGTTCCCTTTGCCGATCCTTCTTTCCTTCCTTTCTCCCTTCCTTCTTCCCACCATCCTTTTCACTTCCTTCTTCCCTTCTGATCCAATCTGTTCCCTTCGTCCATCTTTCTTTCTTTCTTTCTTTCTTTCTTTCTTTCTTTCTTTCTTTCTTCCCTCCCTTCATCCTTCCTTCTTCTTCCTTCCTTGGCCCAATCTCTTCCCTTTGCCGATCCTTCTTTCCTTTTCACTTCCTTCTTCCCTTCTGATCCAATCTGTTCCCTTCTGATCCAATCTGTTCCCTTCGTCCATCTTTCTTTCTTTCTTTCTTTCTTTCTTTCTTTCTTTCTTTCTTTCTTTCTTTCTTTCTTTCTTTCTTTCTTTCTTTCTTTCTTTCTTTCCTTCCTTGACCCAGGAAGACAACAGGAGGGTTAAAACAAAATAGTGAGCAATTTTTAAATTTAAAAAAATTGCAAGATGAAAAGTTATGTAGGACAAACCATCCTAAGGAGATACCATGATAGTCTGTGCTTGATTTCATGGCAGCACACCCACCCCTATCACACACCTATCTCCCAAAATGATAAGGAATTGAAAAATACCAGATCTTACTCCAAAGATGTTATTTTATTCAAAAATATACATTCTAATATAAGAGGGAAATTGCCCTCCAGCACTTAACTTTCTGTTGTTTGGTCTAGAAGGAGCTCAGTGATGTGAATAGATCATGAAGATGGGATACGCTTCACTAACTTCTGGGCAGACTCTCTAATTGCACACCTAACAGCTGATCCGCACTGACAACAAACAAGGACAGTGGCTGCACTGTTGTCAGGCCACATAGTAAAGAGAGTTGACTTTACTCTCCAGCGTGTCATGTTTATGATTCTCTCTGACGGAGGGGTCAATAAGCTACGTACACCAAGCTGTGGATTGAACAGTTTGGAGCAGAGTCACGCATGCATCTTGAGATGTGCTTGATCTGTGTCGCAGGAACAAGACGGGCATCCTGGGCTGGAGGAGTGAGAAGACGGAGACGGTGAACGGATACGAAGCCAAGGTAGAGAAGCAGAGCTCACACTGTCCAGAGGAAAACCACAGCTGTCAGGGCTCAGTTTGATATTTCCTGAAAGTCCACTTCACTTGAAGAGTTTAATTTCCAGAGTGAATCATTCCCAAAGTTTTTTGTTTTTTTTAAACCGCTGCTTTCGACTCTCGAGGTCATAACCTTCTACATTTTTAAATAACAGCAGAAAATCCATCATTTGAGGATGATTTTTTTCTTTAAAGGTATAGGCTAATGTGTAGGAATTACTCCCATCTAGCTGTGTGGTTGCATATCTGAACGTATTCTTGATGTTGCATTCACATGAAATCGGGCAGACGTCAGACAGACAACAGACGCTGCATGTAACAGGATAGACAAGCATCTATGTAAACAAGTGGTCCGCCAGCACGAGGCAAAACAATACAGGCGTGACAATATGTTGTCATGGTGATGTCGTATTGTTTAGCTTCTCTCGTCAAGTAAAATGACATCCAGTTGGTTTGCCGACGGCCGTCTGCCTGACTGCACCTGAATGCAACACCAGTGCCTCCGTCCTTCCTCACACTACACACTGGTGACAGTTTTAACAGGCCGAGCCGACAGCTCCTCTGAGTTTCCGTGGTTACCTACGGTCACGCTGCCACTCAACGTAAAAAATGCCGATGCAACATGGCCGCCTCGGTTCGGTGCGTTGTCCCCTTATGTATTTGTAACGACTTGTAACAACTCATTCTAAGGTACGAGAAAGCTTTCATTTGTATGCGGGTGTGATTCGACTTCAGTGAAATTCGTATTTATGAAAGACATATTATTTGATTTTTGCTAATAAGAAGCCAAATAAGTTACATACTGGGGCTTTAAATACAACAATTAAGCAGAAATCCTTCAGCCTCAGTGGAGAAAGGCTCATGTACATTACCTTGACCCCATTTGTTTTCCTGACCCCCTGGAGGGATCGATGCAAGACAAGTGTAAGACACCCCAGACCATCTGTCACTAGTGGTTTAAAAGCACTTCAGACAGGCTCTGCAGTAAAATACTTCTGCCTGAAAAGCATCTATTTTCTGCATCATTGATTTAGAGTCACAAACGTAAACAGGCAACTCCTGTTGAGCGTCTCCCCCCCCCCCCTTTTTTTGTTTTTTTTACCTCTTCCTCTCCTTTATCTGTCGTGAAGTGGAGTCAGCACCCTGCTCAATTTTTAATCAGTATTTTTTCCTTTTATGGTCGCCGGTGAGGAATTGTGCCGTGGACTGTAATGTGAAGAAGTTGGCCTGTGTCCTGCAGGCATTGGGGGGGTCAGGGGTACATGGGCACACACAATCTATTTTTTTGCTAATTAATCACTTCTTTGCCAGCATCAGTCTTTTATCCAAACATCTCTCTTGATGTCCTGACCTTGTGTCTTCTTTAACAGCTCAAAATAGACTCCAGGTTGTTGTTTCGTGACTTTTTCTTAAATTTCTGAGAACTCGTTTTGGCTCTTTAGGCGGAGACCCCAAATAACCTCGGCTGTAAAACATTGTTTGGTACACAAGATTTCATTTGCTCCATGTCTATGATTGCTCTTTTTTTTCTTTTTTTCTTTTTTACAGTTCTTTCTATAAAACACGACCCCTCCCAAATCTCAAATAGGTCTGTAGGGATTTGTGTGTTATTGCAGTTTCTAGCAAAGATGGAGTTTGCCCCCTTCCCCAACCCAGGCTTTAAGTGAGTTACAGTATCACTGTGTAGAATAACAATATATTGTACATTTCATTCTCTGTGAGCGACTTTTAGGCTTTTGTTTTTCTACACATCAGCTTTTATTTACAACAGAAGAAAATATAAGACATTTAAAAGGGGGGAAAAAAGGTTGTAGGAAGGAAGTGAAGCTGGTAAAGAGCGAGTTGCCTCCTTCTCTTTCAGGTGTACGCTGCATCCAACGTGGAGCTGATCACCAGGACCAGAACTGACCATCTGTCTGACCAGAACAAGAACAAGACAAAAGGCAAGTAGCTCCATTTTCATTTTGAAATCCTTTACTTGTCTGCCAACTGAGCATTAGACGGTAGCTGTGTCCCAATATAGTGAAGGACGTGGCCTTTGAGGGTTCTGTGGCCCTTCTGTCTGCCGGCGCCATTGCGTTGCATAACAAGGTTCTTCTCACAGAGCGACTTTAACAATGCATAACTTTTTCCACAGAAACTTCAGATTTTAAAGTGATACGCCTATACTTTTTTTTCGTGTCTTGCCTCACTCCCGAGTCCATGACCAGCAGATAGACACCATCCTTTTGACTGTGCGTGCAGTAACAAGGGAGATAGAGCCGTATTTTAGCTTAGCTCAAACGCTGGAAGTGTATAGGTAGTGTTAGCCTGCCTCCTACCCAAACCGAAATCAGCAGCTCTAAACTCTGTAAATATATCACTTTATCAAACATTTTTAGGCGAGAAAGTAGCCGTTTAGATCAGCAGTGTGTCGTTAATTTGTCTAAATACCAGCTGTACAATTTTGTTCGGACGAATTTGGCGCTACTCAAGCTAGCCGTTGTGACCAACGCACTTCTGGTTACTTTCACAAAATAAAACACCCATTGCCCTTTACATACAGAAAACCATGACGATAGAATTTGTGCTTTGACTTTGAAATCGGAAGTTAACCTACCCTCGATGTAGCTAGCTTGAACCAAAATAAACCGTCTTTGCTTGAACCCTCCGTTTTGACCAATCTCATCCCGTTACCGGCATTTGACCGCTCAAGATGCCTTACCGGAGAGTTTTGTCAGCTCTGAGACGAAGATCGGTCCGTTTAGAGTTTCTCTGATGACTTGCAGGCTAACACTACCTATGCACTTCCAGCGTTTGAGCTAAGCTAATTAGCTACAGGCGATACAGCTCTATCTCCCTTGTTACTGCACGCACAGTCAAAAGGATGGTGTCTATCTGCTTGTCATGGACTCGGGAGTGAGGCAAGAAACGTAAAAAAAAAAAAAATGTTGCCGTATCCCTTTAAGGCCTGTGGTTGGACAAATACCGTTGAACTGATTAGTGATGTTGTTTGCTGTCACTGCTGGTGTGCAATGAATCCTGGGATATGTCAGGCTATAAGGGATTGAACAGGCGGATCCTCTGAGAAATGTGTTTCTTGGCTGCATTTGAAGGATCCTCTGAAATGGGACACCTTAGTTTCGTTGCCATGATGCAAGTGGCCTTCAACAGCAGCCTCTAAACTAAGGATGCAGCCCCTGAGTTGGGACTTCAGGATGATCGTCCCGTGCAGTTGCATCACAGCTGCAGCAGTTAAATTCCTCCGTTATCGCAGCTGTGCCGCAGCAGCAGCAACTTCCAGCCTAAACGCTGCGACACACACGTCTGATGAAAGAGTCGCTGATGAGTAATCCCTCTCTCACCTGAGCCCGATGAGCTCACCCCGAGGCTCCGGCTATAACAGGCTGTTAGCGTTCACTCGCCGGATCTGTCTCATTTTCTGGTTCAGATCATAAATCAAACAGGATTAGCAGGCTTCCCTCCCCGAATTGTCACTGTCAGGCAGGATCAACCGTCACACGCTCCTCAGAGAGAGAAACCCGCTCTCCCCAGGTCGCATCCCCATCTGCTCCCTGTTAATATGCAGGAGTGAGGTGTTCTTGGAAGCGCTACTGACTCCTGAATGAGTGACTCACTCCGTTTGCCCTCGCCTTGTGATACTTTTCATCAATTTGTTAACGCTGTAGAAAGCTCAAAGTGCTCTGGAAAAAATTAAGAGACCACTTCAAAATGATCAGTTCCTCTGGTTTTACTATTCATAGCTATGTGAACACTTTTGTTTCATTCTATAACCTAATGACAAAATTTCTCCCAAATTGGAAATAAAAATATTGTCATTTAGAGCATTTATTTGCAGAAAATGGCAACAGGTCAAAATATATAAAAAATTCTGGTGTTTTCAGACCTTGTATAGGTAATGCAAAGAAAACAAGTTCATATTCATTTTAAAACAACACAACACTACTTTTTAAACTTAGGAACAGTTTAGAAATCAACATTGGTGGAATAATCCCAATTTTTAATCGCAGTAGTGTTTTTTTTTACTCATTTATAATCTTTCTTCCTCATTAAATATGATTTGGTTCAGGTGATCAGCTAAGTAGAGTGAGGTGTGCTTGTGTTGGAGTTCAATAGACACTGGAATCGATGGCTGCCACACAGAGAAGCTGATTTATTAAGAACATTTTGGAGTAGTGGTCTCTTTATTTTTTCCAGAGCTGTATATCCAAAGACAGACTTGAGTCAAACTGCAGATCAGCTGTCCAAAGGTCAGTGTCGCCGACATAATAACAGTAAGTGATTGCTTTTAGCAGTGGCGGCACAGTCAGTGAGGGACAAGTGCAGCACCAGCACCGTCTGAAAATACAAGACAAACACTAATAAGCTGCTCACATCTGTCATAAGCGAAAGCAGCCGGCTGTTGCTGTTGCTGTTGCTGTTCCCACACACGCTCTAAAAAAAGACGTGCACCTTCACTGTGACTGCTTTTTAAAGAGACTGAAACCGTATGTTCTCCTCAGTCAGCTGCTTCTTTACTGTGAGTGATGGGATCCTACACGAACATGTTATTTTTGGTTCAAGTAAAAACAGTTTTGAGCTTTTCCCACGATACGTACGTTCTTCAGCTTTTCCTAATAATCCGCCCTCTCCTCACTGGGAAGAAAATGAAATGTGCCGTCATGCGCTTTCATGCACCAGTCAGTCACACATCTGGTGACAGTTTGAGGATGGTTTGATCACTGTCAATCCAGCATGATCAAGCTACACCAAGACTGTCATGAAGTTTCAGTTTTTTGCATATTAAATCCTTTATAAATTAAGCCTGAAGATGTTTTTCTTGTAGGTTTAATTGATGAATATTTAACTTTAAGTTTTCAGGCACAATCCAAAGAATCCCAGAAATGTTTAGGGTTTAATAAACTTCTTCAAACACCATGCATTTTCATAACTTGTATTATCATCACGTAGCTGTTGCGTGTCTAACAAATCCCCAACTCAACAGAGATCTCTGTTTTTTTTTAATAAGCATATGCAGCCTAATTGAAAACTTGGAGCATTCCTACATTCAGCTTTTTCATATTGTTAACAGTCTGTTTGCAGTTTGAGTTTTATTTGTCGAAAGAGGGTGTTGAAAAGAAGATTTTTTTGGTTTTTGGTTTTTTTTACTGACTATTTAAAATGCTTTACTTCATTATTCTTGCATAAAAACATATTCCGTCTCACTTCCTTTCAGCTTTGTAAAGTATAGCTTTGCTCATTTCAGCTCACTTTCATAGGACCACAACACAAAAGCTTGATTAAAAATGCGATAACCTATCTTGAGCGAAACAGTGTAGAGCTAAATTTACTCTGCCGACAGATAAGTGAGCCGGAGCGCCACTATCTCTTAATGAATGGGCACCAAGGCTTCAGGTTTTAAGTGATCTGTAGTGAGCATGAACCTGAGGACTGTGAATCCTAACAGGACTGAGACTTTGTATGTGTGTGTAAACAGTGTCTTCTTGGTTCAGCCCATCACTGCTTTCTCTGTGTCTCTGTGTCTCTGGACAGGTGGGAAGACGACTCCACTGCAGAACTTCCTCGGTATTGCGGAGCAACACATGGGGCCGAACAACGGGGTGAGTCACATTTAGATATCCTCAGTTTGGTATAGCAGCACGTTATAATAACTGGTAACACACTATTAAGCATTCTGTAGTTATTAGTAAAGGGATAGTTCAACATTTTGGCAAATTGGCCCATTGCCATAATCCCTATAGTCATCACAGCAGTATGTTCGTTACCTTTAATTGTCGGTGCAAGCTATTTTGAGAACGGCGGAGCAGAGCCGCGAGCTGCTCAGAGCTAATGGGATTTCTTGGTTTCCCTCATCAAACTCATCAAATATACAATCCAACAACTCCACAACGCTCTTGGTGGACAAGTTGTGACCTGCACATTCACCACGCTATGAGATAATAACAGAACGTTACCAGACAGAGTTGTTTTAGTGGTAAATTCATGCAAAACTGCTGATGCGCGTTGCCTTCAGGGGCAGTTTTTCAGCAAGCAGTCTCTGCATTTACCTCTAAAACAACTCTGTTTCGTAACGTTCTGTTATTATCTCATAGCGTGGTGAATGTGCAGCTCACAACTTGTCCACCAGAGCGTTTTGGAGTTGTTGGATTGTGTATTTGATGAGTTTGATGAGGGAAACCAAGAAATCCCATTAGCCTCCGTAGCGTAGCTCTGAGCAGCTTGCGGCTCTGCTCCGCCGTTCTAAGAGTAGCTTGCACCAACAATTAAAGGTAACGAACCTACTGCTATGACTATAGCGATTATGGCAATGGGCCAATTTGCCAAAATGTTGAACTATCCTTTTAAATACTGAATTTATAAAGCGTTCTTCCAACATATATATGCTATTTATAATAAAACATCTATTAACACTCCCACTTAGCATTAGCACAGGTCCAAATCATTGTATGTTTAAGTGCATGAATAAATGTACATGTACTTGCACTTTATAAATGATTCTATGAACCACTGACATCTCCTAAATTACTGCTTTGTAACATATATGATATTAGGTTTTTAAATAATTAATCCATAATTTATTGAGTATGAAACACAGTTTAGATGAGATTATAAATCAAGAGTTAAACGTTTATCGCTGTGTTTGGAAATTACATACTAATTCGTATTAATGTAGGAGGGATGCTTCATAAAAGATGAAGTGTTAACATCACTTTAAAAAAGCTCGATGACAATTAATAAGCTTATTTCAAATATCTTTAAATTGAATTTTTCAGTTGGTTGTGAAAATGTGATACAACTAAAAAACTGATCTGATAAATTAAAAAAACAATTGGTGGTTAATCTGTTTTTTCTGGTTTGCTGAGATGTTTTTTAAGCTATTGGAGGAAGATTTTTCACCAAGTATATAAATATATATATTATACTGTATGTTTGGTGTTGACATTAAACGTGGGCTGCAGAGGTATTTGCAGACATTATTATAATCACTCTGTGAGTAGCTATTATAGTGATAATAGTCATCAGAATCAGCAGTGTGACAATAGTGCTTGTGAGTGAATTATCATCTTCATTATTAGCATGGCGAGCGTGGCCTCGGCGCTCTGCAGACGGACAGCGAGTGTATGAGTCCACTGTGTCAACAAGGAGAGCACGCCGGCAGAGTGAAACAATCACTCAGCCTGCTCTCAAATATTGATTATGTTTTTTAATTTGTTTCTGCTGGAGAACATCGATGACTCATCCCTCCCTCCTACTCCTCTTTTTTTTGTGTTCTGCCTTTTTTTTTTTTTTTTTACTTGCCCCCTCTCCCTCTTTGTTGCCTCTGCTCTTTTCAACTCTCTGGGCCTCTCTGTCGTCTCCCTCCAGACCAGTCTTTTTTCTTTTTTGCAGTTTGATGTTTGCTCCACAGATATTCTTCTTTAAGTGTAAAGCTGTTCTGTAGTTTAGTTTTGATTTTGCCAAACTCAAAACTCTTAAAGTGGCGCTGACTCTAATTATCTGCAGCCAGAAGAAGAAAGTCTTCCCTCCTCTGCTAATGGTGGCCCACCTCCGAGAGATTCACTAAAGTCACGCTCATATGAATATTAGTTATATCAAAATAAAGGTCTCGATGAGCTCTATCCAATGATGCCAAAAAGACCTATCTGAGATCAAACTGTATTGAACAAAGCAACAAAACAATAAAGACCTAACACAAAAGTGTGAGTAATGTTTGGAGCCAGAAGGGCGTAAGTGTAGTTGTTGCCCTTAAACAGCATTCAAAATGGCTGAGAGAACTGCAGACATGGAACTGTCTGAGGCAGAAAGGATTGATTAATATATGAAACAAACTGATGAATCCTGTTTTGAAGAAGTTGAAGATGAGTCAGAGTTGTTTTTGAATGTATGTCCTCACAAGAGTGATGACAGTAAGACAGAATCATGCCTTGAGAGCCTCACTGGGGTCATCATCCCTATGTTCCCCGGGTCCTATGTAGCTGTTTTATGTGTGACTGGGGAACCTTTTTTAGAAAAAGGGTCCTATGTTCCCTGTTTTTCCCTAAAAGGACCAGGGGAACATGCAATTTTTGGTCCCATACCTGCAGTGGAGTTGTGACTTTAAGTGGGAAGTGTAATTGTCCCATTGGTTGGGTTTAGGCAATGAAGAAAGGAGTTGGTTAAGTTTAGTAAAAAGACCAGGTAGAGGCTAGACAGGCCAGATATATAGAGAGAGTCCATCGACCAGCAACAGCGGGGAACATACAGTAGGACCCTTTTAAAATAATGAATGAATGAGTTGAATGAAAATTAATTACTTATTCAAGTGTTATTCAAGTGTTGATTATTCAATCAATTCAATGCATTGTTCAGCAGATACGCCCAATATGTCCATAGAAGACTTGGAAATGTTTGATGCCAAAAAGGCGTATCTGACGGTTTTTTGCCATATTCTTTTTGATTTTAAAATGTTTTAGAACATGTTCATTGTGCTAATATGCCATAAGTCTATTACATAAATACGCATTCATATAAGTATTATGTCTGTGTTTGCAATGTTGTGGTTTAAGGTAAGGACTACAGATGGAAATTAGCTGGGAGCTAAATCTGGTGCAACCATCTTTTCATTTTTTCCTTTAAATGATTAATGTAATTGCACATTGTCCCTTATTAAACTAATAAACTAAGGTTAATGAATACAGTTGATTGAAGTGTGGTCAAAATGTTGTTTTGTCTCTCCTGTAAAGTTTGTCAAAAGCCACTTACAAACTTCCAAGCCCTCGGGTTGATGAGTGAGGGACTAATTAGCACAGTGACCCAACAGATTCATTTACAGTAATGATGTAAAATACTGAAGTAAAAGATGTTGTCATTTGTTCGTAGTTTCAGACCATAGGAACTCTTTCCTCTTTCTCTGGGCTGTTGAAAATGTCAGGAGGTGATAAGAAAACCTTGAAACCCCAGTGGGAGTGGGAGTCTTTTTGTTACAGAGTTTCAGGATCTTTGCGCTTTGTGAAGTCGTCTTTACTTTAAATCTCAATGATTAACAGTCCTTCCCCCTGCAGATTTTTTATCACGAATGAGTAAAAAAAAAAGCCTTTTTGTGCCTGATAACATGTGGTTTATAGCAGGAATGTGAAATCCATTGTGTCCTTTATTATTTACTCTCTGCAGGCCCTGGTGACCCAGATGTCGAGTCCCGCGGTGACCAACCCCGCGGCGCTGACGGCTGAGGAATACTTCAACCCCGGCTTGTCACCGACGCAGAGGGACATCGGCCACCCGTGCCAGCTCACCACCAAGACCCAGAGGTGACACACGCAGGCTGACAGGAGAGAGACACAGACAGACACAGACACACACACACACACAGGCAGACAGACAGACACGCAGACAGGCAGCCATGCATATACAGTGAAGTCGCCAGAGCTGACAAACTGAACAGCAGTGGTGGACAGTAACGGAGTAAATTTACTTGAGTACTGTACTTAAAGCAGAAGTAAGTGATATATTTGTGTTAATATAAGTCTTAAATAGTTATATCTTCCGACAGCAATCACTTACATAGAGTGTTTGGACTGAAACACGGGTCTGTCAGTCACTCTGCTCTGCTCTGAGCCCAGGAGAAAACTTTTCTCGTATCCTACAGTTTTTATCCAATGAGGAGAGAGAACGGCATGCAGGGCTGTGTGTGCAGCCAAGGAACGCCGTGAATGTGGTGACGTAGGGACGAGGACTGTTATGGTGCGTTCAAGGCAACTCGTGTTTTTCCGACCTGTGAAGTCGTACCAGTTCGATCTGGTACGAGTTCACCGGTCGGAAGTTACGAGTGGCCGTTATAGTGACTTTCACAGGTAAAACAGGTCGGAAAAACACGAGTGGGTTGCCTGGAACGCTACAAAGTCGTAAGTTGTGACTTGAAGCTGTAATTTACTGTTTCAAAAGCCTGCCTGGAACGCAGCATTAGCCAAAACGACCGGATCGCTTACTTCTGCTTTAAGTACATATCCAGAGGATATTTGTACTTTACTTGAGTATTAGATTTCTTTGGTACTTATTACTCTTACTTGAATACATTTCCAAGACAAATATTTTTACTTTTACTTGAGTTAATTTCTAGGAAGGCTGAAAAGTAATCGTTACTTTCAGGTCTGCTCTTTTTTTTTTCTTTTCTAAAATACCATTGGACACAAGCTGTGTTTGTCAGAGAAGGAAACCCTAACCCCTAAAAGCAGCACAAAGAGTTAATTCTCAGAAACAAGAGTTAAAAAAGGTCCTTAAATTCATTTAGAAAAAATAATAGTAATTCATTGATGTGAAAAATAAGAAATTTACTCTTACTCTTATTTTTACTTAAAGTAAATTTAAAAGCATGTACTTTTGGATACTTAAGTACCTTTAAAAGCAAGTACTTTTTTACTCTTACTCGAGTAACATGTCGACTGAGCTACTTTTACTTGTAACGGAGTAAATTTTGACCAGTAGTATTTGTACTTTTACTCAAATACTGGGGTCGAGTACTCTGTCCATCTCTGCTGAACACACACACACACACACACACACACACACAGGCAGAGTGAAACCAGCCGTCTGTGACAGCTGACCAGCAGCGCTCCAGAGGTGAAAGACAGACAGGGGAAGTGGGCAACAAACAAACACACACAGAGACGTTGTCACGGCAGCTCAGGAGTAGATTTTTTTTTTTTTTTACAAAACTGGAGGAGACAGACAATTAGAGACAGTCTGTCTCCGCAGTCTGTCACTCCGCTCTGGCTTGGTGACTCATGACAAATCATCTTTACTTCACGATTAAAGAGACATAACAACAGCTACTGTATGAGTGAAGAAACCCGACAGTTTCCCTTCGAGACTGTGAGGACAGGAGAAAAAAAAAAAGACGTGTGAATATGTGAAATCAACACGGGACTTTAGTGCTTTTCTTATTCCCTGTTATATTTATAATGCTACAGTGTCAGATGTTCATATTAAACATGGCCGTGGTTTCAAATTATGAGATAAACGGAAGAAATTTCACTCCAAAAACAGCCGATTCTCCCCAAACAAGTGAATGAAAGTAGGTTTTTTTTTTTTTTTTTTTTTTTTTTAATATTTTTGGCTTTTTGCCTTTATTTGATAGTGATGACAGTAGAGAGAGACAGGAAATGGGGAGGCAGAGAGAGGGGGAATGACACGCAGGAAAGGTCTGCCCGGCCGCTCTACCCACTGCGCCACGCACCGCCCCGAATGAAAGTAGTTTTATAGGCATTTACTGTACTGCACTATATAAATGGAGTGTTATCGCAACATTATTCTTTGGTTTTGAAAGATTAAATCCATCATTATATCACAAAAGAAGCTGGTAATAACCGAAATAGAGACACCCTCCGTTAATCCTTATTAGTGCTGTGAATGTTTGAGCTGCTAACTTTTATATTTCAGATCAAATTCACACTTGAATATGTGCAGATTTGAGAATTTGAAGTTTAGGGTTAGGCACCAACAGACACAAAAATAGCTTCTACCCCTGGGCCATCAGACTTATTAACCACAGCAACCAGTCAAAATAACCCTGCACCACTGCACTAAACCACTTTGAAGCACTTTCTTAATATTAATGTGCAATGTATTTATTCTTACCAGTTCTATTGATAATACTGATTGAGGATGTCCTTTACATGTCCTTTTTAGTCTTTTTTTGGTCCTTTTTAGCCCTGGAATAGATGTGGCACCACAAATCTCGTTGCACTTTGTTTGTTGCAATGACAATAAAGGCTATTTGAAATTGATATTCTCTTCAATCTGGTAGAATTTGATATTGGTACTGCTAAAATTTCCAGTTATTTGGCTTTTTATTTTGCTGTCCATCCAAAAAAGCACTGTGAAACCAAGGCAAAGTGCAGTATCTGCAGCTGATACCAAGGCAAAAGTGCAGTATCTGCCATAAAATGGTCAAAATTGGTCAGAAAGACAAACTACAAAATACATTTAATTCAGTCCACCTTTATCTAATCAATTATAGACTTGGTAGTTATTCATAATTTGATGCTTAAACCTGACAATGAAAAACACAAAAAGTTGTTTTTCTCAGTTTGGCATTTTTACAGATACTGCACTTTGCCTTTGTAGGGCAGAGCTGATGTGCTGTTTAACAGGCAGCATGAGACAAATAAAGATTTTTTTTTTTGGAAGTGTGAATCATGAATAACTACTCCCAGAATAAATATAAAGATGATATTTTTTTTGTAATACAGCTGGTTTTATTGGTGTTCGGTGTCATGCCCATCAGTCTCGTCTCTCCTCCACCTGCCAACTCTCCGTCCCTCTAACTGACTGTCGGCCCGTCACTCCCATTGTTCACCAGCACTTAACCAGTTAACGCACGCTGTACCGTCCACGGTACGGCTCCAGAAGGTGGCGCTAGCATCAATTACTCCCGAACATTTTTAACAGCAGCCCTTAAGCATATATATTCATGTTATACATTGTTAGAAAGCTTAGATCGCCCCGATCAATTCAAGACCACCCATGATTTTTTTGGTTGCTCACAGCCCTAACAGGATTAGCAGTTAGGTCGGCTAGCCGCTAAGCTCAAACGTATGATGCGTACATAACTTATCAAGTCTTCCCTTTATCCACAGCTGATCTACAAGCGACCATCCCCCCCTTATGACACAGAGACCGTTTTGTTACAGCTTGCCAAGTACCCATGCGTTGTGAAATATGAAATCTGTTTTCCTTCTAACCGAAGTATTTTTCCTCAATAAGACCATGTGTTTAGTCCAATGCGTAACGTAATACACGCGGATCAAAAACAAAAACCGGCCGCCGTTTACCAGCATTTTACGAGTTGCAAAACGGCGATCTGTGACTACATGTGACCTGGAATGTTTACATCCCGTGAGGGGCTTTCCTGCTTCAAACACACCAACGCAGTAGCCAATCGGTGGCGAGGATGGGCCGGACATGTCTCGAAAGCCAATGAGGAACACGTGACGATGAGACTGACAACGTGACTTTGATTGACAGCTGCTTGAGCCAATGCAAATTGTCCGTGAAAGAAGCAGATAACCTTTTAGCCAATAGTCTGAGGTTTTCAACGGTGTATGACACTACGCCATCACGTTTGGTTGCTGATAAACAAACCCTGTGTAATCCGACGTGCGTGCCACCCCGCTCCGCCGCATAGAAAATACCCAATGCAGATAGGTGTAATAGTTCTATATAATCCCCCACTGCTTTTAGGGGTGCGCCCTCTACTCAGCGCGCCAGGAGTTTTAGCGGGTTGTATTTTTTTATGTTTCTTTTGGTCTTTTGAACTTGAAATTTGGACTGCAGGAAGCCAAAGACCTGGTGGCTGTGGCCTAATTGTGTCTATAGCCTCTGAGAGGTCCCTGAATGTCTGTACCCATGTCATTCTATAAGCAAACCTATGGGCGGGGAAAACAATTTTAATCATTCTAACCTTTGCCATTTTTGTCAGTAAAGTGTCACAGAATCAAAAAAAACACCTTAACTAGTATCCTGAAAGTGTTAACCTTTACAATGATACCAGGCACATCTCTGAATCTTAAACTATGTGGGATCTGTGCTGCTCACAACTTGGGCATGGCGTTATGGCAAAAAACATGAAAAATAGGGGCGTGCATTAAGAGGTTAATATAAATTGACAGAGCATCACGGGGATGAAGTTGTCGGAGATGCAGAGCTGCCTCTCGATCCTGTGCTCATTATCGACAAGTTAAAATATAAGCATTGATTTGGCTCAATTTAAACAGGACTCAGCGGCTTGTGGACACACTCAGTTAGCTGATGTAATCAATGCCTTTGTGTTGCTTTGGCAAAAGACCTAATTGCTTGAATGAGAGCATAAATTGCTTCAATTAAATGCTGAAGTCAGAATAGTACTTGGTCCTTTTTTTATCAACAAACTCTTCCTATGTTACTGTCCAGATAATCAGAGTGTTCACAGATTGTGTGTGTGTGTTATGTGTGTGTTTCCAGGTTTAAAGCCAAGTTGTGGTTGTGCGAGTCCCATCCTCTGTCCCTGGCAGAACAAGTGGTGCCTATCATCGATCTCATGGCGATCTCCAACGCCCTCTTCGCCAAGCTGCGTGACTTCATCACTCTGCGCTTGCCGCCTGGTTTCCCCGTCAAGATCGGTGAGCGCTGCGAGAGAGAGTGAGATGGATGGAGGGATGATGGGATGATGGGAGGGAAGGAGGGAGGTGGAAATGATGACGGCTTTAAATGAAAGGGGATGATGGGAGGTTAATGAGCAGATACAAAGACGGATGGAAAGAATTGGACAGAAATGAGGGAAAATTTGACCACTAACAGTAAGAGACGTGAAGCAAGGACACGCATCGTTAAGACAAAGACACGGTTAACAGATAAGCAGTGGCGGGCACAGACTTTTTGAAGGGCAGGGGTGAAAAGGAAAAAAAAGGGCACACAGTACAGTATAGCGCGTCCTCGCCACTGAAGAGGGCACTTTAGCACACATTTTGTCTCCGAGAGGACACTTTAGCATGCGTTTTGGTTCCTAGAGGACACTTTAGCACACGTTTTGGCTCCTAGAGGGCACTTTAGCACACGTTTTGGCTCCTAGAGGACACTTTAGCACACGTTTTGGCTCCTAGAGGACACTTTAGCACACATTTTGGCTCCTAGAGGACACTTTAGCACACGTTTTGGCTCCTAGAGGACACTTTAGCACGCGTTTTGGCTCCTAGAGGACACTTTAGCA
This sequence comes from Trachurus japonicus, assembly GCF_045865225.1. Taxonomy (NCBI): domain Eukaryota; kingdom Metazoa; phylum Chordata; class Actinopteri; order Carangiformes; family Carangidae; genus Trachurus; species Trachurus japonicus. The sequence goes on along the minus strand of NC_140919.1, from coordinate 13,029,883 downwards.
CCATGAGGACACTTTAGCACACATTTTGGCTCCTAGAGGACACTTTAGCACACATTTTGGCTCCTAGAGGACACTTTAGCACGCGTTTTGGTTCCTAGAGGACACTTTAGCACACGTTTTGGCCCCCATGAGGACACTTTAGCACACGTTTTGGCTCCTAGAGGACACTTTAGCACACGTTTTGGCCCCCATGAGGACACTTTAGCACGCGTTTTGGCTCCTTGAGGACACTTTAGCACACGTTTTGGCCCCCATGAGGACACTTTAGCACACGTTTTGGTTCCTAGAGGACACTTTAGCACACGTTTTGGCCCCCATGAGGACACTTTAGCACACGTTTTGGCACCCATGAGGGCACTTTAGCACACGTTTTGGCTCCTAGAGGACACTTTAGCACGCGTTTTGGCTCCTAGAGGACACTTTAGCACACATTTTGGCTCCTAGAGGACACTTTAGCACACATTTTGGCTCCTAGAGGACACTTTAGCACGCGTTTTGGTTCCTAGAGGACACTTTAGCACACGTTTTGGCCCCCATGAGGACACTTTAGCACACGTTTTGGCTCCTAGAGGACACTTTAGCACACATTTTGGCTCCTAGAGGACACTTTAGCACGCGTTTTGGTTCCTAGAGGACACTTTAGCACACGTTTTGGCCCCCATGAGGACACTTTAGCACACGTTTTGGCTCCTAGAGGACACTTTAGCACACGTTTTGGCCCCCATGAGGACACTTTAGCACACGTTTTGGCACCCATGAGGGCACTTTAGCACGCGTTTTGGCTCCTTGAGGACACTTTAGCACACGTTTTGGCCCCCATGAGGACACTTTAGCACATGTTTTGGCACCCATGAGGGCACTTTAGCACACATTTTGGCTCCTAGAGGACACTTTAGCACGCGTTTTGGTTCCTAGAGGACACTTTAGCACACGTTTTGGCCCCCATGAGGACACTTTAGCACACGTTTTGGCACCCATGAGGGCACTTTAGCACGCGTTTTGGCTCCTTGAGGACACTTTAGCACGCGTTTTGGCCCCCATGAGGGCACTTTAGCACACGTTTTGGCGCCCATGAGGGCACTTAAGCACACGTTTTGGCTCCTAGAGGACACTTTAGCACACATTTTGGCTCCTAGAGGACACTTTAGCATGCGTTTTGGCTCCTAGAGGACACTTTAATGCGTGTTTTGAGTCCTTGAGGACACTTTAGCACACGTTTTGGCTCCTTGAGGACACTTTAGCACACGTTTTGGCTCCTATAGAGGACACTTTAGCACACGTTTTGGCTCCTATAGAGGACACTTTAGCACACGTTTTGGCTCCTTGAGGACACTTTAGCACACGTTTTGGCTCCTAGAGGACACTTTAGCACACGTTTTGGCTCCTTGAGGACACTTAAGCACACGTTTTGGCCCCCATGAGGCCACTTTAGCACACATTTTGTTTCCTAGAGGACACTTTAGCACACGTTTTGGCTCCTAGAGGGCACTTTAGCAATAAAACTGTCATCCGGTTTGTCTCTTCTTCTCCTCCTCCACCCTCTCTGCAGAGATCCCTCTCTACCACATCCTGAACGCCAGGATCACCTTCAGCAACCTCAACGGCTGCGAGGAGGGGACGGGCGTCCGCACCGACAACGAAGTCGGGGTGGAGGGGGACGGACAGAGGGACCCCCCGAGGACGGACACGCCATCTCCAGGCAGCGACTCCTCCAGCGTCTCCAGCTCCAGCTCCACCAGTGAGAGTTCACACATGCACATGCAACGCACATTTCTTTCTTTCTTTCTTTCTTTCTTTCTTTCTTTCTTTCTTTCTTTCTTTCTTTCTTTCTTTCTTTCTTTCTTTCTTTCTTTCTTTCTTTCTTTCTTTATCAGGATCCCCACAGACAGACACCACAGACATCACCATTTCTCTACACTCAGATTTCATTCTATAGCCTACTGCAGTACCATAAATAACCGAGTATAATACACACACAAAGTAAATAAGAAAAAAAAAAAAATCACATAAATAAGCATTAACTGTCTGAAGTGACCGCAACCATGCACTTCAACTACCCATACACATATATCCACTCCCAAAAAAAAGGGTACAACCACAACTCCATTCAAACTGTAAACCAGTCCTTTTTATAGACTAAATATGTGAAATCATAATTCATTAAATTCTAAAAGATACTGTTTTAACAGCATTTTAAACCGATCTTTGTTACTTTCATGAGCAATATGAACTGGTAGAGAATTCCAGGCAACCATTAGCTCTGTACAGAACTGTTCTTTGAATTATACCTGTTCTCACTCTCTGCAGTATGAACCTCCCTTCTGATGTACTTCTTGTTTGATAACTATGTTGGGCAAAATGGGAAAGTAGTCTGTCATACAGTAATTTTGGTACTTGTGTCACAACTGTATTTCTTAAAAAATTCAACAAAGCATAGGTAGACCTACAGTATGTCTTATATAGGTAGCCAACCCAGACTATCATACATGCTGGTCACATTGGTTCGATAATAAAATTACTACTTGTAATTTCCTCAAGCTCTTAACTGAAGTACTTGACCAAATTACTAAACAGTAATCAAGTTGCGACCGAACCAAAGCATTTAAAACCTGCCTCCTGACATCTGGAGATAAAACATTTAGAAATTATTTTCACTACCTCTTCTCATTTTGCCAACTACAGTATCAATTTGTTTGTACCATGACAAATTATGATCGAAAGTTACACCCAGCACATTTGTCTCACATACATGTTCAACCAAAATATTATTTATATTTAATGTCAGTGTTAATTCAGGTTTGAACTGATACTTTGAGCAAAACAATATAGACTTTGTTTTGCCAACGTTGAGAATTGATTTATTGTTACCGATCCACTCAGCTGGACAACTTTATCCTCTGTTGTTATGTTTTGTTTCCACAAGATCTTGTTGCAGATACATCTTCGTAACATTTTACTGCATCGTACTTCAGATAACAGCCGGGAGTTTACTGTCGCTTCATAGTTATTATGAGCGTTGTGTTTATCATCACAGGCGTCCAACGCAAGGTTATGTTCTCCGCGTGTAAGATAATGACTTGCTTTCATCATCCTATCACTTCATCAGCATCACAGCAGCCATGTTGAAATATGCAGCCATGCAGAGGAGAGCAGACATACTATAATTCATTGTGAAAGTACCTCTATACAAATCCTTGATGTTATCTTGCAGAAGTGTCCTACGCTGGGTTATATACACAGCTGAGTGGTCGATGTTTTATACCAACAACAGTGTGGAGGAGAAATGACCCTTCACAGCTTGTTTTAGTCTGGATTTCTCTTTTTCTTTCACTCAGGAATCGCTCTTTTCTTTTTCCTTTTCTCCGTGTGCTTCTCCTTCAGTCTCCTTCACTGTTAGATAACACTCCTTCCTTTCCCCTGCCCCCCCCCGTCTCTTGCCCTTTTGCCTTTCCCCCCTGTGTGCTGTAGTGTCGTGTCGAGCCGGAGAGATTCCCCCGTGTGTGTTTGAGGCCCCGCCTGGATACACCATGCTAGGTGGCAAACAGAGAGACAGCATGCGGGAGGAGGAGGAGGACCTGCTGCAGTTCGCCATACAGCAGAGTCTGCTGGAGGCCGGCTCTGAGTACGACCAGGTGAGATCATCCTCTCTTTATTATAACATAATAATAAAAAGAAGACTGAAACACATTATTAAATATGTTGTTTTTAATTATACATGTTTTACTTATTTATTGTTGAAATTAATGCACAGATCTTGATCTTGAACGGTGGATGTGTGAAACATAATTTCGTTTTTATGTGACGCATAAGAATGACAAATAAAACCTATCCTATCCTAAGACTGAAACACATTAGCCCAGTGTTTTTCAACCCTGGGGTCGGGAACCCACGCAAGGTCACCTGGAATTCAAATGGGGTCGCCTGAAATGGTTAGTAATTGAAAAAAAAATACTGATAAAAATATTTGGTAACACTTTATTTGACGCTTATCTCTATAATGCATTATAACCATACTTATAATGAGTTAGAATGCAGTTATAGCACCGTATAACTATAGTTATAAACACTCATAAATGATCATAATGCTTTATAACAAAATAGAAAAATCTAGAATATATATATTTTTATTTTTTTGGGTCAGTCAGTTTTGTTTATCAACCTATGCCACTCCACTGTGAATGTGATAATTGAGATTTTGCTTAATTATAATACATAATCGTATACCGTAAGTCATGATAAAATGCTTTATAGTGTGTTATGATTATTGTTATAAAGAATTATGATAATTTATGAGTGTTAATAACTATAGTTAAACAGTGCTATAACTGCATTATAACTATGATTAAAAACACCACACACACACAATCTTAAACAACTGTCTTTCACTTTCTCCAATATAAATCGAGTTCAAATAAAATGCAGCATATAAATATCTTGATTGACAGCCGTGATCACGTGACTGCACATGAAACCAAAAAACTCTTGATTTTTATAACAATGAAAGAGATAAACTAAATGTTATTGAAACTGTATAATGATCACTCATACAGACAGTTAGAGTTGCCAGCATCCAGCCTCCATCTGAGTAACAAACCTCTAACACACAGAGCAATACTGGCATTTCTCGAAAGTAGCAAAAGTTTAGAATATAATACAATAGAAAATACTTTATTTTCTACCATTCTTCAAAGGGCAGAAACTTGTCTTTGGCTTAGAGGTGCAGAGAATCAAATACATAATAGAAGCTGTGTTCTAAGAAAATGAGCACTTTTTGTCCAAAAAGGTTGTAGAGTCGTTGCTAAAAGCCACTTAAGGATTCTGAAAATGAAATTGTTGTCAATTCCCTGAACACACCTCTGAATATAACAAGAGAAAATGTTTGCATCGAATCATTTTGAAAGAGGAACAACCAGCGGTAAAAAAAACAAAAACAAAAAAAAGAACACATGGCCATAAACTCAGTCACTCAGTCACCTGATAAAGTGCTGAACCGTCGACCAAAATGTGGTTGTGTGTTACAGTAGTAGTGTGTTCACAACTTTGTTTCTTATGCCCCAACTTATTTAAAGCCCCAGTGTGTAACTTATTTGGCTTTTTATTAGCAAAAATCAAATATTGCTTTCATAAATACGTATTTCACTTAAGTCGAATCACACCCGCATACAAATGAAAGCTTTCTCGTACCTTAGAATGAGTTGTTATAAGTCGTTACAAATACACAAGTGGGCGAAGCACCGAACCGAGGCGGCCATGTTGCATCGCCATTTTTTTTACGTTGAGTGGCAGCGTGACCGTAGGTAACCACGGAAACTCAGCGGAGCTGTCGGCTCGGCCTGTTAAAACTGTCACCACTGTGTAGTGTGAGGAAGGACGGAGGCACTGGTGTTGCATTCAGGTGCAGTCAGGCAGACGGCCGTCGGCAAACCAACCAGATGTAATTTTACTCCACGAGAGAAACACCGTAAAAAACAATACGACATCACCATGACAACATATTGTCACGCCTGTATTGTTTTACCTCGTGCTGGCGGACCACTTGTTTAAATAGACGCTTGTTTATCCTGTTACATGCAGCGTCTGTCTGACGTCTGTCCGATTTCACCTGAATGCAACATCAAGAATATGTTCCGAGGGGAATTCCTACATATTATACCTTTAAACTGCAAAATTTTGATGAAATCCTGTGCAGGGGGTGAACCTATAGACACCAAACTCTAAATGTTGTATACTGAAGCTGCAATAAACATTTGTGACTAAAAGTCAGTAAATGCAGATTTAAATGCTAAATCCAGTCTCCTCTGCCCTGTCTTATTACTGTTGCTATGGACAATAACAATCAATTATCCCACCTTTGATTGTGTGAAATATTGTAGCTATTGTAGCAAAAGTTTTAATTAAAGTTTTCAAGATTCATATTGGCGCCTCAGCCGAGGTTCACATTAATATTGTCCCTGTAACCAGCACAAAATTACGGCAACAAATCCACCGATAAGTCAAGCGCGACCAGACAAACAAGACACGGCGAGGTGGAGAAAAAGAACGACCAGTTTCAAAATAAAAAACAATCAATACTGAAGTAAAATCAATAAGTAGAATAAATTGGCTGTGATGTGTGTGAGCAGAGACCCAACGCTGCCTGTACGTAGCTATATTCAACACTGCGCTCTGTCTGTGTGTAAGGTGCTGGTTTGAATTCCCAGAGGTGTTGGTCCTGAATAGTCCTTGGTCTTGTTCCAGAGGTACAGAAAGAAAAAACATATAAATAGGCCCAGCGAGACGGGTCGGAGAACACGGTCTGAGGGGAAACAGGAGGAGAATGTAAAGGAGACAAGAGGCAAAGGCTGCAGCTCAGGATTTTTGTGTCGTACAGTAGTTTAAGTACAGAGCGCCCAGCAGAGCGACTGCCGACGGGGATGAAAAAGGTGATGAAGCTTTTATTTACGATTCAAATCCCGAAGCCAGACAGGTGTCAAAGGACCGTATTAATATACCGCTGACATTGAATGTCTCATAGCCGACACAACAACCGACACATCTCATTCACACCCGTGCAGTGCAGTGTCAGAGAAGTTTGTATTGGTCTTGCGGTTGTTTATGCCCTGATAGATGATGTCACGCATTCACAGCCTACTGATAATAAGGAGAGGAGGAACTGGTTTATTGCCAAGAGCAGTAAAGGTCAGTTTTACAGCACGAGGAACTTGTCTTGGTCTCAGGTACAAACATAAAGGTACCAACAATAGAATAGAATACTGTAAGAATGTAGATAATGAAAAATGTAAATAAAACAGAATAGAATAGAATGAATTCAAAAGATACGCATATACTATTATGCAAAAAAATATGCATACTATAAATACACATATACTATATACTGTAGTTCATTGTTCATTTTGATTTATTCTATTCATGGTATACATACTACACACGGTTGCACATATTTACATAATGTACACAATAGTCACCATAAATGAAAAGGAGCAGGATGAAGAAAAACTTATAGTACCTGCCCCTTTCTGTTGTTATAATTGCATTGGCTTACTATCAACACTAATATTATACTCTATTTCAAAAAATTAAAGATGATTAAACATATAATGATAACAAGAAAACAAAGAAACAAAATAGCAATGGACACCACAGAAAAAGAAGGGGCACTTTTAAGCACTTTTCTATGACCATATTTATTTTATTCTTTTTTTCTTTCTTTCTTTTATGGATGATTGTATTGTTCTTCTATTGTATGATTTGTCTGTCATGATGTCTTGTGTCTTTTTATATTGGGATTGCCGAGTTCCCATCTGCACAACAAATTTACCGTCTGGTACTATTAAAGAAACCTTGACCTTGACCTTGACCTTCTTCTTTTTAGTAGGCGCTTATCTTATGGACAGAGTGACTGTCCATAGGTTTAGGGTTATTTACATGTAGGGGGAACTGGGGCATTGTTCATTAGGCTGACTGACTGCAGAGTACAGATGTGCATATCCGGCCATGTTTTTGTACAGGTAGAGGACAAAAGCAGCGTGCAGAGGAAACAGAGAGAGAAAAATACATGTTGTATTAAGAACCTGTGTTTTTAACCTGGAGGTTTGGAGCTTGAGAGACGTGTTTTATATTTACCCAGCAGACAACAGTCGAGTGCAGGAGATTCAGGCCCAGTGGCCGTGCTGTTGTCTCCTTGGGGCGAGCCATTTAAAAAAAACAACTCTGGTGCACTTGTTTTTTCAAGCTTTTAACAGCTTGTCTTCCCCTCCCTCTCCTCCTCCTCCTCCTCCTCCTCCTCCTCCCCCTCTGTACTGTCCTTCGTGTTTTAGCACAATAACGCTGCTTGTATTTGTATTCCTGTAGAGAACACAACTTATTCTCCTTCTTCTTCCCAACGAGACATAAATCAGGCACTTAAGCAGCTTGATGTCTGGGTTATTGAGGTAAATCAGACGGGCGACTGGTGTGTGTCCTTGCTAATGTCTCCGTTTTGACAAGTTGCGCCATTTGATTTAGCCTGTTTTGTTAAATGTAAATAAAAAGCCGTGTTTTTGTCCTCTGGTTTTGCAGCCTTGTCTGAAATCCCCGGGATTTAAGGAAAGATGTTACAAAGCCGCATTTTGAGGAAGAGCCTATATCCAGTGTTACTTTAATTTTTAATTTTGCATTAGACAAAACCAAATTTCAACCTCTAATGTCTTTGTCCAGCACTTGATCATTGACTTTTGGGTGTGTGGACTCTCTGTTTACATTGACTGACAATGTGGAAACAACTTTTTCATCAGGAGGATTTTGTGATATAATTGTATTTTGACTCTGGTGACGTTAAACTTTGTAATGACAACTCACCTTCAGGTCTGTCTCACTTGACTTTCCCAGTGTACTGAAATAAATAAACTAAGGAGGTTAAAAACAGGGCCAAATTAACCCATTTGAAGGCCCCAGGGTAAAAAAAAAAAAAAAAACTGCGGGCTCCAACATATCTTTTCCCCCCATAATTCATAATAATTTGCCCCACAGACCAACCAATATCTCCAGAAGTCGCTGCCTGGAGCTCAGCATCTCTTATGCTTTAGTGTTGTACCAAACAAATTTGTAATTACCTCAAAGTAACTGTCACACAAACAACCCCGGGGCATCTGGAGCCCCTGGCCTGAGGGTCTGACGCCCTGGGGCAGTCGCCTTCTGTGCCCAGTGGTTAATAATCCAGGGTCAGGAAATAAGACTAAAAAACACAACACAAAATATCAGTAGTAATAGAAGTAGCTCTTCAGAGAGGCGAAGAGCCTGCTGTTAACTCACCACAATCACCAAATTCACCAAAGTAAAAGTGTTCACCAACATAAAACTTATAAAATAGACATTAACTTGTAATACAATAGAAGCAAACGGTTAACTTAATGGCTCTGGGACTTTCTTGTAAATTATATTCGTTAAATTAAAGAGTTTCACTGCATTTTATTAGCTTGGTGCTTTTATTTTGACGGAAAGGCCTGTCTCTCTCGCCCTGGATCCGGTTCCTTATACCAAAACAGCGAGTCAACAGCCCCAGACTATAATAGAAGAGTGAAACCCTATCCACAAGTTCATGAACGTCATCGATGGTCAAAGCCGGAAGCCGGTTTTGCATTTCCGGTGGAATTGTATGTTTACGTTTCCATGGTTTTCAGTTGTTGTCATAGTTGCGGTAAACGCATGGATCTATTAACGCTGGCTTTTAGCACGGATGTCAATTGATTTGTGTGATATCCATTGTTAAAAGCCGGTGTGATGATCCATATGTACGTTTTACAGATTTTCATTGAAAAAAAAAATCCATGCATTTACCGTGACTACCAAAAACCATGGAAACCTAAACATAAAATTCCACCATAAGAGCAAAACCGGCTTAGGTTTTTGACGTTTGGAAAAAGGTGGATACAGGCTCCACCGAGCTTCCAACATTAATATTAACCTCCTGTACAGTGTAGGTAGTGCTAAACTTGTTTTTAAATATCTCTCATCAATGTTAATGGCAGCATCAGGGGCTGTGTTAATATTTGGAGCCAGGCAGCAGCTCGTTTACATTCAGTCAGCTCAGAACTCACAGTCAGGCCCGCTGGCTGTCTCTGAGCTGTGACTGAGAGCTGCTTCAGCATACATTAAAGGGATAGTTCACCCAAAATTCAAATTTTCAGAGTCCTCCGTGCCTTCTCAGAGTTATTACAGAGCATTACTGTAACACAGTGCTACTCAAACTATGGAGCGCGCCCCACCGGTGGGGAATAGCGATATGACAGGTGGGGCGCGACACGCTGTCATGTTTCCATTTCATGGTGTCAGCGTGTAGTTTTTTCTCTCCATTTTCGGTTCTCATATAACATTCCTTATTTTGGATCGAGAGTGACCGAGCCACAAGAGAAACACCGATGGCCAGTGTTTCTCTTGTGGCTCGCTCACTCACGTTTCAGTTTTTGCCAGTAGGGTAGGCAAACGTGAAATTGGATGGTGGCAAAGGTTTAGTAATGAGGAAACTGTCACAGCCACAGAGGCAGACAGACAGATAGATAGATAGATAGATAGATAGATAGATAGATAGATAGATAGATAGATAGATAGATAGATAGATAGATAGATAGATAGATAGATAGATGATTTTTCTCAGACACTTCACAGACTTCGTATTGGACAAACAAGATGTTAAATTTGTAAAAAGTCATATGCTGATTATAAACACTGAGCACCATACACCCTAGCCTCTGATTAAAGGTGTTCAGAAATGGCCGTTTGTCCTGTTTGTCGCGCCGAGTTTCCACGAGTTTACCCGAGTAAGGAAAACAAATTTGATTGGTCGTTATCGAGTGGGCGGGATATTCAGTGTTTGGGGCGAGACCGAGCTTGGTGTGTGTGTGTTGTCTCAGACGTTTGACTGACGGATGAAGGATCCAATATCAGTGGCTGATGAATCGTGAGCAGCGTGACGTATAATTCATGCATCTGCATTGTCCAATGTGAAAACAAAATACCACACTTTCATCCCGGATGTAATCAAAAATAGAATTTTGCACAAAGTTTGGGCTACATCGTCTGATAGATGAGTTATTACACTAATGTTAGGACCCACAGTGGGCTCAAATTCAATTTTCTTTTCTGTACAGCTTTAAGAAATTATGACGTGACCTAATACCCACTCCCCCCACCCCCCACCGTCCCCAAGCTGGGGCTTGAAAATCCCCCCTTGTCCAAGGTGGGTTATGACCGACCACCACGCATTAACAGGAAGACGGCTGTGGGGGTGGGGGGAACAATGCATCTCATCTCTCTCTGTCTCTCCGTCCATGCCTCTGTTCCTCCACTTCCTGTGCTCGCTCTCTGACTTCCTGTGCGATCTCCTCCTCCTTCTCTCCCTCTCTCTCCCTCTCTCCCTCTCTCTCCCTCTCTCTCTCCGTGTCTAGGTGACCATCTGGGAGGCGCTGACCAACAGCAAGCCGGGGACGCACCCCCTGCCCTGTGACCCCAGTCGCCTGGAGAGGTCAGGCTTCAAATTATCTTCTCTCTTTGATGCCATTCAGCCGTCTTCTTCCTCTTCTTCCTCTTCTTCCTCTTCTGTTGTGTTTCTTTTTTTTTTTAATCCACCCACTTCTCTACAGTAAATTACCCATCATTTCCCTCGCTCCTCGCTCCTCCATCCAAAATCCAACCCCTCTGTGATCAGTAAATCAACGAGGGACTTGCAGATAAACTTGGATGAAAGAGCCGATTGTTAAAAATAAATGGGACTTTTATCTTCAAAAGAACGAGAATCCTCAACAAAGAGAAAAAAAAAACATAAATCTCCATGAGTGTCAGGACAAAAGTGAAATATCCTGCCATTCCTTCACCCATATTGTCTCTGACTTCCTCTCGCTCCTCTTATGTATTGTTATTCTTCAGTGTCTTCTTGCTCTCTTCCATTGTATTTTTTCCATCCTGCAGTTCTTCCCTTCCATCCCTGACTCACATCCTGTATTCCTGTCCTATCCTCCCCTCCTCTATTCTCTTATCCATCCTGCTATTCTCCCCTCATCTCCTATCTACCGCTCACTACACAGTGTATCTGTATGTGTGTGTGTGTGTGTGTTTGGAGAGAGAGAGTGGGAGGATGAGAGAGTTTCCTGCTTTCACAGTCGACAGTGCTGCTGTTGACTTTAGCCTGTTATCTTCAGACTGTGTTTTCTCTCGCTGTCGTCCCTATTTGTAGACGAGAGGATGGATATACAGATGTCGCAGCTGCAATGTTTACGTACGGCAAAGTTATAAAGTTTGAGGAAAACTGGGTGTTGAAACATTGTTGACTGCGTAAAAAAAAAAAAAAAAAAACTGGTGTTGAGCTAAATCAGGTTTATTGACTTTTATAGTATGCATGAGTAAACTAAAAAAAAAAAAAAAGTTGGTGCAACTTGAAAACGAAAATCATTTACTATTTTAACTAAAGTTGTGCCAAGTATTTGGAGTTGATAGTTAACTTTTGCTCTGAAGCTGAATGTTATGAACTATTAATAAAAGGTCTAAATTTATATTTTAATGCTTTTTTTTTTAAAGATCAAGAACGACGTATTAAAGATACACAAATAAAACCATCTTCAAATGTAATCTTGATAATGATAAACAGCTCATCAATCATGGCTAATCTTTATTGTTTAATCATTAAAGGTATAGTTAAACATCTTGGCAAATTGGCCCATTGCTATAATCCCTGTAGTACCAGGTTACTTTTAATTGTCGGTGCAAGCTATTTTTAGAACGGCGGAGCAGAGCCGTGAGTTGCTCAGAGCTACGCTACGGAGGCTCATGGGATTTCTTGGTTTCCCTCATCAAACTCATCAAATACACAATCCAACAACTCCACAACGCTCTCGTGGACAAGTTGTGACCTGCACATTCACCACGCTATGTGATAATAACAGAACGTTATGAGACAGAGTTGTTTTAGAGGCGAATGCAGAGACTGCTTGATGAAAAACTGTCCCCGACGGGAACGCGCATCAGCGGTTTTGCATGAATTTACCTCGAAAACAACTCTGTCTCGTAACCCATTAACAAGTGTGGGTAACGTAGATTCATCCACATTAATATGAGACTCTTTTATAACCAAAAGCAAACTCCTCGGGGTCTCTTTAACCTATTATTGGGTATTATTGAAATGTTTAAATTACACAGTAAGATGCATGGGATGCTCTCTTTCTTTTTGTTGCATTAATAACACAGTAAGAAAAACGGTTGTTACTGTACCATCATTTCCCCCTAAACTTTAGTTGTGTTTCCCAGCACTAAAGCCCACTGCAGTAATTCTTGTTCCCCATAGTCTTGTTTTCTTCACCTGTTCCTACATTTATGGTCCAACAGGAGCCACTAATGAACTGTATGTATGTTATCGCTGCCTGAGCTGTACGACAAAATGACACTGTGAATTTTACAAGTATATCTGTCTCTGTCTTTAACGACCTCCTCCACGTCACGCTGAAGTTTTTATGACTGATCTAACTTTCTACTGTCTCTGTGTGTGACACTCTTATTCTCAAACTATAAATGTAAATTAAATCAAAGATGAGGTTTTCTTCTTTTCTTTTCTAATAAACCAACAGCAAAATCCAATTTATTTCAGCATTAAACATTCATTTATCATTAGACAATGGCCTCCAGAACAATCAATCAGCTCTACTGTTGTAAGAAAAGATCATTAACACGCTTTTGCTCCTCTCTAGACGAGGTTCAATTGCCAGAAGAACAAAGAAGAGACTCCAAGAGTTTACCAAAAGTTGTTCTTATTAAAGGTTTAAGACGTCAGTAAATTATCTATTAACCAATGGTAATCAATTATAAGCCGTCTCCAAAGTTTTCTAACGTGTTGTCGTAACATGCCCGTCTAATTTATCCCTGTACTACTACTGTTCCCACCAGGACCCCCCAGCACAAGCCCCGCCCCCCCTCCAGCCGCTGCTCCACCCCCTCCAAGAAGCCGCCCAACACCTGCAGCTATGACGAGCAGCTGCGCATCGCCATGGAGATCTCGGCCCGGGAGCAGGAAGAGGCGGAGCTGCGGCGGCGGCAGGAGGAGGAGGAGCTGCAGCGCATCATCCAGCTGTCACTCATGGAGAAATGAGAGGCTGGAGGAGGGGCAAGGGGGTTTAGGGTGGGGCAGGGGAGGGGTCTGGACCAAGGACAGGTGGGAGAAAAAGGAGAGCAGGTAATAGAACGAATCACGAACTACTTCCGGGTAGAAAACCAGCATGAGAACAATAGTGACGGATGAGAGTTTCGCTATATCTCATTTTTCATGTCACTATATCGCCGTTTAGACTAATCTGATGTTTGTAAAGTCTATAAAACCAATGATTGGACAAACATTGCTATTTATGTGTGCACATTTTTGTATTTAGTCATGGTTATCAGAGATTAGCCGGGCTAACCGTTAGCTAGCTACCTGTTTAACTTCTCAGTGACTCAATAATCCATGAAAAAATATTTTCTCCAGCGGATATCTTAATTACAACATGACTGAGCTAACTGGAGTAGTTTCATGTCGTGTCCGACAACGGGAGGGTTTTAACAGCTGAAGTCCTGATGTTAGCTTAGCTAGCTTAGCTACCGCCGTTAGCTGTCCCTGTCAGCTGAGCCACTGATGCTTTTTAGACACTGTGATTCCCCCAAACTGAATAAATACCACACATAGCAACACAAAACACACAGAAATAGTAATGTTTCTTCAATCATTTCAGATTTGTCTAAACAGTGATAGGGCGTGAAAAATATGATATATATATAACTAAACTCTCGTTCGTTACTATTGATCTCATTCAAATTACGTGCTGTTTTCTACCCGGAAGTAGAATGTAAACAAGGCGATTCGGTCTATAGATGACTTTAAAGTTTAAAGCACACTGAAAGTGGCTGGAAATAATCATCTTAGTGGTTTCATACGATCAAATCGACCCCTCCTCTTCTCTCCCGTCGCCTTAGCCAGACTTCTATGGAGCTACATTTGTGTATTTATTATTCAATCCAAAAAATTTAATTTAATTTAATTTAAATTTGATTTAAACAAAATAAGCAATTTTCAATCAAAACAAACTTCACTTCAATCAAAAGCAAAACATTTCAATCAAAGGAAAAAAGGGTTTGAATGCAAAAAAAATATTTGAGACCCAAAAATTGCATTTGAACCCTTTTTTTCTTTGATTGAAAAGTTTTGTTTTGTTTTTTTGGGGTGAGGTGAGTTATTATTTGATTGAAAATATTTTGGGGGATTTTTTGTATTTAGGCCATATTATGGGTAGGATATTTGTGTCATTATCATTCAATCAAAAAAAGTTGATTAAACAAAAAAAGCAATTTTCAATCAAATAACAACTCACTTCAATCAAAAAAAACAACAACTTTTAAATCAAAGAAAAAAAGGGTTCAAATGCAATTTTGTGGGTCTCAAATATGTTTTTGCATTCAAATCCTTTTATTTTTTTGGATTGAAAAGGTTTTTTTGATTGAAATGAAATTTGTTTTGATTGAAAATATCTTTTTTGTTTAAATTAACTTTTCTTTTGATTGAATAATAATAAAGACACAAATGTACAGTACCTCCATAGGACTCCTCCCACCAAGCCATACGGTGACAGATTTCCTCTCTCTGGTGCCACAAGGTACTTTTCTTGACCAGTGCCAGTTTACAACCAACAACAATACATCCAATACAACAAGTTCAGAATGAATGCCTCCTTGGGTGAGTGATTCCTGTCTGTTTGAAAGTGTGTGTGTGTGAAAAGGTGTGTGTGTCTGTGTGTTGTGTATGTGTGTTTCAAAACCAGCTCTCGCACAGGGGTCAACAGGTCACCATGTGTCCTGTTAAAGGTACAGTAGTGTCGTGTGTGTTAGGCCCAACTCTCTGCTCCAGCACTAACACACGCTCACTCTTTGTGAGTCCTTTTGCCACTGAGTTGTGTGAGTTTCAGTCTTTAACTGTGGACGGAGCAGCGAGGAAGAGGAAGAGGAAGAGGAAGAGGAGGAGGAGCTGGTGTCGCTCCTTCAGTAACGGACGGTCAAGTTGAGTTGAATGTCGACAAACCATCTGACTTCCTCAGTTTTTAATGAGAAACGTTTAAAAAAAACAACTTAAACATTAAAAAAAAAACACAAAAAAAAAAACTGGTACATTTCTTTTTTCTGTCTTTTTTTTTTTTTTTTTTTGATTTGCACAAAATCCAGATGTACTGTACTTAGCTTTGTGGGTGGATCACATATATGACTGTTAATGGATGTAGACGACAAGTTTGAGCACAAAGTAAACTCAGGCCGGCTCTAGTTTTAGCCTGACGTTTAGACTTGCAGCAGCACAGATACAGAACGAACACTTGGTGTAATAACTATACTGTATGTGAATGTGAATGTGAATGTGAATACGAATGCGGGAAAAAAAAGGCCTCTTGTGAGTGTGTGTGAGTGTGTGTTAATCCAAACAATAAAGGGACAACGCTTGTGGTTTGTAAGTAAGTGAATTGTGGAGTAGAAATGTATCCGAAAGAGATTTTCTTGTATATTTGCATCCTCTCACCTTTTACTGAGCGGATGGTTTCTGTGTTTCTGTGTAGTCACGGTACAAGTGTGTGTACAATATTTCAGCACGGTCTGCACTCCGCGTGAGGCCCGTTGTGTCTGAACCCGAGTCCGGCCTTGGAGACCTGCAATATCACGAGGAGGAAGAGTCACTGTCATGCGGCGGCAGGGTTCAGCTTTTATTGCCTCCCCCCGAAGAGCCACTCGCCACAATGAGCTGGAAACAAAAAGTGTAAAATCATCCAAAAACTAAACAAAGGATTGGCAAAGATTGTTCAAGTCTTAGCTCTCATAATTGCAAGTGACTTTTATTGCAGGGCTCAAGGCTGAGGCCAAACCATGGGGAACATGTTTTGTTTGCAAGAGATGGGAGGAGAGGACCAGCTTTTTTTCTTTTCTTTTTTTTTTGTTATGTTCCTTCTTCTTCTTCCTGTTTCTTTTTTATATCATTTCTTTGAAAGAAATGTAAAAGTTTCACACTCCAATATCAGCACAAACGGAGGAGGACCACCTCCGTGATTCATAGTCGAGCTTTGCCTGGTTGATAAGACAGAAAAGAAAAAAAAAATTCATTTTTTTACTTTTTAAAAAATGTTGCAGAAAAAGAGACGCAGCCGAATGTTTTCATGGTGTAACGCTGGGAGATGAATTCAGATAATGATTCGAATAAAGAAACATCTTTTTTGAGCAGCAATGTAAAGAGTGGGTTATTTTCTATTCCCCTCACCTGCCTTCAGACCTTTTTCTTACCCAACCCTGAGTGCTGAGTGTTGGCTGGCAGCAGCTTTCTAGTCTAAGTTAGTCTTCTGGTCGTCTCCAGTGAAGGACGGTGACAAAAGCAACTAGAGAATGCATTTCCTGCAGGAAATGCGGGTGAATGCTGAAAGCTAGAAGCTGAATAAATTGTCGAAACAATGCTGAATTAAGTGAGGAAACTGCTGAAGCAATCTTACGTAACAAGATGAAACAATATATGAAGAGTAAAAGTAGAAGATGGAAGACGGAGGACGAATGAAATGGTTGGAAATTGCTTGAATTGTTGAAGATTAGTATGAAGAAATTGAAACACTTAAGTCTACTCAAATATGTTTAAAACTGACAGCTTGAAAACATTGTTGAACCATTACTAATAAAGATGAAACAATATCTGAAGAGTAAAAGTAGAACATATAAGACAGAGACTATGAAGTGGTTGGAAATAACTAGATATGTTGAAGAGCAGTATGTAGTAAAAGAGTGGGTTATTTTCTGGTCGTCTCCAGTGAAGGACGGTCACAAAAGCAACTTGCATTTCCTGAAGGAAATACGGGTGAATGCTGAAAGCTGAATGAGCTGAATAAATTGTTGAAACAATGCTGAATTAAGTGAGGAAACTGCTGAAGCAATCTTAACCAGATGAAACTATATCTGAAGAGTAAAAGTAGAAGATGGAAGATGGAGGATGAATGAAATGGTTGGAAATAGCTTGAAATGTTGAAGATTAGTATGGAGAAATTGAAACGCTTAAAGGGATAGTTCACCCAAAATTCAAATTGCATTGTTTGTAGCGGAAGCTCCTCTGACCAGGAAGAGGAGCTTCCGCTACAAACAAGCTTGAAATATAGACTTATTTAATTTTTTTCGGAACAATTTCGCATTTCGGGGCTTCAATACAAGACGGACATTACATACGAGCAGCATGGAGGTATTTGGATGTTTTTTGGTGTGTCTTTTTGTTACGAAGAAAAGTGGTATCCATTTGCAACCGTTATATGGACATGCACTGCTACGCCGAGACCCCCTGTAACTCAGAGAAGGCACGGAGGACTCTGAAACTTCTCCCAGCCCTTAGTCCACATGAGGGTGAGTAGATAATGAGTGCAATTTGAATTTTGGGTGAACTATCCTTTTCAGTCTACTCAAATATATTTAAAACTGACAGCTTGAAAACATTGTTGAACCATTATAAGCCCCCCCCCACCTGCCTTCAGACCTTTTTCCTACCCCACCCTGAGTGCTGAGTGCCGGCCTGCAGCAGCTTTCTAGTCTAAGTTAGTCTTCTGGTCGTCTCTCCAGTGAAGGACGGTGACAAAAGCAATTAATTTCTCACAAGATATGGAAAGCTGTGGTGTCAGTCAGCAGCACCAGAGAGAGCCGGTCTGTTTTTAGCAGCTTCCACCTCCATCATCCTCCCTGTGACATGGATTCCCAGCACCTCAGCCAGATCCTAGGGTTTTTTTTTTCTTTTTTTTTTGCCTGTAGTTATTTTAGGCGTGACAGGAAAGAAAAGGACAGCTCAGAGACCGTCAGCCCTCGAAGAAACCCCACTCGGCGGCGTCGGTTGCACCATGGCTGCTGCTTTCATGGTGGGTGAGAGAAAATAGGGGAAAATGAATATAATTTTTCTGTGTGAATCAGCAGCTCTGACTCAGCCTCCGACATTATGAATAACATCAGCACGGTGGAAGCAAGAAAGCAAGCAGCGGGGCGCAAGAAGGGTGTGTGAAGGGAATCCGTAAAGAGCCACACAGACACACAAAAAACACAAGGTATGTGTGTGTGTGTGTGTGTGTGTGTGTGTGTGTAAGTGTGTGTGACTCGGAGAGAAGTTGATAGCAACAGTATGTGCAAAGATGACGTATGCTAATCTCAGATAAACACTCAGAATAACCCTCTCTCTCCTGCTCCACTGATTTTTATTCCTTGTGGTTTCAACCAGTTGTTCACGACAGTTCAGTTTTAGGACATGCACTGTAAAAAAACAAAACTTAAAAAAAAAAAAAAACCCTACACTCTCTGCTAGGGGTGTGCCAAAAAAAATTGATTCACATAAGAATCGCAATTCTCATTTAATACGATTTAGAATCGATATAAAATGTCCCAAAATCAATTTTAAAAAATAAAAAAATGAAACAAATCTGCAGACTGTCAGCCTCCTTTTCCTTAGAATTTAAAAGGAAGCATGTTTAACTGCACAATTTTATTTAATAAAGAGGCACTTTAATTTTGTTACTTAAGTAATATGTGATGTTGCTTTTATGCAACAGTTTCAACAATTCCATCTAAGCATGGATAAATGTTTAAAACTCAATAAATGTGAAAAAGAACCTTTAGTCATTCTGTCTTGCAAAGCAGACTGGAGTAGATCATGAGGATACTTTGCACACCGACAGACTGGAGCAGAAATCATTATGAATCAAATCGTTTTGAGTCGAAAATCGATTTTGAATCGAATTGTAGCCCCAAAAATCTGAATCAAATTGTGAGATAGTAAAAGATTCCCACCCCTACTCTCTCTGCTGACGTGGATTTAACTGGTGAAATCATCAGGGGTTGATGAGGCTGCTGATTCACTACAAAAAACAAACAAACATAAAGCTTAGATGTCCTTTTAAGTCTGGTCATTTCTTGAATGTCATTCTTTCCAGGTCAGTGGCAGGTTTGTGCATATATGTGTGTGTGTGTGTGTGTGTGTTGCAGCAGCAGGGGCCCCGGTGGCCTACATCTCCCTGTTTAATTACCCACATGAAACAGTAGGTAAAATGTCAGCCTGAAATAAACTGCAGAGAGACGGTTTCCCTGAGGAGATGAGACTGACTCGTTCAAAGACACAGCGACTCGTAGTTAAACATGACAAGCGGAATATATTTCTGTTTTATTCTCAAGGTTATAGAGTTGGATCTCCACCCATCTGACCACTGACAGTGTAGTGTTTGGTTGTTTTTTTTTTATGTGTGTGTGTGGGTAGTTTAAAGGGATAGTTCACTCAAAATTGAAATTTCACTCATTATCTACTCACCCTCATGTCGACTAAGGGCTGGGAGAAGTTTCAGAGTCCTCCGTGCCTTCTCGGAGTTACAGCGGGGCTCGGCGCAGCACTGCATGTCCATATGACGGTAGCGAACGTAATTTTTTTCGGAACAATTTCTCATGTTGGGGCTTCAATACAAGACGGACATTACATACGAGCACTATGGAGGTATTTGGATGTTTTTTGGTGTCCTTTTGGATGAAGAAAAGTGAGCTCCGTTCGCCACTGTCATATGGACATGCAGTGCTGCACGACGCCCCGCTGTAACTCAGAGAAGGCATGAGGGTGAGTAGATAATGAGTGAAATTTCAATTTTGAGTGAACTATCCCTTTAAGTGTTTTCTTTCTCCACAACAGAGTTCCTGTTGTGACACATTTTCACTACATTTCTCCTGTGCCTCACAAAGCTGCAGTTCTGTGTCTGTCCAACAGGTGGCGGTAAAGTCTATGATACGTTGTAGGTTACATGTCGAGCCTGTAACACTCAACTGATTGTGAATCAGGCAGAACACAAGAAAAATGTCATCGTGGTTAAAAGACAAACTCATCATATTTATTTACTGCTAAAACACTGAATAAAAAAAACAAAAGCATCGTGTCAGCTTTGTCCTGGTTTAATTAAAAATCTGAATAAAGACATGTTTGTCTGCTTTGAAAACAAGAGACAGGTCTACTGAGATCAGTGCAAACGAATCCTCTGCAGGGTAAGAAAGAGTTTTTCCAAAATAAAAAGAGAAAATCATCGAAACAGTAAAGTGCATGTTTTGAGAAAAAGCCCCTCTGACACAGGTAAGCGAGGGTCACACACTGAAACAAACAACTCTTTAAAAAAAGAAAAGAAAAAAAAAGGGGGGGGGCATAGTGGAGTGTGAACAGTTTTGCACCTGCTCAGTCTGGGACATTCATATTTCATATTTCATTTCTGTACATACAAACCTGATCTCCAGTTCAAACACAAGCACATCCAGTGGTTCACATGCAAACACAAGTTCATCGTTCTGCTCTTACACGCTGTACTGTACATACATAACAGGAGGTTATACTGCCACACATTCATTCATACTTCTGCTTCATGCAACGTCTCTCTCTCTCTCTCTCTCACGCACGTGCACATCTCCAGTTGCGTCCGGTTTTTGTTTTTCCAGTCTATTGCACTGAGGTTACATGGTATTATATAGCACAGTGACGGCTCGCTGCTGCTGCTGCTGCTTATTCTTCTCCGCTGACGACGACGCTTTCCGCGGACGTCTCGACGACGACGAGTGTCCTCTCCCCTGCTGGCGCGACGGGACGACCGCGCCGCCGTCTGGCTCTTCCCTCGGACCCGTCTCCTCCTTGGGCGGTGAGGAGGAGGAGGAGTCGTCGCCGTCGGCAACTGGAGAAGTCACACAAGGAGAAAGCGTCTTTTCGGCGGCACAAGTGTTCCCGGCCAACACTTTCTGCTTCTTCCAGGTGTCGTCGTGGTGAGACGGCGACGTGTTGAAAGAGTCGTGCGAGTGCGAGGAGGACGTCGACGTCGTCCTGGCGTGCGGCGGCGGCTGCCTCAGGTCGAGGTCGCTGAGGTCGTTGGCCGACAGCTCCAGACAGTCCAGTTTGGCCAACGAGGCCGAGCGCTTCATGAGCGAGGGCGGGGTGAGGCCGGCCTGGCGGATGCGAGCCTCCAGCTCCACGGCTCGGTGCCAGCCGCCGCCGCCGCCGCCGCTCGGCTCCAGGAAACTCTTCCCCTCTCGCCGCTTCCGAGGTCTCTGCTGCTGCTGCTCGCAACTCGTCGCCGCCGCTTTACCAGGACGACCCGGCGACTCTGTGTCCATCATGGCGTCTCGGAGCGCCTGAGGCTGCTCCGGCTGCGGCTCTACTGCTTCGTCGTCGCCGTTGTTTTCCGGCGTCTCGAGGCCGACGCCCTCGTGGAGGAACGCCTGCAGCTCTCGGAGCGTTTGCTGAATCCTCTCCAGCTCCTGGCTGCCGCGAGCCAGCCTGCTGTGGGCGTCGCAGCCACAGTCATCGCCGCTGCGCTCCGTCCGTCTCTCATCTGTGTCCGTGTCCTCCTCCGTCACTCCGTCCACGGTCATCAGGTCGGAGCGGCGCCGGCGGGCCTGAGACTGCTGCTGGTTTTGGCTGTGGAGCCGGGCTGAGGTATTTAGAGACGATTCGACCGCCGCCGGACCGGTAGTAGCGGCCTGTGGCGGTGGTGATGATGATGATGTCAGCATATGGCTATTATCTACGGATGTGTGCACAGTGACGGGTATAGGTATAGCACCGGAGACGAGGCTGAGATCTGAGCTGAAGGAGGAGGAGGAGGACGACGGGTCTGGGAGTGCGTCCGTGCCTGAGGAGTCGAGTCTTTGCGGCTCGTGTTGTGACCCTGTGTGCTTCTCCTCTCTGTCTTTGGACTTGTGTTCAGCCATCGTGATCTCTCCCTGAGTGAAACGTAGTTCTGCGGAGTGATGATGAGGAGGAGGAGGAGGAGGCTCCGTGCTGGGGGAGTGCAGTGGCGACCGCTGACTCGCCGCCATCTCCATCTCCTGCTTCAGCTTCTGCTCCAGCTGCTCCGTTGCGCGCCGCACCGAGCCCGCCGGCCAATCGCGCGGCAGCATGGAGGGAGACTGCGGGTGCGAGGGCGGAGTGGAAGAGCCGTGCGGCGCAACGGCAGCGGCTTCGGAGGACTCGGCCCCGTCCTCTGAAGTCTGATGTTCGGGGCTGTGGGAGGACGAGGACGGGGGAAACGGCGACAGCGAGGAGGCGGAGGACGGAGAGGGAGAGAGGCAGGACGCCGGGTGGCATATGGCTTCGATCTCGGTGACGATATGGCGGACTGAGACTCCGTTGTCATGGGGAGGGTGGTGAGTTCGGTCGAGGCTGGCTTTGTCGACGCCGTCGTCAGACTGCGGAGAAACCTACGAGACAGACAGAGGAGACATGGAGACTGTGTTAGTCATCAGTCATAGGCAGAGACAGTCTTGTACTATATAAGTAATGATTTTATATTTCGTTACTATGGTTTTAATCAATAATTTTCTACTCTGCACCTTATTGTATCAGTGGTGTTGTATGCAAACTAAACCAAACTTAAACCTCTAGTGTCTGTGACTCTTTTCTGGGCCTCCAGCAGGTGTCACTGTGATTTATGCAGATTCACTGTCTCGACTGTTTTCTCTGCGTCGTCTATTTGCTGCCTGATAAAACCCTGGTCCAGTCAGGTTCCAGTTCAAACTACAGACTGATTTAGAGGTAGAAATGTGATCTTGAGGAGAGCAGAGACCTACCTCTTTAGCCTGGCTTTTAACTGAATCTTAATATTTGTATCGCTATAAAACTATCTATCGTCTTAATTGCAATATCTCTCTATCCCCTTGATCTACCTACATATTATACATATTTATCTATTGTACTTTACCTATTTAATTTAATTTATCTTATTTATTTATTCTTACTATCTATTTTAATTCATTCATTCTTATTCTATTTTATCCTACTACACCTATTTATTTTACTTCATTTTATCTAGTGTCTTTTTCTTCTCATTTTATCTATTTTTACTCCATTTTATCTAGTGTTTTCCCTGTAGCAAATGATTGAGTGTTAAGATAGCGTTTCTGTATGTGTGTCTCCCAATATGTGTCCCCTATGTTCCTTGTTTTTATCATGTGAAGCACTTTGAGCTGCTATGGGCATGAAAAGTGCTTCACAAATAAAGCCTAATTGATTGATCATTACGTCATCGCTTATTGTCTGCGTGAAATATAACGGTGAATAGAAGGAAGAGTCTGTTACCTGACTCCCGTTCCCCTGCGTCTCCGTCTCCTCCTCTTCCTCCTCCTCCTTATCTTCCGTTTCTTCTTCCTCCTCCTGGGACAGAAGAAGACAGGACGACGTCCTCTGCTGCTGCTCCGACAGCGTCCGAGTCCTCCCGTCCTGAGCCAAACCCAGAAACTTCTCTCTGGCGCTGAAGAAGTCGATGCTGTCCGCGCTGTGGTTCGAAGAGCCGTCGGCGTCGCCTCGGCTGTCGAAGGCACCGCCCGTCTGTAGCAACTCCTCGCTGGGGTTGTTGTTGTCGTCGTTGTTGCTGGCAGCCGGGGGGAGAAGGGGGCTGAGGGGGCTGTGTTTGTCACTTGTTGTTAAATCAGACAGCGATCGATCTATCGTATCCGAGTCCGAGGTGGATCCGAGGGTGAGCGGCGAGATTTCTTCCGAGCTGCTGCAGCTGCGCTCGGGGAAACTTAGGGAGAGCTCTGCTGGTTTGTTTCTGGGCGCCGAGAGCGAGAGCGACAGGTGCGTGGGAGGGGCCCGGCGAGCGCGCTGCAGCTCGGGAGTAGGAGGTAGGATGTGGAGCGACGGCGGCGGGTGGTGGGGGAGAGCGACGGCCACGGTGACGGCCACGCTCGCCGTCGAATTGTCCAGTCTTTCCTCTGGGACCACGGTGGCCGCTCGGGGCCGGGGGAGGAGAGGGAGGAGGGGGAGGGGAAGCAGGAGGAGTTCGTCGTCGGCACAATCTGATCCGACCTCTTCCTGAACCGGTGAGTCACGCACGCCGTTGGTGTGTGAGTCAGAGGTGAGAGCGTTGTTCGATTGTTTGGCGGTTGTTTCCCCGGGCTCGGCAGCTCCGAGCGCCTGCAGCACGGCCGCGCCCAGGAAGTGATGCAGGGATGGGGAGGAGGCGGTGGTGCTGCTGTTGTGGTTGTTGTTGTGAGAGTCCGAGCGGCCCAGAGAGTGGGAGGAAGCCTTACACAACGACAACGACGACTCTGGCCGATCCGATAGGTCGCTGTCAGAGTGGGAGCGCCATAGCTTATTATGCCTTTGTTTGCTGTGGAGGAAAAGAAAAACAATGGTTATGTTGCCGCTGATGATGTGGACCGGGCAGGATGTTGTTTACAGGCTGTACGAACGCTTCTTTGCTGTTCTTTTTTAAAAAATGTTTTGTCTTTATGTAAAGCACATTGAGTTGCCTTGGTATGAAATGTGCTATATAAATAAAGATGCCTTGTCTTGCCTTGCCTATAGCAGGGTATATACAGGAATCTTGAAGTTAATTTTAATACCTTTTAAAGACTTTTTCCAAGACCTTCTCAATATTTTTTAATACCTCTCCACCACTTCAAACTGTAACCATTTACATCAACGACTGACTTTGTACGCAGTTTTAGTTTGTGATAAAGACTATGAAGATTATGACCACTATGATACAACAGAACTCAAAATAGGCTGGGATAATAAATCAAAGGCAAAGTTTATAAAAAAAATAATAAAAAAAAACATTGCTCCACTCTCAAAAAACAAAAAACAACAATCACGACAGTCATGACATGTGCCTCAGCTCTTTGGTCTAGTTTCCAGTAGGGCTGTAGCAGATACTCGAGTACTCGCTCGACTTGGGCGGCATCCGAGTGCCATTACACTACTCGAATACTCGCTTGCCCGGTTCATCATTGTTTTTTCAATAAAACAAATAAATTCACACACTTTCACAATGTTTTTTAGGAGTCAAACTCTTGGACGGCTAATTCAGAAAAAAAATACCTTCAACATTTAAGACTTTATAAAGTCGTGAAAAGACTTTTCCCAAAATTGATTTATCACCTATCACCTATAGGAGACCTCACCTGGCCAGCAGAATTCCCTGATACTCCTCCAGCTGTTTCATGAAGGAAGGGTTGGGTTTGGTGACGCTCCGTCTCTCCTTCACGTAGTCGAAGGCCGTGTCCAGGTCCCAGCCGTACTCCTTCATGGCGTAGGCGATCACCGTGGAGGCCGAGCGGCTCACGCCCATCTTACAGTGAACCAGACACTTAGCACCGGCTTTCCTGTCAGGGACGGAGGCAGAGGAGTGAGGACTGTGCTGCGTTACGGGAACTACACTGAGAATCACTGGGAGAGTTAAAGGGATAGTTCAACATTTTGGCCCTTGCCCCATTGCCATAATCGCTATAGTCATAGCAGTAGGTTTGTTACCTTTGGTGCAAGCTATTTTTAGAAGGGTGGAGCAGAGCCGTGAGCTGCTCAGAGCTACACTACGGAGGCTAATGGGATTTCTTGGTTTCCCTCATCAAACTCATCAAACTCATCAAATACACAATCCAAAAACTCCAAAACGCTCTGGTGGACAAGTTGTGACCTGCACATTCACCACGCTATGAGATAATAACAGAACGTTACGAGACAGAGTTGTTTTTGAGGCAAATGTAGAGACTCCTTGATGAAAAACTGCCCCCGACGGGAACGCACATCAGCGGTTTTGCATGAATTTCCCTCTAAAACAACTCTGTCTGGTAACGTTCTGTTATTATCTCATAGCGTGGTGAATGTGCAGGTCACAACTTGTCCACCAGAGCGTTTTGGAGTTGTTGGATTGTGTATTTGATGAGTTTGATGAGAGAAACCAAGAAATAACTTTAGCCTCCGTAGCGTAGCTCTGAGCAGCTCACGGCTCTGCTCCGCCGTTCTAAAAACAGCTTGCACGAACCTACTCCTAAAACTACAGTATAGGGATTATGGCAATGGGCCAATTTGCCAAAATGTTGAACTATCCTTTTAAGCTGTGTGTGTGCGAGCTTTTGCCTACTTGGCTTTGGTGATGAACTTGTAGGTTTCGTTCCAGTACTCCAGCAGGTTGGTGGCCTCCTCGTCGTACACTCTGATGTTGTGGTACTCGAACATCCCCGGGAAGAAGTTGTCGATCTCCCTGGTCACGTTCAGGATGTAGCGCACTCTGCATTAAGAAACGGGGAGAGGGCAGGTTGACTTGCTGACCTTTGAATATCAATAACTGTCAATAACAATAACTATCAGCAATTCATATTTCATATATGCAGGTTATTGAGACGATGAATCGCTAAACGGCACACAGGTCAAACACTGTGTAGACTATAAGCAAACAGGAGGTTTGAAAGAATCATGTTGCAGGTTTGATATATTTGGTAAAAACACCCAAAAAGCAACCAAGTAGACCTCGTGTTTGGATCCAGAATCAATTTAATTAATGAATGCACAACTAATTCAGAGAGGATACAGTGATTAAATCCAGTGACTGAACATTTGCACATTAACACTTTGATGCAGCAGTAATAGATTCCCTCATTTTAATTAGGAAACATATTTAGTACATGCAGCGTAATCTTTCCATTACGTGACAGTGAGATTAGCGAGTGTGCATTCGAGCGTGCATTCGACTAAGTGCGGCGTGTACTGTAGGGTGAGTTAATTAACGCTGGGGAAGTGTAGCGACTGATCTCTTACCCGCTGTTCTGCAGCTCGTCCAGGTTGGAGGCGTTCCACTCAGAGCCCTGGAGACGACAGTCAACATCACATCATCATTCAATACTCAAGACTGTGATTTAACCAGCTTCACGTTACTACCTTACAAGGCTTTCCAAACATCTACCTGCAGATTTGACCAGGTGGTTTTAAAGGACAATTCCGGGCAAATTCAACTCGGGGCTGTGTTTCCCTAACATTTCAGTTTAATTGCTTCTGTTTTGCAGTAGTTGTGTCTGTTTACATCCCTCAAAGCTGCAATTTTTTTCGTCAGATGGCGACTCAAACATGCACTGAGAAGTTTATTTACTTCAAGCAAGTCAAGAGTTGATATTCCTGTGTTTATGACACAAATGGGAGCTTCCGACTGCACGTGAACACACCGAGCGCGTCAACTTGGGTCTTGCGGGAGACTTTGAATTAGATCTAGTTTTACAAACTTGCTTGAAGAAAATAAACTTCTCGGTGCATGTTTGAGTAGCCATCTGACGCTGTCCGTGGAAAAAATTGTGGCTTTGAGGGATGTTAACAGCCTAAGCAGCGGAACTTCCATCCGCTCCCATTCATTGCTGCCGTGGCAATGCGGGGACAGACACAACTACCGCAATTAAACTAAAAAATCTTCAGATTCCTTCTTTTAGACCTAAAATGTTAATGTTAAGCCCCGAGTTCAATTTGCCCAGAATTGTCCTTTAACAAGTGGTTGTTGGTTCTTACCAGATAGACGTGTTCGAAGATCTCGGTGGGGCTGTCCATCTGCCCCAGGATGACGATCATCTCGTTGTCTATGAACTCCTTGAACTCCCTCAGGTTACACACCATCTGCATCTCCAGCTCTGTTCGAATCTGGAGGAGGACGATAACAATTTAACAATTCAGGGAAGCGTAATGAGTGTTAATGATGACTCAAAATCTGTGGCCGAAAAAAAATAAAAACTTATCAGAAAGTAAAAATCCTACAGAAGAACAATGGTGAGAATTTGCACTTGAATATCCAAACACATGAAGTGTGAATCCCTACAGATTTATGTTACTGTAAATGTGCCTCTCACCTCCTTGGAGGTGACGTTCTCCAGGTCCTTCTGCATCATGATCTCTCGGAGGCGCATCTTGATCAGCCTCTCCGTGCGCTCCCTCTCTGTGGGCCTGCACACACACACACACACACACACAAACACCTTTATTA
This sequence comes from Trachurus japonicus, assembly GCF_045865225.1. Taxonomy (NCBI): domain Eukaryota; kingdom Metazoa; phylum Chordata; class Actinopteri; order Carangiformes; family Carangidae; genus Trachurus; species Trachurus japonicus. Next base: position 13,001,600 of record NC_140919.1, on the reverse strand, counting down.
AAAACACCTTTTAACACATTTTCTCTTGGCCCGAACAACAAATCTGGACACAAAGAACCACCTTCACAGTCGCGGCCACTGTAACGACGGCCCCTGCCTTCTGTTCATTGATTCATTTTCACTTTGGTCTCAATGAGATTACTTGTTCCACAAGAGAATTGCCACTTTGTCTGATTCTCAGAAACCGGAGAGGGGAATAGAAAATCTGAGAGCGTGGCCCATCGGCGATCCACAACAAAGTCCTCTTGTAGAATATGCCTGTTGTTGTGCCTGGCTGCGTTTCTAACCACTCTGCTGGGGGAGACGCATTTAGCCTTCGGACGTCACGCTGATGATACCAACAAGTGGCCTAATTACCTCTCGGAGGAGAAGAGCTCGGCTTGTCTGTGAGCGTCTCATTCTTACTAATTTCTCTTGTTTCGCTTGGGGCCGATTCCTCAGTGGGTCAGCGGTTACAAAGGAGGTGTGTGTGTGTGGGGGGGGGGGGCACAGGTGTGTAACAGCATTTATCTTGCATTGGGACCCTAGAAACGGTCGCCTTGTTTATCTCGCAGCTGAATATCTCAGCGGACCCCCCCCGGAGAGACCGACAGAGTCCACAGGGTGAGGGAGGGACTGAGGGAGGAAGAAAAACCTTTTCACCCCTGCCAACAAACAAACGCCGGGCAGTTACCGACATCGGCGACACTTTTTCACCTCAGAACAAGTCTGAACTTGCCTGGAGACGGCCTGAGGGAGGGATGGCCGAAGTAGAGAGAAAAAAATAAAAAAGCAGCAGCATTAAATGTGTGACGAGTGCATGACGACATGAGTAATGGCGCTAATGAATAACAGAGGAAGGGAAATTTCTGCCGCTCCACTGAAGAGAGCCGTGACAGAGATGAATTCGCACGAAGTCCCATAAATCAAACACGACACAAAAACAGGCTGACGTCGAGCCGCTATCTCAACCTCTCACTCAATGGTTTTTACAAGGAAACGAGCTGCTGCTGCCATGTCAACAAACATGAGCTGGTCATGCAGCTTTGGCCCTGTGACTGCTGGAAGACTAACAGGGACTTTACTGTATGACCGGCTGGATTTGTTTTTGTGTGTGTGTTAAAGTTTCACAGTATGTGGGTGGTAATCTTGATCGCGATAAGCCCATTTGATGCCAAACACACCTTATTGATAGAGGGAGTTGTGAGCCATTTCAGTTTCCAGGAAGACAGTAAATATGGGTGTAGTAAATATTCCTGATTGCCAAGTTGAAGGTGGGAACTTATTATTCTTTCCATGCGGGAGCGGGAGCGTCAGGTGCACGCAGCAAAGCGGCAGAATATCTTTGTCTTGATCGCTCCTCAGTCCTCTGCCTCCTCCTTCTGCCTCATGCCACCTGTTTCTGTCCCTCTACCCATTCGTCTGTTTTTCGCAAACATAAATCGAGCTGGTGAAAGCCTCAGCTATTTCGGACACTCAAGGATATCTGAAGAGAGTGAGTGAGCAAAAGAGGGAGAGGGAGAGAGACACAGGCGCTCCAAATAGGTAGCGAGACACGTGACTAAAGCAGCAGGGAGGGGGATTTCCCTGCTATTAGTAAAGACATAAATCCAGCAGCCTGCACTGCAAAAACTCAAACTCTTTCCAATAATATTTGACTTGATTTCTTGTCAAAATGTCTCATTTCTAGTCAAAAATAATCTCTTTCCACTTAAAATAAGTCTCATCACCTAAAAATTAACTTGTTTTTAGATAATTTTCACTTGTTTCATACTAATTTTCATTTGAAATGAGTAGAAAAATCTGCCAGTGAAAGCAAGTTTTTTGAGCTTGTAATAAGAAAGAAAAACTTGCTCCACTAGCAGATTTTTCTACTTATTTCAAGTGAAAATATGTTTGAAAGAAGTAAAAAGTGTCTAAAACAGGCTACTTTTTAATGTGACAAGTCTTATTTTAAGTATAATGAGATTTGTTTTGACTAGAAATGAGACATTTTGACTAGAAATAAGACAAAAGATTTTGAGTTTTTACAGTGTGTGTCATTCCCAGTGTTTTCTATGCTCCCATGTGGAAATGTCGTCTCCCCTGTGTCACAGGCTGCAGCTTCCTGCATGTGTGAGTGATCCTGAGCCCCGTGTGCACACACACACACACACACACAGCTCAGCCATGCCTCCTTCGTGTTTGCTTTTGTTTTTGTTTGTGCTCTTCCTCTGGCGCTTCCCGTTAGTTACCCCGAGAGGTCGCAGACAGCACGTGACCTCCCGGGAGTCCAGAGTCCAGAGCTGTGAGGAACGATATGCCGCCGAGATGTAGCAATGCTGTCTGCACACGAGGAGAAGTTGGGCAATGCTGTTGTGACTGAGAACGTCTGATCTTACTGGAAACACAGACGCTATGAATCAGCTTGAGCTTTCTGTGAATCTGTGATGCAAGTATGGTGCTTTTCCGTGAGAACAGCGCTCAGCTGCTTTCAGTTGTGCATTTCTGGGTTCACATGTGTTTGTCCACATTTTGCTGAAACGCTGAAGTATGTCACATGTGTGCAAGCAGTCATTGTAAAACTCCAAGACTCTCCAATAAAGTTAGGATTAGCTCCGTCCACACTGAGTAACAACTTCCTTCTTGGTTTATCACTTTAGTCAATCAGCTCATGTCAAGGTTTTGATAAACTGCACAAGAACCGCTACATTTAGAGTCTGCAGGTCAAAGTTCTCACTCTCCTTGACTTTAATTTACGTTTTCTATCAGTTTTCTTTGAAAACATTCACACCAAAAAATTTACCAACTTCATAACGGTTGTAATATTTATCATAATGTTGTGTAGTTGGTGTTTTCTAACTTCTGGGATCCAATGAAAGGTTTTCTTGTGGGAGATGTGACGATGCTGAGAGGTGTGTATTCACTGCACAGGAATTTTACACCACACATCAATGGGGGCCGTGCTACAGAGTGAAATCTCATGTCCTTATACGGAAGGTAACACAAACCAAACAGTATTCCCGATTTATCATCATTTATGTGGTATGTGTGTGTGTGTTTGTGTGTGTGTGTGTGTATTCATCCCTATCCATTCCTGTACTCACAGGTCTGTGAAGGGAACAGGTGAGTTTGCACGGTGCGACTCGACGTCCTGCATGGCGTTCCACTCATTTATGCACAGCTGGTTGGAGGAGACCTGGCTCTGGTAGTAGCTGATCCAGGTGAGGAACAGGCTGCCTGGGTAGTAGTTATGGCAACGAGCCACCTCGCAGGCTTTGTGGAGTGACTGGAGGGCTGACCTGAAGCGGAGAGGGGAGAGGGAGGCAGATTCACATGTGAGAGTTGTGTGGAGAATATCAAAAAATACACTGGAGGAGGAAGCGTGAAGTTTGGAGTGAACAGAACACGAGATGGAGAAGGGATAAAAACATGATAGATAAGAAAGATACAGACAGGAATGATAAATTGCATTTGAGAAATCAAGCCGGCGAGGTAAGTTGAATAATTAGCAAGAAAAATGAGGGAACAACAGATGGGAGGCGAATAGAAAGATTACGGAGAGGAAGAGAGATCATGTGAAGATATAACTGCAGATAAATGGAGGTAGCAGAGAGCGCTGAGGGAAGAGGGAGGTCGGAAGAAGAGCAAAGTGACAAACAAAGAGGAAAATGAGGAAATGAAGACAATGAGCACGGAAATGAAGAGGCGAGCGCTGGCATGTGAGACAGGGAGAGATAAAGACGAGACTGGGAAGTAGGAAGATAATGGGAAAACAAGGAGGACAGACATGATAAGACACGGTGATAAAAATAAAAAAAAAACACTAGAGGTCAAAGTCAAGGGGGACATGCGATGCGATGGGTCTTTTTAAGGCTGCAGCTTCATTTGTTGGAACAAAAATCAGAGGTCTGCTCACCACATGGCCTGGACAGAAACTGGCTTGAAGACATGAACCCTGCTCACTGTCGACACACTAAAACCACTGAGGAGGCAGAGAGAGAGAGAGAGGGGGATTAAAAGCTGGACATACACTAATTATTCATAACCGTCTGACAATAACACCAACACACACAGCTGAATAACGTGTAAACAAGTCGTCAGAACAGTCGGCCGCCCCTGGGAGCGGTAAGAGGAAGCAGGACGTAGGTGTGGCGTCTTACCCGTCTCCATCCAAGTGGATCAGAGTGTCACTCCACAGAGGTAGAACCAGACCCACGGTGCAGCAGCTGGCAGGAAGAAAAAAAACATGTCAGACGACAGCACAAGGAGACGAGACGCAGAGTAAAAAAAATACTTTATCCTCATCCTGTCCAGTCCTATGTTACAGTCAGGAGCCTTAAATTAAACCAAAGACACACTGCTAAAGTTAGAAACAGACATTAAAGGGATACACCATCATTTTTTTTTGTGTCTTGCCTCACTCCCGAGTCCATGACAAGCAGACAGACACCATCCTTTCGACTGTGTGTGCAGTAACAAGGGAGATACGGGCAGAGCTGGCGCACCGCTAATTAGCTTAGCTCAAACGCTGGAAGTGTATAGGTAGTGTTAGCCTGCCTCCTACCTGAGCCGAAATCAGCAGTCAGAAGCTGATTTCATTTTAGCTCTAAACTCTGTAAATATATCACTTTATCGACATTTCAAACATTTTTAGGCGAGAAAGTAGCCGTTTAGATCAGCAGTGTGTCGTTAATTTGTCTAAATACCAGCTGTTTACAATTTTGTTTGGACCAATTTGGCGCTACTCAAGCTAGCCGTTGTGACCAACGCACTTCCGGTTACTTTCACAAAATAAAACACCCGTTGCCCTTTACATACAGAAAATTATGACGATAGGATTCGTGCATTTACTTTGAAATAGGAAGCTAACCTACCCTCGATGTAGCTAGCTTGAACCAAAATAAACCGTCTTTGCTTAAAAACCCTCCGTTTTGACCGATCTCGTCCCGTTACCGGCATTTGACCGCTCAAGATGCCTTACTGTAGAGTTTTGTCAGCTCTGAGACGAATATCGGCCCGCCGGTTTCCGTTTTGGGGATGCTGAAGAGTTTCTCTGACGACTTTAGGTGGAGGCAGGCTAACACTACCTATGCACTTCCAGCGTTTGAGCTAAGCTAATTAGCGGTGCGCCAGCTCTGCCCATATTTCCCTTGTTACTGCACGCACAGTCGAAAGGATGGTGTCTATCTGCTGGTCATGGACTCGGGAGTGAGGCAAGACACGAAAGAAAAAAAAATGTTGGTGGCGTATCCCTTTAAAGTGCTATCTCTTCTAAGCTGCTGACACAAGTGGGGGATTTAATGAGAGCTGGTGTAACACTAAAAAAGAGTTTGTGGTATACGGTTGCCGTGGTACTAACCTATCAGAGGAGACGAAGTCCATGCCAAGCACGAGACTCTCCTCCGTGTCCTGTCTGCCGTTGGTGGAGACGACCACCATGTAGCGGGTTACCTGAGGGTAGGCGCTCTCCAGACGCACGGCCTGAAGCAGGAGATGGAGAGAGAGAGATCAGCAGACAGAAGAGAGGCGGATTGTGAGAACAGTCGTATCGTGTCTTGTTTGGCTCGGGAGTCCAAGAAAACACTAATCAGGGTTATCGCGGGTTTTCTTTGGAGAGTTCAGATTTTCAGCACAAAGTTGGCATCATAAATCCACGGCTGTGGAGTTTGAAATATGTGGGTGTTTACTTGGAAGGGAGTGTTTAATAAAACACACCGCCGAGGAGGTGCACTGTGGGTCAGGTTCTCTGGAGTCAGCTCCAAACTTGGGATTCATTTTGATCAATGTTTTATGTGTTTCTCACAAAATCCTCCGACTCAGGAGTCCAATACTAAACTGCTGGACGACTGCGCTCCAAAGTAATGAGCTAGCGATGCTGCAGGGTCCAGTAGGAACATGTGCCAACAACTTTTCTTTTAAAAAATCCATTAAGTTTCTACTCTTTACATTTGATAAGGAAACAAAACCAGTTTGTTTGGAGTAAGATCTCCCTGATAACAATGCCACTGTGTGTGTTCGTGTGTTCGTACAGTGTGTGTGTTCATGTGCGTGTGTTACTGACCAGTCGGATGGTGTCTTCCGGCCGCAGCACAGTGAACATGGTCTGAAGATGTTTCTGGAGGTCACCTGCACAGACAGCACAGACAGCGTTGCTCAGTTTCAGTGTATTTTGGAGAACTATCACATTTTGCTCATGTAAAAAAAAGGTCGACATAACAGCCCAGATAATGTATCATTTCCCCTACGGCGAGTTTCCAGTGCGTTCACACTGGAGTCTCCTGTTATCTGACCTCAACTCTGAATACAACTGAGAGAAAAGCAAATAAAAGCATTGATGCTGTTTTTTTTATATAGCCATCAGCCCACACAACACATAGGCTGCCTTTTATACAAGATTTGATTTGACTTCTTTATTTTCATTAACCAAAAAAAAAAAAAAAAAAAGGCAAGATATTTAAGGGCTTGGCTTGCAGCAACAAACTGACTGATCTGCCTTGTTGTGAAAGAGTCTCAGTGCAGTTAACACCAGCTGTTACCTATGATGCTGTGCAGGAATGTTCATTTTGCTATTTAATCTCAACCTCCTCCATGATGAAGTTCATCTCTAAGTCAAAGGAGGAGGACAGAAGACGTAGGGCGAAGAGACGATGCAGCTGTCCCGCCGACAAGTCTTTTTACCTGTGTGCTTGTCCCTGCGCTGGCTGATGCTGCGAGGTGCGGAGTTCGGCGTGGGGCTGTTACCCCTGGGAAGGAACAGGGCTGCACCTTTCACTGTGAGGAAGCTCTCACTGATACTGGGGAGGGGAAGAGAAACAGAACAAAACAAAACATGAATAGAGAGGCTTCAAAAATGTATCTGATCATAATTATTTCTTTTATGTAATCGTAAAACCGTCGTTTTTGACCCCGGAGAGGTCCATCCTCTCAGAGGGGGGACAGCAGCAGGGAGGAACAGACGGGAGTGTTGTTGTCATCGTGGCGCTTATGTCAGTGTCACAATGCTCCATTCAGCCGGGCTCCCCAAATCGGAGCCGACAGACCGACGCGAACATAACAAGACCCGAGCCCCGACGTGAACTCGGAACACAATGTTCTCTGCTCCTCCACACAGCTGGATTACACACACACACACAGAGAGAGACTGACTCGCGCTAACAGCTGCCAGCGGGGAGGGATGGGAAGGACTGGGAGGAGGAGGAGACCGGGGGTCCAGGAGGAAAGACAGAGCGAACACTTTCCCCCCTCTCTCCCTCTCCCTCCTCCACAACGCTGGAGCAGAGAGAGATAAGAGCTGGCCAGTCTTATATGTATTAACCCTCGGATGATCCTTCAATTTGTACCACTTCCATGACCCCTGGACAAAATTTAGACATCAAAATATTTGTGATACATATACAGTAGGGCTGGGTCTTGACTAAACATGAGAATCACTTTCGACATGGGTTTCAACAGTTTTAACCCCTTCCTAGCCAGTTGTTTTTGCTGCAAAAACACCAAATTTCTATGGGGCTCTATGGGGGTTTATGTCTGGTGACTGTATTTTAAGTGATAAATAAAAAAAGAGAGATATCTAAAATCCCCTCGGTGAAAACTTCTGACTATAATACTGTATGTCAACAAAATAAAACAAGAATTTGGGATTTTGCTTTATCCATTGTTCATATTTCAGTTCTGGAAATTAGCGCATATTTCATTAGATATTGCCTCATTCACATAAAATTTGACAAAACTTGTAATACAGAAAATATTTTCCTTAATGTGAGTAATAAACTTGGGAAGTTTCATGGTGATATCTGTTAGTTAAAAATTTCTACTTTATTTTTACATTAAAAAAACCCATTGGACATTTTTGTCCACTTGAAGGGTCATGGGTGTGGTAAAGATTCATCATTACGGGTCCAAAAATTGGACTTTCATTCTGATATTTGGGACATCCAGAGTTTACCCAAAGATACACCTCCTTGCCAAAAATCAGGCCCCAGTGACCTTTCATTTGACCGTGGGGAGTTGGGAAAGTGTGAAAGGTGGAGGGGGTAAAAGGAGGGTTAAACTGGGTTCTGTTTCTCTCTGGAACACTTAATCTTATTAACTGTGACTGAGGTCACTGCGTCGAGGAGGAGGAGGACACATTATTAAGTGTGTTTCAACTGGATACCAAACTGTGAGAGAGCGTGCGTGCGTGCGTGTGTGAATAACTACGTTTCTGTTGAGATTCTTCTCACAGTGACACACTAACCAATGTCACACAAAAACACCAATAAAATAAAAAAAAAGCAGGCCAGAGAGTAGAGTAGAGAGACCTACTTCTGCAGCTGCTTATGGCCGTGTCAAGTGACTGCCACGGGACTAGTAAACCATAACCTCCATGATGCAGTGCAAGGAGAAGTCACCCAGTAAAAGACAGCGGGCGGGCAGGGCACCAACATTTATTTATTGGATGCAGAGAGAGCACATGAAGTTCTGTGAGAAAAACAAAACCGTGGCGTGCATTTGAAAGTCTGAGTTCAGAGCAGCATTTGCAGACTGAGGTCAGATGATCTGTCAACAAAAACACTCTGCATGTGATGGCGGTGCATGTTTTTGCAGAAATAAGACACCCCCACCCCCGTCTCAAGTCAAACTGGCAGAGATCTGGTCCATCTAGGAAGAGAAGCATGTGCACTGCAGCCACAACCTTGACACCAAGCCAAACCCACAGGTCTTAAAGCTTAGGATTTATACAGAAACCCCCTTTTTATAGCATTCCCACTCTATTTTTTTTTTGTTTAATTATCCGTTGACTTGAGTATCTCCAGCTGTTTGTTCAATGTAGCTTTTAAACAGAACACTTACTAACCTAGATTATGCTCGTATGATTTCATTGTCAAAACAGTAAAATGTCAATAAAAGCTGCAGCTGACAACAGATAGCTACACCGACCTGTTCTACTAAACATGAATAGGGGCCAGTTTTGTCGCCTCCGGGGCCACAAACAAAAGGACCCGTCAAGTGTACACGACGTACACGTACACACCGAGGATCAGCGAGATCAATCTGAAGGGAGGCGATGACATCAAAAGCCACGTACGTATGTGTATGTCTGTCGAAGTTATGCAAGCAGAGTTGGAGAGTCAGACTATCCTCGTCCTTGGCAACAGGCTGCAGGTCTTACACTCGGTGAACTCGGTTTCTTCAAGTTTCACATTCAGGCCGGTGCTGTCTGTCTGTCTGTCTGCCATTTAGGCTTCCTGTCATAACATCCCCCCTCTTTACTTTTTTTCACTGTAACTCCATCTCTTCATCCTCTCAGCCATCCGACCGACCGACCGACTGTCCTTCCTGAATTTTGCTGAGGCCGTGCATGTTCAGGATGAGGAGACAAGAGACGAGCGAGAAAACAAACTCAACCAAAGTGCCATTGCCTTGTGCAGTGCTGAGCTTATTTCCCATAACCCAGCCACCCTTGACCCAGCTGTTTCCTCTCTCTCTGCCTCTCTCGCTTCCTCTTTTTTTTTCTGCATTTCTCACAACTCCGGCTCTCGTCCTACTTTTTTAGTTTTCTTTTTTCATTTTCCGTCACTCTCTCCCCAAATTCCTGCTGCATCAAGTCCCACTGAGCAGCACGGGCCTGTGTGTGTGTGTGTGTGTGTGTACTGTACTTGGCAATGACCATGTATAGCAGTGCTACTGTACAATGTCATCTGTAACGTAACACTCACACTCATTCACGTGCACTGGGAAAGTGGAATCTAAGCCATATGGTTGGAGAGGTGGTGGAGGAGGAGGAGGAGGGGGGGTTGGGTGGGGGGGTGTGAACGACTGTCGAATAAAGTTTCTAAAAATACAGTCGTCCTTTAAAAAGTTTGGGCTATTAACAGACTGTATTCAAAAGGAGAACAGACAACCTACTGTACATGGCTGTGTGTGGGTTTCTCTCTGATTGATGGGACACACACACACACACACAGATCCATACCACCAACCACTGACTCCACACTGCAACGATTGGGCAACTAATCGATTAAATTCACTTTTTTTTTTATCATTAATCATTGTTTAAGTATTTGCTCGAGGCAAAACCAGCCACACGAACGCCGGTTCCAGCTGCTAAAATGTAAAGATTTCATGCTTTTCCTTGTCATAAATGGCATTAAACTCAATATCTGTCTGTCTTTGCTGAATTTTCTTATTAAACAAGCAATAAATATCAATGAGCTGTGGGAAAACCTTATCAGTTCTCTCTATGTTCTGGCATTTTACGGATAAAAATGATTAATCTATCAATCAGGAATATTTCCGATAAAGATAACCGTTGCTGGACGGCCTGTTCCACACACACCATCAACATATTTTCAGGCTGACTTGAACTCATTCTGCAGATCTGAGCATCAGAGAGAGACCCTGTCATGACATCGGCAGCGTCAGCTTACGTAATGCAGCTAAACTCAACTGATTCTCTGATAAATTTGTAATGCTGTAATGCCGCAGCATGAGGGCCTGATAACATTAACCAGTCTGCTGGAATGTACGCTGATTAACGACATTACGTGTACGCCGAATCAATGTTGTTACAGGAAAAAGTTATGAAATCAAGAAAAAGAAATATCAAGATAACTGGAACTGTTTTTTCTCTTTCTGTCTTTCTTTCTTTGTTGTTTTCTATATCTTTTTATTTTATTTAGCCTATTTATTTAGAGAGTGTGTAGGTCCATTTACCTATCTATGATATGCACAAGTTTCTGAACGTCACTATATGGGGTCAAAACCAGCTTTTGCATTTCCGGTGGAATTTTACGTTTACATGGTTTTCAGTCGTTGTCATAGTTGCGGTAAACGCATGGATCTATTAACGCTGGCTTTTAACACGGATGACGTCAATTTGTGTGATATCCATTGTTAAAAGCTGGTGTGATGATCCATGCATTGAAAAACAAAATCCATGCATTTACTGCGACTACCGAAACCATGGAAACGTAAGCATAAAATTTCACCGGAAGCGCAAAACCGGCTTATGTTTTTGACGTTCGGAAAAAGGTGGATACTTTAATCATATAAAATTACCAAGGGCTGTTCATTTAAAGCAGAAGTAAGCGGAATTTTTGTGTTAATATAAGTCTTAAATAGTCATATCTTCCGACGGCAATCACTTATATAGAGTGTTTGGTCTGAAACACGGGTCTGTTAGTCACTCTGCTCTGCTGTAAGCCGAGGAGAAAACTTTCCTTGTATCCTACAACCTTTATCCAATGAGGAGAGAGAACGGCATAAAGGGGCGGTCCTCTCTGTGTGTGCAGCCAAGGGATGCGCGTGAATGTGGTGACGTAGGGACGAGGGCGGGGACTGCTAACTCCATCGGCTGACAGGAAGTTAGCCAAAACCACCGGATCGCTTACTTCTGCTTTAAGTTCATTGAATGTCATAAAAAAAGAAAAAAAGAAATGATATTCCTTTATGACTGTGTCTGGCATTTGATAAATAAAAGTTATATACAGTATATATATATATATAAATAAAGATAACTGGAACTGTGTCTGTTATAAATACTGGAGAGAAAAAAATGGTTGGGACTGGATGGGGGGGTAACAAGTTCAAATGAATCTGACTCCAGAGAGTATGTGAATGAGGGGTGGAGGATGGGTGATAAAGAGAGAAAGAAAGAAGACCCAGTCAGAGAGCAGTAGGTACTTGTTAGGGCAACAGTCACACACACACAATCATCACTATGTAAGGACCACTCCACACAGTGTGGGGCAGATAACTGGGTGACCCACCAACCACCACCACTGCCCCCTCCTCCCTCTGCGTGCCCATATTAGTAACTCTGAAGAGGAGAGTGGGATAAATATAGGGGCTGGCTGCATGCAGGCAGACCAGGCCAGGCCCTGCTAAGGCCTTGTGAGTTTGCACCCAAGATGGATACGGCCCATGGGAAAGACAGGGAGTTAACACAATCTGCCCCGCAGCTCCCAGGAACAGAAATGGAAAAATTGTGTCACAAGCTGAAGTTCGACACTGACCGGCGGCCGGGGCGAGCAAGGAGGAAAGTCAAGTTCATGGGGGCTTAACTCCTCGATGCAGCGTCCTCATTTGAGTCTCACTAGAGACTTCTGTCACATGTCATCTCTCTAACTCCCTACTGTCCAACACAAGCAAAATATCCAACCAGCGTTCAAGAACAGATTGCTGGGTAAAGCCAGAGACACAAGAAAAGAGCAGATGAGGTCGGCAGAAGAAGAGGGGGGTCAGAGGAGATAAAGAGAGAAGGATAGCAGGTCATACTAAAGATAGACTTTCATCAACTGCTATCCAGATGCCAGCTGACATACTGCCCAGAGTACAGACCCAGTGTTTTTCTGTATGTAGATGACACAACACAAGGTTTTTTTTCCTAAAAATTTAGTTCCAGTTTCCCCCCCTCTTGGTAAACCAGCGAGTGAGTCGTAATCCTGAGCAACAGCCACCTTGGTGATCTAAACATACCTGACCCAGGCACGCAGCACTATTCTGAGACAGACTCAGATTACATTTTAACTCATAATTTAAGACAAACTACAGTCGGAGATACAGTAGTGCAGCAAAGAGGCTTGAGGCCAAATTAAGCTCAGTGCATAGAAACAGCGGCTAAATAAGGGGAACCATTCCAACTTTTATAGCTTGTGGTTAAAAAAAAGTGTTAAAAAAAAAAGAGAAAAAAGTGTAATTTATAGCTAAATGAACTTACAGTAAAGGACACACATCCATTTATAAACACTATCAAATGACTTTCAGCAAATATGGACAGCTGGACCTCAGGTAGGTCCAATCGCATGTCGGTTATTGGAGCTATTTATACGAACTTAAACAAAGTTAAGTGGGTGATTTGATTTTAGATGCACCACACGACTGACTGACCTATATCCAGCTGCCTATATAACATCCCCCTGGCTCAGCTGCCGAGGTCTCTCCACTTGACTTTGTCACGTTTCTTTCAATCTTATCAGTTCTCTTTTGGAAAAACAACGTAGGCCACACAAACACACAGTCAGGCGGCGCGAGCGGAAGAGATGGGTTTGCTGGTATTTCTAAAATTGGTGGGATAACAATGGTGGTTTAGATGCCATTTAGCTACAGGTAACACTTAAGTCCATCAACAGCCTCCAGCCTTGTAATTACGCATTCAAACCCTGGTTAATCATTAGAGTCCTCCTGTGCTCACACAATCCGACACACCGAGGCGTTCGCACTATAAACAAAGCGCACATACGCACATACACACACACACACGGGGTCTCGTAAATCAAAGGATGCCGAAATCGCTGGAGCTGTGATGAGCACATGAGTCCATCCTGAGCAATACAAAGAGGAGTGGCGGCGATATAAACACAATCAACAGGCGTCATGCAATGTGAACAACACTACCAGGAAGTCAGACGATTCCCACATCTGCTGCTATTTACCAGACACACACACACACGCCTGCCAGTTTGCACTGTGCGTGTCTGTGTGTGTGTGTTGCAGCCACACATTTGACCATAAAACCTTCCTTGTGCAAACTCAGTTGAAAAAAAAAAACCCAATTTCCTTAAAATCTGGGTGCAGCCGTCCTAATAAAGACTTTAAATGTTGAGTTTGCTCAGTAAAGTCAGCTCGCAGCACAGTCACGTGTTGAACAGCTGAAAAACAATGCAATTAAGACGAAGGCTGCCCTTGACTTTCCTGAAAACACTGACACGGGGCCAGTTCTCATGCAGGGTGCGACCAATTAGCGGCTGCACGAAGAGTCGACGTTACAAAACAACGGCAAAACCAAACACACTAGAGTAGACCTACAGTAAATAAACTGATTTTGTAAAAGAAAATTGGGTAACGCTGATTTGATCATCTTTTAATCTAGTTGTAGTAATGTATGCATTGATCCCCATTCCCCCCCACCCACCCACTAAAACTTATCTGAGGCAGCTCCACATGAGAGCTTGGAAAACACTGCAACAGACAGACTAGTCTTTGATCGGTCCTGAAAGTGCAGCCTTGTCTTCGCCGCACATAGACAAAGTCAACTAAATCCTTTATACATCTCACAAAGCAGAGAGAAGCCGCTGCCTCGCTTCGCCTTGATGTCTGGAGACGCTGCAGATCACAGATAAGATCACCGTCAGATACATTAAGTGTTACTCGACCTCAAAACATACAGTATATCATATAACTTCAACCTACTGACCTGTGGGGCAGAGAGGGCGGATGTTTATTGAGGAGAATTTGTGTTTTGAGGTCCCTGAATGGCATCTAATCAATGGCAAAGAGTCTATAAGAAACATTACCTTTTAATTTCATACATACTAGAGAGACTTGAGAAGTATTGCTCTATTTTTCTCCTTCTGTCATCTTATTTAGCTCCTTTTTCTGATTGTTTATTCAATAAAAAACACTCAAAACTATAATTATAATCATCACTCCAGGCGCTCACATGGTGAACAATGCCCCAGCCTTGACTAAACAAATAAAGGATGGACAAATAAGGCCTCATTGTTATGAGTCTCAGGTGATTTATGGCTCACTAATGCACCGGCCATGTGGCTTCCCTCTATGAGCAGTTGTGTGTGTGTCTGGACCTGTAAGACAGACAGGTAGGATCTAGGGATGATTCACACCATATAGAAGAAGGACCATCATCATGTCTTAGTAAGGGCAAAAGGAAGCACGAGGATGAGTAAGAGGCTGCGACGTCATCAGGAAATACATTTGACACTGATGTTGCAAAAGTGCAATAAGTGTGTCAGCTTACTCACAGCGTCACAATGTTGAAATCTCCAAATATGTTCACGAGCATTCACTCCATACTTTTTCACTCAGTGTTGAAGTGTATAATCATCCATAATTCAACCAATGACAAGAACTCGTGTGTGATCAGGGGCTGTCTGAATGAAGACCCTTATATTTCATAGCATCTATACTTTTGTACATTTATAATGATATATATAAAATATTCTGTAACACTTTACAATAAGGGACCTTAGTTAGTACATTATTAAGCATTAATTAACTGTATACAGATATATTAACAATCATTATTATGTCTTACTTAGGATTAGGAAACACATTAATTAATGTAGCCTATTAGTAAGCAGTTAATGTTTACTACTCAAAGTTAGTTAATAAATTAAAAGTTGAATAATGTAATTAGTTATCATTACACTAACGCTACACTATTAGGCCTATGCTTAATAATGTACCAACTAACGTTAATTAAGGGACCCATACTGTAAAGTGTTACCAAATATTCTCAGACTACATCAGTGTTTCCCCCAGAGTAGCCTACTACAGTATATCCACTTTTTTTTTTTTAAGTTGCCACTTTTCAAACTTACAGCTGGTTGATCTGATTATTTGACACCACCGCGTCGTCGCTGAAGTAGGGCACCATCTTGGCTCCGCAGCAGGAGCAGAAGCTGACCGCCGACGAGCTGTCGGTGTCGGACACTGCACCCAGAGTCATGCCGGCGCAGGGGGAGAGAGGAGGAGAGGAGAGGAGGAGAGGAGAGAGGAGAGGGGGGTGTCAAGTGTTCCTGGTCCGACTGAGGGGAGAACTTTTTACTCCTCTCCGGCTGTCATGTGCTCCGGCATGGCGAGGAGGCGAACAGCTGGTTTCCTTCGGTGTTTAAATGGTCGCAATACGGACACACAAAAGTGACGAAATAGGCTCCGTTAAAAGAAAAGATAAAAAGAGATGTGTCCCAACCTCAATTCTGCTGCAATAACTTTTTTTTAAAAAAAGGGCAACTAACTAAAACAACCACGTTGCGTTGCGGTTCCCGACAGCAGAGCCCGGCTGCCCAGGATGTCCCAATAATACAGCGGAGGCGCGTGCCATGTTCTGTTAATTAAAGGAAGTTTCCGTACCGCTTTTCAAAACATGACTTGTCCCCAAAGCCCCGGCTCCTTCACTAGTGTGTACAGTACTGACTGAGACATAATGTGTCGGTCAAACTCCTTCCACAGAAGTCATAGGAGGGTGGAGCCGGGCAGAGACACGTGGGTTTTTTTTCTTTTTGGGAAAAGCGGGGAGCCAATGAGGAGGACGGGGAAGTCCGCGCGCCCTGCCTCACCCCCCTCCCCTCCCCTCTCTGCTGGCACTGTAGCACTGTACTGCACTGCAAAAACTCAAAGTCTTACCAAGAATATTTGTCTAATTTCTACTCAAAATGTAATTTGTAGTCAAAACAAATCTCATTATACCTAAAATAAGACTCAACACATAAAAAGTAGCTTGTTTCTAGACTTTTTTTTTTTACTTATTTCAAGCATATTTACACTTGAAATAAGTAGAAAAATCTGATAGTGGAGTAGGTTTGTCTTTCTTTTTACAAGCACAAAAAACTTCCTTTTACTGGCAGATTTTTCTACTTATTTCAAGTGAATATTTGTTTGAAACAAGTGAAAATTATCTAAAAACAAGTCAATTTTTAGGTGATGAGTCTTGTTTTAAGTGGGAAGAGTTTAGTTTTGACTAGAAATTAGACATTTTGACAAGAAATAAGACAACTTTTTTGCAGTGTGTACACACAAATCCACTGACACACACACAAAGCTCTGTGCAGGTGTTTACCCCCACAGGTGAGGCTGCCTAGTTCCTCCTTCATTGTTAAACAGGGAGCCAGAGGGAGGGGAGGGTGGTAAATTCAGGGTAAATTATCAGTAAATTCCCTGCCTGCAGTGTTTGGTTAAAAGCTGCATAGTCTCGGTGCTTCGTGGCACATGGTTGCCAATCCGTGATGATGGATTATATAAAACTGTGGGTCAGGATGAAACGCTTTGGTCACCCTAAATCATTGTTTAATATTGTTAGAATAAACTGCTGTCCTGCAGCTGATCGAGTGTCCTGGTTCAACAAGGTCAGTGGAGGATGTGCTTATTAGGCAGAGTCAATTAAACCCACATGGGCTTTTTTTGTTGTGTTTTTTTGTTGGGGGGGGGTTTGGCAGTGAGTGAGCTCTGAGGAGACTTCACTTGTCCCCTCTCCACCCTCTTTTTCTCCCAGCGCAGAAACCTTGTGCCCTGGTTACATAAGGAGTGAGAGCAAATGAGAAACAGGCAGAGGCAGAGGATATCCAGGCCTGTGGCGTCTAGGTACAGTGAGGATGAGGATACACCAGCTGACAGACCCCATGCTGTAAGATGTACACTCACTTTTATAGCCTATTAGCTTCTTTTTATATATATATTCTGCTGCAGGCATACCTACATATACTGTAGGCCCCTATGTAAGCTTAGCTGACAACATTTAAAAAACAAAAACTACAGCCCACACATCATACTTCAACTTCACACCAGCTCGTACTAAGTGGCTTATATTATAAACTAAAACATCTGCAGCACGATGACCTCTCGGGCTGAGCAGCTATAAGCTTTACAACAATGTTCATGGTTTTATGTTCTGGCTGTTTTCCAGAGCGGAGCAGTTATATTATCAATGAGGAGTCAGACTGAAAAAAAAAAAAATAGGGCACTATTAAAACATGCTGCTGTTACACAACACAGATTTAGAGAGTTCACAAACTTTCCAGGTCATTGTTGCTGGCCGTTTCCCCTCAGTATGTACGCTCATACTCCAGAAAGGAGAACTGTGAGGACAAAACTGGAAATGAACTCACTATTGATCCTAGACTCATCACCTCATGGCATGAGCGCCGAGACTGAGGATGGATCACATCAATAAGGTCTAATTAATGTATTTTTTTGAACCACTTCCATGCATCATGTCCGTGTCAGACACCCCCTCCATAAATAAACAGATTATCTTGTTTCCTTCCCCTTAATTGTGACTCTGTTTCTAAAGAAATTCAAACATACTCTGGGATACTCAGCTTCCTGATACTCGTCCACTGACGTACGCTGATGCAGCCGTAATAATCTAATACCATTCAATGGTTTAGTTACAGGAATATCTAAGGAAAAATGCCAAAGAAACCAAAACTCACTTTTGCCACAGTGAATTGTGTAACAAATACAAAAAAGTTTAAAGCGTCATTTTCTGGTTTTCATACCTAAAACTTTCACCATTGGGAACTCATTACTTATAATTGTATTCTTTTATTCTTTCCAAGTCAAGTGACCCAACAAAAACAATCCATGCATGAGTCATTTAAGCGAGTCAAGATACATCGACATTTTTTTTTCTCAGATGGTGTACTCTCCCTGAATAATTCATGTTCTGTTTCAGCATGCAGGCTTTTTCCCTCATTTTCAAGAAGCCAACGACTGTGCAGCAGGTGACGGTGCGTATATTTCACGCTGGATTCCACCGGTTACATCACAGAGGAGGAAGTGTATACACACATGCCAACACCTGTCCTCCTGCCATTACGCTACACTTTACCTCCTCTCACCTTCCTAATGACTACTCTTCTTGTGTCACGGGGGCAGACTAGTGTCCACTGAGCTCTAGTCTGTATCTGTAACCACAAAAAATTCACACTCACACGGCCGCTCCGCTGCTCTTGTCATGTGGTTCTGTTTAGCGTTGTCAAATAATTTACCAGCGCTCAGTAGGAACTTATTTGTCTGTGGGCTGGTGGTAACGTGAGAGTCTGTTGTGGCGTTCAGCTGAGGCTCAGACAAGTTGCACAACTTTTTTTTTTCTCCTTCTGCTCTATGTTTTCATCCGTCACTTCATGGGAATGGGCAGAGGCATGCAGGTCAGCTGTAGCTATGGAGCCGAGTGTGTATGTTTATGTTGCTGAAAGAAACCTCCAATGCAGCTGTTTACCATGTACTGAGCTGGAAATGGGCTGCAACACTCTAGCTGTTAGCTACAACAGAAGATCCCACCGGTTAAAGGGATAGTTAAACATTTTGGAGAACTGGCCCATTGCCATAATCCCTATAGTCATAGCAGTAGGTTCGTTACCTTTATTTGTCGGTGCAAGCTCTTTTTAGATCGGCGGAGCAGAGCCGCGAGCTGCTCAGAGCTACGCTACGGAGGCTAATGGGATTTCTTGGTTTCCAAAACGTTGTGACCTGCACATTCACCACGCTATGACATAATAACAGAACGTTACGAGACGGAGTTGTTTTCGAGGCGAATGCAGAGACTCCTTGCCAAAAAACTGCCACAGATGGGAACACGCATCAGCGGTTTTGCATGAACCTCGAAAACAACTCTCGTAACGCATTATTATCTAATAGCGTGGTGAATGTGCAGGTCACAACTTGTCCACGAGAGCGTTTTGGAGTTGTTGGATTGTGTATTTGATGAGAAATCCTAATAGTCTGCGATCCATGTATAATTTGCCTTGCCTTTAAAAACAAACATCCATCTTCCATCTCAAAATGCCGACCGTTCTCCGAAGTGTGATGATGGAGCTGCAGCGGTGGCTAAACAACTGGCCGCACAACCTCTCCAACAAACGAACACTTCTCAAGAGTGAAAACAAAAGCGAAGAACAGCAACGCCTTCAGTACAAATGTTTGCTGACTACTCAGCCCACTCAGCTGCGATAGGAGCACTTAACCTTGGAGAAGCAGCGAGCCCTCGCAACAGCCGGATAAGACAAAGACAGATGTGTTAGTGTCCTGTGCACAGTAACCTGACATGCACCGCAGCTGAAAAGCACGAGCTGAAAATCTAGCTCTTGGTCCGAGACCTTACACTTGTAATTTTCCAGTGCTCGGTCACATATTTGGCAAAGATATATTTACAAGTTGGGTGATTTTGTTAGGATAACACTATTTACATAGCATGGAGTGACATAGTCCTATGAAGCATGTGCATAATGGCAATTTTTACAAGAATCAAGAGAGTGAATATGCAGTCCGTTAATTCTTTCTTACCATTTTAAGTTGTTACATGAAATAGACTGAGTGAGCATTTTCTGTACTGTGTTCTGCAGGAAAAAACAAACATACTGTGTCATATTTTTTGCAAACACAAATGTCCTTTTGTGCTGCATAACCTACATTCTGTGCAGAAAATCCAGCACAGGTACAGTCTCTCTTTTTAGCGGTGGGAAACTGATCTACTGTACATAACCCATGTGGTAGTAGTAGTCACTAATCTAGAAAAAGGGAGTACTCCATGTCCTAACAGCAGGTGTGTGAAGAGAAGAGAGGGGGCAGGTGTGGTATCCAGCGTTGGGTGTAAATGACAGAGGGAAACCCTATAAACCTAAGGAGGCATGTCTCCGCACGACGCTACGAGCAGTTTGCCCTCGGGTTGGAGTTGGTTGCTGGCTGCACCCTTCGCTTCTTGTTTACTAGCAGCGCCCATGGAGGTGTTGACCTGATGAACCTGCTGTACTCGTGTTCATCTGGGTCACAGCTGATGCACCAGTCCATGACATTGATATTAGAGAGTAAAAGAAGGCTTGTAGAGCAGATGGTGAACACTTTGCTGCTTTTAACAGCCCCCTCCTCTTTTGTAGCACGATTGCACTTACAATAAAGTTTATCTATCTATCTATCTATCTATCTATCTATCTATCTACTGTATCTATCTATCTATCTATCTATCTATCTATCTATCTATCTATCTATCTATCTATCCTCCCTCAGATATCAGGTCACCTATGATCAGTTAATTTCATACCATCCATCCTCCAAACTGCAGCATG
This sequence comes from Trachurus japonicus, assembly GCF_045865225.1. Taxonomy (NCBI): domain Eukaryota; kingdom Metazoa; phylum Chordata; class Actinopteri; order Carangiformes; family Carangidae; genus Trachurus; species Trachurus japonicus. The sequence continues at coordinate 12,981,075 of NC_140919.1, read as the reverse complement.
CGGATGTTTATATTCGTTTTTGTTTAAGAATCTATCATTTTTTCAATGTTCATTAATGGGCTCCGGACTAATTTTAAAATTGTTCTATGGTTGCAAATAACATCCTTTTGACCATCATTTAAATTTTAAAATTTGCTTTACAATTAGATTAAATCAAAATTTGGACGCCTCAGACGCTGTCTCTCAAATTCAGCAGTTGCAGCCTTCAGTCCCTCTACTGTTGTGTTCTCTGACCCGGATGTATCATGTAAACACGGAAGAACATCTCTAAGCGTATCTCGCGCAGCCACTTGGAGCTACTGCTACAACAAGGCTAAGAAAGAACAGAGATCAAATTAGTTTTTACCGAGCAACTTTTTCATGTGGCGGCTTCAGGACACTTGGGTCAGTACGGACGAGCAGTATGGAGGTATTTGGATGGACGATTCAAAAGTGAGCACTATCCGCCGCCATTATATGACAACCCGTTGCCAGTCGGACCCCCCCTGGAACTCCTAAAGCGTTTTGATAACTACTATATAACTATAATTTTGGGTGAAGTATCCCTTTAACATACTCCAAACAGCCTACATTTTGACAAAGACCTTTGCTCTTATTGTACAGCCTGACCTGTATTGTATTGTATTATGTAAAAGGAAATGCTGCACAGTAAGGAGACAATGGACGAACCACGTCAGAGCGAGAAGAACTCAACAGTAACACCACTCCGCTCCTTTGTTCACATGAGGCTTTTCTTTCTTTTCTCCTCCACAGCTCTAGTTTGACTGCAGCAGGTACAACAATCCCCTGACCCGGGCCCAACTCTGCAACAACTTCCCCTTCAGGCAGTCGCACAACAAACTTTCCAAACCAAACAGAGAAAGGAACTGAAAGCAAAAACTGTCACTTTGACGGGGACGCTTCAAATGGGTCGTTACAGGTTTGCTTTTACAGCGCTGATGATGTCGTTTAATGGCATAACCAGCTTTTCAAACCGATTTCCTCTTTCCATTGTTTGCCCTTGGCTCGTACTGTACGCGTCCTCCACACCTCCGCCCTCGGGTAACAGGTGCAAGAATAAGACATCACATACTGCAAAGAAATCAGACTCAGCGATCTGAGAAACACACCAAGCAGAGCATCAATGTAAACAGTGGACACAGAGAGACACCATGCAGGGTTCAACAACCTCATGGCCTACATTTTTGCTTTCTTGCAGGAACTGTTGTTTTTAATTTTTCATTCTCCTCTTGTTTGACCTTTTTTTTTTAATTTTTAAATGTCTGCTTCATGTTCCTGTTGCATACACAGTACTGTAGGTATATGCCCCATCTCTGAAATCCCACTACACTGGAGATATTCTTGTGCACAAGGTTTAAAGTGAATGAATGATCACTGATTAAGTTTTTGAACGGTGCACTGGCAGAAATCAAACACACATTTCACCATATAATGCAAACAGTATGTTTCAATCTTTTTTGGCAGCTGTGCCACGTCAGCTGATCGCCCTGCAGGCACTCAGAGGTGGGGTAAGAAGCAGCACCTCTCAGAACAAAATGTATTTGTAGCTTTGACAATTTTCTGAATGTTAATTTTTTTTTTTTTTTTATGTTAAATGTTGGTTTTATAACACTGCCGTAGAAAAAAATAAAAACTTGTCTTCCACTGTCCTTGACAGCGTCAGTCCTGAGGCAGCGCAGTGTGTGGCAGAGATTCATTATTGTGCTGCAGTAACATTATACTTCATTGGTGTGGTGTGGTGGTGCAGCGGGTACAGACAGCTGTTTGTGTGTGTGAGTCCGTGTGAAAGACACAGTTACAAAGAGAGAGTGAGATACGGGGTGTGAGTCAGTCAGGAGTTCACTAAATAAGTGAAAGAAGAGACAAAGACGATGGAAACCAGCGGGGAGGGTTGAGACTGAGAGTGAAAATATTGCTGCAAGAGCCAAAAGCTGGACTCTCCGTGGCCCCTGAACCAAAGACGGTTTATAAACCAAGACCACCGATTATGGTCGAGTCTTTCTCCCCACAGTCACTGAAGTAAATTTTGGACTCATTTTTCACAAGCCGCATCTCTTCTGAACAGTTTGACACGAAAATGGCAACTTTCAGACGGACACATCAGGAGAAAATCCACTTTGTTCAAGACCTGTCTCTGTCTCTACGACACACTCTCGCGAGATCAGGCACAGATCTCCTAGGTAACGTCAAACCAACGGCCGCGAACTCCCGTGAAAATGATTTAAATTATTTTTGTCATGCTAAATATTACTGTTAGTAGTGTAAATATTTAATGTTATCATAAGAAAATATACATATCTCACTTTCATCTACCTACAAATTTTATAAATCCACACACACGTTCACAGACGAGGTGGTGACGGTTGGCCACGCCCATTTAGAGAGACAGGAAGTGTAACCATTTCTATCATTGGAGCAGCCTCTGATGGAGTATCTTTCCGTATATTGAATATCTTTGCCTGAACCGTGTGCAGCTACTTGAGTCCGTATGGATGGACGGTGGGGAGGAGACGGTTAATTGGACCTCGGCTCTTATGTAACACACATTAGGGGTCACTCGGCGAGGCCCTTTGCTGCACCCAGTTGTGTGGGTTTGTGCTATAACGCTGAGCAAATGGCAACTACAGTACGTAACTGCGCCAAGTGGTAAAACAGGATAATGTTAGACATATGGGGAATAAACTCTGTGTGTGTGTGTGTGTGTGTGTATATATATACATCCATGGACATGACTTCACCAGCTGCTGGTCTGTTGTATTACCTAACGGATAATTGGGACCACATGTCCTTCTAAGCGCTATTGGGGTGTGTTAGCAGTGATGTCATGTTTCACTTATCAAATTTCTGTGACATTGCCCAAAACCTGTTCTAGCATGTTCCATATCGGGTTGAACTCTTGCTCTCTTGCTGTGATGTAAGTAAGCTCATCTTGGACCGGTTGCGGTCATAAATTGGAGTCATTGTTATACGGTTTGTCCGGGGTATCGGTAGTATTTCTGTCACCGGTGTGAGGTCATGGTCTTGGACCAGTTTGTCCATATTTTGGAGAGCAGGACTTCTCAGGAACTTGGAAATGAAACATGAATACTAATACGATTTGGTATAAAAAGGGGCGGCCATTAATCAAGGAAGAAATGATTTGATTTTGGCAGCAGTCTGTATCCTGGTGGGGTGAACAGCAAAGCCAAAACATCCATAGTTACACTACACTACGTTTTGTGTTGTGAACTATCCAATACTACGGATTCAGAGCATGCAGCACAAACACATCTATCCTCCAGCAGAAGACACTGGAGGAAAGACATCTGAGAGGACGCCCCAGAAAGACAGATGCTCTTTGTTGTGACTGTTGTCAGTTGTAGCATCTAGCTTGAGAAGATACAAACTGTTATTATGCTTTTGTTAGCAATGCATGTGTGCAGAATAAATAAAAAGATTCTTGGGCCTGACAGTTTGCACACAATACCCTGCTGTGTGTATGAGCTCAGGACGGACAACTGTAGACCAGAAGGAGCCTGTGCAGTTTCTTTTTTTTCCAGATTGTGTTTGATTTCGCCAGGCAGGGTCTCAAAGTGCGAGGGGGTCCAAGACACGCATGAGTGAAATCTGAGAGTAATCCTGGGTCGTGGCCAAAAACCGAAGTGGGGGGGAAGAAAAAAGAAAAGCGACGCAGTGGAGAAGTTCAATCTCAGTCCCTCGGAGAGGAACTCTGCTTCGACATTAAAAGATGAGACAGGAAGGTAACTCTGTGAGATTCTGTTGTTATCCACACTCAGAGGTTCTGACAAATATCTCACACTTTGTCAGACGGATTCAGTTTGACTGTGAATGTGATGTGATGTCTAACAGCCTTCTGAATGGACGGACACATCACTCACACCTGTCTGTGATGGACCTCCTCACAGCGGGGAGGCATCAAACTGTCTTTGGCTCAGCTAAACAGTATAGTCTTCTTGCTGCAGTATCTCATTAAAGGGATAGTTCACCCAAAATTGAAATTTCACTCTATCTACTCACCCTCATGTTGACTAAGGGCTGGGAGAAGTTTCAGAGTCCTCCGTGGCTTCTCTGAGTTACACGGGGTCTCGGCGTAGCAGTGCATGTCCATATAACGGTCGCAAATGGATACCAACTGTCTTCGTAACAAAAAGACACACCAAAAACCATCCAAATACCTCCATGCTGCTCGTATGTAATGTCCATCTTGTATTGAAGCCCCGAAATGCGAAATTGTCCCGAAAAAAATTAAATAAGTCTATATTTCAAGCTTGTTTGTAGCGGAAGCTCCTTTTTCCGGTGCTTCAATACAAGATGGACATTACATACGAGCAGCATGGAGGTATTTGGATGTTTTTTGGTGTGTCTTTTTGTTACGAAGACAGTTGGTATCCATTTGCAACCATTATATGGACATGCACTGCTACGCCGAGACCCCCTGTAACTCAGAGAAGCCACGGAGGACTCTGAAACTTCTCCCAGCCCTTAGTCGACATTAGGGTGAGTAGATAATGAGTGAAATTTCAATTTTGGGTGAACTATCCCTTTAACTTCTGTATGAGACAGCAGCAGCAGTAATAACCAGTTGTAGTTTAAAAGTATGAAGTATAACTAATAGAATACATTAAAAGCTTATTGCAGGAAATCAATTGACAAAGCCCAATTATTTGGACTGCACTTCAAAGCTTAGATTAGTCAACAAAAGCGCCTTACAAAGTCCATTAAAGATGGAAAGGCTGCTCAGGCTTTGATGTTCCACTCTCTATTTAATGGCTGTATGTGAACGTCAACACAGACAGACAGACTGTGGTGTATAGGGATTACATTTAAAATGATAGAGACAGTGTTTCTGTGTTCAATAGTAAAGGGTTATAGGCAGTGAGTGGGTCAAACACACGCACGCAGACATAAATCCTCTGATTTCATTTGAATTGAAGGCCTTGGCCCCGCGATCCTCCTGCACAATGATGACAAAGACGCCTCTGTGAGTCATCCCAACAAAACAGGTACAGCGGTGACGTCCTTGTCTTTTATGAAGACACGCAGACGCACGTCAAAAGTGAATTATCAACTCAAAACCACAAACCATCAGGGAGATTCATGCAAATCAACCCCAACTGTGACATCAGTGAGCTAACATAATAATATTGACTAAAGTAGGCTTCTTATAAAAACACCATTTGTTCAAAGCATAAAAAAAAAGACTGTGCCAAACATGTAGCTTTGGCACAAACCTCAAATGACACAGTGTTATTTCAACTGTGGGGGAAAAGGCACAGATATGTAGAAATGTGCAGTTTACCTTGGTTAGTATTTATCTAAGAAAGTTGTCATCAGTGGGAAAACGATTATTCAAATCCTTTAAGTTAAAGCATGTTTTGACATTTCATATTTCCCTTTGACACTACTATTGCAAGGCCAAGGTGCTTGTGACAATGAGAATCTGGTGAATACTGACTTTGTGTTGATTACTGTGCTTGTGGTGCAGCTCGTATGACACAGATCACTCCCACTCCGGACAAAGAGGGCATCATCCAGTTTCATCCCCACCTCAATTCAACTTCTCAACAGCTAACTCCTATCATAACATTTTCAATTAAAAAGTTTTTAACAAATTTTTTATCTTTGCATGTGTTTTTTAACCATTTTTGTGAGAACGGTACAATGTGCTTATGTGTGGTATCATTGTGTTGAGTATATCTGCTCCTGCACTGATGATGTTCTTCTGCAACGGAAAAATAAAAGTACTTTTGACTTTTTGACTTTGGTGGGAGTTTAAAAGGAGGAAAGTAACTGAGACAAAAAGACTCTGTCACAGTTCCTTGTATTCAGTAATTGAGGAAACTCTGTAAATCTGATGTACAGCCTCCCCCTAGTGGCCTGAACCTCAACCTGCACTTTCTCGAGACGCTATTACAAACTGAAGTGCAGGCAGCAGAGATATTCCAGGAAACTGGAGACAAGAGAATGACAAAACAGGAAGTGGTCTCACCTCCTGGGCTGGGAGCGGCGGTCATCCTCACCACTGCCCGACTCCTAGAGAGACAGAGAGACAGACAGACGGACCATTAGAAAATATATCATCAAAAAAAAACAAAAACAGAAATGGATGTTCAGTGCCTGAGTCACTTTTAGATCAACCTTGGAAACAACTGCTAACATTTCAAAAAGAGCACACTGTCCGCATCGCATTAACCAAAGAGACACGCCGGTCTCTATTTGCATCATACGCTGAGTCAGACTCAATTAACCTTGTGTTAAAAGAGCGTTAAAGTTGCCGCGGCTACATCAAACCTTTTCATCTGTGACTTCAGTCACAAGGCAGAGGCGGCGTTGGTATTTTAACTGAGGCTCAGAGCAGGGACCAAGGATAAGGCTGAAACAGACTGTGTGTCCATCCATGCCCTCCCTCTCCCTCCCCTAACTCTATCTCTTCTTCCAAAATGCAATCATCCTCCCCCCACCACTGCAACCAGCACAGTTCAGTTCACTACACACACACACACACACACAATTTTAATCCCAGCCTGTCTCAGTAATCCCTCACAAAACTCAGGGAACTTTCTCTTTGGCATCAATCTCTCAATCCTAAACCAATACATACAGATACATGCAAAAACAAAACACACACAAACTGTACATAATTATGAACCCACAGAGTTACACTAAGTGTACACACACAGACACACACAGACACACACAGGGGACAGTGAACAACAATAATAAGGATGCTAATGCTGAGATGTAAAAAGATGATGACGGATGAGGAAGATTAGGGCGGAGAGCTGGATGCAGCAGGTCAGGAGGAGCAGGGGCTTGAGGAGGACGGATAGAGTTCATCTATTCCTGTGTGTGTGTGTGTGTGTGTGTCTATATCTATGTGTGTGTGTGTGTGTGTGTGTGTCAGCCGCCACAGATGTGATTAGTCTTGGGGAGAAGCAGCTGGCTGAAAGATGCTCTCTGCATCATCGTCGTCGTCAGCAGCAGCAGCAGTCCAACAGCCTGTCTCTTTCTTCAGGACAAAATATGGTGACACAGAAGAAATTGGACTCCATGCATGAACCCAAACCCTCCCTGCACACACACAAACACACACACACACACACAGGAAAAATGCATAGCTCAGCAGATTTCAATGGCAACTGTGATACCAAGATACCATTACACCGCCGCAAAGCACTCACACTACTCAGTCTGACGCGATGTGCTATATGTACGGTACTTTCCACTGTGTGATTTACAACAGTACCACACACAGCATATACCATAATAAGCCTGCATGGGCTGTGGTGGTTATAGGGTGTAATGCACAGGCTGGTCTCCATGGTTACCGTGCCACCGCATACAGTACTGTAGATGTGTAGGGACTAAAGGGAGTGGTCTTATAGCCAATGAGAAGAAGAGGAGGGGGGGAAGGCTTGGTGTTGGTGTGCTGCTACTAGGCAGATTATACCGCACACACACTGTAGGGTGTCCACCCCCCCCCCCCCCCCCAACTGTGCTGAGGGCAAACGATGCTGGCTGCTTCAATCGATGGGTCAATAATCTGTGTTAAATCTGTAAAAAAAAAAGGAAAGTGTTGCTAATAAGAAGCTTGGGGAGAAAGTATTCTCAAATGGTAATGTCATCTCAGCGGTGTCTCTCTCTCATCATGATTCTTCATTTTTCTTTCTCAGCTTCTTCTCTGCTACACACACTGCTCTGTTCTTCTGTCCCTTTTCCCAGGTTTGCGTCCCCTAACACACACACAGACACACACACACACTCCCTCTCCCTCTCTGCACCAGACATCTCACATGGCTGCTTGCTTCCCATCAGGAATGGGTCTCATGACAAGCAGCTGGTAACCTCAGCATGAGATCCTTTCACTACCTCAAAGCTACAACCCCCCCCCCCTACACCTCCCTCCCTTCAGGGTCCCAGAATTATGTATAAATCCATCTTATAATCGTAACTCATGTGTGTCGGACTCGTCGTTGTGTCTTTGATCTCACAGCACACAGACCGCCGGTCCCAAAGATTTTTAATGGACAAGCGTTCAAATGTCGCCAAAAAGCAATGCTCAAATGAAATTAAAGCTTCTGAACTGTAATGCCATTCAGAGTTATGTTGTAATTATGTTTCTTTGCTGCGTGTGATGTGAATGACTCCATTCATGTGTGTTGTCTGAAGGTTTTTTTGTTTTGTTTTTTCTTTTTAATCAAATTTCCCCCACCACCACCGCCGCCGCCATCCCATCATACAGTCGTTCTACAGCCGCTCCCATTATATTATTCTGATGTTTGTCAACAATCTCTCTCTCTCTCTCTCTCTGCTGGGGATTTTCCTAAATCCATTCACTGTAATTTGCATCGGCTGTCCCATGTGATTCTCCATCAGACTGGCCTTCATGCAGCCTCGGGCGGTCCTGGTCCATGCAAAACACAACGCTTCAGCCATAAACAGTGTCTTACAACATATAACTTAATTTGTAGCTCCTACTGAACTGGGCAAAAAAAAAGCATTTAGGTTTTTGGAACAAATTACAATCTGAACATCAACTTTAAGCCCCTTGTTTCATTTAATGAAGTCCTGGTGAAATCATTGCAGTCTACTTTATGTCTGTGTGCAAGTGTGTCGGATGGGACTAACCTGGCTAAGGCTAAATAAAGAAAATAGAAAGTTTGCAATGAAGAAGTGGAGGACCAGCAGCTACATTTTTTAATTTATTTTATTGTACACATGTAGTCAGATTGTGGTTAGATATTCAAAAGTGGCTAAGACCCAAAAAGATTAATTTTGAATTTACAACACTGAATATTTTGTTGGGAGTACTGGATGCAAAATGCCCGCAGATTGTAAACACGATCATTCTTTTGGGGAAAATATTTATATTAAAGACCCAAACTAAAACATTTTTGAACTTGGTTCATTTTAGAAATACAGTGCGTCGCCAATTTCATCGCAACAAATCAAGATAAGGTGAAAATGCATAACAAAAAATGGGAAAAACTTGAGTAAATGTATATTATGGTTGGTAGTTTTACATCCCTTTTTGTTGTAGTTTTGTTTCTCTTTTCTTTCTTTTTTTACTTTTCTGTCCTGTTTTGGTCCTGTTTTATTATGTCATGAGGTTTGTTCTGTCCTTTGTTTTCTGTCTGTCTGTTTTGGTTAGTGTATTGTCAGTATAGCTACATTGTGTATGCTATTGTCTGTTTCCATTAAAGACAAAAAAAAAGAAAAAGAATAAAGCATCACCATTAGAGAATAGATGTTATGGATGGATCTGTGTCAGGAGCTGGGAAGCAGACATGGAGAGCCTCAAAGTGTCAGAGGGGATAAGAGGACAGTCCCACTGCGTCCGACGGGGTCTGACAGGCCTGTCACATTAACCTGCTTTCTATGGATCTGCCTCTCCCTTCACTGTCAATCTACTGACTGAGTGGTAATAAAAGCCAATTTGTAGGCTAACATTACAGTAGTTTGGTTCCTGACAGACACGACTGTCAAATCGGACACATAACTTTTTAACCCAGCAGGCAGCATAATAAATATCATGTTTATAACTTACTATACAGCTATTGAGGTGCGCATCAATTTTACTGTACAAGTGCTAATTTGAAACGACCATGGGAGGAAGTGAGTTAGCAAACATGAGCTCCATCTACTGTAGCTAAAGTTGAAGAAGGTAAGTTAGCAGAGCCACTTAACTTTGCACAAAGCTAAATAAAGTTAGAAGAAAGAGCACAGCCTGTATCCGACTACTTTCAGGATGTAAGTTAAGTTAACGTTAGTATGATGCTAGCTGCTAAGTTAGCCACCCGTTTGCTTCTGTCCTCTGTGTATGTGTAACTATGTATGACAAGAAACTAACAAAACTGAGACAAAAAAAAAAGTCAAACCAGTTCACGGACACTTACAGACACACACGGGCTGGAGGTAGTGCTCGGTGTCGGGGACCGCTGGACGGTGACCAGCGCCATGTCGGCTGCTGCTGCTGCTGCTGCCCGGCCAGAGGCTCCCTCACATCGGACAGTGAAGCGCCGAGACTCCGCCGGACATGATGATGGTTGTTTTCGGGGCAGAAACTACAGTAATACCACCACCACCACCGAGCAGCTTGAGCTCCGGAGGTTATTTCTCCGGCCGTTGCTTAGTTGCCCCTGCTGCTTGTGTCGAGCTCAACAGAATCATGACACACATCCGGTTGTTACGTCTTTCAAAATAAAATACGCATACAGGAAATGCTGATTTTTTTTTACGGTATTTATTTATTTTTAATTCAAAACTTGGTTTCACATTACAAAAACAGTTTTTCATGGAAAAATGTAATTTAATGAAATTTAATGAAAAATATCTGATACAGGAAATAAATCCTTTCCATCAGACTCAAATAAATAACAACATACAAAATTTAAACACAAATACCAACCCATACATAATCACTAAATACATATAACAGAATAATCCCCAAAAATCTCAAGAAAACTACAAAACAAAAACAAAAACAAGAAAGAGAAAGAAACAAACACAGAGCCAGAACAAATGGGTCACAGTTTCAGTATGTACAGAACAGAAAGTAGCCTACAATTCACATCAAATGCTGAATTTACCAAACCAATACATGATTAAATAAGAGGTTGGATTTTATATTCTGTTAATGAACACTTGAAAAATAATGAACCAAGTGTTTTTCGAGTCTCTTAATCGATTATTCATGCCAAAGACGGTTTATCTTTGTTCATGCTGTCTGTTTTAGAGCGGACAATTTCACGCTTTTATTTTGGCAGGTAAAAATAAACTTCCGCTGTTAGCTTCTCTGGCTTCACACCACAGATGCAGCTGTCTTGCCGGTTACGCGCATGCGCAATGGCAACCAGCTGTCAAATAGGGTTTGCTGGGGTATTTAATGGATACTTACACTCCTATTCATCCAAAGATCACTACGAAGCGATTAATCAAACTATAAATAATGATGATTGATACAAATATAGCGAAAATGTGGGTGTGTGTATGTGCATGTGCATGTGCATGTGTGTGTGTGTGTGTGTGTGTGTGGTATTATTAGATAGGTTATACAGCATCATGAATAATGCATCTCTCTGTGTGTTCTTCTCTGCTTCTACACATGATCAGCTGCAGGACAAGAAAGACCTGACCTTACATCTCAGTGCTTCCATGATTTTGCACCCACCCACCTCTCTTGGGAGATGAGATATGGCGGTGGGGGGTGTAAATGCAGGGGGTTGGGGGGTGATGGTGAAGGGAAAGTCAGGCGAGGGTCATGCAGGAAGTGAAAGATGAGAGGGGATACACACTACACAGCACTCTAACACATTCCTTATCTGAGACAGCCTTGATGTCAGGTGTCAGATCTCAAAGAAAATACCTTTTCCCTTGACTTTTTATGGTCACTGCACTTCATTCATTTATTATTACACAATCAAAGTAGATGCTCTGGGATGGAGGGATGGGGACAGAAGGGAAGGTGTGGCTGGGGTGTGAAGCTGAGGTCTAGGAGTGCTCATTTTGATTCACTCCATTGCATTATCTGGGTCATTGCCTTCTCCTCCTTCCCCATCCTCCATCTCTTTTCTCCTCCGTTCCTTTTTATTGATCATCCAATAAGCCTCTGTGTTGAAGTCGCAGGAGAGAGAGAGAAGAGAGAAAAGGAGAGACAAAATAAAAACAAACTGATTAGGAGGTCCTTAGGTATAGTGCCGAGAGAAAAAGCGAGTGATTGCCTCGCACTTGAGGCGTATCAAAAGGAGTGATGAGAGAATCGGAGATGGAGAGTTGAGATAGAAATAGAGAAAACACACAGCAGAAATGATTGCAAATAAAGAAGTGGCAGAATGATTGATGACTCCCGCATCCTCCCCCCTCCACATATTCAGCCCTGCAGTTTGGGTGTATCCCATTAGGCCTGTGTGTTTGTGTGTGTGAGCAGCTGTGTATGAATGAAACGTCCTCTATTTGTTTTCAATTCTTGGGGTAATATCCCGTCTCTGCTAAAAGTGGAGACAAATTGTCTGTCCAAAACATTTTGGCAGAAGGAAAGACCTCCTCTTAGCTAAAAAAAAAACCATAATATCCAAACAGTTAGCATTTACTAAAGCATGATGGATGACAAAAGAGCGGATGGAGAAGGAGCCGTGCAGAGGGCAGAGGGCAGAAGAGGAAGAGAAAAAGAAGAAAAAAATACATATAAAGCTTCTGCAAACAGGTAACCACAGCAGACAGGGAGAGACTGAGGAAGCAGGTGTGAAGGAGAAAACAAGATTAGGATTAGAAAAGAGGATGAGGCTATACTTCAGGGACTAATGCCAGGACAGAAACAATGGGACTACAGACAATCCTCCTTATAATTAAAGCTCTGCTCCCCACAGACTGGATCACAGACACTGACTCACCCTAACCCACTGAGACAGAGAGAGATACAGAGAGAGAGAGAGGTTGGGTGGGTAGTCTGTGTGGAAAAGAAACTAAAAGTTAAAAAAAAAAGTGATAGGAGAATAACATTTAAAGAAATGTGTACAGACAAAACCATCAACTCTGGAAGGAAGTGAGTCAGTCATTGTCAGTTATTTTCACCCAGTCTGGGCTGCATGGTTTTTTTTAAGCAAAAACGTTAAATGTGATTTCAATTTAATATTGATGTCATCATCCATTTCTCTTTTTTTTTTTGCTCCATGAGTCCACACCCTGATCACGTCATCCTCCTCCTCCTCTCTGTGGAGCTCCGGTCCCCCCAGTGGTCAGCGCTCCTCAGCACAAGCTCCTCTAACACCGTCTCCATGATACTCCTTCACACCAACAGGGGGGGATATGACCATACTCTAAGCTTACTCTGGAGACTGCAGGGTTTAGATCAACACATGATCCTACAAGAGAAGAAGTTAACAATAGGTTGCTGGTCTACACATTTTAACTTGTGACTTGTGTTAGGCTATACTGTATATTGCTTATATTAATAGTAGGGGAGAACAGGGTATGAGCCAGTGGGTAAGTTGAGCCACCCCTTGTTTCTAGGAAGCCATAACAAAAATTGAGCATGTGACCAAATATTTAGGAAGAAGGCATCATTTCATGGAGTCTGTGAAGGTAAGAACCACATTGGTAAAGTCGTTTGACATTTATGTCCAAAAAAACATTTCTCACTCATCGTAAGTTTCATGATAATTGTGTTTAGACCAAAAGAGATCATTATAAATTTGTTTTACACATGAGTTGTGGTATCTATGAACTACATTATGAGGTAGTAAACCTAGAATGAAACTGCACCGTTTTAGCTGTGGGGAGTAGTAAAGTCAATATGGTATCTGTGGGGTAAGTTGAGCCACCTGCCCTATACACTTATGAATGTATTTTGTCTGTAGCCTTTGTCCTAATTATTAATTCAAGGTTCTGGATGTAGGCTAAGTATGTTCCTGAAAACAGGAAAAGTTGTTTATGGTGAGGCCAAGCTTTACTTCCAAAGAGAAAAATTTGGGATTCTTCCCAAGATGCAACGAAATCGCAAAACTTTGTTTGTGGGGATGCACAACATCCTGAAATATATGAAGATATGTTAGTTAGCAACAAAACTACAATTGTCTTGATATAGTGATCCTGAATATAAAAAGTGGCTCATCTTACCCCACTCTCCACAATACCTGCATTTCTTGTCTATTTGACTACAGTATGTGGCCCAAGACATCAACGCAGCTGAATAGTTAATCCATGGCAGAGCTACAGTATTATATTATTCAGAACAGCTGGTAATTGTTGCACTTACTGTATGATCATGAGTCACCGTCCTGTGACCCAAGTGAAGAGGATCACAGACTAGTGCAGCTCTAGTTCTGGTCCATATTATTGTAGGAGGAGGGTGAATTAGGATTTGGAGAACACGTTCAATTAGTAGAACAAACTTTACCTTTAAAAAACAAACTTTAAATCGACCCCCTGCAATGAAAAAGAAAGAAAAAAAAAAACAGTGGAAGATCATTTTCATAATTGTTCCAGAGTAATGTGTCAAAGTGACAACAGACCTTTTCGCTTGTTTTGCATTTAGCAGCGATTACAAGAAAACCAACTCATTTGGTTAACCATGGCTTGGCTCCATCTAGGTCTACCAGTGAGTCACACCACTGGTCAGGGGACTGGGACTGGGACCCTCCTCTAACCCTAAGAACACATTTGATTTTTAACTGTGAATCTGAATTTGATTTAAATCTTGGCAGAGGCCCTAACTCTCTTGTGCTTTTATTCCAATTTGGATTGAGACGAGAACTTTTTCTCAGTGTGCTGTGATGCTGTGCGTCAGTCATTTCAAGCCACAGTAGCAGGCGTGTTAAAAGAGAATATATAGCCTACAGTAGATTTAGCCAAAGATCTGCTGGAAAGAGAAATATGCTGTTAACCTGCAGCCTATGGATACAGTATGTGCAGCTGAGTGGAGAGGGAAGAATATCAGAGGCCACTTAGAAATTTGTATAATTATATTATTACAAATAAACATAATGTTCTCTTTTCAGATATTTTACCTTTATTCTGAACAGTGAGCGATAGAGGGGAAAGTCAAGGAGAAAGCCGATCGGCTTTGTTCCCTCCGTGCACCATTGAATTTAAATGTGTGCTAAATAAATAAACTAAACTGAACTAAAGTGGGGTGATGAAATGTTGCAAAGGCCATGAGTCGGACTCCAGTCCAAGGCCACTGCTGTTAGTACGTTGTGTGGTAGAGTACGTGCCCCCAGTTACACATATAGAATAGTCCTAAGTCTTGTTACTGTTGCTGTTTTGACCAATCAAAAGTGTGGCATATTCTCTTCAATCTGGTAGAATTTGATATTGGTATTGCTAACATTTCCAGAGTTATTGGGCTTTTTATTTTTGCTGTACATCCAAAAAAGGACTGTGAAACCAAGCCAAAGTGCAGTATCTGCACCAAAACCAAGCCAAAGTGCAGTATCTGCCATAAAAGACAGACAAGACAAACTACAAAATACATTAATTCAGTCCACTTTTATCTAATTAATTAATTTGATGCTTAAACCTGACAATGAAAAACACAAAAAGCTGTTTTTCTCAGTTTGGCATTTTTACAGATACTGCACTTTGCCTTTGTAGGGCAGTATTAGTTCTCACCTTGAGTGTAATTCAATGATGATGGTCATCAAACACTTCACATTGAAGTTCATAATACACAAGTAGAGTAACATTTCAGAGTTACCATTAAACCATCACTTCACTCCCCCTCGCTCCTCATCTTTCTCATTTCATCACCTGTAATGAGAAGACAACAGATCAAGGGCCTCTCAGTGTATCTTGGCAACAATTATATGAACTAAAGAAGGCAGGAGAAGCAAGCGATATAGAAAAGAGAGAGAGAAGAGGCCCTATACTCTGCAGAGATAAGATGGTATTCTCCCTTCGTGCAAAATGAGTTCATTAGGGGAGTGAGAGACAGCCATTGCGGGGAATCGAGGTTTCTGTGTGATAAAAGGTGGGAGCGACAGATTGGAAGGGGGAAAAAAGAGTTTCATTTCCTGTTCTTCAGAGGTAGCGGCAGTATCAGGGGATCAGCAGAGAGGCAGGGTGGAGGAAGAAATGGAGAGGCAGAGAGAGGAGAGACGGTGCAAGTTGGAAAAGGTAAATGCCAGATTTTTCTTTTCTTTTTTTTCTGTCAGAAATAAAAGAGTGACCCTCCAGATTGCTGTCAAAAAATATTTCCATCAAGAACAGAGCAGAAAGGCAGTTGAAAGATATGTCAAACTCGGCTGCTCCCCCGGAAAGTGGAAAGTCAAAGTGAACTCCTGCTATGGAGTGTGACTGTTATCACAGCGCAAATGAAATCCCATGGGGAGTTTTCAGAAAATGACAGAAATCATAAGACTTATTTGAAAGGAGGAGAGGAACACACACAAATAAACACACGGCTCAGGTTGGCTCGCCCAAGAAAGAAGAAATAAGAAGATATGAGAGCATGGGAGGGGACAAAAAGAGATGAAATGAGCTGCAGGTCTTGATAGACAGCTGATAGTGAGGCAGGGAGCCAGAGCCAGAAAGATGCTGAGATGACAGGTAGTGCAGAGGTGGAGGGATACGCTGGCTGTGCTGCGCTGTTTAATATAGATCGGCCGTGATAATGCAAGGCAGAGTAGAGAACACCGTCCGTCAGTCAGGGGAAGGGAGCGCAGAGGAAATTGCCACAATAAAGCACACACACACACACACATACACATATGAGAGAAGATGTTGGCACACAACTCCAAAGCGTGGATGCACACAGAGTATATGCACATCCAGACAGTCGAGATGCAATTAAACTAAATAAGAAAAAAAAGGCCACACTGAGTTTCATTTCAAACCTGGCAGCAGATAGAACTGCTGATGTGTGGAAAGATTGCATAACTCTGCGCTGAAATAATGACACCTCTCTGAAAGTTTCTTGGCCACCTCATGAGTGCACACAGCAGTCACTGCATGGCCACATAATATATAACTGTTGTATACCTTGGCTTGAGCTGAAGATTGTTCCTTTCTCTGTGTGTGTGTGTGCTGCGTGAAGCAGGGGTGGGTCTTCCATGGTGGCACAGGGGGGCACCTGCCCCCCCTCTGCAATCTGATTGGCCCCCAATGGTCATTGACTTGTGGCAATGTCAATCATTGTGTAAAGCTTTTTCCCACTGCTATGTTCACTGTGAAGAGCTATAAGCACAAACTTCTGACTAACTGTGCATTCACACCAAAAGCTTCCAATGCGTCAAAAACGCTCGAGGATGCGCTTCAGACAAGACAGCTCCCGAAACGGCAAATATTTTCAGCCGTTTTGGTCGCTTGTCACGTGTGACTGACGTCAAAGTTCAATCGCGCTGGTCATTGGGGAGCCGACGGACAAAAAAAAGAAAAAAAAGGCAGCCTCTAGTTAACCAAGGCTCAACTTCTCGGCGGACGCTTTGGACGCTTTGGACGCTTTAGAAGCGCGGGGACGCCAGTTGACGCTTTGGTTGCTCACTGTTTTTGGGCTCTCATTGAAAATGAATTGACTTCCAGTGTTTTGACGCTTTGGAAGCTTTTGGTGTGAACGCACAGTGAGGCTCAACTCTGTACAGCAAACATCGCAGTGTTCTGTGTAGGAAATAAAGAAAATTGTGTAAGATTGTTATTGTTCTCAATTTGACCATTTGAGTGATGCTTGTTCTGGTTATTCTGCATAACTGACTGACTCTTACACAAAACACTGAGAGGTTTGTACAGAGCTGAGCTCTAACTACTGGGTAAGAGTATAAGATATTGATGTTAACTTTGAGAATATTGTGTTGCTTATTCTGCTAAGACTTCTCATTTACAAGATTAGAAGAGTTAATTATTGATTGGTTATAATTTTTATATTTACAAGTGGAAAATGGAAATGTCATAGGCATCTTCCTTACAAGGTGAAAGATTCAATGTGGCCAGTAAAGCAGACGTGTAAACAGTGTGTAACTGTACAATATAAATATTCGAGAGAGCGGTCAATGGCAGCCTTCATTTTTGTTACTTTTGGGCAGCCCCCCCCAGATTCACTGCTGTTTGTTACCCCTTGTGCCCCCCCACCAGAAAATACTCTGGACCCGCCCCTGGCGTGAAGACAACAGGGCTGTTTGCTGAAGCAGCTGATTGCGGATTTCAGTTGCAGGATTATTAATCAGCGCTGACAAGAAACCATCATGTTGTGCACCTAAGTACAGACACAGACACAGACAGATGACGTGCTCTGCTGAAACCTTTGATCAAGACGGGACTCATGCTGTTGCGTCGGCCCTGCTTTTAAATCAGTCAAGTCATAAGACAGGGCTGAACCGGGCTGAACATGATTTTCCATAACTGAGTGTGCTCTAATTGTTTCCATATGTTCGCCACAGATAAAAACGTTGCATCCCAGATGTTGTCCTGTTTCACTCAAGCTGTAGCCTACGCCAAATCTGAGCTGGCGGCTCATTACACAGCCACTGAGGACGGCTAATGGAGTCGTTACTCTCTCTAAACACAGTAACTGTAAACAGTGACAGGCAGAGCAGCCTCACAAGCAGCGCCACACGAGTCGGAGAAGAACCCTCTGATCTGGTTGAAATACTGTTGTATTAGTTTTAATCTGGTTATGTGAAAGCACCACTTCCTCTTTGTAACCAGAACATTATGGTAGATTTTAGTGCTACAGTCTCTTTACATATATTTTAAAAAAAGAAGCAAATGATTTAACCCTCCTTTTGTCCTTCTGGGTCAAATTGACCCAATCTGTTCCCTTCCTCCATCCTTCCTTCTTTCCACAATCCTTTTTCCTTCCCTTCTTTCCTTCCTTCCCTTTGTCCTCATTTCTTCTTCCTTCCTCTTTTGATCCAATTGACCTGATCTGTTCCCTCCTTCCATCTTTCTTTCTATCCTCTTCCCCTTCCCTTTTCCCTCCCTTCTTTCCCTTCATCCTTACTTCTTCCTTCCTTTTTGACCCCATTGACCCAATCTGTTCCCTCCCTCCTTCTATCTTTCCTACCTTTTCCTCTTTCCTCCCATCTTTCCCTTTGCCCTTCCTTCTTTCCCTTCATTCTTCCTTCCTTCCTTCTTTCCCTTCATCCTTCCTTCCCTCTTTCTTTCCTTCCCTTCGTCCTCCCTTCCTCTTTTTCTCCCATCTTTTCCTTTGTCCTTCCTTCTGTCCCTTCATCCTTCCTTCCCTCTTTCTTTCCTTCCTTCCCTTCATCCTTCCTTACTTCCTTCTTTCCCTTCGTCCTTCCTTCCTTATTTCTTTTCTTCCTTCCTCCTTCCTCCTTCCTTCCTTCCTCCCTTGACCCAGGAGGACAACAGGAGGGTTAAGTTGAGCAATTTCCTCCAGCTGTTGTGGCATGTAGCCATTTTAAAACTATCAACACAATTGTCTTGAATGAAGACATGGGCAAATATAGGCATCAAATACATACATACATACATCAAAGGAGCCAGAGTGCTCACCAATGCTGCAGATATATACGCCGATCAGCCATAACATTGAAACAAATGACAGTTTTTATTGTTGTTGCTGACTGGTGTGTACTGTATCTGTGGCCTGGTTAAAGATTTAAATCTAAATTAAAGGTAATTTGATTTCAAACTTAATTTGTAGTTTCTATCATTTTCCATGGCTCGGTTAAAAAAAGATACGCAAATTAGCTGCAACACCCAAACCAGTCACATGTGTCACATTTTTTATTAAAGGAACTACTTTGTGTTGAAAAATGCCTAAAATGGGTTTGGGATGACTTGAAGATGGTGCTGCTGCTGGCCGGTTGCATGGTTTGTCCGACAGACAGGATTCAAGCATGTCATGTCCTGTTTGATGCATGTCTTCATTGCAGAAAATACATTTGAACCTCCTTCCTTTCTTTAATCCTTATACAGTGTTTCAGTATGTTACATGTATGAGTTAAATCCCACATCAGCCTGCTGGCTCTACTGATGTTATTAAATGTTATGCAATTTGGCCAGCTGGTTATTACAGCATCAGATCAGACCTTGTATGCAGCCCAGGCTACATGCGCATGTTAACAATATTAATGACTAGCCTATCTACACAGCTGGTACATAGGTTAAAGCAGAAGTAAAAAGCAGAAACACTCTATATAAGTGATTGCTGTCGGAAGATAGAACTATTTAAGACTTATATTAACACAAAAATTCCGCTTACTTCTGCTTTAATGTCAAAATTGATGGTGTGTGATTAAAATTATACACTATATGGATTGAAATTCTATTGTTTTGTTTGATGTGTTACTTTCTACATGACTGGATAAACTGGGCATGAATATGGTTCAATGTTTCATGTTGTCTGTGGAGCTTGTTTTCTCTGAGATGAATTAAAGCGACTGACTTTTTTTCTATATAAACTCGAGGGTAGGGACTTTTTAATCAAGTCACTGTAGGTGTGAGTGTGTCACTGACTTTAAACGCTGAATCAATTAGAAATTGGGAGAAATTTTTAGCAGTTTCCCCCTTTTTTGGCCGCATTCCTGCCTCCTGTCTCTCATGTGTATCTGAAGTTTCTATTGGCTCCTTGGGTGACGCCACAGCCAATCAGAGTGTCTGATA
The DNA here is from genome assembly GCF_045865225.1 of Trachurus japonicus. Classification (NCBI taxonomy): domain Eukaryota; kingdom Metazoa; phylum Chordata; class Actinopteri; order Carangiformes; family Carangidae; genus Trachurus; species Trachurus japonicus. The sequence goes on along the minus strand of NC_140919.1, from coordinate 12,961,017 downwards.
CAGAGGCTTGGCCTATGAGTTGTTGGTCTGAGGTTGAAACTTCAAACCACCACTAAAATAAAGCAAATTTCTAACTTGAAAATGTCGTTCTTTATTGTGATATGCAGCTTTTAGATAAAAACAAACTAGGTTGTCTTTTTAGTTTTGCTCTTATGGTCTAATAATAGCAACTACTATACTGAACAGATGTCTATTCATTGGCATATGGTTATAAGCTTGTTGTGTTAATTCTGAATAAAGTATGTGTAGGCAACACATACTTTATTTTTTTTGCAAAAACAAAAGTCAAATTGTAACCTAAAAGGATGAAATAAAGAAAACTAATTTTAATGTGTAAAACAATTCACAGATGACAGGATATTTATTTCCATATATCTTTATTATCTGTTATTTCCCATATATTTATATATCTTTATTCTATACAGGTGTATTTCTCAATACAGTCTTTTATTGACATATATAGATCTTACATAAGCTTGAGAGGTACAAGAAAGAGAGAGAGAGAGGCAAGAGGGAGTTTACTTCCTTCATTAGATATTTTGGCCGTTAACAAGACAACAGGAGATCACATTACAGACACACACACCCACACACGCACACACACACCGAAATACAGTACACACACACACACACATCACAGCATGCATACATGAAAGGGCTGGACGCCTCAAATCCTTTTTTGTTTTCCACAACCATCCACGTGTGCACTAACATACTAACCAAGGTGATTACACCAATACCAGACTGACTAGTAAATACATACCGGTATGTAGATGTACAGTACTCGCCTTTTTTTTAAACTCCTGCTCTGACACACACACACACACACACATACATACACACATACACACATACAGATATACACTCCCACACACAGGCACATGTGCATACTAACTCACACAAACACACTTATTTTTTGGTAGAAAGTAAAGAGCAGTGACGATGCGATTAGCTCTGATCCATATTTGGTTTCTGTTACTGACAGTTGTGCAGTAAAAGACAGCAGAGTGCAGAACGCCACTGAGATTAAAACATGGACCAATCAGCTCTACTGTGTGTGTTGTTGAAATGGTTGAAGTGTGAGGGAAGTCAAAACAATGAGCAATAAAATAAAATATATATAAAATAAATACAACATCTTATATTGCAGTTATAGAATGAATACACAAGGTTGGTTCTGTCTGTGAATCTTTTTTCCACTGGACATTATAACAGTCTGTCTTTTCTCAAACACACATCCACACACACACACACACATACACACAAACTCGCACATGCAAACACACTCCACTCGTCACTACCAGACAGTGCTTCACAGTGTAGAGAACTCAAGTCCATCGTTTGTCCAACATGCCAGTCAACACAACGTAACGACATAACAACACTGAAACATCTTTAGAAATACAAAACAGAACAGATATCATATATTTGGCTTCAGTAACAGATGTAAAAAGATACCTGAATTTTTGCTACATATCAGAATTAATGCATAACTTAACAGCATGGTATGAAAGTACAACCATCAACAGTGAAGAGTGCTTTGAAACGTTTCCATCTCCAGCTTGATTTTCAATGTGCAGTATCTCTAGGTTGAGTGCATTATTATGTTATTTTGTCTACATGAGCACAGATTGTATCATACTTAATGTATAGCTGTATAAAATATTTGCTACGGCTGCTATTACCTGAAGAGAAGTTTGGACTGTCTTAGCTGATGACTTTAAATGGAGGAACTAGAAACATGAACAGAGTTTTGGAGTTTGTGAGTAACTCCAGAAAAACTCTTTTGAAACTAAACCAGCTTAAGAAAACCAAATGAAGCTAAACAAAGCTACCGCAGCCTGGCTCCACCTACTTCCACACCTCCACTTCTAGGTTTTTTTTAGTGTGAGAAAGGACAAATGAGTGAAGGTGTATGTACTGTATGTATGAAAAGAGGCAAAGGCGGTGAAAGGTAGCCCCTTGGTCCTGTAGTTTTGCAGTTTGTCCAGAAGAGGGCGTTCTAGGTCACTAGACGGGCGCCTTCCTTTTGGTCAGGGTTTGGTCAGACTGCGTTGGTGACGATGAAGCTTCTGTGGTCGTCGCTGCCGGGCTCTGGAGTGATGCTTTTTAACAGACGCTGTGGGTAAAGAGGCAGAGGCAGACAGAGGGGAGAGAAAAGGAAAGAAAGAATAAATTGTAGGGATGCTCGAATAAACCACCTGCACTGGAAGGATTGAAAAATGTTATAAAATGAAAAGTACAAGGATAAACAAAAGCCAGGACTAACATTTGTTTCCATTACTATTATCTGTCTGTCAATTCTTTCTCAGATCAGTTGATCCATGGTTTGGTCTATGACATTTAAATGTCATGTTTTGCTCAAACGTGCTCTAAAATAAAACTAAATCAATTACAGCTCTGGAAAAAAAATAATAAAAGACCACTTTCACAAATGTTTCTTAAAAGCATCTCTACATGTATGACAGTCATTCTTTTCTTTTCTTTTTTAAACACCAACACAAACACAACCCATTCTACTTAATGAAAGATGATGAGGTCATCACCTGAACCACATCTGGTTTTATAGGAAGATTATACAAACCACTGCACTGCTGGGATCAAACATTGACATTGTCCCACAAAAAACTGATTTATAAACTCTTCCTGAGTTAAAATATTCTTTCTGTGTTGTTTAGGAATAAATATGAACATGTTTCTTTGCATTATTATTATTCAAGGTCTGAAAAGACTTGATATTTTTTGTTATTTAGACGAGTTTAGTCATTTTCAGCCAATAAAAGCTCTAAATGACAATATTTTTATTTCAACTTTGGGAGAAATGTTGTCGATAGTTGACAGAATAAAACAAAATTTTACTCAAACACATACTTATAAATAGTAAAACCAGAGAAACTGGTCATCTTAATTTTTTCCAGAGCTGTATATTCACATTTGAGAAGCTGCAATCTGTCAAAGAAAATGAAATTATCAAAAACGGTGCAGGGGATATTATTTGCTACAGAATGGTGGAGAGCATTGCACTGTATGCACACTTACAGTAAACTTGAGGGAGAGTGTGGGCAAATGTTACAAATGACACACAGTCCGTGTTTTACTGTACTACCAAGAGAAACTCAAACATTTTGACCTGCTCTGCCTCGTGTGTTCTCATGCGTTGACACTGTGCGTCAGTGTATTGTGCGGCCTGGCAGCAGTGTCAACATTGGACAGCAGCCAGAGGCGATCTGTCGACCGGCCCGTTTGATGTCCTCCTACCTTCTGTCAGCTCTCACAAAGGGCATAACAAGGTAATAATGATCACGATAATGAGGATAATTACCGGTTGTTTTCTAAATCGTATTTATTATGTAACTTGTGAGGTTCTTAAAATACAGTGCAAAGAGCAGACATGTTGTCATGTGCTCCACGGGAGCAAAAAATGTAAGATGCTAAGCTCAGAGAACAACACAATATAACAAACTGGAATCTAAAACCTGTCTATTAAATGTATTTTAGGGATTCATGTAATCAATGGTGCTTTTATTTATTGTTTTATTGTTTCTAATTGCTTTTAAAAACAATGAAACAACTGTTTTACTTTTATTTAAGTTTTATTTATTTAATTTTAGTGCTTTAATTGTTTTATGTCTCTGTACAGCACTTTGTTTTCAATTACGGTTGTTTTAAAGTGCTATACAAATAAAGTTGAGTTGAGTTGAGTTGAGTTGAGTTTGACCTTCAAATCACTCCTAAAAACCCACCTTTTTACAGTAAACTGGCCTTTAATCTGTGAATTAAACATGTCTAATTTTCTGTTCTTCTATCCTATCATGTTTCATATCTCTTTTAATCATCTACATTGTTTCTGTATTTTAATTTAATTGTGTTGTTATTTTTATGTAAGCATTATAAATAAAATGTATTAATATTATTATTATTGTTTGTCAGGCTGGGTGTTGTGAAGCTGATGGCCTTTAGTTCTTCATCCTCAAACCTGGCAACAGGACCGTCCACACACATGCACTGCAGGATGTGTAACTGTGTGTCTATATGAGTGAGGGAGTGAGTGAGGAGTGTTACGTGTGGGTGTGTGTGTGTGTTTCATCAGGTATTACCCTACGTGAGTGTGTAAGTGTGTACAAGATCTGTGGGGCCTGGAAGTTATCATGGCTTTTTTTTTGTTTTTGTTTGCCGATCTCTGGCCTGCGCCTCCTTCTCTGCTCCTTTGATCCTGATCTCCTGTCATGTGTTCACAGGGGAGGGTAGACCCTGACAGTGAATGGAGAAAAAAAGAAAAAAAGGGAGGCAATCCCTGTCTGTCACTGGAGATGTGTCATGGAGACAAAAACAGTCAGGAGAGGATAGTGTTTAGAAGGAAAGGAAAGGAAAGGCCGGGGAGGAGGCCTCACAGCTTCGGAAAAAGCAACGAAGGTCAAGAGAGGATCAGGCGAGAAAGAGAAGGACGAGGAAAGATGTTGGGAAATCAATAGAAACCGTGCACTTAAAGGTATAATGTGTAGGAATTCCCCCCATCTAGCGGTGCAGTTGCATATCTGAACGTATTCTTGATGTTGCATTCACGTGAAATCGGGCAGACGTCAGACAGACAACAGACGCTGCATGTAACAGGATAAACAAGTGGTCCGCCAACACGAGGCAAAACAATACAGGCGTGACAATATGTTGTCATGGTGATGTCGTATTGTTTACCTGACCCACGTTTTACCGTCTTTCTCTCGTGGAGTAAAACGACATCCGGTTGGTTTGCCGACGGCCGTCTGCCTGACTGCACCTGAATGCAACGTCAGTGCCTCCGTCCTTCCTCACACTACACAGTGGTGACAGTTTTAACAGGCCGAGCCCACAGCTCTGCTGAGTTTCCGTGGTTACCTACGGTCACGCTGCCACTGAACGTAAAAAATGGCGATGCAACATGGCCGCCTCGGTTCGGTGCACCGCCCACTTATGTATTTGTAACGACTTGTAACAACTCATTCTAAGGTACGAGAAAGCTTTGTATGCGGGTGTGATTCCACTTCAGTGAAATACATATTTATGAAAGCAGTATTTGATTTTTGCTAATAAAAGACAAATAAGTTACATACTGGGGCTTTAAGAAGGCAAATGGAGACACAAGAAGGAAGGAGTTGTACCTGTTTGAATGTTCCCTTGGCGTTGAGCAGGTGGTAGACCATGTAAGCAGGCACACAGATGAATGAGGACACCCCGATGCAGTATCCCAGGACAGTGGTCCACTGAGGGTAGTGGTAGTGAAACAACGTGACCTCTGGAGGGAAGGCCAGGAAGCTGATGATGATGAACTGGACGTGGGAGGAGGAAGAAAAACAGAGGTCTGATATTACAGGATACACATGACAAACTGTCATGAAAGATAATAACTATCTATCTAACAGGCAGCGGATGTACCATATCTATTGGTCACTTTTCTGTCATCTGCGTTGGTATGGACCCATGTATGTTTTATTCTTATTGTCTGATGCATATTATTGGACAGTAGGGACACTCGATTTTTACAGAAAAGGATTTTCTCATGTTTTTTGGTTTATATTTTTGTCATTGTTTTTTACACGTGAATATTTTCTATTTTGCTATGGTGCTAAGACTTTTTTCTAGTGTATCCTGACTGATTGATGTATTATTTATGAATGATCTGTACTTGTATCTTACCTGACATGTTAAAGCAGAAGTAAGCAGAATATTTTTGTTAATATAATTGTTATTATATTTGTTAGTATAAGTATATAACTAGTTATATCTTCCGACGGCAATCATATATAGAGTGTTTGGTCTGAAACACGGGTCTGTCAGTCACTCTGCTCTGCTGTAAGCTGAGGAGAAAACTTTCCTTGTATCCTACAACCTTTATCCAATGAGGAGAGAGAACGGCATAAAGGGGCGGTCCTCTCTGTGTGTGCAGCCAAGGGATGCGCGTGAATGTGGTGACGTAGGGACGAGGGCGGGGACTGCTAACTCCATCGGCTGACAAACGACCGGATCGCTTACTTCTGCTTTAAAGTGTTAAACTTATAGTGAGTGCTGTCAAAACTTTTTTGTACTTTGCTGATTTTTTGGGACTGGCACCCAGTTCACTTTTCTTCTTTGGAGTTGAGCACGCCGAGTTTGCTGATGAGATAATAACTATCTGACAGCTGCCCTGCAACTGCAACTCCTCTATTTTTATGTGCTTGTTGGTCGACAGTGAGTGTCTGTGTGTTTTTGTGTGCTTGTGTGTGTGTGGATGCTGTGCAGGAGCCTCACCAGCAGAAAGGAGGGGCAGATGGCCACCCAGCAGATCCTCCAGAACCAACCGGGGTAGAAACCGAGCATGACCTGGATGTCGTTACAGAAGCGGTTGGTACCTGGAAGACACAGAGACACGATCACCACAAAACCCCACGGATCAGGAGTTCATCTCCATTTCTCTTCTCTACGTCTGTCTGTCTGTCTGTCTGTCTGTCTGTCTGTCTGTCTGTCTGTCCGTCTGTCTCAAAACCACACAGACACGGAGCAAAGAGAGGAAATTAGATTCTATACATCATCTGCACTCTTTCCTCACCTTCATCCCCACCATAACTATAATTCATAATATCATCACAAACCATCATCATTATCATCATCATCCTCCACATGTCAAGGTACATTTGTTTTGTTTTCAATTTATACTTTAACTCTTTGACTGAGTTATCTCGTCTTAGGCTTTTTTTAATTGCAACACCATGCTGTATGTCTTGTCCCACTCCTCTGTGAAGATCAGACTTGTATCATCAAAATAAAGTGCAGAAAAACGCATTTGGATTGAGAGATGTAAAAGTATAACGTATTTACACCCCCTCATTAGCATGCCAAATCCCCCTGCATCATGGGAAATGCTTAACACAAGACAGAGTAGGGGGCACGGATCATCTTTTGTCATCAAAAGTCATTTGTCACTGTTGATTTTTGAACAACTGTACAGATGTTGAGGTGTCACTAAAGCAAAATACACAATACAATACCTATTTATTTATATGGCACATTTTAAAAATACAACCCAAGTTGTCCAACGTGCTGTACAATAAAACACACAAGCAAAACTAGTAACAATAAAACTAATTACAGGTAATGTAGCTACAGTAAAACATGCAATAAAACAATAAAACAAAAGTGAAGACATATAAAACCTACCTAAAATGCCAAGGAAAAGAGATGAGTTCTTCAAAGAGACTTAAAGTGCTCGAGTGTTTGTGCAGTCCTAATATGCAGAGGTATAATAGGCTGTTCCACAATGTCGGGGCCACCACAGAGAAGGCCAACACAAAAACCTCTTTTTCTCAAGATTTTGGTGCCAAAATGGCTTATTTGGGCTAAACTAACCTATATTCAACCGCCAATTTCTCAAGACTGGAACAAGATAGAATTCACAGGACCGAAATCAACTCACTCAACTAAACGGTAACACTTTACTTGAATAGGTATTCATAAGATTGACATAACACTTTCATAACCATGACATAACAGCTGTCATAAACATCAATGAATACTTATGACAGCTGTCGTTAAGTGTCATTCGGTAAGTTATGTCACTTTGCGATGCAAAGTTGACATTATTTGAGATGTCCTCGTTATGAGAACTTGACATAATTTTTAAAGTTTGGCAATTAGATCTGCTATGACAGTTTAAATTGTCTTTATGTCAAGTTGTCAGAACAAAAACATCTCAAACAATGTCAACTTTGCATTAAAAGTGACATAACTTACCGAATGACACCTAACGACAGCTGTCATAAGTATTCATTGATGTTTATGACTGCTGTTATGTCATAAGTAAAGTGTTACCAACTAAACATCAACATCATCATCGGCACCATCACTCGTTACACAGCTTACCGTAGAACCAGGACACAGCAATGACCTCCAGCAGCACCACGGTGATGACTGCGGGGCCGGTAGCGTACTCCTCAAACAGCTTCACCACAAACGCTCCTCCCTGAGGCAGGACGCAGGGTGGGAAGGAGAGAGTTTAAGTTTAAGTTTAATTTATTTATATAGCACCTTAAAAGCAAAGAGCATTTGCATCAAAGTGCTTCACAGTCAACAGGTGAGAGAGTCGACAGGAGAGAGATCCATATCTTCCTATTCACTCTTTAAAAAGCAGCTAAAAATATGCAGCTCTCTCTATAGTGGAGCAGATAAAAGCAAAATTTGAGTGGAATTGTGCAAATTATGATACAAGCATGAAATTTGGTGTATTTGTTCTCGAGAGACTTCTGATCAAATTTGTCTGATTGGACATTTGAAAATCCAAGATGGCGGCCATTGTTCAAGATGGCTGCCAAATCATAAATCACTATTTTTATATTAATGTGTGTAGTTTTTATTTTATTTTATTGATCTTGGTGTCAATTCCTATATTTTCAAGTCTGTTGAGTTGGATTTTGTGATTTTATACAGGTATAGTGCACAACAGTGTTTTTCAAACTGTGGGGGGCGCCAGAGTTTTTAAGGGGGGGCATGAGAGAGACGTGAGAAAGATAGAACTGTAAACATTAAAACAAAAGATGAGTGAAGTGTCACCTGCACAAAGGGCTCAATGATTAATTGCATTTGCAATTATAATGCAATATGATCAAAGCGACAGGTGTGCCACACCGCGTCAGGTATGCAGCAGGACCAGTGCTACAGCGTCCTACAGCGTCCTTCCGCATACATTTTAGCCCGGTCGTTACCAGAGTTTTTTTTTTTTTTTTAATGACTGGAGCACGAGCCGAGTTTTCCTCTACTACAGCTGACCAGCTTTGTTCATCTTGTACGTAATGTGCGCGTTACTTATTGTGCAGATCAGGTGCACACTCGTGGTCATGGTGATTTCCAGGGGCAGACAAGAACGGCGTAACGCTACAACAACAGCTTCTGCCACCAGCTGTCTTGGATGTTTCTATTCCGGGGTCTTACACCAGTGCTGGGGGTGTGGAGCATGAGCACATGCGCTGTCCAGTTAAACTCTGATTAAGGGCTTTATACATGTCGGAGAAAGTCCAATTCCAATCGCATCATCTGGGTGTCTGAATCAGAGTTGGAGAACTCCAATATTAGTTGGACTAATGCGTTTACATGAACTCAGTTGTCCAGTTATAGTCGTATTGTATGTTGGTCTCAGGCTCGGCTGAATGTAGCACTACTTTGGCTCATGTGGAACTATCCCAATTAAAAAAATAAGAGCGTCAGTCAGGTATGCTGCTGAGCGACAGGTGTGCCGCACCGCGTCAGGTATGCAGCAGGACCAGTGGTAGCCTACAGCGTCCTTCCGCATACATTTTAGCCCGGTCGCTAAACCAGAGTTTTTTTGTTTTTTTTAAATGACTGGAGCGCGAGCCGAGTTTTCCTCTACTACAGCTGAACAGCTGACATGTGGTCAAGACGTACAGCAGAGACCTAGCACAATCTCATCGGTGCATTTCATTATTATAAACTTCAGCCTGAAAGCTCTCTGTCCTCAGACTGTCCACTACCCAGGCCATCGCACAGGGAGAGCATGTGTGGCTTGTGTCACGAGTGTTACAGAGTTCGATATGAATGTTCACATCAGTCTTATTTGTCGGTGCTTTGTTGTCATGATAGTCAATAGGTGGCTATGCTGAGAAACAGGCTTGTAGCCTAAAATAAATCCTACAGGAAAGACCAGTTTATGTTTAATTAATCAAACATTGTTCAATAGCTTCAAATCAGGGCTTCCTTGCCCAGCACTCTGCAGCTGCATATGTGACCAGTAGCAGCTTGAGGGACTTTTGTGTTTAGTGTGAAGTTACACAGCCTATTAGCCTATTGGTGTCCTTTTTCGTAACTTTTCCAGTAAAGTTATATATTAAAGCAGAAGTAAGCGATCCGGTCGTTTTGGCTAACTTCCTGTCAGCAGATGGAGTTAGCAGTCCCCGCCCTCGTCCCTACGTCACCACATTCACGCGCATCCCTTGGCTGCACACACAGAGAGGACCGCCCCTTTATGCCGTTCTCTCTCCTCATTGGATAAAGGTTGTAGGATACAAGGAAAGTTTTCTCCTCGGCTTACAGCAGAGCAGAGTGACTGATAGACCCGTGTTTCGGACCAAATACTCTATATAAGTGATTGCTGTCGGAAGATATAACTATTTAAGACTTATATTAACACAAATATTCCGCTTACTTCTGCTTTAATCTTTTTTTCTCCTTTTCCATTAATAATGTCATCCATGTGTCTATATACAAATACAATACAATGTATCACTAATGTCATTCAAATTAGTCAACTACACACCATTACTATGAAAAAAAGGAACTTCTGGGGGCTAATTTGGCCACCATCTTGGATTTTCACATGTCCAATCGGACAGATTTAATCAATAGGCCCTAGAGAACAACCAGACCAAATTTCATGCTTGTATCATAATTTGCATGATTTTTCTGTTATCTACTCCACTACTATATCCCACATCTTTACTCTGTCTTTTTATGATTTCAATTCATGAATTTTTTGTACCTTATTTCTTGTGTCTCTATTTGTTACTGATCACTTTGTTCTTTATCTCTTCATTTTTTCTCATTTTTGCTCATACAGTATATGTATGCATTTTATCTCCTCTTTTTTTTTCTCAATGTTTATTTGTTAGCCATAGAAATTTGTCTTGTTGTAATTTGTGACAGGGGTGGAACTTATGGACAAGCCAATTGGCTTTGTTCCCTCCTTGCACCATTGAATATAAATGTGTGCTGAATAAATAAACCTAAACCTAACCTAAGAAGAATAATCTTTAAAGCAATTTACAAATGAATCTTGTGCAACAAGTTTCATCAGAAATGTTTTGACCGTGACAGGCCTGTAACATGTTGTGTGTCTAATGGAGTGGGGATGCATGTTAGTCAGTACTTAACTGTAATGAGGGTTGGAGATAAACGGATTATTCATGCTGCTCTAAGTTCATTTCATTACATTACCTTAAATACCGTGGCAACACTGAAGATGCCTTCGACAAAAACACAACCCCTTTTATTGTTTCATGATATATTTGAATGAAATTTGAGAATATGACCAATTAAAGCATGAAACAAAGTCTTGAATTCATATCACTTACTAGCATGAATGAATGAATGATTTTTTTTAATTTTCGTGTCATGCTACCACTGTGGCTCATCCCATATGAGATTACAAGACACATTTAATGACAAATACAAGAAAAAAGACTAGACTGTCCTTACTGTTGGTGTTACCTACCACACAGGTGTGACACATAGATAAACAATTTAAGATTACTTTCAGTACTCAACTATATATCGCTCTTCGTCTCATTGCCCAACCCTTTTCAAGAAATAAAGAATCAACAAATATATTGAACTGAAAAAGATGTTTTAGCTTCTCAGCATCGTCTAACCACACAAATTTGGGTAACACTTTATTTTAAGGGGTCCTTGTTCCTGTGTATCTACCTAATTAATTACAGTGTAATTACCTATGTAACCGTATGTAATAACATGTACTTACATTGTAAATACATAGTGTATTTTCGTGTACTTACAGGTCCTTGTTACACTTGTAATAAGAAATGATTGTGCAAAGAGAGAGGCCACTTTGGCATTTCTTATTACGAGTGTAACAAGGACCTGTAAGTACACGAAAATACACTATGTATTTACAATGTAAGTACATGTTATTATATACGGTTACATAGGTAATTACACTGTCATTAATTAGGTAGATACACAGGAACAAGGACCCCTTAAAATAAAGTGTTACCCAAATTTGTTATTTGGATCTACCTGACTCAACATTTTTTGTCTTATAAAGTCATAAAAAGCAGCAGCAGCATTTTATAGTTATGCGGTTGTTAAACTTACGTATGTGAGAGTGGAGAGAGCCCCGAGGTAGCAGACACACACCAGGCCAAAGACAAACCACTCACGCCTCTTCACCAGGATATGAGGGAACTCGTCGAGCATCGCTGTGATCACGCCCTCCAACCCCGCGAACTGGAGAGAGGAGAGTAGGTAGAAGATGGAGAAAGAAATAAAGAACTTATTAGAGTATTTAGATGAAAAATAGAGGGGTAGAAGGTGAGAAAAGGCCAGTTAAGCTGACTACATACTGTAACGCTGTTTGGATAATTTCTCATGTACATATTACAGTGCCGCTGGGATGTCGATCAGTCCAGCTGTAGGTCAATACTTGTCCAGCAGTCAATGCATCAAAACCCCATAACTAAAAATTACAGTAACTGTAAATAATATTTTGGAAATGGAAAAAATTACATATAGAATCAGACATCAAGAACCAGAATGTCTGAAAAGATGGAATAAGTGGATTGACTATATAAATAAATAAAACTGAAGAGTCCAGCCCTGAAGAAATGTTTACTAGATCTCCGAAGAGAATAAATTGTATGTGTGTTATGCTTTTTTTTTAACTGTCTTTGTCCAACCTCTTTGTCCCCCCTTTTTTTTTTATTATTCCTTTTTTTTTTTTACTTTTTTTTTTATTTCTTTTGATGTTTTTCACTACAAATTGCATACATTTTGTAGGAATGCTCCAATGGCTTAAAATGTGATGTGTATTGGAACATGAACTAACGACTTGTGCAATCCTGCAATAAAGTCTTAAAAAAAAAATCGCTGTCTAAAAACTAAGAGACAAAATGTTGAGGAGATCCTGCGTCCTACACGTACGCAGCACATTTTGGAGTAATATCCTCAGTCATAAAATCAAGGGGCATAGAAACCCCGGTGCTGATTCCACGCTGATTATCAGTCTGTGATAAGAGCCTTACAGGTCTCTCCAGCTGGCTGCCTCAGAGCAGATAACCACAGGCTTACGGAGAGACAAGATCGCCACCCAACAACAGTGATATGAAAGTCCTGTCACATTGTTTTCCTTGTTTCCACGAGGACAAATAATGCCCAGCAACACCTTCTTTATGGAGAAATGACTGCAGCAGACACATACAGTACAAGTCAAAACAGAATTAAGTATCTGCAAATATGAAACCTCCTGAGATAGTAGATGAAACACAGACTGGGCAAGGGGGGACATGCAAGACAGTTCACTTTTGCATAGGAAAGAGCAACAACAACAAACTCACCGTGCTGTCCAGACCCAACATGATGATCATGAGGAAAAATATGATGGCAAAGAAAGTGGCAGCGGGCATGTTTGCTATGGCTTCTGCATAAATGACGAACAGCAGACTGGGACCTGGTGGAGAAAGAAACGACATTCATGAATTCATCCATGCTTTTTCCATTCTTCCAAGATAAAAATATTATACACTTGAGTTTGAATTGTCGTTCAGTGTGTTTTGTTTTGTTTCGGAGCGGCATCCCACCGATATCTTTGGCCACAACAGACACATCCTGCTGCCTCATTTCAGCCATGTATCCCAGCACAGTAAAGATGACGAAGCCAGAGAGAAAGCTGGTCAAGCAGTTCACAGAGCTGGTGACCAAGGCGTCTCTGAGAGGGAGAGAGAGAGAAAGTGAAAGGTTGTAATGCAGGAACACAATGTTAGAGAGGTGGACTGTGAAAAACATAAATCTAAATACCCTCTGCAAAGACTTATAACTAACTATCTTTATACCCTTTATATTCCTACACATTTGAAATTTCAAAATGCCATACTTTTTTCAAGACCCTAATTTCCAGACTTCTCAGTAAATAAAATTCAAATAATGTGTTGCATTTGAGTGATTAGATTCATTATTCTGAATTTGTATGCCATTATGTTACAAAATAATTATAGCTACTAGGTAGGTACAACAGCACATTAACCAAAATAACTTCAGATAAGAAGACCAAACCCAGATCATTACCCAGAAGTATTACTGTATTACTGTAAGAAGACAGATATATTTCCATACAATAGTTTCCATTTTCAATACTTTTCCAGACCTGGAAATGTATAAAATCAAATTCCAAACTTTTCCATACTTGTGTAGGAACCCTGTTTATACTCTAACAATATGTTAAATGTGTTATCTCACTTGTAGCAGTTGTTGTGAAATGGGTTGTAGCTGGCAAAGGCGAGGAGTACGCCAAATCCTGGGCCCAGAGAGAAGAAGATCTGAGCTGCTGCATCGATCCACAGCTTGAGGGATGGTGAACGATGAAGGGACACGGAGAAAGGTGGAGAGAATTAAAAGTAGGGTAAGAGAAAGTGTGCATTGAGGACATGTAACTTAAGTTTATATATACAGTATATATAAAAAACTTCTCACTTACTGTAGGGTTAAGCAGTTTCTCCCAATCAGGTCTGAGATAATAGACGACGCCCCTCCAGGCTCCTGGAAGAGTGGCCCCGCGGACGAGGAGGATCAGAAGGACCAGATAGGGAAAGGTGGCAGTGACCCACACCACCTGATGCAGAAACAAAAGAATACACACTGGTTTAATATTCTATTAAAGGGATAGTTCAACATTTTGGCAAATTGGCCCATTGCCATAATCCCTATAGTCATAGCAGTAGGTTCGTTATCTTTAATTGTCGGTGCAAGCTATTTTTAGAACGGCGGAGCAGAGCCGCGAGCTGCTCAGAGCTACGCTACGGAGGCTAATGGGATTTCTTGGTTTCCCTCATCAAACTCATCAAATACACAATCCAACAACTCCACAACGCTCTGGTGGACAAGTTGTGACCTGCACATTCACCACGCTATGAGATAATAACAGAACGTTACCAGACAGAGTTGTTTTAGAGGTAAATTCATGCAAAAGTGCTGATGCGCGTTCCTGTTGAGGGCAGTTTTTCATCAAGCAGTCTCTGCATTTCCCTCTAAAACAACTCTGTCTCGTAATGTTCTGTTCTGTTGAGCTAAATGCACAAGATTTCTGTTTATTTTTGTACTGTACAAGTGCTACGTGTGAATGCACAAGATTTCTGTTTTTTGTGCTTTTTTTTTTTTATGTAAAAGTGCTAAATGCACAGGATTTTTTGTTTTGCAACATGCATTTAGCCCACAGTGAACAATAAACATACAGCTTCATGTCCTGAGCATTGTGTTTTCTATTTTTCTATGTAGTGTTTAATTTTGATTGACTCGGGGCACGATTTGACAACATAGTTCAGTTTTGAGCACAGATTGAACTGTTTTGAGGTGAAAGTTTTGTGAATGTAGCTTGAAAATTGGGATTTGTGTTCACAGTTTAGAGAAAAGGAGAGCAGCTTTCAAGAAATGTGTCTTAGCAATCGAGAAAACCTGTAATACATCAAACCGTGGAGGAAAGAGAGAGGTACAGTACAGGATGCCCCCAATTAAAAAATAAACTTCAATATTTAGGCCTGCCAGGTCTTTCAAGGTTTGATTGCGGAGGTTTGAACCACAAACTGTTTAACTGTAAGACGGCCTTTCTAACCAACTTTTCTACCATGATGATGAATGATAATGAGGGCAAAGAGATGACAGGAGAACAACTGTCTATTTTCTCTGCCTCTCCGTCTCCATCAATCCCTCCATCCATCCACTCTAACTGACACCTCCATCAGCCATGCAGGCGCCACCTTCCTTCGGTTACCTTTCCAGACGTCTTGACTCCTTTCCAGATGCTGAAGTAGACGATGGTGAAGATGAAGAGCAGGCAGAGGGCCAGCTGCCAGCTGACGGAGCCGAGCTGGTGCAGGCCCGGGGAGAGGTGGACCTGCAACACCTGGCGACTGGCGGAGAGAGGACGAGAGGGAGCAACGAGGGGACATAAAGAGGACGTAAAATGTTGGTTAGATAAAATTACATGGATGGAAACACGTACGGGGAGATGACATAAGAGGAGAGCACAGGCATAACACTGCAAAAACTCAAATATCTTACCAAGAATATTTGTCTTATTTCTAGTCAAAATGTCATTTCTAGTTAAAACAAATCTCATTCCACTTAAAATAAGACTCATCACTTTAGCAGCTTGTTTTTAGACACTTTTTACTTCTTTCAAGCATATTTTCACTTGAACTAAGTAGAAAAAATTGATAGTGGAGCAAGTTTTTCTTCCTTATTACAAGCACAAAAAAAACCTGCTTTCACTGGCAGATTTTTCTACTTATTTCAAGTGAAAATTTGTTTGAAACAAGTGAAAATGATCTAAAAACAAGTTAATTTTAGGTGATGAGTCTTATTTTAAAGCAGAAGTAAGCGATCCGGTCATTTTGGCTAACTTCCCTGTATGCCGTTCTCTCTCCTCATTGGATAAAGGTTGTAGGATACAAGGAAAGTTTTCTCCTCGGCTTACAGCAGAGCAGAGTGACTGACAGACCCGTGTTTCAGACCAAACACTCTATATAAGTGATTGCTGTTGGAAGATATAACTATTTAAGACTTATATTAACACAAACATTCTGCTTACTTCTGCTTTAAGTGGAAAGAAATTAGTTTTGACTAGAAATAAGACATTTTGGCAAGAAATAAGTCAAATATTCTTGGAATAATTTTGAGATTTTGCAGTGAAGAGGGAGTTGCAAAATCAAAGAAAGGAGGAAGAGATTAGGGGAACGAAGAGAAGAGGAGGAAAGGAAAAGGAAGGTAAAAGTGAATGGGAAGAATCATGCCAAAAAATAATGAGAAGTGACAGAGCAGCAAAAAGTAAGAATACAAAGATGGGATGTTGGAAAAAGCAGAGGAAAAGAAAAGAGTGTGGAAGGAAGAAGATGTGATACCGAAAGGATAAACAGACGGAAAAAGAGAGATAAGACAGAGTGCACAGAGGAGGGGAAAAAATATAACCAATATACAAATGATAAAGCCTTTTTCCTTGACATATGCAGCACACACAGACCCACAGCTCATGATATATATCTAGTTAAAATGAAAGTTCAGCTGAGGTAAAAAAAACAGCGAGACCAGAGGACCTTGAATGACTTATAGCTGATTTATGTCAATAGACGAAGGGGGTTAAAAAAAAAGGTTCTGGAAGAACAGTGGGGTTAACATCTGGTCACAGGTTAAGCACACAGAGCTTGGACGATAAAGCAGAGCCATGATTTATGTTGAAAACAGGAAATTCTGGCGCCAGACTCTGACTTATGGAATTTGTTACTGTGAAACCTGTATTTGGAAAAGTCAACTACGGATAAACCCGTTGGACACACATGGACACGGTCTAGCGAGCGGCTGATAAGGCCAACACGGGCAGGAATAAGAAAGACCTTGTTTTGACACACAGATCTCGCATTTTTAAATACAGTAAAATACACTTGTGTCAGGACTGACACGGACACTTTTTAACATCCTGGCTGACCCTACCATGTGAGTTACAGTGTAAGCAGCAGCATGCTTAATGCTTCTTAAACCGTCAATAAATGCATTGTTTAACTCAGTTAGGAATGCGAGGTATCATTTCTGCATCAACATTTCCTCATCCCAATTATGTGACGTTTGATTGACGGATGACGGATCCAATATCAGTGGCTGATGAATCGTGAGCAGCGTGACATATAATTCGTGCGCCTGAATTATCCAATGCGAAAAAAAAAATACACACTTTCATCGGATTTAATCAGAAATAGAATTTTGCACAAAGTTTGGCCTACATCGTCTGATAGATGAGTTATTATACTAATGTTAAGACCCACAGTGGGCTCAAATTCAATTTTCTTTTCTGTACAGCTTTAATGTGAATCAAAAAGCTTGCAATGGTAGCGTATGATTATACGCTCTGATGAAGGCTGTGTAGCTGAAACGCGCCAGCGTGTTTTTGCATGATGTGAGCCAGAATAAATAATGTGATAAGTGAGTATTTTGTCCTCAGATTTACTAATTAAGATGTGCCATTGCAAGTTTTTTGCAAGCTTTTTGATCCTGAATAATAAAGTTTGTGTATACCTTGTATCCGTCTCCCACTGACAATAACTATTCTACAGGTGCTTCAGTGGCACATCGCACATGTATGACTATTTCAGTGTTCTGACCATCTCATAAGTACAATATTGACTCTTATTCTGAAAAGCTAGCCTCCCTACAATGTCTACAGTCTGTGATGGAAGTGGATTTTGGAGAGACTGCTGGTGGTAAATCTGTCAGGACTCCTAAACACCAGAACCGACCCTGCGATCGCTCTCTGGAACTCATCCTCCTCCTCCTTCCTCCTTCACTTGACGTCTCTCTCTCTCTCTCTCTCTCTCTCTCTAACTCCTTTGTGTAGCTCGCCTCTGTTACGCCCTCTACATCCGACTTACATGCACTTACGTATAGAACTCCTCGGCGGGCGAGGTGGAGGAGTTGGACCAGGACACGTTGCGGTCCGTGGACAGGTACTGGTTGCAGTTGGCCGTGTTCCAGCTGTTGGTGCAGGTGGCCCAGGGCAGCGTGGGCCGGAACGAGGACAGCAGGTAGTACAAGGCCCAGGCCATGATGGTGTTGTAGTAGAAGGCCACGTAGAGGGCGATGATGCAGATGGCAAAGCCGATCCCTGCATGAGTGCAAAACAAAAAACATTCAATCCTTAAATGATGAACATGCAGTGGTGGACAGCAACGGAGTAAATTTACTTGAGTACTGTACTTAAGTACATTTCTTTGGTACTTATTACTCTTACTTGAATACATTTCCAAGACAAATATTTTTTACTTTTACTCGATTTTCTTAATTTCTAGGAAGGCTGAAAAGTACTCGTTACTTTCAGGTCTGCTCTTTTTTTTCTTTTTTTTTTTCTAAAATAGCTACTATTGAACACAAGCTGTGTTTGTCAAAGAAGGAAACCCTAACCCCTAAAAGCAGCACATCAGTGCAGCTGGTTTCAAAGAGTTAATTCTCAGAAACAAGAGTTAAAAGGTCCTTAAATTCATTTAGAAAAAATTATAGTAATTCATTGATGTGAAAAATAAGAAATTTACTCTTACTCTTACTTTTACTTAAAGGGACAACGAGGATTTTCGATAAATAGCCTATATCGTTTTGTCTCTATCGTTATTTTCTTATTATTAGTGGTGGCGGAAATGCTGGTCGAGCCGACCAGCGTTTCTCTACTTTCGGTTTCGCAGCGAGTTATGAGAATAACGCCGCCGAATCGTCGTTTATGGTCGGAACTACAATGGTATGTGATCGTCTTCGAACCTCTGACTTTAATTCTTGATGAATGAAAACATGAGTCTGTCTTGTGCCGGTCAAAGAATTAAATGACTTGAATTTATTACATAAATGTAGTATGAAAACGCTTCACTTTTCCAAAACTCCTCATTGTCCCTTTAAAGTAAATGTAAAAGCATGTACTTTTGGATACTTAAGTACCTTTAAAAGCAAGTACTTTTTTACTCTTACTCGAGTAACATGTATTTGTACTCTTACTCAAGTACTGGGGTCGAGTACTCTGTCCATCTCTGTGAACATGGATGTACATTTCATTTTTGTAATTTACTTTTTATTGACATTCAGAATCAGACATTCAGAACATAAACATCATGTGAGCATATACTTCTCACATCTGTTGTCTGCCCTAAATGCCGAAATAATATTTTAGTTTATATTCAAGTAATGAGAAGAAAAACGAACAACCATAACAACGACAATAACTAAATTTGTGAAAATAAAATCTGGCCTATGAGGCGTGACATATTTGACCCAGATGTGAATTTCTCCAATTTGTGATTAACAAAAGCTGTTATCTTCTCCATTTTATAAATGTCCATTGTGATATCCATCCATATATTTGAGGTTGGGCTCTCCTGTGATAACCATTTGGGTGTACATTTCGGTAACACTTTATTTGACGCCTATCTCTATAATGCATTATAACCATACTTATAATGAGTTATAATGCAGTTATAGCACTGTATAACTATAGTTATTAAATGATCATAATGCTTTATAACAATAAGCATAACACACTATAAAGCATTTTATCATGACTTATAAGGTCAGTTATAAAGCCTTATGATAATTTGTATATATATATATATAAACATAGTTATACACGTCTATAAGCCAATTATAACACATTATATTTATAATGCATTATCGATGTGGTCATTGTCAGCGAGTTACTAACAATTATAACCTATTATAATACCTGACCTTATAAGTCATGATAAAATGCTTTAGTGTGTTATGATTATTGTTATAAAGCATTATGATCATTATTATGAGTGTTTATAACTATAGTTATACAGTGCTATTACTGCATTATAACTCATTATAAAAATGGTTATAATACGTTATAGAGAAATAAAGTGTTACCGAAATTTCATTTGTCAAAATTCAGACTAGTGTCACAGCCACTCCCCAGACACAGCTGCACCAACAACATCTTTGGTGTTTTCAAGCAAATTCAAGTTGTTATTGGGCAAAGTGGGTGACATTTCCAAACAACAATAATTTACATACTATCAAATTTCTGAGCATCTGGCATTTGGCATGGAAATGTGACAATTTCCATAACAGAGAGTCAGTACATCTCACTAGACGTACAAGATGTGAGAGATGCTCTTCACTGGAATTGTAGTGATGGGGACAAGAAGGTTAAATGAGCTGTCTCTCAAACTCTGGCAGCTAAATGTGTTTTTTTTTTCTCTTGGTCCCCTTTCTCTTCTTCCTTTTTCACTCAAGCCATTCCATGTTTGCTTGATTTCTTGTCCAAGTGTTTCCCTCTGTTACCTTTAAAAATGGGGCAGATATGTTTCCAGATGGAGATGCAGCCACTGCGGTGGTACTGGCCGAGAGCCAGCTCCATGTAGAAGAGAGGCACTCCTCCGAACACCGCCATCAACAGGTAGGGCAGCAAAAAGGCACCTAGACAGAGGCATGGGGAAGATTTGGGGGAATGAGAGAGGCCATTTACAGTAAAAAATAGGAAATCCGAGTGGAGGGAAAGTGGGGAGAGAGAAAAAAAATGCAGGGGCAGATGTGGGGAAGTTGAACACATGGAGAAAGTGGGAAGAAATTGAAAGGAAGAAAGAGTTATGGAAGAGTAAAAAGGTCGATTACACTCATGGGATATGCTACTTGTTCACACTCCATCTGTAGCTCTCAGTAGTCCTCTCAATAACTCCCAATCAACAAGAACCAAAAGCATTAAAAAGCACTCTGTAAAAATCATTACGATTTTCAACAAGTACCTTGTCATTTACATAGCCGCAGTCCATTCAAAAACAACAAGGAATTGTTTTCCCAGTTTTATATTACCCTGCATTTAATGTGCTCCGGGTCATTTCACTTAAATTCTACATTGACAAATACTAGTACTACTGCGACATTGGCTTTGTTATTGCTAAGTAAGTAAAGTATAAAAATGATGAAAGGAGATTTAGAAAACCAAACACTAGAGAACAAATAGAGGAGCAGCAGGGTGACGGCCAGACCTTGGGACTCTCCAGCCTAAGAGTGCGATAACACATCTCCCTCTTTCTTTCTTTCTTGCCATCAGATTAACAACCTATATTATGTGCATGCGTGCATTTGTGTATGTAGATGTGCTGGTGGTGTGTGTGTGTGTGTGTGTGTGTACATGTGCGCTTGTGTCTCTTTGTGACATGAAAGGAAAGATAAGGGTTGATTGAGCAGCTGCCTGGGAGACAGGTTATTAAGCAAGGAGAAAGAGACTGAAGGCGTTCTCATAAAAAAACCCACAATTAATACTGTTGCCTCTATCAAGTGTCTCCCAGTCCCCATCTCTACCTCGCTCCATGAGAGACACACAGAACACAGGAAATTACAAAGATTTTATTATTGCAAATTCAATAAAAGCAGAAAGGGAGGCCCTGTTTGCTGCTAGGTGAGGACTGTGTGGTAACAGAGGGACCACATGGACCTGGTTATGACACATTCTCATCTCGGACTAAGTTCAATAAAGTGCTATTTATAAACAACTTTGTTAAAGGGATAGTTCAACATTTTTGGCAAATTGGTCCATTGCCATGATCCCTATAGTCATAGCAGAAGGTTTGTTAGCTTTAATTGTAGGTGCAAGCTGTTTTTAGAACGGCGGAGCAGAGCCGCGAGCTGCTCAGAGCTACGCTACGGAGGCTCATTATGGGATTTCTTGGTTTCCCTCATCAAACTCATCAAATACACAATGGACAAGGTGGACAAGTTGTGGACAAGTTGTGACCTGCACATTCACCACGCTATGAGATAATAAAGGAATGGTACGAGACTGAGTTGTTTTCAAGGCAAATGCATGAATTTACCTCAAAAACAAATAAGCAGCTTGCACCTCTGCTCCGCCATTCTAAAAACAGCTTGCACCGACAATTAAAGGGACAACGAGGATTAACCTTCTATTTGGTTATAAAAAAGTCTCACGTTAATGTGGATGAATCTCCGCTACCCACACTTGTTAATGGGTCCAATTTCGATAAATATATAGTTTTGTCTCTATCGTTATTTTATTATTATTAGTGGTGGTGGAAATTCTGGTCGAGCCGACCAGCGTTTCTTGGCGAGTTATGAGAATAACGCCGCCGAATCGCCGTTTATGGTCGGAACTACGACGGTATGTGATCGTCTTTGAACCTCTGACTTTAATTCTTGATGAATGAAAACATGAGTCTGTCTTGCGCCGGTCAAAGAAATGTAGTGGAGGCTCATAAATGTAGTGTGAAAACGCTTCGCTTTTCCAAAACTCCTCATTGTCCCTTTCAAGGTAACGAACCTACTCCTAAAACTATAGGGATTAATGGGCTAATTTGCCAAAATGTTGAACTACTTTATCCCTTTAAGTCTGGCAGATCTTGCACATCAACATCTTTTTCTTGTCTGGACCCAGCTGTACTGATGATATACAGTACCAGCGATAGCCTCCATCTATCTCCATATTTAATGATGGAAAAAGTTACGGGGCAGTAAACTGACTTCCCTCAGCTGCTGTTGCTTATATGACGAATTACAGTCAATTCAAACCATGAAAGAGCCTTTAGTCCCTGAAATCCTGTTTACTTTAGAATGGGATTTCATGTTCTCTTATCTCCTTTCTAACCCGCTCCTTATCTCCACCGCCCCCCAAACCCATTTTTTGTTAAAGGGATAGTTCACCAAAAAATCAAATTTCACTCATTATCTACTCACCCTCATGTCGACTAAGAGCTGGGAGAAGTTTCAGAGTCCTCCGTGGCTTCTCTGAGTTACGGGGGGTCTGTGCAGCAGTATTTGTCCATATAATGGTTGTGAATGGATACCAACTTTCTTCGTAACAAAAAGACACACCAAAAAACATCCAAATGCCTCCATACTGCTCGTCTGTAATGTCCCTCTTGTATTGAAGCCCCGGCATGAGAAATTGTTCCGAAAAAAATTAAATAAGTCTATATTTTAAGCTAGTTTGTAGCGGAAGCTCCCAGTGTCTCGGTTCACTGCTCTTCCTGTGTCAGTGCAAATCTCGCGTGATTTTCACTGACCGGCGGAAAAATTTCTCATGCCGGGGCTTCAATACAAGAGGGACATTACAGACGAGCAGTATGGAGGTATTTGGATGATTTTTGGTGTGTCTTTTTGGACGAAGAAAGTTGGTATCCATTCACAACCATTATATGGACAAATACTGCTGCACGGACCCCCCCGTAACTCAGAGAAGGCATGGAGGACTCTGAAACTTCTCCCAGCTCTTAGTTGACATGAGGGTGAGTAGATAATGAGTGCAATTTTAATTTTGGGTGAACTATCCCTTTAATTAATCAAATCAAACATCCTTTTTGCTTCCTCACCTCCTCCGTTCTGGTAGCAGATGTACGGGAAGCGCCAGACGTTCCCCAGGTCCACCGCGTAGCCGATCACGGACAGCAGGAAGTCCATCTTCTTGCTCCAGGTTTCCCGGGGCCTCTCCAAGCTGGTCTGCTGCACCACCAGAGTCCTGAGGCCCGTCGTCAGCGCCGCCGCGGACGACGACCCCGTGCCGCCACCGCCAGAGGAGGAGGAGGTCGTTGCCCCGGCGCCGGCTGCCACGGTCCCCGGCGCTCCCTCTCTGGGGCTCTGAGGGTTCGACGACGTAGTGGTGAAGCCGTTGGACACTTGCTGAGAGCCAGAGGTCTTGGGTCCGAGGCCGTCGACCAGCATCAGTCGACCGTTCTCCTGCTGTGTACCTTCCTCTCCTCCTCCGACGACCTCTTCTTCGCTCCCTTTATCCCTCTCTCCCTCATTCTCGCCCTTGTCCGTTGTTAGTTTCAACATGCTGGTCATCATCATCTCTTTTGTCTCCATTGTGGTTGGTGTTGATGTTGGCGTTGTCGTTAGCGAGGCAAGGCAAGGCGGTTAGGTTTAGGTTAGGGGTGGAGAGAGGTTCTTCTCAGTGATATGGCGCCCATTAGGGGGACAGAGGGGTTATAGGAGGAGAGATGGGGGTAATTGTGCTGTAGTAGTGGTGTAGGACAGATGTTGGAGGGGGAAAACCAATGTGTTGCGGGGTTTGTCCTTCTTGGACAGGTAGAGGAGGAGAAAGGGAACAGGAGAGGAGAGCTAAAAGCAGAAAATGGGGCCAGAGTCAGGGGAGTCGTGTTGAGCAAGAAGAGACTGAGAGCAGACAGAGAGAGGACAGACAGAGAGAGAGAGAGGAGAGAGGAGGGGAGAGGAGATGTGTTTGAACAGGATGTGGCCGGCAGAAAAGTTACAAGAATCTTGGATCTTCTCCACAAATGGTTGGTTTGTCTTTCTCTGTGACACTCAGCGATGATGATGATGATGGGATGGGACACACACAGAGAGATGGTCACACTGCAAAAACACACACACACACACAGAGAAAATAGTCAAATAGTCAAACTATGGAACTCTCAAAGTAATGAATTGAAGACCTGTACTAATGTTTTCCAAGCCAAGAAAATGCAATGCAAGGAAATAGCAATCAGAAATTATGACAAAAGTAGCTAGTGATTCTTGTAGAAAAGTCAGCTTGAAATGCTGTTTGCTGTTTTTCAGTGGTGGACAGTAACAGAGTAAATTTACTTGAGTACTGTACTTAAAGGGACAACCAGGAGTTTTGGAAAAGTGAAGCGTTTTCACACTACATTTATGTAATAAATTCAAGTTCAAGTTGAATTCTTTGACCGGCGCAAGACAGACTCATGTTTTCATTCATTAAGAATTAAAGTCAGAGGTTGGAAGACGTACCACATACCGTTGTAGTTCCGACCATAAACGGCGATTCGGCGGCGTTATTCTCATGACTCGCCACAAAACCGAAAGTAAAGAAACGCTGGTCGGCTCGACCAGCATTTCCGCCACCACTATTAATAACAAAATAACGATAGAGACAAAACGATATATTTATCGAAAATGGGCCCATTAACAAGTGTGGGTAGCAGAGCTTCATCCACATTAACGTGAGACTTTTTTATAACCAAATAGAAACTCCTCGTTGTCCCTTTAAGTACATATCCAGAGGATTTGTACTTTACTTGAGTATTAGATTTCTTTGGTACTTATTACTCTTACTTGAATACATTTCCGAGACAAATATTTTTACTTTTACTCGAGTTAATTTCTAGGAAGGCTGAAAAGTACTCGTTACTTTCAGGTCTGCTCTTTCTTTTTTTTTCTTTCTAAAATCCTATTGGACACAAGCTGTGTTTGTCAAAGAAGGAAACTCTAACCCCTAAAAGCAGCACATCAGTGCAGCTGGTTTCAAAGAGTTAATTCTCAGACACAAGAGTTAAAAGGTCCTTAAATTCATTTAGAAAAAATTATAGTAATTCATTGATGTGAAAAATAAGAAATTTACTCTTACTCTTACTTTTACTTAAAGTTAATTTAAAAGCATGTACTTTTGGATACTTAAGTACCTTTAAAAACAAGTACTTTTTTACTCTTACTCAAGTAACATGTCGACTGAGCTACTTTTACTTGTAACAGAGTAAATTTTGACCAGTAGTATTTGCTTGTTTTGTTCACATTATGGTAAGACTACAGTATCGCTCAGTGACTGGCAGATATGTCAACTTGAAGCTCTTCTTTTATTTTGTATGTTTTATGGCAAGAATGTTGCTCAGTGACAGATTACTAGAATAATTAAATATGTGGTTAGATATAATTGTGTAATTGCCTTGGTTGGAATAAATACTTTTACGGTCAGCTTGTGCAGATCATAAAGTCTTCCTGTTTTTCTACACATGCCGCAACTGCCTGAATCACGATGATTGATGGAAAAAAGTTTTGAAATGCACCATCAAGTCACGTCAGTCATGTTCTTGCTGCGGGTAACGCAGATATTGCAAGAAAAATACACTTCCCATTGAAAACTCTAGGAAATCAAAAGGGGGATTGTGCCGGGACATGCCAATTTACTTGGAATTGTGTTGTATTTTTCTCATCGCACGCTTTCTCTCAGTTGCATAACCTGTTTTCACGCTTATCTGATAAAAACCATAAAGTAGAGAGACAGAGAATAAAGAGAATAAATACAAGCACCAGCAGCATGTGAAGGCTGAAAACACTTAGAATGATAAATAAAAAAACCAAGCGTGAAAATGTGGTCAACAGATTGTCACACAGAGTGAAAGACACTGAGAAAAAAAAACAAAATATCAAAGAAGAAATGTCGACATTATTATTTTAGATGTGGCACGCAGACAAAGCAAAGCAGGAAACTGAAATGAGCTCATTTACTGTAATTCAAACATGGCAGATGATGATGACTTTGTAAAATCAACTGTTTTTAGCCGCAATCGGTAAAACTATTTAATGCTTTTAGAAGACTGGATTTCAGATATCTGCAGACAGTATGGAGACAGCATAGTGGGAGTGAAGCACATTAACTCATAATTCATACACAAGACCATAAAAATCTACATCTCTGTCAACATCAGTGCATGAAGTGTTATTCCATGTCAGAAGCCTTGAATAAATACCTTTTTATCCTGTTTTGTAAATTATGTGACAGGGCAGTGAGGCGGAGGGAACTTTAAATACTTGGAGTACGAATTACTCTTTAGCAGCTTCATAGTTTTTAACTTGCATTTCTTTTTTTTCAGTGGCAATAAAATTACAGGTACAACATCGTTTGCAGCAGAAAATCTACAAATACTTAATGTGCAACCCACAAAGCTGTCATATGAGTAATGGCTCAAACTGAGAGAGATGTTTGAAAGTGGATTAGACTGTTTATAGTGTTACCTCAATTAGTAATGAATGCCAGAATGCAGGAAGACTCAATTTACATGGAATGCCATTATCTTAATTAAGAACGAGTGTCCAGCTGTTTTACGAGGCACGATGTCCACATCTGACGACCACACAATCAAAACTCATTGTACCTGGACTCTAAGTGGAAAACACTGACTCAACAACCGCACAAATATTTTTTTTTCTGCCTATGAAGTTTATGATGCATCACGACGTGAGATTAAACTTCACAGAAATCTGACATCTCTGCCTGAGGGACGGCGACTTCAAAGAAACGTGAGAATAAAGTGAAAGCTGCTGCTCATGATCTTGATCTTATCAAAATTTACATAGCTGTAAAATGTCATCTTCCCAACTACAGTAAAGTCACAGTTATCTGAATAAGTCATGCTGTATCAGCTGTCACATTGCCTCACAATACAAATAAAGTAAGCAAACGGTAAGCCTTAATGCAAGTGTCATTAACCAGTATGAATAAAGTTTAGTTTAGTTAACCTTAAAGTAATAAGTTATTATCATTTTTTTCTTATCTTTTTCTGTTCCACTGTGTAGACTTTAATAAAGAAAGAGATAAGATCAAGATTTCCTGATAGATTTACTGAAAGAGGACACGCATGGAAAATATAATCACACATTATTCAACAACCAAAATTAAAAATGTGGGCATTCCTTCGAGCAATTCATCCTCTCGGTGAACTCCGCTTAAACCACAGACAAATCATTAGTCGCCGCACTCGCACTTCTGAGGTAATTCCCTTAAAATAAACAGCACAGTATAAAGGACGGCAGTATTTCATCCCAATCCACATCGTACATTACCTAGTCTGGAGATGGTCAAAGAGAACAAGTCGAACCTGTGGCGGCTACAGCTTGCACAAAGAGCAGCAGCAGCAACTTCTACTCAAAACTCAAGAGAATCCTGTGGTGTTGCAAAAAAAACTTGCCAGAGAAACGGTGTGCAACCAGCACACATCACGACACTGTGTTTGCCCATTGAGCTCTCAAACCTCCCTCATTTCTCTCTCTCTCTCTCTCCCACCCTCTCTCCCCCCTCCTCCCTTGTTGTCCCTCTCTCACTGACTTGCAACCGCGCACACTTGCACACACACACAGACGCATGGCCGTGCAGACGTACAGTACAGTACGCAGAGAGAGAGAAGAGAGAGGTGGATGCACGCGCCCAGACAGAGAAGATGCAAGGGGGGAACATTATGCGAGCACAGACATGCACACTTTGAAGTTTTGTTTTGATAAAGTGACAATACAAAGAGCAATAATGAACTGTGGAACAGCTCTGAAAACATTGTGGGCATTAACACACACACATACACACACACCCACCCACACACACACACGCACTGCAGGCAGGGGAAGTCCTACCCATGAGTAGCTGTCCTCCTCATCAACTCATAAAGCTTCCACTTTTTTTTTTTTTTTTTCAAATTGAGGCTATTGAGTAAAGCTGGACTAAGCATTTTAAACCAAAGGGATGTATTCAGTCCAGTTATTATTCCAGTTATTTTTTTACAGTGTAGATTGCATTCATTTGCCTAATTAACTTGTATTCTGATGGAAACCCACCACATTAAAATATAAAAGTTGTCAATGTCATAGATTAACACTTTTTAAAAATGTTTTCGGACTAAGGAAGCACTGACATGAACAGGAAAACCCCGATCAAGGTGGTAAAACTTCACAATATTCATATATCTGTAATGCTGAATAAACTGGAACTTTTGCATAATAAATAAAAAAATAAAGCTTCCACTTTGCTCTCATCCTTCAATCTTTGCTCCCTCCTCTCACTTCTCCTCCTCTACTTTTCAAGTTCTTTCCTCATGTCATCATGCACACCTGCTAAAGAGAGATTAGGCTTTTGCTTCCTTGACCCCTGTTCCCTATGAACTCGTGTTTCTTTAAACCAGTAGATTATTTATTTTAGAGGTAGGTATAGGTATGTAGGTAGGTAGGTATACCTGCACCCACAGATATAGAATTAAAAACAAAACAAAACAAAAAACACTATAGACAATTGAGACAATTGTAAACCAGGCCACAAGTTTTTCCGGTCTGTGTTGAATCTTGACTCGAGCACACAGACAGACATGAACACCAGACAAACAAAAAGCATGCATGAACGTAATATGACTTTCTCACGCATACCCATAAACTATATTTGCAATCACACGGTTGAGTTAGAGCCATCCCTGTTATCATTTATGAAATGTTGAACGAGTAATTAAACCATATTTCACGGTGGAATTTGAAAGTTCCCCATCGTGAGCCGTACATCAACTCGGGAGCGTTTGCTTCTGAAATCCCCACGAGGTCCCAGAAGGGCGTCTGTTCAGTGTATCTTTTACTCTAAAACAACTCATAAAGCTTCGGGCTCTGTGCCAGCTTTTGTAACCTAGCTGTTTTTAAACACAGACCAACACCCTATAGTCCGGGATAAAGACGTCTGGAATGGTTGAATAAAATGTGCTTATCAGAGTCTCTGGCAGCTCTTGGGGGGGGTTTCCTGGATCATTCTTGGACTCTTGACAGTTGTAGATTTTCAGCATTATTAGCCAACTTTCCTGCTCTTATTTTAATCTCAATGTGAAATACCTGATAGAGGACAGAAAAAATGTGCTATCTCACCCACACATGGCTTCTTGAGTCTTATCAGAGCTCTCTGGTAGAAATAAAATATGTAATGGAGATGTAATGGTTTTAAATCACCTCAAACGCAATTTAGTTTTTGTATAGTAGTTTCTTACTGGCTAACATTTACACCGCTATAGAGCCACAATAAGCTAATATTGGCCCATATATCAATAAATAACAAAGCTATAAAAAAATAAAAAGATACAGACATATGATTACATTCATAAAAACAATGAATTATTGAATGTAATTAGTGTCACTGTTACGTGTTGTAAAATACACAATGATGCTTCTCCTCTGGTTCTTGTGGCATGCAGAATCAATTCACACAACCTTTTCCTTTCCGTTTCTCTTTAAAGGTATAATACTGTATGTAGGAATTCCCCCCATCTAGCAGTGCGGTTGCATATCTGAACATATTCCTGATGTTGCATTCACGTGAAATCGGGCAGACGTCAGACAGACAACAGACGCTGCATTTAACAGGATAACAAGCGTCTATGTAAACAAGTGGTCCGCCAGCACGAGGCAAAACAATACAGGCGTGACAACATGTTGTCATGGTGATGTGGTATTGTTTTACCGTCTTTCTCTCGTGGAGTAAAATGACATCCGGTTGGTTTGCCGACGGCCGTCTGCCTGACTGCACCTGAATGCAACACCAGTGCCTCCGTCCTTCCTCACACTACACAGTGGTGACAGTTTTAACAGGCCGAGCCCACAGCTCCGCTGAGTTTCCGTGATTACCTACGGTCACGCTGCCACTCAGCGTAAAAGATGGCGATGCTGCAACATGGCCGCCTCGGTTCGGTGCGTCGCCCACTTATGTATTTGTAACGACTTGTAACAACTCATTCTAAGGTACCAGAAAGCTTTCATTTGTATGCGGGTGTGATTCAACTTCAGTGAAATACGTATTTATGAAAGAAATATTTGATTTTTGCTAATAAAAAGCCAAATAAGTTGAACCAGTTTCTAGTTTAGTGGTAAGGCCACCCTTCAGCAGTAGACCTTGGGTGTGTCAGTCAAATGTCAATGAAGGAATCATTATAATTATTATTAGTGTATAATTGTAGTTTTGATTGAAACATGTTCTTATATTGCATATTAAACATGCATATGAACAGAGGGTCCTCAGAACTAATACTGTGCATTTACAAGTTTACTTGATGTCTGTGACTCTTCGTTGCAGGAATGTGCTGTCCCTCAAACCTCAATGGTTTTAGAGAATGAGACCAGCAGAGTGCAGAGAGAGAGAGAGACTAACCTGACAGAACAATTGAAGACTCCTAATTCATGAAATCCATGTCCTCACAGAGTTTCTGCTGTGCTCCACATGTGGGCTGTAGTTCCCCATGCCCACCTGACATCATGCCAACTTGAGCCCTTGCTAATTGAAAAATAAACAGTGCATGCCAGACACCGGGGCAGAAAACCATTCAACGTATTACTTGCCAGTCCGAGAGCCTTTACACTTCCCGTTACATCTGCGCAAACAACACTTAAGTAACTCACTGTAGCCTATTGCTTTTAGAGGAAACTACTCCCAGGAGAGAAGAAAAACACTTTTTTACATGTCCTACATTGAGTTGCAGTCTGATAAGTACATGCA
Organism: Trachurus japonicus; assembly: GCF_045865225.1. Taxonomy (NCBI): domain Eukaryota; kingdom Metazoa; phylum Chordata; class Actinopteri; order Carangiformes; family Carangidae; genus Trachurus; species Trachurus japonicus. The sequence continues at coordinate 12,929,732 of NC_140919.1, read as the reverse complement.
AACACATTTGAAGCGGCAAATTGTCACGCCACGAGTTATAACCTGCTCTGAATCTGAAGGAAGGCTCTGCTTCCATTTGTCGTGTCACGGCTGCATGAAAAGTGGAGAAATGTCGACATGGGCACTTAGAAATTATGGCCCTTTCACGTCTACCAGGACTGTGTAAAATCCGTCTATTTGGCCGTGCCACGCAACCTACACAGCTCCAAACTATATAAACAACAATCACACTTCGAGTCAACACAGAATTGTGGTTGTCAATAACAACAGATTGGCTAAATTATGTGTGGTCATGGAAACAAAGGGCTTTCTACAGTATATTTGGCTTTTACTTTGTGTGTATTGATGGAGTTATCATCATTACTGTAGTCTCTCTTCTTGTTGTTGTACTCCTGCGGTCATGTTCGTGCCATCCATCTTATACGGAAAAGAGACCTCACTGTTTCGGATTCACGAGATCCTGTCGTCATTCGTCTCAGCTCATCATTTTTCAGAATCAACTTGAAGAACTATTACTGTGCCCCTTCATCCTGCCCTGCACCTCTAACCACCTCTGTGTTTGAGCTTAAATATGAAATTGCAATCCAAATAATCCAATATAGCTACAAGCAGCAGTAATCTGTGAGGTAAGACGGGATGCATTAAGCACAGACATTACCCACAGGCCCAACGAGGACATGTCTGTCTACCTACTAAGACTGTGACTAATCATCACAGCCTTCTGGAGACGTTATGAAACTGATAACATGACTGAAAACGTGTCGTGCATGTACGCTAATGACACTGAGAAATGCTGATTATGATCCGGCAGAAAAATGGTATGAGATAAGGGTTCATTTCTGATCATGTATCTTACAAATTATTTCCCATGTCATGAGCATATTGGAGATATTATATGTTCTAACGCAGACTATACTATATGACAAAGTTTAGGAGGTTAAAGGGATAGTTCACCCAAAATTGAAATTTCACTCATTATCTACTCACCCTCATGTGGACTAAGGGCTAGGAGAAGTTTCAGAGTCCTCCGTGGCTTCTCTGAGTTACAGGGGGTCTCAGCGTGGCAGTGCATGTCCATATAACGGTTGCAAATGGATACCACTTTTCTTCGTAACAAAAAGACACACCAAAAAACATCCAAATACCTCCATGCTGCTCGTATGCAATGTCCGTCTTGTATTGAAGCCCCGAAATGCGAAATTGTCCCGAAAAAAATTAAATAAGTCTTTATTTCAAGCTTGTTTGTAGCGGAAGCTTCTCTTCCCGATTCGTCAAATTTGGATGAACTGGGAAGAAGAGCTTCGAGAAGCTTCCGCTACAAACAAGCTTGAAATATAGACTTATTTAATTTTTTTCAGGACAATTTCGCATTTCGGGGCTTCAATACAAGACGGAAATTACATACAAGCAGCATGGAGGTATTTGGATGTTTTTTGGTGTGTCTTTTTGTTACGAAGACAGTTGGTATCCATTTGCAACCGTCATATGGACATGCACTGCTACACCGAGACCCCCTGTAACTCAGAGAAGCCACGGAGGACTCTGAAACTTCTCCCAGCCCTTAGTCCACATGAGGGTGAGTAGATAATGAGTGAAATTTCAATTTTGGGTGAACTATCCCTTTAAGTGTGTGGCATTTCGGCCAGTTTTCATTTGAGTCAAGATGCATACCATAACATGACTGCAGTGTTTCTGGTTCAATTCCAGTCAGGAGCTTCATCCCTCCTCTGTGTCTTCCTCACCGTTTCCTGTCTGCATCTCTACTGTCATCTAGTATCTAATCAGGGCAAAATGCGCAAAAAAGAAAAAAAAACAAACATGTTCAGTTAGATGCAGTGGCTAAACGGCTTCGAAACTCTGGGCTATCATCACAGATACCACTAAACTGTCACCCCACTACACAACTTTATTTACACCTTAATTACAAACATAAATTCTCTATGATGGACTAGTAGTATCTTACAACTTATCTGCACAGTGACACGCAGCAGCTACTAAAAATAAAGACAACCCCCTGGGGCATGCAAGGACAGATTACAGCTGATCTAAGTCTGATGACGACAAAGATTGAAATACTACAGATTCAGCAGGAGGAGCAAATGCAGTAAACATTACATAATTTTACTGTAAAGTTAAAGAGGGACTGATGGCTAATTAAAAAAAAAAAATACATGCATGCCGGAGAATGTTACGTGTTGCACCGGATTTCTTTCTGAAGCATAAACACTTGAAGAAAATGAAGATAATATGGTATACAAGAGGGTAAGAAGTGAACCTGGTATTCTATATTGCATTTTTCCAAACCAAAATGAATGCCCTTACATCATGATACGATCTTTAGTATCTCTGAGATATCAAGATATTTTGCAGGCCGCCTTCAGTTGCAAAACATCACCACCTCATTAATTATGTATATGACAAACGATTATTAGATAGATAGAGCTTTGTTCTGTAACTATTCCCAGTAGATATACAGTAACAGGATGGATGACACAACTATGCTGCCTGCAAGTCAGTATTTCCTCGTCCAATAGATATCTGAGCTGAAAATGTCTAATGTTTTGTAAAATAAAAAACAAAAAACTGACGTTCCCTTTAAAAAAGTGGCCGAGGCTTGACCTGTGGGGTTTTGGCTGATTGTTATGGCTTATAGTGTGTTAATTATTTTGGGATTTCTTGAAAACAGCTTAATGCCGACATTTTGTGTGCTCAAGTGAACCGTGGCAGCTGACCTGTTAAGCAGCAGATAATATGAAAATAACCACAGACAATTCTTCATTCAGAGTTAACCAAATGTATCTGAGGAACAGTCGAAGGTTAGATAACCAGTAAAACAACTAGCTTTTATGTGGGCTCCCCTCTCTGAGCCTCTTGTGCACTATAAAACATAATTGCTTCTTTCATTCAAAGCAAAATGAAAATAGTTGTTATTAAGACTCTGGAGTTTGTTTGTCTTTTATCTGTGAAAATGCAAAATAATAGATTAAAGTATAAAACATCTAACTGAATAACTAACTCCCAAATCCGGAAAAGTTCTCATTTGTTTCCCAAATCTGGCAGATTATACTAATAAATCCAATTCCAAATTCCTAGAGTTTATGGAAATATAACAGATGAGGATAAATGCCTAATATAAGAGGCCTCGGAGGGAAATTATTTAATAATAAAAAAATGAATAAAATAAAAAAGCATGTCTCACCTAGTAAATCATGGCGTATGTCAGTGAACCAGTGAACCATGAGTAACATGTGCTACATATGTGCGTATCTAACAGAGATAGCCATCAACATTGATTTACAGCCCTGAAATGAACAGTGATTGTAAATGATGATGAACACGCTGGGAATGAAATTATGGGTAAAAAAAAAAAAAGACAGGCAGCAATGCACGGTCTTACCTTGGTATTTTTAGCAGGACAAGCCTGCGTTGTCCATGGAGCGTCTGGTCATCCAGTGTCCAAGACGCCGTCTATCAGCGCAGCAGACTAAATCCATTCACACAAATCACACTCGCTCGGGCTTACAGCGGGCCGTATTCTGCTCTGCCTGGCTTAAGACACAAACACACATACTCAAGCATGCATGCACCCTGCACTCACACACAAACACACTCTCACCCAAACACACACATGCTGAGCCTTAGAAACGGATCCTTGCCCCTAATCCAAGACTCCTTGATGCATATTTATAGGAAGGCCAAAGGAGCAAGACGGGAACACAAATACATAAATGTAGAAAATCAACAAGGTGAGATGTGTTTGTTACGAGGAGAGAGATTATTAAAGTCCCAGTCTGTCTGTCTGTCTTCTGTCCTAACTAACTAACCCATTTACCTGCACCTGCATCCGACTGTGCCAAAAGGCAGCATGCCATGTACAGTAGCACAGTCAGCGCACTTCCCTACATTGAAGAGTTGGGAGTGAGATAACATTTAAAGAGGGCGGGCTAACATACTGTATCTATGTATACTATATACATATATTTATATATTATTGTATGATATTGCTATCTTTTATAACTTATAGTATATATTGAGTTAACATAGGGAGAAGGGGTGGGATTTAAAAAGCTTTGGCTTCTTCCCACTCCTTTTGAACATAAATAAGTGTTAAGTCTGGTTGTTGTCTTGTAATTATTGTCGTTTGTTTGGTGTTTTTATTCTGTTCTTTTATTATTCCATGTTCAAATAAACTTTCATTCATTCATTCATTCACACACAGACAAACACACAGTTGCTGTCAATCATGTTGTTTGTTGACATTAAATTACAACCATTGTCCTCGTTCTCTAGTCTACAGTATCTCGCACTAGGGTCCAGTCTCCCCTTCCTGTTAACAGCCAGTGTTGAACGTCATTCCAATCAGCATCAGCTAAAGTACTAGGTTAATCCTCATTGCAGCACACACAAATCCACACCAGGAATGCACACGCACACACACGCACACACAAACACACAGTTCAGCAAAAGGGGACGAAGGGAGGAAAAATGGAAGAGAATAATGAGCCCAGGTGTGCGATGAACAGTGTGGTTCAGTGGTTGTCGGCTAATTCCAGCTGTCAAACACACATACCTGGAGTTGGGAACCATCATGAGACTCCTTTTTTGACGTCAGGACCCGTAAGCCATGCAGGGCCGACTGTGGGTAAGTCAGTTCACAACCCTGCTTTGTTCTGTCCTGGCATCCCATACCTGAAATATATAGTAGCCACAACAGTAAGCCTCTGGTTGCATGAGAAGCAACATGTGAGAGCCACTATATGTAAGCTTTTAAAAACTTAAGCCTATAGGCTAACCACACAATGTGGGGGTTCACACTCTCAGGGGTTAAATCTGATTTGGACTATTGGATATTTAAAGGCCAAGCCAAGATCAAGTCATGCATCTCAAGATCCACTGTGCATAGGATTTGAGCACCTCTGCTTGACTGTAAAAAGAAAAAAAGAAAAAGAAGAGCCTTTAGCTAATTTAAAAAGCTCACTATGGCTGCTTCTGCTTGCACAAGTGTTATTATTATTTTAAAACCTGAAATTAGTTTAAAACTGGCCTATAATACGTGGCTGACAAGGGTCAAACACAAAAGATCATGATAATGCACCTGTGGTAAGTCATGTAGCCTAATAATAACAAAATGCTCTTATTTCCTGTAGCCTAGTGATAATTCACTTTTTTTTCTGTGTATGTGTGAAACAAAAACAGAGTTCTGGAAATGATAAGACTACAAATCACTACAAATAAATAATTTCAGCAGCTTTTACGGCACAATTAAAACAGGCCACGCATTTTTGGTGCTAATGTTACTGTTGTAGCTAAGGCTAATCAACAAAATGAAGTTATAGCTAACTTGGCCTTTAAATATGAGTGAGTTTGGTGACAACAGCCACTAAATATATTGCATATTAAATGTTGTTTTGATAAAATAACACAAACCTTGATTTATCCCCTGGGCAGCGTTAGTGTTGAGTGTTGACTGACTCTTTATTACCTTAAATTAAGTGTCAGACATCGACTCCCACGAGAAAGAACCGTTAACTTTTAAACCTTCTCTTCTCCTGATTGGCTGCTCAGTTTCACCGGCTTAAATCTAAATTAACAACAAACACCTGCCATGCAAATAGGTAGAGCAGTGTTGTACAGTATAACACAATGATTATTTATACTCACTGGCAAAGAATTAAATAATGCAAACATTTCCCACCGTTGGATGTGGTGCATGTTTACCTGGGAAAGAGCTGTTGTTGCTCATTTCAACATTTCATACATAATTTATGTGTCAGTGACAGTGGCAACAAAGACTAAGGGGACAATTATGCTGCATAAATGGTAATGGGGGCGGGACTAGATAAGCTTTTGCTTCTCCCGCTTTTCCCTTTCGGCCATGTATTGTATTATTTGATGATGAAGTGTGATGATGATGATTTAAATTGACATGCCCGAAATAAACAAATTGATTGATTGATTGATTGATAAAAAATAAAAAAAAATCCGATGGCAGTACATTATTTTGAAATACACCCAAATATAACATTATTAAAGGGATAGTTCACCCAAAATTCAAATTTCACTCATTACTGTATCTACTCACCCTCATGTCGACTAAGGGCTGGGAGAAATTTCAGAGTCCTCCGTGCCTTCTTGGAGTCCGCGCAGCAGTGTTTGTCCATATAATGGTTGTGAATGGTGCTCACTTTTCGTCGTCCAAAAAGACACACCAAAAAACATCCAAATACCTCCATGCTGCTCGTCTGTAATGTCCCTCTTGTATTGAAGCCCCGACATGAGAAATTGTACCGCCGGTCAGTGCAAATCACGCGAGATTTGCACAGACACGGCAAAGCAGTGAACTGAGACACTGGGAGCTTCCGCTACAAACAAGCTTAAAATATAGACTTATTAAAAATGTTTCTGAACAATTTCTCATGTTGGGGCTTCAATACAAGAGGGACATTACACACGAGCACTATGGTGGTATTTGGATGTTTTTTGGTGTGTCTTTTTGGACGAAGAAAAGTGGTATCCATTCACAACCATTACTATATGGACAAATACTGCTGCACGGACCCCCCTGTAACTCCGATAAGCCACGGAGGACTCTGAAACTTCTCCCAGCCCTTAGTCGACATGAGGGTGAGTAGATAATGAGTGAAATTTGAATTTTGGGTGAACTATCCCTCTAATAATGTTATATTTGGGTGTATAGGATTTGAACACCTCTGCTTTTAATAACTGACTGTAAAAAAAAAAAAAAAAAAAAAAAGAGCCTTTAGCTAATTTAAAACGCTCACTGTGGCTGCTTCTGCTTGCACAAGTGTTATTATTATTTTTACCTGAAATTAGTTTAAAACTGGCCAATATGGTGGCCTACAAGGGTCAAACACAAAAGATCATGATAACGCATTATATGGACAAATACTGCTGCGCGGACCCCCCCGTAACTCCGAGAAGGAACAGAGGACTCTGAAACTTCTCCCAGCCCTTAGTCGACATGAGGGTGAGTAGATAATGAGTGAAATTTGAATTTTGGGTGAACTATCCCTTTAATAAAAGTTTTATCTCGAGTCACATAAAAATAATTTCCTTTTATTCTGACATTCAGCCTGGTGAGCTGATATCAGGAGCTGCATCTGGACACCATGTGAATACAGGGTAAACACACTCCAGCTTTAGCCTCCATACCTTTTAATTCAAATACAGTTTTTTTTAAATTAACAAATCCTTTGAGATTTACAGTGAGTAGTCACTAAATCAAACTGAGATATACTGTAAGAGATAAGAAAATGCCATTCCACTGAGGGAAGATTTCCAGGATATGAATTGTTTCACTGGTGGTGAATCAGTTTACCAAAAGTCAGCTGTTTTTAATCTAATAGCACCATCAATCTATCTAGCCTCTGAAGCAAGTTCATTTTTCTGTATTACTTCACTGTGTCCATACAATTCATATATCAAAATCTCTGGGTTGGGTTGTGTAGCTATACGAATCCACTGAGAAGAGAGGTGCAAAAACCCAGCCGCAACCATTTCTGAATGTGACAGATGGAGGCAGAGAGAATAAAGATAAAGAAGAAGTGATATGAAATAAGGACAAAGTAAATAAGCTGCAGAAACGGGCAAAAGAAAACAGCAGTGCCAGGCACAGTGCCAGACAGAAGAGGTAATGAGGTGTGGAAAAGATGACAAATTGATAGAAAATGCAGGCTTAAGGGTAGTAGGAGTATGAAGACGTTAATGCAGTAGGCTTAACCTATCTATCTGTTTTCATGTTTTCAAGATTATTCTAAAAGGCAATTTGTCGCTAACACATGTCGCAGTGTGACAGGACAGACAAAGACTTATTGAAAGAGTGAGTGAGTTGCAGTGAAATAAGGTTCAATAACTAAACCACGCACATGACAACAGCTGTTATTGTGACAGGTCTTCCATCCACCTTCCACCAGTGATATTAAATAGACACATTTATTGTTAAAACAGTAGAAAATAAACCGGTAAGAACTGGAAGTCAGTGAGGAATATTTTCCCCATCGTGCTCGCAGGATGTATTCATTTTCACCTGGCTTTGCTGTGTAGCTGTTCTGTGTCAAATTGAGCGAGCATTGTTGAAGTATGACCTTTTCCTGCTTTTAACATTCCTAGATAGCCAATCAGGGGGGATACAGACAGAGGACATAATAACAAATACGTGGATGTGTGTGCAAAAACCAAACCAAACCACTCATTCTTCTTTCTCACACATGCACACCTATGCTACTGTATTTTTCTGGGCAACATGTTCTTCGCAGAGAGAGAGAGAGAGAGAGAGAGGAAGTTACAGGAAGATTGCGTGTTATTGGGAATTGTGTAAGTGTTATGATAAGAAGAATTGCTGTTTTGTTTGTGTCCCAACGGTTGGCATGGTGGAAAAACGGAAAGCTCAAGCATAAGACATGAACCTCAGTCTTATCTACGAAATACAAATAAAAAGTGCAGTTACACCCTCGAATCCACTGCCAGCTTGTTTTCACATTTTCTCTCACAAAATTCACCTTTCAGTTTAGGTTTTCCCAAAAATTATCCCAAAAAACCAAGCACAGGGTTCCTACAGGTTCCTTCAGGTTCCTTCAGGTTAAATTCAAGTCTTTTTAAGACCTTTTTAAGAACATTTATATAAAAATGTAATACCTATTTCACTGCCCTACCGGGAAAGAAAAGTGAAATCCTCGAATTTCAGAGCGTTTACTGTAAATTAACTGTATCATCCCACTATTTTTCTGGTCTTTGTGCTCTGCTAGGGATGTAACAATATCAAAATCTCACAATATTACAATACCTCAATAACAAGCCCATGATATTTATTGCAGTATCATAAGGCATCATGATATCAAAATCTCACTGTATGATAATACCATATAAGCTCCACAGTACAAGATGTATTAAGTCAACTTATTACTATTAGTTGACAGTCAGTCACTATTATTACTATTATTAACTTATTAAGTCAACAAGAAGAACATTGATCAAAAATAATCGTGGTTGACAAATGAAACTTTTGATGAAAAATGCAATATGGAGAAGTTAAATACAGCACAACTTTTAAGACCCAGAAATCAAAATTCAAGACTTTTTCAAGTCTTTATAAGGTATTATTTCCAAATTCATAAATTCAATGCTTTTAAGACTTTTTAAGACCCCGCGGGAACCCTGCAAGCAGTCTGTAAGTGCACGTGTCCGTTCTGTGGAGGAAATGAAGGTACACAAAAGACACAGGCAGTCCAGTAAAAAAGAAAACAAAATCTTTATTATTTTGTCTAGAAGAAGAGGCTGTTTTGGAAGGAGGTGTTGGGGAAATGTTGAAGAGGTAAAAGCAGCCGAGGAATAGGGCGGAGTCAAACAGACCAGAGGTTGGGGCTAAAACCTGGATTCCTGCAATTACGCCAACGCTCCCATCGGATCCCAGGCAGGAAGTACAACAGGCTCCTGATTCATTACATCCAGGACTTCCTGGGCCAGGAACTTCTTGTCTACCACGACCTCGTATACATACTCGGAGAACCAGTCGTCTGTCATGATCAGGTAACCTAAAAGAGACAAGACAGAGGAGAGAGACAAGCAATCGTTTGTTAAAGTTGGACTAGATTCGTTTTCATCTGAACCGACAGCAGTCGAACAGAACAAACTGGATCACAATCTGGTGTTGAAAGTGTTTTACGTGACCTTTTCATATGCTTCATGCTCGGTAACGGATATCCTAATTCGACTGACGGAGCTAATTATTGGTATTTTCTTTTAAAGATACTTTTTTGGACATTTTTGCCTTTAATTGACAGGACAGTGGAGAAAGACAGGAAAGTAGGGAGAGAGACTGAGGGACTGACACTCAATACATGGGACATGCTCTTAAAGGGATAGTTCAACATTTTGGCAAATTGTCCCATTGCCATAATCCCTATAGTCAGAGCAGTAGGTTTGTTACCTGAGTCGTTTTAGAGGTAAATTCATTCCCATCAGGGGCAGTTTTTCAGCAAAAAACAACTCTGTCTGGTAACGTTCTGTTATTATCTCATAGCGTGGTGAATGTGCAGGTCACAACTTGTCCACCAGAGCGTTTTGGAGTTGTTGGATTGTGTATTTGATGAGTTTAATGAGGGAAACCAAGAAATCCCATTAGCCTCCGTAGCGTAGCTCTGAACAGCTCGCGGCTCTGCTCCGCCGTTCTAAAAATAGCTTGCACCGACAATTAAAGGTAACGAACCTACTGCTATGACTATAGGGATTATGGCAATGGGGCAATTTGCCAGAATGTTGAACTATCCCTTTAACTACTTCACCACCTCCATATTGGCGTAAATTAAATAATAAAATCCATAGACACAGCAATTGAGCAGATGGCTGTAGAGAAACAAATACAGTATATAACAAGGGAATAAAAATTGTTGTTTCTGAAAAAAAAGAAAGAATTGAATTAGCACTTGCCAATGCTTTGTAATTCATTCCATACAACGATTATGTTATCCCGGCCAAAAAATCATCTACAGTGAATTTATACAAAGACCCGTGTGTTTATTTATTTAAATTAAGATGGGAGTGAGTGTTGTTTGCATCCTTCTCCTCTGTCTTCCAAGATTTTCACCCTTCCTCCTTTTCAGGGGTCTGACTCTGCAGTCAGAGCAGAGGGTTGTCATGCTGTGCAGCCAAACTCACATGCACATTAGAGTTCATTGTGAAGGTTTCGCAAATGTAACGTTTCCCCTTTATAATGACAGCTACACTTTAGAAGTGAGTTTGGTATTTTTTTCAATTTCCAGTTATTGCTTTAAGCTCACTATCCCCGGTGAGATGCGCTCGTATATGCTTTTCTATTTTGTATCGTATCAGATAGTAATCAATAGTATCAAACCATCATGGTCCCTCCATAAAAATAATGCAGCCAAGTACTATATGGCGATCATTGCAAAAGGACTGTAATCCTGTCGAAGCATTCCTAATTTTAGAAATTTAAAAGTGAGAATGATCCTCAATTAAAAAAATCGCAGCATTTGAGGAAAGAGGGCGAGAGTCAAAGATTAAAGCCGTAAACACAATTCTCTGTTCTTTCTTTCTTGATTTAAAGGTGTAAAGAAATGGCTGTTTGTCCCGTTTGTGGCGCCTCCTTCTACGAGTTGCTGCACAAGTTTACCCGAGTAAGCAAAACAAATTTGATTGGTCGTTATCGAGTGGGCGGGATATTAAATGTTTGGGGCAAGACGAGTGTGTGTCTCAGACGTTTAATTGACGGATGACGGATCCAATATCATTGGCTGATGAATCGTGAGCAGTGTGACGCATAATTCGTGTGCCTGCATTATCCAATGCGAAAGAAAACCACCCCACTTTCATCCCGGATTTACTCGAAAATAGGATTTTGCACAAAGTTTGGCCTACATCGTCTGATAGATGAGTTATTACACTAATTTTATGACCCATAGTAAGCTCAAATTCAATTTTCTTTTCTGTACAGCTTTAAGAAAATGGTTTATTAAACCGATTATCGTCGCTTCTCTCCTCTATTTCTGATTGGGGAGGAGCAGGAAGTGCTGCTAAGAACAATTCAACAGAAACACATAAACATCTATGCACATGAGTTGCAGTTGCTCAACAGTTCTCTTTATCACTGAAGTCTATTGTTTCAACAGGCAGAAGGGTGGGAGGGGGTGCAGTATGTATTCAACACCCCTGCCATCACCTCTGCACGTCCACCCTGATAAAAACTGAACAATGTGCGTCGTCTCTCCCTCCCTGAGTGTGTGTGTGTATGTAGCGAGTGTGCGGAGTGTGTAGTTGCCAAGCCATGCAAGGTCAACGTGGCCAAATCTGGGCTGGTTATGAAATGAAAGCGTACCTTGAACCTCGGCTGGTGGATGGAAGACATGTTGAGGATAACGTAATCTCTTTTTTGGAAGAGGATGAAGCCCCATGTTGAAATGATTAATTAAAATCAAAGATGTCTGTGTGTGTGTGTGTGTGTGTGGGACTTCAACGTAATTAACAAAGACTAAACGTTACGTGAAACCAGAGCGGCGGGCGAAAGCCTTGGAACATATTTTGAAAACCTGGATGAGACGGTTTGTTATGTATGCCTCAGTTTGTACACGAAGATTGTGGTGAATTCAAGCCCATTTTTACTCCTCTTTCTCCCCCGATGCCACCTCTCCACCTCCGTCTCTTCTCTTCTCTTCCTCCTCCTCCTCCTCCTCCTTCTCATGTGTTCGGAGTTGAGCAAAAAAAAAAAAAGAGAAGAGAGAGCATCCCTCCCTCCCACCGTCAAGCAGACTTATCGAGGACGTCAGGGGAACCGCAAGAACGTGCCACAGCTCCAAACAATGTATCCGAGATGACGTGTCAGTGTGTGTTGTTGTGTATGCGTGTTCTTCCAAGTACGCAAATCTTAGGTGGCACGTTGCCTGGTTCTCACTGTGGCGTCCGTGTGTGTGTCTGTGTGTGTGTGTGTGTGTGTGTATTGATGTGGAGCTTCCTGGAACCCGCGCGTTGGGTGGCATGGCGGCGGTGGTGGTGTGTGAGATCGAGCAGCGAATGTTGGGTGTCATTATTTGTTTTTAGGGATAGGCCGACTGTCCTGTCTCAGAAGAACAGATGGATTCAGTGTAAGCTGAAAGAAGAAAAGAGGAGCAGCCATGTTGCTTTTTTTCCAGCTTCAGCATCAATCGGGGTTCTTACAGCTTAAGCCAAATTTAATTTAAGACTTTTTAAGATGTTTTTAATGCCACTTGAAATGAAATTTAAGACAGACTTCACATTAAACACAAATGCAAAAAAAACAAAAAACAAAACGTTGTCACCACATACAGTATATTACATAGAGTTAGGGACAATTTTACCCACTTTCCTATGTGGTCCAAGGTAAAGTGACTGCTACATGAATGATTGGGGGGGGCTATGAGTGAGTGAGTGACATCATTTAACAGCTGTATAGTTGTGGAGAGGGGATGATAAACTAAAAAGGACACGTTTGCTTGTTCGTATGTTTCCATCCAAAGTGATTCAAATAACTGGGAAATGCGCATTAAAAGAAATTTGAGTTCTGTGTGTTTCCATTAAAAAGTGCGGACTTTGGTGAAAACTACAAACTCTTTTTCCGCAGCTGTCTTTTCAAAATAAATGCATAAAAAGTCCGAAAAAAAAAACAAAAAAACTGACTCAGGCGCTGGTGGTGGTGAGAGATTTAGCGGCCACTAACTCCTCTATGTCGGAATGTTCCCAATTATTTTGAGATTTGAGACTAATTCCAATCATAAAATCCCACTTACCAAGTGTTAACAATTTTAAGACATTTGAAAAACTGATTTAAGACATTTTAATGCCAATTAAGGCCTTGATTTTAGATTGATGAATTCAATGCCTTTTAAGACTTTTTAAGGATCCGTAAGAACCCTGATCAATCCTCAACAGCATTTGCAAGTGCAGTTCTACTCTGAAATTGGTGTGGGAACGCTGGAATACTGTGGAAGAACAAATACGTTTTATGGATGGAAAAAGTTGGTGTATTAATGAGAAACACATTGGAGCTATTTTTAATGAAACCATGTTGTTGTGCTCCCTTCTTCTAGTTCATGGTTTTATTGCCCAAACAGGGAATTGGCATCACCAAATATAGAATTTCAATGCACCCTCCGAATATTTGCATGACGACGGTGAATGGAAGACGTCTGTTTTTAATTCCTACTGAATGAGAACAGTTTTACATCTTTGTGAAAAAAGAAATCACAGAAAAAACTACTACTACTGATATACAAAATGTGAGAATGTATTTAATTTCATGTGTGGTAAATACAGCTCTAAGTAGAATGAGTTGTGTTTGTGTTGGTATTTAGAAGGGAAAAGACAAGAATGACTGTCATACATGTAGAGATGCTTTTAAGAAAGATTTCTTTGCATTATTATTATTATTATTCAAGGTCTTATTGAGACTAGTTTAGCCATTTTCAGCCAATAAAAGCTCGAAATGACAATATTTTTATTTCAATTTTGGGAGAAATTTGTTGTCGGTAGAACAAAAGTTTGTTTTACTCAAACACCTATAAATAATAAAACCAGAGAAACTGATCATTTTGGGAGTGGTCTCTTCATTTTTTCCAGAGCTGTAGATGGCAAACAGATTAAAAAAAACAAAAGCGTTGAAATTGAACCTTTAGATGAGGTGAAGGGACAGATATGTAACCGATGTTTGGGTAGAAAATAATGGCAACAGATTAGAAGCATACTTAAAAGCTAATGAAGCTTCTCTTCCAGAGACTCTGTTATGTCCACTTCCTTGGAAATCCTTCCATCCACATTAACATCATCGACCTGTGTTTGTTCAACAACAGAGCCACAATGGCCCGGAAATAATAGTTTAATAGTTCAAATGCAGTCAGGGCTCATGACAAATGTTAAAGGAGTCAATCTCCTGTCAAATTGAAAATAAAAACCTCAGACGGTTCCTGCCAGGCATTTGTCAAAAACAGTGTAAAAGTATGGGATGTGGAGTGAGCAGGAGTCATAACAGCAGCTGTGTGAGGGCTGAGAGACGGAGGAAACAGAAAGTTAAACCTCTCATGAGAGACTCCTTCTGGGTCGGGAGGAATATTAAAAGGCCTGAAGGGAGACGTTAAGCCAGACCTTATAAACACACTCCGCTCTCTCCCTCTGCTCCTTTTAGTGGCTATTACCACTATTCTTCCAAATTTCTCCTTTGTGATCTTTCCAAAATAATCTTTCCGTATACTTGCCTTTTGTTTTTCCTTCTCTCTCTCTCTCTAACTGATCTCTACCTGTGCTACACTTTTATTTTTCTTCCGTCTCTCCTTACTCCTGTACGCTCTCTCTCCACTTTCCCCCCTCGGGCTTTTTGTCAAACAACCAAAGATTCCCAAGAGAAAATCCACTTCTCAAACTTTTGTTCTCAATAACTTTATTAATTTGGCCCGCGGACAGGCTGCTGGTGGTGGTGTTTATGGAATAAGATATGCGTGAAATACATTTGATTTGATTTGACTTGAGGGGGTTTTCACATGTTTTCCCAACAGTGACTACTACGGTTTTGTGGGTTCAAGCAAATATTGTGAGAATGTGTGCGTCTCTCCGTCTCGTTGTGCGTGCGTGCGCATGCCGTCCGTCCCTGTGTATGTGTGCGTTGCCAGACGATGCATGACTGACCTGAAATAGTCTCCTATAATTTGCAGTGGAATGTGGACAGGAGAGGGAGAGAGACTCGGAGGAAGATGAGAGACAGAGATGAAAGAGACGGAGACAGTAACAGGAAAGCTACCTGCTGTGTTGTGTGGGGCTAAATAATAAATGACAAACCATCCCTTCTTACTTAAGAACAAACACCTTCATTTTTCCCCCCCTTGAATGCATCAAATGACTATCTGGGAGTTTGCCCAAGACTGACTTAGTTTGTTAAATTCATTTTGGATGTGTGGTTGAAACAAACAAACAAGAAAGAACTCGGTAATCCGACCACAAAAAGAAATAAATCATCAGGCTCAAGAGTTCCCAGTCATCATGAGGCCAGTTTTTATGTTTATGTTGTCCATATAAAGTCTTATTCTGCAGAAACCTAAAGGCCAGCGCACCCCAGCATTGAAAACAGTCACATTTCATTGGAAATTAATCAGATAATTCCCAGCAAACTATCACCGTCACTATCATTGGGTTTGCATGCAAGGGGCAAAATAAGTCCCATCATCCAAAACCTTTCTCCTCCAATTTGAGGAACCTTTTTTTTGGCCGTGTTGAACCAGAGTTATGCAGAATTATGAAGTCAATGGTGCGAATCTGTCTGCGTTTCCTGAGCGACCAAGCTAATAACCGCGCTAAGGAGCACGCTAACTGTGAGTGAGCTCTGAACTCTGAATGAAAACAATACACAGTGATGATGACCAACCAAGTCTCTCAGGGGGAGAGTAAAAAGAGCACAAGGCGGAGAAATTAGGAGGAAACTCAGTGAGCTGATGTGACTGACTAGTGCTCGCATGTTAGTGGCTGGAGGTTAGGGTCTCACCAGCTACGGTGGGTTCACTAACTTATTCTGTGACTATGTTTATGCAACTAAACCCAGAGGCTTTGTGCTACAAAAAAAAAAAGAAAAGAAAAGAAAAACACACAGGGGGCTTTGTGTCTGTGTGTCTGTCTGTGAGACTTTATGAAACAGGACACAGCCAATTACAAGTTCATAAAGCAGCATCACAGGGTAACCCCTCAGTCTAATCTTCTTCATAATTCAATAGACACAAACAGGAAGATGACGGTTTGTCCCGAGACACCGTGGTGTGAGAAAGATGTGATGGAGAGATACAGAGCGCAGAGAGGAGCTTTTGTTGTCAAACTAAGAATATGATTTTAGGACGCGATCCAAGTGAAGCAAACTAGATTAGATGTTTTTCGTCCAGCGACCAGCGCCTTCTTAAAGCCCCAACTCTAACTTATTTGGCTTTTTATTAGCAAAAATCAAATATTGTTTTCGTATTTCACTGAAGTCGAATCACACCCGCATACAAATGAAAGCTTTCTGGTACCTTAGAATGAGTTGTTACAAGTCGTTACAAATACATAAGTGGGCGACGCACCGAACCGAGGCGGCCATGTTGCATCGCCATTTTTTTTACGTTCAGTAGCAGCGTGACCGTAGGTAACCACGGAAACTCAGTGGAGCTGTCGGCTCGGGGAGAAAGTTTTCCAGGTAGCGCCTGTTAAAACTGTCACCACTGTGTAGTGTGAGGAAGGACGGAGGCACTGGTGTTGCATTCAGGTGCAGTCAGGCAGACGGCCGTCGGCAAACCAACCGGATGTCATTTTACTTGACGAGAGAAAGACGGTAAAACATGGGTCAGGTAGAAACAATAATCAATAATAATAACAATAATCACCATGACAACATATTGTCACACCTGTATTGTTTTGCCTCGTGCTGGCGGACCACTTGTTTACATAGACGCTTGTTTATCCTGTTACATGCAGCGTCTGTTGTCTGTCTGACATCTGCCCGATTTCACGTGAATGCAACATCAAGAATACGTTCCGATATGCAACCGCACCGCTAGATGGGGGGGAATTCCTACATATTATACCTTTAAAGAAAACAGGGCATTTCATGTGTGGCTGCAGGTTAAAATACATTTTTGCTGGTTTTCCATTAAAGGTTAAGTCTCTCTCTCGTTTATTTGTGATGTGTTGTTGCATTACCTTTGTTCCCACGATCGTCGCCCCAAGAGTTTTCCACCCTCCACTTCTCATAGCCTTCTTTCCCATCCTGACAGAGAGAGAGAGAGAGGTATAAAGGCAAATAATGAGGAGATAAGAACGAGAAGCAGAGACAAGAGGACAGAAAGTGTCCTGACAGCTGGGGTTACTTATGAGGGGGAAATTGACAGCGCTATGAAAAACTGTAGCCGATTAAAGCAGCATAAACACGCAGCAGGGCTTTGATGCAATGAGTCCTGGGAAACTCTGCACGTGTGTAATCCTGTCGCTCTGCTTGTATACATACTGTATGTTTGCAGGAGTTTACTGAACAGTCACACACCTGTACTGTACTGTAAGCGCTTGTGTTTATGCCAGCGTACCTTGTCTGTGACAGCAGTGAGGATCATGGCGTGGGTCATGAGAGAGTCTCCGTATATCAGTCGCTCTGCCTTCGAAAGGTTCTTCACCGAAACTCCAAACACAAGCTCATGGTTGAACCTACACACACAGAGACAAAAAACACATTTCAGGTAGGGATGTCACGATTATACATTTTCTTGGTATAAGGAATGTGTAAAATGATCAAATATAGTCAAAATATAATTACATTACTCATTGTTTACACAGTATCTATTAATATAGGGCCAATTATTAATCCTCCAGGAGAAGTGTTTGAAATATTCAGGTCATAAATTGTAATTTATACCAAATGTTCACGTTCATCTTAATCTTTTTTGTTTTGTTTTGTTTTGCTTTTTTTAATTAAAAAAATGACACGCTAACATCTAAATTCCTACCAATTCAATGTTACATTAGTTAAGGAAGGAAGGAAGGAAGGAAGGAGGGAAGGAAGGAAGGAAGGAAGGAAGGAAGGAAGGAAGGAAGGAAGGAAGGAAGGAAGGAAGGAAGGAAGGAAAGACAAAGGGAAAGATGGGAGGAAAGAAGGAAGGGAAAAATGAAGGAAAGATAGAAGGAGGGAGGGAACAGATTGGGCCAATTGGGTCAAAAAGGAAGGAAGGAAGGAAGGAAGGAAGGAAGGAAGGAAGGGAAAAAGGATTGTGGAAAGAAGGAAGGGAGGGAGGATAAGGATTGTGGAAAGAAGGAAGGAAAGAAAGATGGAGGGAAGGAACAGATTCGTTCAAGGAAGGAAGAAGGGAGGAAAGAAAGATGGAAGGAGGGAACAGATCAGGTCAGTTGGATCAAAAGAAGAAGGAAGAAGAAGTAAGGATGAAGGGAAGGAAGGAAGGAAGGGAAAAAGGATTGTGGAAAGAAGGAAAAAGAAGCACACAAATTCAATGGTGCAAGGAGGGAACGAAGCCGGTTGGCTTGTACATAGGTAGGAAAGAAAGATGGAGGGAGGGAACATATTTGTTCCAGAAAGGAAGAAGAAGAAGAAGAAGAAGGAAGGAAGGAAGGAAGGAAGGAAGGAAGGAAGGAAGGAAGGAAGGAAGGAAGGAAGGAAGGAAGGAAGGAAGGAAGGAAGGAAGGAAGGAAGGAAGGAAGGAAGGGTAAAAAGATTGTGGAAAGAAGGAAGGAAAGAAAGATGGAGGGAAGGAACAGATTCGTTCAAGGAAGGAAGAAGGAAGGGAAAAAGGACTGTGGAAAGGAAGGAAGAATGGAGGAAGGGAACAGATTGGGTCAGTTTAACCCAGAAAGACAACAGGAGGGTTAAATGGACCAGTATCTGTGCATTTACCTTTATTTTGGCGCACATCTGGCGATATGGTTTCAACATCATTTTGTCTTTTAAAGGAACGGTATTTATGAATCTTTACGATTAATTAATTGGGTCGTTTAATATCACGATTAATTGTGAAAACGAGTAATCGTGACATCCCTAATTTCAGGATAAGAAGTTCCAGCTCTGTCTTTGATGTCACCTCTGTACTGATCATAAGAAGAGAAAATGTTTTGATAACTTCCCAGCAATGCTACAATGTGGCATGTGTGGTTTCTTTTTTGTATGTGCAGGGGAAAAGAGTGGCGATGATGACCATAAAAAGACAGAAAGCACAGGCTTTGTAAGCCCAGAAATCTGAATGGGCTAAAAAAGACAGCTTACCATTTCATTCCTGTCTCTAGCATGAGGCTCCATTAAGACCCAGACTCATTCCAAATATAATCTACTGGCACAAGAAAAGATCTGTCTGAAAGATGAGCTTCAGCAGAGATGGTACCAGACATTCGGCACCATGCTGGTTTAGGTTCAGTGGGCAAATTTAAGCCTGGCGCCAGCGACTCAGACACATGTGCTGCTGCTGCACCTGAAGGGCAGAGATAAGTAACTTTTCCCCCGTGGAGTCGACCGACACCCTTACGAAGGCAGATGAACCATGGTTTGGGGTGTGCGAACTTTGCCATAAACGTGACACAAACAAGAATGTGACAAAGTGTGACGAGAGCTAATATGGGAGACGGTGCTCATTTTTTCTACAGTAACGTAGATACTGTAAATGTTGTAAAGGTTGTTCGACTTCCCTTTATAGTCCAGTAATTTTAAGCCAAAAAAGGGGTCAACGTTGAACAAATTGCAACAGAAGCAAACTCAACTGATTTTGTATCCTCAACATGTCCTGAGTGAGGGAAAAAAAGCCCAGAAGAATCCCATTAGGGGAAAGTTTAGAAAAAGACCCAAATATAGCCCATTCATACGCCTACAGTATTAATTATCTTTCTCACATGAATAGGGTAAAATTTTTAACCTTTAGATATCTCCATGAAAATTGCTGAGTTGATTACTTACATTAAGACAAACAAAAAATGTATTACAAGTTCTTTGAAATTCTTTGTTAATATGAGCAAATTTGCATACATTTCCATAAATTCCATCGTTTTGACGGCACATGTATATATAAAGGTGCTGTGGTGGTACCACCTTGACAATTGGTATGAGTTGACTCCATCGGTCAACCGACAAGAAACCACTTTAAATTTCAAGATGACTGCAATTTTTCAAGATGACCGCCACCACCTTAGTAGAGCAGGTATGACATGGCATGATATGGCATTTTCACGTTTAATGATATATAGAGAGATATTTGTGAAAGGGGGGTGGAGAGATGGAAGGACTTGCAGCAAAGGACGTGGACTGGATTTGAATCCATCGCTGCGGGAAGCACTCGTTTTACATGGTAGCCTCAGCGCCCTAGCTCATTAAAGCTACAGTTGGTAAGTTGACAAAAGTGAAAGTAAACACAGGTCCCTTTATGAACCTCCGGAGTCAACTCATTCCAGTTTTCATGTTGGTACCACCACAGCACCTTCACATGTGCCGTCAAAACGGTGGAATCTATGCAAATGTATGCAAATTTGCTCATGTTAACAGAGAATTTCAAAAAACTTGTTTTGATTGTCTTAAAGCAGAAGTAAGCGATCCGGTCGTTCTTGTCAGCCGATGGAGTTAGCAGCCCCCGCCCTCGTCATGGATCTATTGGTCCTCGTCCCTACCTCACCACATTCATGCGCATCCCTTGGCTACACATGCAGCCCTTCATGCCGTTCTCTCTCCTCATTGGATAAAGGTTGTAGGATACAAGGAAGCATACAAGAAGTTTTCTCCTCGGCTTACAGCAGAGCAGAGTGACTGACAGACCCGTGTTTCGGACCAAACACTCTATATAAGTGATTCCCGTCGGAAGATATAACTATTTAAGACTTATATTAACACAAATATTCCGCTTACTTCTGCTTTAATGTAATTAATCAACTCAGTAATTTTCATGGAGATATCTAAAGGTTAAAAATTTTACCCTATTCATGTGAGAAAAATAATTAATAGGCATATGAATGGGCTATATTTGGGTCTTTTTTCAAAACTTCCCCCTAATGGGATTCTTCAGGGCTTCTTTTTCCCTCACTCAGGACATGTTGAGGATACAAAATCACTTGAGTTTGCTTCTGTTGCAATTTGTTCAACCTTTTTTCATAAAATGACGGGACTATTAGTCAGACTGAAGAACATGTAGCAGGCACTGTGAAGATGGACTGACACCAAGATGGAGGCACGTAAAATAAAAAATAAAAACAAGACAAGGAATGTACGGGTGCTGTAACAAGTCTGCCCTGTATGGAGACGGTGTATTTGTCACAGGAAGCCAACCAAAAGCAGGTATGCATGGTAAATTAAAGGTGGAACTGCATCAGTACACGGGAGTTCAGCCGAGTCAGATCATGTGAATTTCATGACTACACAAACCAGATAATAAGTAATTACACTCACACATTCATGTCGTTAATGCCCAGCTTGCCGTGGAAATGTTTCCCGACATCGCAGCCGAACCACACCGCCTGGGAAAACAAGAAAGACAGTCGAATTTGCACAGACAGTTAAGCCAAGGTCACATTTTTCTTTGGTCTGCATACTCGTGTCCACAAGTATGAAAGTATTTGTCCCAACTGACCTCTCCCTCCTTGATGGAGTCGGCCGCAGCCTTTTTAAGCAGCTGAATGGGCTGGTTGTTGTACAGAGTGCTGCGGCCCGCGACCATGTTGCCGAGGAACTCGACGCTGTAGAGCTTCCCGTACGGGTTCTGGGGTCGAGGGTCGTTCACAAGGCAGACCTGACGACAGGGGGAAAGTCGCAGCGCAAACATTTAGCAAAAAGGGTTCGGTAACGTAATTGCTATAGAACGAATCGCCTTGTTGTTTACAACTACTTCCGGGTAGAAAACCAGCATGAATACAATGGTGACAGACGAGAGTTTCGCGATATATATATCTCATTTTTCATGTCACTATATCACCGTTTAGACTAATCTGGTGTTTGTAAAGTTTATAAAACCAATTACTGGACAGACATTACTATTTCTGTGTGCACGTTTTTGTAATTAGTCATGGTTGTCATAGATTAGCCGGGCTAACGGTTAGCTACCTGTTTAATAACTCAGTGACTCAATAAACAGTCCATGAAAAAATATTTTCTCCAGCAGACATCTTAGTTACAACATGACTGAGCTAACTGGAGTAGTTTCATGTCGTGTCCGACAACGGGAGGGTTTTAACAGCTGAAGTCCTGATGTTAGCTTAGCTACCGCCGTTAGCTGTTCCTGTCAGCTGCAGCCACTGATGCTTTCTAGACACTGTGATTCCCCCAAAACTGAATAAATACCACACATAGCAACACACAGAAATAGTAACGTTTCTTCAATCATTTCAGATTTGTCTAAACGGTGATAGTAGGGCGTGAAAAATATGATACAGTATATATAGCTAAACTCTCGTTCGTTACTACTGTTCTCATTCAAATTACGTGCTGGTTTTCTACCCGGAAGTAGTTGTAAACAACAAGGCGAGTCGGTCTATTCTGTCGTGTCGTGTCGCGGTCGCGGCTCCACTTACTTTGTCCTGAATGTTGTATAGGGGTTTGACGTGCTGCCTGTAAAACTCCTGGGGGGTGAGGGGTCCCATGCGGTTGAAGTTCTTGTCCTTGTCCCTGTACTCCCAGCTGATGGTCTCCGGCGGGCTGCCTAGACAAACGCTGGCCACCCGGAACACCTGCACAAAACAACCACACACAGTTTGAACAAAAACGATCACAGACATCACAAATCTGGACTTTATGGTGAGAAAAAGTTTCATCAGTCAGTCAGTTAGTTCTTGTATCAAAAGCTCATGACACATTTCAAGGTGAAACCACAACAACCACTAATTCTCCATTAGAAAAAACCCTAACCCAGCTCTGGAAAAAGAGACCTGAATCAGCTTCTCTACATGTTTGGCAGACGTTCGATTCCAGTGTTTTTTGGAAACCAACACAAGCTCATCTCACTCTACTTACTGATTAGGTGATCACCTGAACCAAATCATATTTAATGAAGATTATAAAAGCCACTGCTGCGATTACAAATTGGGTCGTTGATTTCTGAACTCTTTTTAAGTTACAAATTGAGTGTTGTGTTGTATGAAAATGACAAATGAATGTGTTTTCTTTGTATTTTACCAGGTTTGAAAACATTTTTTTTGTCATTTTGACCAGTTATCATTTTCTGCCAATAAATAAATGCTCAAACATTTCAAATTTGAGAAAATGTTGTGAGTAGTTAATAGAATAAAACAAAAATGTTCATTTTACTCAAACAGAAACCTATAGTAAAAAAAAAACAAGAGAAACTGGTCATTTTTCCCAGAGCTGTATATTGTTTAGGATTGTTCGATTATACCACTTTTTTTCAGACCGAATATGAGTACGAGTACTCACCAATACCGAGTACCAATCCAATTGTACTTTTTATATGACAAAAATTTCAATTGACACAATGACAGATCATTTTGAACAGCGGCGGTACTTTGAAGTAAGGCCGTATCGGCCCGATATCGATACTCGCCCATCCCTAATATTGTTATTGTTCAATTGTTGTTAATACAAAAAGACAGACACTTATGTTACTGGCTGCTTTAAAGGGATAGTTCACCCAAAATTGAACAATTTCTCATGTTGGGGCTTCAATACAAGAGGGACATTACAGACAAGCAGTATGGAGGTATTTGGATGTTTTTTGGTGTGTCTTTTTGGACGAAGAAAAGTGAGCTTTGCGATTCAAACTAAGTGTAACATTTGCTCTTGCTCGTCTTTAGGTAAAGATTGCAAATCCAATTTACCACTGATATTCTTCCCTTCAGACACCTCTTCGATGCTTGGGCCTCTCTCAAATCTCCCTACGTTTACCTCTTCTACATCGCTCCTCTCCCGGCTTGACATCTCCCTTCATTTTCCCCCGTTTGCACCCCACACCCTCCCCCCCCCCTCTTCCCCCCATGTGTGTCTTCCTGCGGCGCTCAAGTTCAGACTGAGTTCCTGTGGACTAAATCGGGTTGTTTGGACTGGGCCATCTGTCAATCTGGCCCTTCTAACCTCCGATATACAGTAGTTATCTCAGGAATTTCCCCCGTTTTTTTTACTTGTCACCTCTCCCATCCTCTGTTCTCATGTCCCAGGACTCCGCAGATGCTTTTCCTACTATATATAATTAAAACAGGAGAGAGCCACAAGAAGCGCGATTACATAGTGAAGCATTGGTTTGACAAAAAGCAGACGCAACAGTGTGTGTATTGTCCGAACTGTGAACAGGATTAATGTTGATACATTACATTAGAGCTTTCACTATGGGTGTCACAACTAACAACTTCAACCTACTATTTTTATTGACTGCTTCTTCTGATATTCAGACAAATTAAAACGTCTGTGTGGCTGAATGTAGAGCCGACGGGGGGGGGGGGGGGTTTGGGATTATTTTTGGCGCAGCCTGGAGAAATATAGCAGCCATGGCAGCAGTTTCCCATGCTTAGTCAACACATATTAAACACTCCCGACATAAAGATGACATTCTTGCTTTTGGGGTCGGTTAATACTGAGCCAACTGAGGCCACTTTTCTCACCCCAAACATCTCAACAGGCACATGCTCGCACAGAAACAAACACACACACACAAAAAAAATTCATAAATACAGGCCCCGGCTTCTACAAACAAACAATCTGCTTCTTCATCACACAAATACATAAAAGTCACAAAAGTACAGACACACACAAAAATACACACATGTGCCGAGTCAACAAAGGCATCTGTTCAACCTCTCACCCACCCGAGAGCCATCTTCCTCCTAATTTAACCACTTTGTTTAGACTGCGCTGTGTGCAAGATGACATGCCAAGGTGTCCACCCCTCTTGTCTGGTCTGTGTTTGCCCAGATGCCCCGAGCACCTTCACAAGACATCTCTACTGCCCCCGCCACCCCAACCCCACCCCACTACAACCTTTTCCCTTCATTCCTCTTTTTTTTTTGTTTCTTTCATCCAAGAACAACTCTGCTCTACCTCCAATTTTAAACATTTCCACTCGCTTTACAGTTCTTCTTTCAGATGCCCCGCTAGGGATGTCACGATAATAGATTAGTTCGGTACGATTATTGTCAGAGAAATTATCACGATTATATGCATTAATTGATTTCACAACACTATTAATGTGCAAACTCATATACAGTTAAAATATACATTACTAATTATAAAATATTTTATCTATTAAAATATGACCATTTATTAATCCCCCAGGGGAAGTGTTTGAAATATTCAAGTCATTAATTGTCGTCAATACCAAATGTTTAAGTTAATTTAATCTTTTTTTTAAAATTACAAATGACACTCTAGCATTTACCAATTCAATGCTACGTTAGGTAAATGGACCAGTATCTGTGTATTTACCTTTACTTTGGCGCACATCTGCCGACACAGTTCAGACATGATCTTTTTTTGGAAAATGACGGTATTTAGGAATCTTTACAATCAATTAATTGTGGCGTTTAATACCGCGATTAATTGTGAAAACAAGTAATTGTGACATCCCTAATGCAGTATGGTTGAAACCTTAAGCTGAAAGTTGCACTGTAAGTAAGTATCTCCCTAAATGTGCCCACTCACCCCCCCACCCTAGGCAAGGCAAATTAAGTAGGTGTGAGGGGAAAGCCTGGGCTGACAGGGAGAACTCTGTCAGAGGATAAACAAGCGACGCGACAACAGAGCAGGATCAATATTGAAACACCTGCCGCCTCAACGACAGATACATGAGTGACAGACGAGGAGGGGAAAAGGTGAGAGAGGTACAGAGAGGTGGAAAGGAAGGGTAGGCTGACAAAAAAAACGGTATAATAATGAACTAGTAGACACTTACAAAGCACTCAGAGCATCAAAACATGTAATTGATGAATCCTGATCGTACTTAAAGGGATAGTTCAACATTTTGGCGAATTGGCCCATTGCCATAATCCCTATAGTATAGCAGTAGGTTCAATACCTTTAATTGTTGGTGCAAGCTGTTTTTAGAACGGCGGAGCAGAGCCCCGAGCTGCTCAGAGCTACGCTACGGAGGCTCATGGGATTTCTTGGTTTCCCTCATCAAACTCATCAAATACACAATCCAACAACTCCAAAACGCTCTGGTGGACAAGTTGTGACCTGCGCATTCACCACGCTATGAGATAATAACAGAACGTTACCAGACAGAGTTGTTTTAGAGGGAAATTCATGCAAAACTGCTGATGCGTGTTCCCGTCGGGAGCAGTTTTTCGGCAAACAGTCTCTGCATTTGCCTCGAAAACAACTGTTGGATTGTGTATTTGATGAGTTTGATGAGGGAAACCAAGAAATCCCATTAGCCTCCGTTGCGTAGCTCTGAGCAGCTCGCGGCTCTGCTCCGCCATTTTAAAAAATAGCTTGCACCATCGACAATTAAAGGTAATAAACCTATAATATAATAATCCCTTTAATTATGGTAATATCTTAAGTTCGAAGGCAATCTCATTCATATATTAATATTCTGAAGATTTTAAGAGCCAGCTATTGCGACCGATTCTGAAGGAGTTTGTCAACAGACAACTCATCAGTGTGCAGATGAAGGTCCACCCAGGAGGCCATGACACAGAGAGAGTTTGCGTGTCTTGCTGTAAACAAAGCCAACTGCCTGAATGATATTGGGGCTGACGGCGGCTAATGTTGGACAGCATCTGTGCTCCAGTGTGTTGACGACCTGGCAACCCTCTGCATGTTTATTAGTTTTGCTCAACCCAAACAAACATCACCTGGAGTTAGGAGTGAGACTAACACATACAGTAAGCAGACCAAGCCGATGGCAATACACTTGAATATATATGTTCGTATGTAATCGGGTAATGTGATGGAAGGACGATACACCTTGAGTTAAGCTTCCCTTCGTTCCTGGGCTGACTGTGTGGTCCACAGACAGCACTGACACTGTACAAACACTGCATACTGTACTTTCATTGCATGCAGTGGAAATCTTAGCCACACTGCTGAAGCCATTTGAAGCTCTGCTTTAGAAGTCTTTGTCTTATTTTCCTCTCTTTGAGACCCTCATTTGGGAAATACCTCAGTTTGTCTCGTGTATATGTTTGTCTATTTTGTTTAGGGTTTGTTTTGCTTTGTGAATATACTATACCTATGAAGTACAAAAACGCAAAGAGAATGAAATGACTGATTATGCATGTGAAGGCAAGAAACTTTGCAAGAAAGTATTAAAAAAGTAAGTCTTTGTCCAAAAAAAAAAAAAAAATCTATGAATTTAGACCTACCTCCATCTTTGGATAAAACTCAACAAACAAACACCTCTCTGGCTTTACTTCTCAAAAGTGAAGACACACAACATTTAATGCAGCTTGATGCATTCAAGGCATTTTAAAATAATTGGTATCTGAAGAGCAGCTTGCTTTTCTAGTCCAGTTAGGCGTTGAGAAGTGGTCGACTTATGGGTTCAATGAAACAACATGTGCACCTGTTACCAACTCAATCCTGCCTGATTACTGTAAGCGGAACCACGCACTTTGCTCATTTACCATTTACAGTAAATGTGACCAATAAACTGGAGCTTTAAATGTTTAATGGAACTAATTTTTGCTGTAAAATATTTGTTGCTAGGTTAATAAATAATGTAGGTCAACACATTCAAGACTCAATCAGGAACTGGCTCTCAGCCAGGTGATGCCGAATTGAGAGAAGTGGCTCATTACCGCTCGGAAGTGAATTTATAACTGTTGTCTAGAAGCCAGGCTTGTGAACATAAGCAAATGACACCATGCAAACAGTTTGGATAAAAATGAGCGAGGTTTTGATTAAACTTCCATGTTTTGTAAACATGCAACACATGTGGTTATTGTTAAATTCCAACAATGGTGCAAAGAAATTCAGTGAGTGGACAACTGGCAGGACAATTCTTTCAACCCCTAACAATGACACATATGGAGGAACCCACCCACATCGAACAACAAATCAACCGAGCCAATAGCCGGCAGCGTCAAAGCTCCGAGTTGCAGCAGGAAAGTCCTTCTGCCTGTTGATGGCTGTCTCATAAATTTGTCTCTAGAATCACACTCTGTGTGTTCAGAGCCAAGACCAGAGCCGCACATGCTGCTTCTGATTCCATGACGCAATGGAGCATGGACGGGCTGCAGTTGTTGCGTGAGGGATACCATCTGTGTGGGTTTCATGTGTGTGAAGCCACCGCTACATGTATAGTTACCGATGTGCCTTTATTTTGGAGATTGTGTGTGTGTGTGTGTGTGTGTGTGTGTGTGTGTGTCCGTGTAAGTGATAGTAGAGCAGCGGCGACACACACCAGATACAGCATGAAAGAGAGAGACTGGCTTTGAAAGTTAAACTAATGCTCTCCATTTCGGTACAGCAGCGTATGGATACTGTCACCCAACAGTGTCTATAAAGGGAAACCCACACTGCACTGGACTACTTTACTCATTCATACTGCAGGTGCAGGTTAAAGGGATACGCCAACATTTTTTTGTTCGTGTCTTGCCTCACTCCCGAGTCCATGACAAGCAGACAGACACCATCCTTTCGACTGTGCGTGCAGTAACGAGGGAGATACGGGCAGAGCTGGTGCACCGCTAATTAGCTTAGCTCAAACGCTGGAAGTGTATGGGTAGTGTTAGCCTGCCTCCTACCCAAGCTGAAATCAGCAGTCAGAAGCTGATTTCATTTTAGCTTTAAACTCTGTAAATATATCACTTTATCGACGTTTCAAACATTTTTAGGTGAGAAAGTAGCTGTTTAGATCAGCAGTGTGTCGTTAATTTGTCTAAATACCAGCTGTTTACAATTTTGTTTGGACGAATTCGGCGCTATTCAAGCTAGCCGTTGTGACCAACGCACTTCTGGTTTCACAAAATAAAACACCTGTTGATCTTTACATACAGAAAACCATGACGATAGAATTTGTGCTTTTACTTTGAAATAGGAAGGTAACCTACCCTCGATGTAGCTAGCTTGAACCATAAAGCGTCTTTGCTTGAACCCTCCGTTTTGACCGATCTCGTCCCGTTACCGGCATTTGACCGCTCAAGATGCCTTACCGGAGAGTTTGGTCAGCTCTGAGACGAAGATCGGCCCACTGGTTTCCGTTTAGAGTTGCTGAAGAGTTTCTCTGATGACTTTAGGTGGAGGCAGGCTACCACTACCTACGCACTTCCAGCGTTTGAGCTAAGCTAATTAGCGGTGCGCCAGCTCTGCCCGTATCTCCCTTGTTACTGCACGCACAGTCAAAAGGATGGTGTCTATCTGCTGGTCATGGACTTGGGAGTGAGGCTAGACACGACAAAAAAAAAAATGTTGGCGTACCCTTTAAAGTGGGTTGTGCTTCTATTCTCGAGGTTTTCTGATGAATGTGAAGTGCTTAGTTTTTTTTTTTTTTTTACAAATGTGCCTAACCAGTGTTGGCAACAAAAGTAAAGATTCTTGACACGCAAAGAGATCCTTCTTAAAAAAAAAAAAAATCAAGCGCACCCCGGGTTTAAACAGTAAAGTGGAAGCAGAGAAGCTGACCCCAGTTGCCTGTCATGGGAGTGTGTGCGGGGCTGGCGTGATGAAGACCAGGGCGCAATCGCAGCCGCCACGTGGGTAGGGTGGACAGCATCACCTCCACACACTCCAAAGTAGGACTGACACGGCACTTTGATCCTGAGAAACACATGTGCACACACACATAGATGCAAAATGCATGTGAACAAGTGGAGGAAACACTAGTTTTCCCCACTTGTGAGAGTCTGAGAAAACCGACGACGTCAGCCTACAAACACTCATGAACAGCGTGACAGAATGTCCACATACGAGGATATGTACACATGGAAAGGAAAGACCTCGTCTGTAAAAATGACCTCTGTTAATTCATAAACCTCATGTGGACAAACAGCTCCTACAATAAAGTGCAACAATACCAAAACACACCGCAATAATCATAAAGCTCTTCACATCAATCTCGATTCACAGAGATAAAAGGTAACAGTGCCGTGCCGTTAACAGGCAGTGGAGGAAAATCCAACTCCATATTGTCATGACCACACAGCTTAGAGTGAGTGTTAAATAAAGAATGATGCAATTCCACAATAATTCAGGCATTTGTATGTTTTCAATTACACATACTTAAGTGGTGATTTAGATCAATTTTATGCCATGATTTTAAACATCTGCTAGTTAAAATACAAAAGAACAAAAACAAAACAGAGATCCAGTATAAAACTACTGTATTTTGAAATTATCTTAATGGGGTTATGGATGAATATCTGGTATCTATCTATATCTGGAATATCTTAGGCAGTATATACACAACCTGAACCTGATTTTAACAATATGCTCCTTTTATTCTAACGTAGTGCTGCTGTTATTTCTTGTCTACTTGCATTATTTGTCTGTGTGGCATTGTTGGTATTCTCTTATAATTCATCTTTTCGTTTGTAATGTAATTTTATGTGGCGGAAGCTTGAGACAAATATCCACATAAGGCGTTCAATAAAGTTAAAGAGACCCCGAGGAGTTTGCTTTTTGCTGTTGTAAAAGAGTCTCATAATAATGTAAATATGAATCTACATTACCCACTTGTTAATGGGTCCATTTTCAATAAATATATGGTTTTGTCTTTATAGTTATTTTGATATTATTTAGTGGTCGACTCGTCCAGCATTTCCTAGTTTCAGTTTCCTGGACGCTGCCCGGCGGGTCATGGGAATAACGCCGCCGGATCGCTAGTTGGCATCGTTTATGGTCGGAACTACGACGGTATCTGATCGTCTTCGACCTTCGAACTTTCATCCAATTACTTTCACTTTCGTCTGTCTTGCGCCGGTCCAAGAATTTCACTGTGCGCATGGAGGCTCATGGGAAATGTAGTGTGAAAACACTTTGCTTTCCGAAACTCTTCGTAGTCCCTTTAAACTAAACTTTAAACTAAACCACATTCTTGTATAATATATTCTTCATTAGGAGTTATTTTATTGGCCATTAGATTAATAATGCTTGCTTTCTGAACAAATTTTATGAGATGCATTTTTTTTTTTAACTCATTGAGTGCCGCGCTCCTTTCCAAAGTTTTAGTCAAGTGTACCGGCAAATTAGACCATATTTGACTTTTTATTTTAGAGCCATAGTGTATTCTATATTATTGCCACCAACACATACTGTGGCTCATTTGAAAGGTGTAACTTTATGCTTCAAATGACCACAAACCGTTTGTTTCTACGTGCCTCCGTTCCTGAGAAAACTCAAGCTAAACATGGCTGGGTTTCACCAAAATCCCTCCTTTTTTTCTAGAAAAGGAGATAGAGCGTCTTTTATGAAAGGTGCGCTGTTTGTGCCTGTCGCTCTTCTCACACTCGCATTTCTGGATCAAAGGGCTCGTATAAGATAAATATACACAACAATTGTTGTTCTATTCACAAAACCACCATCGGGGGCGGGGGGGGCGCCACTAAACAACAATAACACAGACGCACCGTGCCGTGTCACAGCCTCTCGCCGCGGAACGTGAGGCTCTGCCGGCCACAGCGGCTCGCGAACACCGGTCCCGCCGGTGGTCGCGGTCCGTCTGTGGTACGGGTCGGTGGTGCCGGTCTGCTTTGACCCAGAGACCATCAGATTTTACCGCGGGAGGACTTTGGGGAGGACACGGTGTTGCTCCAGATGAAGACCGGGCGGGACTGTCGGCTGAGAGCTTCCTGGTTCAGCTCCCAGCTGCTGCAGCCTCGCGGGTGAGAGCGGAGCAGCAGCGGAGCAGCTGCTGCATCCACATGCAGAACTCCGTTTGCAGAAGCTGAGTTATGATAAAAACTTCCAGATCATGAGCTGTCATGTGACTTTGATCGTCATCTATTTCAGTTCTCCTCGTCGTAGAGTCCCCAAATTTACATATAATGTGTATTAAAGTGTCTATTTTCATAATTTAAAAAAAAAGCAAAAAACGAAAAATTTCGTTTTTGGCACTCAACGCATGGGAACGAAAAACGAGAAATTACGTGGTTGGCACTCAATGAGTTAAACAATACAAGACAAAACAATACATAGACTTTCATGTGCAACTTTAAAGTGATCATAACGCAAACTTGAATTCTATTTGATTCATGATTCCAGAGCTGAGATTTGCAAAAAGAAGAGTAACAAAGTAAAGATTTAACTTGAACTCCGCACTAAAGCAGATTAGTCTCATTATTGCCTCCACCAAAGTTACCTTTTCACCCATATTATGTATGTTTGTGGACAGACAGGACAGTGTCCAGGGGGCGAAAAAACAACATTTTAGGGCGCATTCAGGCCACTTACTAAGAATTAGAATTGTTTCATATGAAGTCTGGTGCATGTTGTTGTCTTGCCATTGGTCTCGGTGGAGGTCTGCACTTTATGAGCACACTTCTGGTGAGCGAAGACCTTTTTAGACGCTGGTCAAATGTGCAACAATATCCTTGAAAGATTTGGCTCTTTACTCCGGTCGTTCTTTTGACATGACTGAATCCTCCATTTTCACTGGCCGTGACAGTGGTGTTTCACAAAACAAACCACTTCCAGGTGGACAAACAAACACGCCGACAACCCTCCGCCGCCGCCGCCGCCACCACCACTCTGTCATGCAGTGCAGTGGGAGTCGTGTTGCACAACATATGTTTGTGCGTGTGTACAACTTTGTGTGTGTATGTAGGGATGGAGGCCACTGTGAGCAGGGTAAATACAGGAATCTTGAAGTTAATTTTAATACCTTTTTAAGACTTTCTCAATATTTTTCAATATAATATATATATAATATTCACCGCCACTCAAGCTGTAACCATTTACATCAGTGACACTTTTAACTTAACCGTTTTAGTTTGTGATAAAGCCTATAGACCACTATGATACAACAGTATTTAAAATAGGCTAGAATAATAAATCAAAAGGCGAAGTTCTCAAATCAAAAAAAACAACAAAAAAAACATTGCTCTACTCAACAACAATTTTCTTTTCTTTTTTATGTACCGGTTCATCTTTGTTTTTTAATAAAATGAATAAATTCACACACTTTTACTATGTTTTTTAGGACTCAAACTCTTGGACAGCTAATAAAGTCGTGAAAAGACTTTTTTTAAATACTTTTTAAGGGTCTTAATTTCCCCAAAATTGATTTATTATCACCTTTTAATACTTTTCAAGACCCCGCGGATACCCTGGTGAGATACGGGCGACTGTTTAAACAAGCAGCCAGCCAGCAGTACAATACAACCAAACAGCTGACAACAAAGGCTGCTTAACCAGACGGCCTGTACTGTGTGCAATCATCTCAATAGGAGGCTGATTGACTGACCGGCCCCTCATACAGTACAGTTCACACACACACAGGAAGCAGGAAGAAAAGAGCTCGTACTGTATGAATACAGTACGCACGAGACACAGTGTTACCTGTCCAGACCACAAAGAGGCACATGACTGTATTTGCGCTGCACATGATGTAAACACACATAATAGTATGAATGACGCTGCATTATGTCTGTTTAGATGTGAAAGTGTTTGTTTACAGGTTCATGTTTCGCTTCCCTGTTCCTGATGCTGTGTGTGAGAGAGACAGCTCTTGTTCCATAAACAAGATCACTATCTTTAACATGCGGGGACATCTGGGGCGGTGTGTGGCTGTTTTATTTTTTATTTTATTTTAATTTTTTTAATTCATTACTCTGCTTTTCACATTGTCCAGAGATGACATCCACATGTTACACTTATAATCAAGTGAATTTACCGTGTCCAATATTGTCAACCATGTATAATAAAATAAATGTTCCCATGCATGCACAGGTATATTCAGCATGTTCTGCTATTAATTATTTAGAGTGTGGAAGCCAGGCAGAATTGCTAAAAATGAGTCAGCATTAATGACAAATGACAGATGATGATGGAAGATTTGACACTTATCACTAAGCTGAAATGAAAAGTCTCGGTATGTGTACACAATGCTGCCACCTGTCGCTTCAACTGAATAAAGCCTTCTTCAAATGAAAACTACAAAAAAAGCTAGACACTAACACTAACAGTAAAATATATAATGGCAGCCTTGTCCATTTACCATCAATATTCAAATTTACATTATTTAATTTCCTGGTGCAGCTGAAAATAAAGAATAGTTTTGGAATTCATGTATTTTTACCTCCTTCAGTAACCAAACACAGTTTTAGTTATATTTTCTTTTTACCGTGGGGATATTATGAAACAATTAATTGTAGATTATTGAGTGTAGGTGTGGTGTAGCTTTTTAAATAATAATTAAAAACAGTATGAAATGTGTCTCTCCTATTCAGGTTGTGAAACACTTGCACTTACTGAATGAGTTGTACTTGTCACAGCCTTACGAAGCATCACTACATCATTACTATTTGTTGCATCTCTTCAACGTCCACCATTCATTAACAGATTAAGACTGAACCAACGAACACATCATTGTTGCCTCTCATTCCCATTGTGGTTCGTCACCTCAGGCTCGTACTGTAACTATTATTTAATAGCCCCCTCTTCTGGTAAAAACGGAGCAATGTAACAAAGCTAAACGAGCTCCAAAAGCCTTGACACCAGTAGGAACTCTTTTATGCTTCCCTGATGGACGGACGGACGGACGGACGGACGGACGGACGGACGGACAGACAGACAGACAGACGGACAGACAGACAGACAGACAGACAGACAGATAGATAGATAGATAGATACTTTTATTGTAATTGTCACTTTCACAACAACGAAATTGAAAGTGCATCTCCTGCAGTGCATGGATAACAAGGTTAAGCAAATTAGGCTGGTGACAGACCAAAACTGACAGCAGCATTGAAGACAACTCTTTGACGCACATGCAAACACAATGGTCATATTATAGTCCTTTGCTTTGTTTTGTTTTTTTCATTGAGAGGCTCTGAAGTTTGAATGGGTGTGGTGAATGAATAAGAGGTGACTGAACAGTTAACACCTGCCTACAAGGTAAACAAGTTGCTGAGAGATTTTTGGCCACTTTTTTTTTCCCCCACTTTGATAAACAGCCGCCATAAAGTTCTGTTTTTTAAAGGGAAACTATGCAAGTCCGCTGTTTCGGTTACGCTTTTCTCGCCCATGTGCATTTGTTTACAATGAAGCCGGCAAAAAAATCAATCAATGGAGCGGTGGATAACGTTACATAACATATACGATGTTACAGCGTGTGTGTTTGTGTATAGTCTTAACCGTCATGAACAAAAGATTACAGGTTATGGAGCACGTTTCAGTTGCAAGGTTGGTTTTCAGCCGTGAGACACCAGGTGAAGACAGAGAGCCTCCATTCTCACTCGTAACAAGTCACAAGTCATGTAGTTAACTATCACAACTAGTCAGGAGCTTTTTAATCAAGGTAAAAATGTAGCATAGCCACGGGAGAAATCCTGCTCAGTTCCTCTTTAAACCACAGGGCCGACAACATATCTGTTTAATGTTCAATGGCAATAAAGGAAATGTCCATCCCTCATCCTAATATCAATACTAGAGACACCCAGTACTTCCTTAATTTGTCTAAGAAACATTACACAGCACCAGCTGCAGGGTCTGTGTTTGATCAATCAGCGATTTTCGACACTGCAAACTCTGCAATGTCAGTTCCTTAACCTTTGGAAAGTACCAAAGCACCAACTCTAATCCCCAGACCAATGATCTTTTCGTCTCCTGGAATTCACCGTACTCAAACTAAAATTAGTCCATAGTTGCGCCAGTCAAACGCAGTTCCCAGTTCCTCAAATGGTTCTGCTTGTGGTGTAAATGCCTTATATAAAATATGACCACAAGAAAAAGCTGTGTGTCTCACCTCCTCTATCATGGTGTCCAGCGCCTCAGAGAGTTCAGCTTTAGTGGCGTCGCTTGCCACCATGTTCCTCAGTCGTAGGCAGTATTCTCTCAGCTGTAACACACAGTGAGACGACAACAACAACAGTCAACATCGCCTCAGCAATAAGATGACTTACTGGTACTGTACAGGGTTCCCACTCTTTTCTTGAAATCATTTTCCAGCACTTTTTTCCAGGACATTTTCAGCTGCTACAGTCTGACAGACATCACGCCAACACATCCTCGGCCCCATTCATGCTTTGGAGAAGTCTTTTTGACAGTTGTAGCTTATTTTGTACATTTAACCAGTTTGTTTCTATGTTTATTCCTCTCTCTCTCATTCTCTCTCCCAGAAGTCTGATTTAAAGATGTGCAGCCTGTGGCTCCAACTCATCTATGACATAATATCTTACATGCTTAGAAATTAAGACAATTTTATCATAGAACAACGCAAAAACATGTTGTTTTTGTTTTTAAACCACACCTACAACAGTTCTCTGTCACTATCTGTCTGTCCTTCATCAGAGAAGACAACAGGTCCAATACTGGAAAGACTCATCAACTCAATGTCAATAGTTTTCTTGCTATCCACAAGTTTCCGAACGGCATCTATGGTCAAAACCGGAAGCCAGTTTTGCCGGTTTGGTGGAATTGTACGTTTACGTTTCCATGGTTTTCAGTCGTTGTCATGGATCTATTAATGCTGGATTTTAACACGGATGTCAATTTGTTTGATATCCATTGTTAAAAGCTGGTGTGATGATCCATGTGTTTTACAGATTTTCATTGAAAAAAAAAAAAAGAAAAAAGAAAAAAGAAATCCATGCATTTACCGCGACTACCAAAACCATGGAAACGTAAACATAAAATTCCACCGGAAGAGCAAAACCGGCAAAACCGGCTTACGTTTTTGACGTTCGGAAAAAGGTGGATAGGATTGGGAAAGAAATCCTTGGTGGGGGCCTGATGGTGTCATGATGTGATAAATAATTTTCCAGGACAACTCAAAGCTTTTCCAGGACATTTGACTATTTTTCCATGTGTTTTCCAGGTTTTCCAGATTTTTCGGGACACGTGGGAACCCTGTGGTACTGTATGTGAACTTGATTGAATTAGTTTAAACAGGAGGGAATGTGTTAAAGGCACCTTATGATTGAGGATGTCATTCATTCTACGCGAGGCCTCTGAGCTGTGTGACTCTGGAAAGCATTTCTTTGGAATGACGCCGTACTTTTCTAGGAGATAAGGACACAAGGAAACAACATATAAACACAATCAGATAACGCTGATGATGATGATCCAGCCAGTTGCTATACTATACGGTGTTATCATGATGATGAGCACTGACCGATGAGGTTGACCAACATGTCCCACTGTCCTCCGTCGTTGGTTGGATTGGAGAGCAGGAACTGGACGAGGCGTCCGTCCACTGGCTCCTTCCTCTGTGCCGTCTCCACGCAGGCCTGGAGGAAGTAGTAGCAACGCTCAACCTGCGGAAAACGAGAACAAAGACAAAACCAGACACGTGATCTGTAAATACAAGGGAGAACAACAACTGAGAAGAGTTCCCATCAGATAGTGGTGCGACCTCTTGTATCATTGTGTGCTGCAGACTTGAGTAAAACAAAAATAAGGGATTAAGATTTGATAATACATGCATTCATCGATTATTAGGCTAAATTACAGTAATTGACAGGGTTGGAAATATGCAACTTTGTGAATGAAATCACTATAAATGTAGCTTGGAAAGGATATTTCAAGTCATTTGAATGATTAGTGCTTAGCATTTAGAGATAAGACGGACTTACACCACTTCACCTCTGATGTGGTGTAGAGTGGCAGGTCGGCGGGAATATGGGGGGTGGGTAGTTTGACATTTACTGCTTCCTTGTTCAGAGCTACTATTACTGTTACTGTGAGTGCCCTTGCACGACAATTTCCGTCAAAAGAAAATGTCCTCAGCAATTATGGTGCAGCTACAATCTGTCTAAATGCTGGAGAAAAAGACACAAGGCCAAAGAGAGATTTATAAAAATAAAAAAAAGTAAAGTGAGGTGTCACTGTGACGTCAGCCCGGGAAGAGCACTGACCACAAAACACAAAAGGGGGTTTTAGCTGGACAATGAATGCATAGTAGTAGAAGGCTGCATAACAACACTGTGCTAGTGCACATGCACATACAGACACACACATGGTGTCCTCAATGCAAACAACGAAAAAAATCAATTTACTAGAATGTTAAATAAATTAAAAAAAAAAAAAAAGCACACATAAATTTACAATGGCGGAGTATAACCACACGTTTTTAAACCCGTAAGGTGTGAACACAGATGTGCTTCTAAGCCGTACCTTGTCCCAGAAAAAGAGATAGGACTGACTGAACTCAAACTCCTCTATGTTAAATTTCTTCATGAAGGGAAGTCGCATGACGTTGAGGCACGAGAAGATCCAACATCTCCCTAGGGGACAGACAGAAGACAAAGACATTACAATGAGCATTACATTTGTTATTCAGGACTTGGTTGGTACATGTCGATACAAGCACTTGTAGTGTTGCTTGATCAATGTTTTTACTAGCACTCCTAAACCTGAAGGGCTGGTGTCACTTATTCATTAGAAATCCTCACTGAACAATTAGGAGTGGGAATCTTTTACTATCTCACGATTCGGTTCGATTATGAGTTTTGGGGCTACAATTCGATTCCAAATCGATTTTCGATTCCTAATGATTTCTGCTCCAGTCTATCGGTGTGCAAAGGATCCTCATGATCTACTCCAGTCTGCTTTGCAAGACAGACTGACTAAAGTGTCTTTTTCACATTTATTGAGTTTTAAACATTTATCCATGCTTAGATGGAATTGTTGAAACTGTTGCATAAAAGTAATATCACATATTACTTAAGTAACAAAATTAAAAACTGCCTCTTTATTTAAAAAAAAAAAAATAGTGCGTTAAACATGCTGCCTTTTAAATTCTAAGGAAATGGAGGCCGACAGCCAGGAGATTTGTTTCATTTTACGTGAAACGATTTTTTTTGGCACACCCCTATGAACAATAGCGTTGCACCTGACGAACAACTTTTATTAGCTGGTTTAGTCATTTCTCTGTTATCTGTCTGATCTGTGTGTGTGTGTGTGTGTGTGTGTGTGTGTGTGTGTGTGTGTGTGTGTGTGTGTGTGTGTGTGTGTGTGTGTGTGTGTGTGTGTGCGTGTGTGCGTGTAACTGCAACAATGCACTGCACCGTCCTCCAAACTCTCCTGCAGGTTAGAGCGATGCACGGGTTGGACAGACCCATCTGAGGAAATGTCATTAT
This sequence comes from Trachurus japonicus, assembly GCF_045865225.1. Classification (NCBI taxonomy): domain Eukaryota; kingdom Metazoa; phylum Chordata; class Actinopteri; order Carangiformes; family Carangidae; genus Trachurus; species Trachurus japonicus. The sequence continues at coordinate 12,890,585 of NC_140919.1, read as the reverse complement.
CTCTGTAGGTTTATTTCATTCATCGCTGAAATGAGTGGAAGGCAAGCCGGTCGTAGTTTCAGAGCAAGAGTTTGTTTTAAAATGTGCTTCTTGGGATGAGTTGTTGTCTTCAAGATGCAGACATTTGGTTTATTTTTGAGCCCCGAGTAAACGTTTGTAGCCTACACTACATCCACCAACACATAATGAGTGGTTCCAGCTGCACCACTCACCACGGCTGGGAGGCAGTGCAGTCGGTTTTACAAAACCAATTCTTGGCCAGGAAACAGGAAAAGAAGATATTATTACACTATAAACAGTCCTGCAGTGAGAACTTTGAAAATTGGCTAGTTGTAGTGACAACATAATGACCTGATAAGTGATAATAACTCATCATCCACGTTATTAATTCAAATGGTAACTTTGTGCAAATATGAATACAAAACTTAAAAATGACATGGTGCCAAACAGGTGAATGTAGCAGCATTGGAGAAAAGAAGAGAACTTGTCTTTTTTATGATTTCAATCTATGAATTTTTTGTACCTTATTTCCATTGTCTCTATTTGTTACTGATCACTTTATCTCACTCTATCTCCTCATTTTTGCTAATTTTGCTCATATAACGTTGATTATGTATGCACTTTATCTCCTTTTTTTTCTCTATGTTTATTTGTTAGCCATAGAAATTAGTGACAGTGGTGGAACTGACTGTATGTACAAGCCAATCGGCTTTGTTCCCTCCTTGCACCATCAAATATAAATGTGTGCTAAATAAATAAACCTAAACCTAAACCTAGAGATCAGATCAAAATATTTTTGGTTTCATAGTTAAGATAACACACATAGAAATATTATTATGGATAATGGAGGATCCTTGCGCTTATGTAAAAGACTCAAAGCTTTCCTTTTTTTCTCTCTCTCGCTCTCTCTTTTCTTTTGTCCTTTTATTCTGTGTCCTTGTCTTGTTTTGTATGATTGTTAGTTGTTTGGGATTTTGCTGTTTTTATGTTCAATACTGTAAGATTTGTATGGACTGTTTGGTAAATCTAAGTAAATAAATAAATTTTAAAAAGTTAATCGATGATGACGAGCACACAGTCTGTTATATGCTGTTGGTATCCACCTTTTTCTGAACGTCAAAAACGTAAGCCGGTTTTGCTCTTCCGGTGGAATTTTATGTTTACGTTTCCATGGTTTCGGTAGTCGTGGTAAATGCATGGATTTTTTTTTTTCCAATGAAAATCTGTAAAACGCATGGATCACACCAGCTTTTAACAGTGGATATCACCCAAATTGACATCCGTGTTAAAAGCCAGCGTTTAATAGATCCATGTGTTTACCGCAACTATGACAACGACTGAAAACCATGGAAACGCAAATGTAAAATTCCACCGGAAATGCAAAACCGGCTTCCAGGTTTTGACCATAGATGACGTTCGGAAACTTGTGGATATTCTTCAAAATGCTTTATGCTTTCACTCAGAGTTGTGAGCTAAGTGACGTTCAGTTCAGTTGTGCCGTTGAATGTTGCTGTGAGTTTTCGTTTAACACTTCTGCTGCATCTTGAATGTTGTCGTAATGTAAAACATGTCTTACCTGAGTTTTTCTGGTTGGTGATGGGCTTGCCCTCTGTGGGGATAGAGTGCTGGAAGATATGCACAGTATCCTGGACAGTCTGCCGGTGCAGACAAACCTCCAACGGGTCGATGCACGTGGACACGTTCTGGGCCAACAGGTAGCGTGGCTCGGCCCTCAGCCGCTTAATGAAGGTGGCTACCTTCTCCTGACTCAGACCTGGAGGACGCAGAAAGGGGAGAGGTTGAATAAACAATGAAATACAAGAAGAGGTCCTCACTTACACACCTATTGGAGCTCGATTTTCAACACCCTATCAGAAGTTTTCAAAATGGTGGTTCAACCAGATCCTGTAATAGCTGGACTCAGTGGCTGAGGGAAATCTTACAGCTCCTTAAACTTGAAAAGTTGAGATACACAGTATGTGGCTCCTCAGATAACTTTGAGAACATTTGGAAGCCATTCATGGACTATATTAGAAATAGGCTTTAATTCTCCTCTTTTCTTAATGCACCCCAGATGTAATGGACCTTTACTACTTAAAGCAGAAGTAAGTGATATATTTGTGTTAATATAAGTCTTAAATAGTTATATCTTCCGACAGCAATCACTTACATAGAGTGTTTGGTCTGAAACACGGGTCTGTCAGTCACTCTGCTCTGCTCTGAGCCGAGGAGAAAACTTTTCTCGTATCCTACAGTTTTTATCCAATGAGGAGAGAGAACGGCATGCAGGGCTGTGTGTGCAGCCAAGGGACGCCGTGAATGTGGCGACGTAGGGACGAGGACTGTTATGGTGCGTTCAAGGAAACTCGTATTTTTCCGACCGTGAAGTCGTACCAGTTCGATCTGGTACGAGTTCACCGGTCGGAAGTTACGAGTGGCCGTTATAGTGACTTTCACCGGTAAAACAGGTCGGAAAAACACGAGTGGGTTGCCTGGAACGCTACAAAGTCATAAGTTGTGACTTGAAGCTGTAATTTACGATTTCAAAAGCCTGCCTGGAACGCAGCATTAGCGAAAACGACCGGACCACTTACTTCTGCTTTAACATCATGTATACATTTGCCACATAGCCCACCATAATGTACTAATCTTTTTCTTTTCACGCAACTGCAATGTAAATGTTTGTCTGTTTTTTGTCGTTGTTTTTCTTATTGTTATGTCTATTTTTGTGTATGTTTTTTCGTGCACAGTCCCTTTATGTTGTGCTGTTAAACTTCTCTTGAAAAAACCAATAAAAATATTATGGGGAAAAAAAAAAAAAAAGAAATACAAGAAGAGGCAGAGAACTAAGTCCCAGGAAGACTTTCACAGCTGGACAGAACAACCGACGTCCACTGAAGGAAGAATCTCTGCCTACAGTGTAAATTACGATAACCCATCTGTGCACTTAAGGCATACACACACTTCCCACTTAAGATCTGATTTATGAGCAGCCATGCACTCAGATGTCACAATAATGCCTGGAAAACATCAGATCAATAGTCATAAAATAGCTGCACATCCTCTACTCTACTGAATACTTCAACTCTCTGGCACATCCTATAGCCAGCAGCATCCACACGGAAATGGATGATGGAGGGGAAAGGATGCTGTACACAGTAATAATGATTAGAGCTCTAATAAAGTCTCAAGCATGGACTGGATGGAAAAGGGAGAGACAGTGGCAGCAAACAAGGAAGCCATCAAGATTGCTTCTCTAGTGGTACTATAAGTGGCACAGAGGAGCTCAAGGCTACTATCGCTCATCTGGCTCCATCTGTGAGAGGAACACGCTGGAAAAGGACAGGAGGAAGGAGGGATATCAAACTGGCACTGGAGTGTGGTTTGTAATTCCATCAAATAATAGTGCAAAGCAATTAAACATTGGGGGGTGGGGGGTTGGGGGGGGTGGACATTGCCTAGTCATGCATGCTGCCTAGAGTTCGACCCCTCTCTCTCTCTCAGCTGCATTCTGTTATTTTCCATTGACACGAAGCTGAAATACACCGACCGCCACAGATTAGGCCTGTGTCAAACTTCATTAAAGGGAATAGTTCACCCAAAATTGAAATCTTACTCATTATATCTACTCACCCTCATGTCGACTACGAGTTATCCGGGGCTTCTCTGAGTTACAGGGGCTCTCGGCATAGCAGTGCATGTCCATATAGGCTAACGGTTGCAAATGGATACCAACTGTCTTCGCAACAAAAAGACACACCAAAAAACATCCAAATACCTCCATGCTGCTCGTATGTAATGTCCGTCTTGTATTGAAGCCCCAAAATGCGAAATTGTTCGGAAAAAAATTAAATAAGTCTATATTTCAAGCTTGTTTTGTAGTGGAAGCTTCTCGAAGCTCCTCTTCCCGATTTGTCAAATTTGGACGAACTGGGAAGAGGAGCTTTCGCTACAAACAAGCTTGAAAAATAGACTTCTTTAATTTTTTCGGGACAATTTGGTGTGTCTATTTGTTACGAAGACAGTTGGTATCCATTTGCAACCGTTATATGGACATGCACTGCTACGCCGACTTGCCGAGACCCCCTGTAACTCCGAGAAGCCACGGAGGACTCTGAAACTTCTCCCAGCCCTTAGTCGACATGAGGGTGAGTAGAGATAATGAGTGAAATTTAAATTTTGGGTGAACTATCCCTTTAACTGTCATGCCCTTTATTATCCAGGAGAAGACGAAGAAGAAAGCAAGCAAGCAAGCCTGAGGCGGAGAGATATTTTGAGAGCAGGCCTGCATGGACTCCTGTGGTCAGTGTTGAATTTTTTTTGACATTGATGAGTATGGACGGACAATGAGGGAGCAAGTAACTAGGCGATCGCAACAAGCACAGCATAAGAAGGGTGTGTGACGAAGAACAACACATACTACAAAAGAAGACAAGTTTTTTTTGTTTTTTTTTTATACCTAGGGGGTCTGGCATGTTATTCAACAAGTGAGGGCATGAATGGTGTGTGAACAGACATCAGACACAGTGAAGGGGTTTTCAATGGAGATGGGGGGCCAAGCACAGGATATATACTGTAAGCCATGCAGAGTGACTTGCAAATTTGCACATCACAGGTTACACAACTGGTTTTATTTTAGCTAAGCACTTTATTTATTATGCCCATCATCACTGCTGCTGCCCCATGTGCAAAAGGCTGAACTACAGCTGCTGGCGTGAAGCCTAATAGCAGTGGGCGCTCAGCAGACAATCACAGTCCAAAGAGTATTATGACGCCATCGGTCCTTGTTTTAATCCAAACTTTTTTTGTGTGTGTGAAAAAGTGAATATTACATTCTCTATAAATGGGTACAATTTGTTCACATCTGACCACAGTCAAAAACCTTTTTTTTTTCTTTTTCCTGCCAGATGAAATTAAGTGTTATGAAACCTGCACTGACACTGAAAAAAATGACTCTCAACTGACTTGGCTAAAGATTGACTTGATTATATGACTCGTTGTTGCAACTATTGAAGGAGTTGTGAAGAATAAAGGGGGGAAAAAACACACACACACAAAACTGCTTTCTTTCTTTTTGGATTAAAAGTGTACTTCCTAACGCAAAGCAACAAACCCGTACCACTTTAAAGAGTTTGACAGACAGATTGAAGCACTTCAAACTCCCATTCTTGACTCGCTAAGTTAGCTGCAACATGCTAACATCTCATCTCTAGTTCCTGGACCTCCTCTGCTCTGCTCTGCTCTTGACTGACACCAGCTTTGATTAAAAAAAAAAACACCAAGGGGACACCACGCTAAGGGTCCCATCTCATCTCCTGTCCGTGTCTACAACAAACTAGATGTCGGTGTGTTAAACTAAAACCATCTTTCGCCACTTAACTCGTCTTCTTGTCAAACCCCGTAACTGGGGAAACCAACGGCAAAGTCATGCTAGCAGCCAGCAGCACTGTGGCCGTGCTGTGCTGCTAACGGGCATTCCATGCTAACTAACTTAGCATGTTAGCTCCCTCAGCTGTCACCTTCTATGCTGTCAAAATGCGACAACACACGGCTGCTGCCGGCTCGAAACCCGCCGCTACCGACCCGGAGGAAGTGACAGTCCACCTACCTGTGTCCATATTTCCCGAGGAGTTTGAGGAGCGTTGTCTGTTTTGCTGAAAAGTCACCGGCTCTTTGTTTATCTCATTCACCGACAGTCAGTCAGTGTGTGTGTGTAAAAAAGCACAGGCAGGCAGGGTGCGTTCGTTTATGGACCGCGCGGTCGGTGTTTGACGTGGCGGCAGGGCGGAGTTTGTTATCTATTTATATTCCCACCCAGCCCCTCCAACCCCCTCAAAACCCAACCAACCTCTAGTCTAGTGGTCCCATTAAATTTTACAGACTGTAGTCTACACATGATGAGCCCTAGTGTTGTAGTAAAGACCACCTAACCTAGAAGACCAAGTCAAAGTCAAAGTGTTTATTGTCATTTGCACAGTGGAAAGGTTTCCCTGACAATGAAATTATTATTTTGCTGTCCTCGTCACAGAAAGCCAGTAATAAAAATAGACAATTAAAAGCAACAATAATACAACACGACAACAACAATGAGCAGCAATAGTAATAAAAGAGATAAAAGAAGAGAGAAGGAGGTATGATGTGTGTGTGTGTAATATGCACTATGTATAATAATAGCCTAAATAATAAATAAATAGTGTGCAAATTGTGCATGTGCAAATGAGGTGCTACTGTGTGAAGTAATGAGTTACCGACTCCTGTTTTTTTAGGAGTCTGATGGCAGAGGCGAAGAAGGAGTTTTTCAGCCTAGAAGTCCTGCTTTTCACACTTCTGTAGCCTACCTCCGGCCTGAGGGCAGAAGTGTGAATAAGTTGTGCTGGGGGTGGGGTTGGGTGTGGTCACTGAGGATGGAGGCAGCTCTCCTGTGGACTCTGCGTTGGTGGCTGCTCTACAGAGAGGGCAGTGGGGTCTTGATGATCTTTTCGGCCGTCTTCACCACTCTCTGCAGGCGTTCGCGGTCCATCACTGTGGTGTTGCCGTACCAGACGGTGATGCAGCTGACAAAATGCTTTCTATCAGCTCTGTAGAAGTTGCTGAGGATATTTGTTGACATCCCAAACTTCCTCAGCCTCCTGAGGAAGTACAGACGTTGTTGAGCCTTCTTGACCAGCTGTGTGGTGTTAAATGCCCAGGTGAAATCCTCGCTGATGTGGACACCCAGGTAGCCTACCTGAAGTTGCTCACCCTCTCCACTTCCAGCTCTCAGATGTATAGTGGCTGATGAGGTCCCCTCCTTCCTCATGTCCACTATCATCTCAAGACCAATCCTATTCCATTTGGGCCATAATGGGCTGATGTGGCTTGATATCACCATTATTCCTCAGCTGAAAAGAAAAGATAATTTTATATAAAATCTAGGTCTATACTGAAACAAAGTTAGCCTACTGTATGATTCAAAACAGAATAACACAGTAGAACATGCTAAAGCCTCTCCCACTTTTGACACTGGTGCAAGTTGCAACCAAGTTTTTCAGATGGTTACGCATATTGTAGAACAATTTTAAAGGTCCCATTTCATGAAAAGCTGTTTTTTTCTGGTCTCTACATACAGTACATAAACTGATCCTCCCTGAGCCTACCAACTCCTATGAGGAAAGCAAACGGGTCCTGCGTCGACTCTGCAGCCCACCGACTGGTAAAACGGTGCTCATACAGGCTGTTCAGACTCAGCTCCTGTGGTGATGTCACGACGGGAGTGAGGCCGGCCCCTCAGCGCGATAAAACGCCTACCACGTCTATTTCTATGGCTGCAGTGCACAGCAAGAAACTCCTGAGCTAAATTGATGAAATACCTACCAATTTTAAGTCATAAAGTGCACTACCTGTGTCACATAGACCAGGGATCTTTTTCAGGCCAAGGAAGGACCCCCAAACTAATGGAGAGATGAAGCAGGGACCCTCTACTTAAATAAATCATGCATACAAGCTATTCAAATTGACATATTATATATATTTTATATTTAGTATAATCAACCAAAAATGTCATGACCGCCCTGCAGTAGGCGGACCCCCTGTTGAAGACCTCTGATATAACTATAGTTAGATAGTTTTGTAGTGGGTATACTGAAATATTAATGCATTTTCAGTGGAAATACTGCATACCTGAGTATCACATCTGATATCACAACTGGAGCTGATCATAACAAAACAAGGATACTGTCAGAGCATCATCTAATGTTTTACTGTAATATGATTCTCATGAATAGTCTTAATGGAAATGAGAGAATAAGTAGGGGGCAAAAACAGTAGCCGAGCCTATTAAAGAGAGTCATAGTGAGGGACTGTGCAGGAGGTAATAACCCAACAACCTACTCTGAAACAGATACAGCCTCATATGAACATTTAATATATAAAATAAATGGTAAGATATAAATTTAAACATAAATCTGGGACTGAAAACTAAAACTTAATTTAGTAAAGTTACCTGTAGTGGACTGGTGGACAGGGTCAGGGTTTGGGGGTGTAGGGCGGCGGTACTTTTGTTTCTTCACTGGTTCGGTTGTTAAGACCATATAGCTACTCTCAATGATATGCACATCAACTGTATGGTGACTGTATGTTTGTAGGGTGAATTTGCCTAATGTGGGACGTTTTTTGCAATTTAGACTTCTGGTGTATATTGTGATATGAAGCAAACACTTTCAATCTACATCCTGTACCATTCTGAAATCCTTAGGTTGTGATCTAATGGAATCCAAAGAGAAAATGCTGATATCACACTCCTAAAAGAAATACCATACATATTTCAACTCTGATTGCAAAGTTTTTTGCGGCAATTTCCGTTCCCTAATGTGGGACAGTCATGCTCCTAATGTGGGACACTAAAAAGTCTGTTTAAAAGTCATCTTAATATACATGATAAATGCTAGATTGCAAACCAGTGTTCAATAATATCACTTATTGCCCTAGTTCTGCTTCATCTTCTATAGTGTTAATGGTTTTCTACTAATTGTGTGGTGGATGTGACCTTTTACCCTGCGCTAGAGAGTGGACTTAGGGTCATTCAGCCCTGGTCAACAACCTCCACCATCCTCAGTGATCTCCCTATATTCAGTAATGTCTCCCCTCATCCTGTCTTTTTTCCACTGGTTGAGTTCACTTGCTTGATTATTTTCCTTTCTTTTCCCATGTTTTCTTTCCCTGATTTTGTCTCATTGCCTTACTCTTTTTTGCCACTGTGATCTGAAATACAATCCATTTAATTAATCAGTAATGTGCTATCCTTTGATTACTTCTAAACACAACATTTTTCATGAACATTATCAAAAAAGACAAGATTTAGAAACAAGAAAGAAAAAAAATCAGAGCCATTTACCCCTTTAACAGTATTATGACCACTTCCAGTTAATACATATCATTTTCTTTTGTTGTAAAATATTCAAAACAACAATAAAGCCATGTAAACAACCATTGTTATTGTTCAACCTATTAGTTTTACCTGGAAAAGCACTGTCCCACATTAGGAACAACCACCTGTCCCGCTTTAGGAAAGCATGTTTCCTAAAGTGGGACAGTAGAAATGTTGATCAAAATGCTAAATATTGAGAATGGTTACACCATATTAAGATATATTTTAATGCATCAACATATTATAAACACATTTTGACAAAAATTTGCAATAATTTTGTTTTTTTTAATTAATTATGGCCTTAACATTATTTTTGTCCAAACCCTAAGTACCTAGCATTTTGGTGGTCTTCACACAGGGTGCCTCCGGTTTGAAGGCTCTCCCTCCCAAATCTATGATTGGACATTTGAGATGTCATGTGATTTTGATCATGCAATATCACAGCTTGTGTGAGACCACATTTACATTAACTTTCTTTTGCTATAGGAAGACCTACACCCATTTAAGCTTAAGTGTCCCACATTAGGCAGTGTCCCACATTAGGCGAATCCACCCTAATTGGAGCTCAAAAGTCGCAAACAGTTTTATTCTGGTTGCAATTCAGGGATGTGTTGGTTATATTGTGTATGAATGTCTAATGTCTGTCAATTTAAGATCCCGTTTTAATATGATAGGCTATATACTGTAATAATCACACTGACTCTCACAAAACATCCAGAAAAGTTGATATTTTCTTTGTTGCAGCACTTTTGAAATATTAGGACCTATGGAGTCTATATTTAAAGGATGGTCCCCTGCTGCTGGATTTGAATGCGTCTAAACATCATCACTATTCCTCTTATTCCCACAAATCATGTGATACGGACGGCATTGAGCAACAATTAAACGAGCGCGCCCGTTTACAAAATAAAATCCACGCTTCACTTTCTGTAAGTAATTTCATCTTCCTGTGTGACATGGAGAGAAACGATATCATCAGTTGACATCAAACTATTGTTTTTTATCTGGTTAAATCGGGTTGACTCTATTATTTCCTCAATATTTACTGTCTTTAAAAGTGAGCAGCTTTTATTTTGAAGGTGAACTTTTTGGCGAAAAGCAGGTTGCTGTTGGGAACGTGGGAAACATTTGCCAATATTGCAACATTAATAAACTTGTTGTAAGTAAACCGTTCAACCGCTGCTCAATGAAGGTAATGTATTATTATTATTTAATTGTATTAATTAATTGTAGCCTATTTATTATTATTATTATTATTATTATTATTATTATTATTATTATCTATTACATGTTGTTGTAGATATTGTAAAATCCACATAGCCTTCATGAATCACCCAATATGCTTGTTATCATACAGTAGCTAATATTCACACATCATGAATCCATCATGAACTATTGTTTCTGTTTTATTTTTCATTCAGTTTTTGCTTTTGCTGTTCATTGAAATTGGTCCTTTTCCTGTTAGAGAGTGTATATGACCATCATGAAGTCATTGGGTTTCCTGTAATTTCGCAAGTGTAGCAGCCAGTGTGTGTCTGTGTGTGTGTCTGTGTGTAGTGTGTGTGAAAGGGGTGGTGATTAGTGGTTAACTTCCTTCCTTTAACTCCATCTGGACAGGCACAGTCGCAGGAAAAAGGAAAAAAAAGACCTCCGGGTTATTGGGAAATGAGGGAAAAGAAAGTGAGAGAGAAATAACAAACCGATTGACTCCCAGCGACTGGCTGCTACATCGGTGGAGTTTCCCAAACGGGTCTTACTGGCTCTAGTCTCAAGTCGCGGCATGTAGCTATAGACTTTAAACCAAAACCGTGGAAGAGGTTATTACAACCAAAACGATCTGTGATGAACCAGCGTCAACACAGTCGCGGTTAGACATGCATGACTATCTGCTCGGCGCTGTCAGCTGCCTCTGCATTCTTTCTGCTGGTAAGAGTCAAGCTTCAATTCATACAAATGGAAAAATTCATATTGAGAGGAAATCTCTTTTATATATATAGCCTGCTGTGTTGCATTTGAGGAACTTGCTTGTGTTGTGTCTTTAATTACACTTTAGTTCAAGTTTATGCAGTGTAAGGTCATTTAAATGCCTTTATGTAACTTTTTTTTTTGGTCTCACTTTATTTAGTTTTTGTATACACAGGCTCACTCAGTGCTGCTCAATCTCGTTTTAAAGTCAAATTATTAGTTTTTCTGAAAACAAAAAGCAACACATTTTTTTAAGCATTCTTTTGAACAAACTGTTAATTGAACCATGTGATGTAGGCTACTGTAATTTTGTTTCGCTTTGCAGTAGGTGTGTGTGGTTTCTTATTATGCTACTGCATGACCTCAGAGTATTAGTTGTCACAGTTGTTTATATTTCTTATAGAAACCAAAAGTTACAGACAATTCTGGAAATAACACTTGAAGACAGCTTTCCAAAAAAAGGGTCTTGTACATGAACAAATATTCTCATGCAAACCACACCACTTAAACAGAGAGAGGACCATCATTGTTTTTAGGGTAGGCTATATTAATGGGTGTTAAAAGCATCACCAGGTTGTAAGAATAAAACCTTATCTATATTTATAGGATATGACTAACTATACTATTTTAAAACAAATCTTACAACGTGATTTACAATAGCACCGAGTAACATAACAATAATAGAGGCAGAGTGAACCAGTAGACAACATGACAACAACAAGAGTCTGCCGAGAAACAGCTGCAGCAAGCCTGTACAGGATGTCACAGTGATCTTAAACTGATTAAACATAGATTCCTCAACAAGGGGCTTCCATAGTGCAATGAGGGGCAGGAACTGTTTGCAAAGGAAAAGCCAATCTTTCTTGATACAAGATTTTTGACATACCTGTATTCTGTGATGCTTTCAATATTAGTGGGCTATACAGTATTTAATGATGAGGTTACATGAATTGATAAACTTGCAAGACTCAAGACTATATGCTTGTACTAGCCTACTTTACAAAGCCTGTAGCCCATATGATCAGCCAGAAACAGACAGTACAATGACATAACGCAACATCTGAGCATTTATTTCAGTCGGTAAAACTCTCGCATTGTTTCCTTGTGGTAAATTGACTCAACCTGTAACTTCCTAAATTAAAGTAAGACTTCCTCTTTTTATTTCAGGTCTCCATGCTGAAGAATGCAACCAGGGTGTTCTGGCAAAACGAAACACGTTACATGTGTTCGAGGGGGACAGTCAGACTCTGTCCTGTGTGATCCAGCACTGTGGACAAAACTGGACCGGGAACTGGATGTGGAAAAATTCAACAGATGAAACGTTTAGCGTTGTTGAAGTGTCTGACAGGCACCATTTGGTGGAGGAGGAAGTGTCAGCCACTGAAACCCGCCTGGTTTTGAAACTCGTGAGAGTCAGCCCTTTAGATGAAGGTTCCTATAGGTGCAGGCTTGTTTGGAGTCAAGGTAACACGGATATGGGACATCTGACGGATGTGAATGTCACTGCAGGTGTGTAGAATCATATATGTTGACAAAATGTGTATCTGAGTCAAGGCCGTAACCATGGAGTCAACATTGGGGGGGGACCAAATCTCTCTCTTTCTATATATACTACAGTATATACTAAGCCGCTACTTTTGTCCCCGCCCCGGTGTCCCAGCTCTCGTCTCTGCACAGAAACGCGCTCAGTAACCTGTAATATTTTGTCTATGACAGTTAAGACTACACAAACACACATGCCGTAACATCGTATATATCATGTAACGTTATCCACAGCTCCATTTATTGATTTTTCGCGGCTTCATTGTAAACAAATGCACATGGGCGAGAGGAGCGTAACCAAAACAGCGGAAGAGTGAGCGGACTTGCACAGTTCCCTACTGTCTTTCTGTGTAAATATCTCATGTTACAACATGAAAACCTGCGGCTTATATTCAAGTGCGGCCTATATATGTATTTTCTTTTAAAATTTAGCTGGTGCGGCCTATAGCTACTCAGGTGTGCGCAATAGTTCAGAAAGTAAGGTAAATTCACTAACACATGGGATACTTTTTTATTTTTTATTTTTTAATCAGCTAGCTATATATTGGGGGGACATTTTGAGCATATCTGAATATTGGGGGGGATGTGTCCCCCCCAATGTATATGGTAACTACGGCCTTGATTTGAGTGCATTCAGTGAGCGTGTCTACATCTGTATGTGATCTCTCCCTCTTCTCCCATCATTCAGCTACGCCGAGGAACTGGTGGCACAGGGTGTTGGTCTGTGCTGGTGCTTTGGTTTGTGTTCCCGTCCTGCTGGGTGTAGCTTGCTGCCTGAGCTCAAGGGAGCGCCAGCCTCGGCCTCAGCCACGTCCGAGGACAAAATTCACACATGATGTGGCTGCATACAGAGACCAGCCACGCCCGACTCCGCAGCCTCCACCCCGACGCAAAGTGCCAAAGAAGTCGAGCAACTCCTCTCTAAAAGGTTTCTCTTATTCCTGTGACACCAGTGGTGTAGTCTAATGTTTTGTAGTGGGTAAACTGCTTTTTAGGTGGGTAAACTGTACATACTCGTATCACATAGACCGGTGGTTCTCAAACTTTTTTATATCAACGACCCCAAAATTGACACAAATTAGACCCCATTGGACATAATTTTGAAGCAAACACCAGAAATACACAAACAATCAATGTACGTTTAAATTAGGCGTACATTTTTGAAAGATTATAGCCTAGAGAAATTTCTGGAAAAAAAGTGGTACAATTTCTCCAAAAAAGTTTAAACATTTCTAGAAAAAAGTGGTAAAAATTCTCACAAAAAACAAAACAAAACAAAAAACTTTAAAAAAATTTTGAAAAATCTGGTAAGTTTTGAAAAATTTTGAAGAAACTGGTCAAATTTCTCAAAGAAATTCTAGGAAAAGTGGTAAAATAATTTTTTTTTTAAAAAGTCAAACAATAATTTTAAAAAAAGTGGTAAAAGTAAAAAATAGTACTATATAGTGGAGAGTGGGGTAAGTTGAGCCACTTTTTGTATTCAGGATCACTACAGTACATCAAGACAATTATAGTTTTGTTCCTAACTAACACATCTGCATATATTTCAGGATGTTTTGCATCCCTACAAATTAACAGAATGAGTGTAAATATAACTGTTTTTAAAATAGTTCAAAACACGTAATATTTCATCTGTCCAGGCTACAGGTGAACACAAACTGCAGGGACTTCCTGCTGAGCCACCAACTCACTGAGATTTGGGGAGTTTTGCAATTACGTGGCATCTTGGGAAGAATCCCAGATATTTTTCTTTGAAAGAAAAGTTTGGCACACTACAACTTTTCCTGTTTATAGGAACATATTTACTGTAATCACAAACATACAGAATCTTGATTTAATCATTTGGACATATACAGCCAAAATATATTCACTAAGTGTATAGGATAGGTGGCTCAACTTACCCCTGGCCAAGTGGATCAACTTACCCCACAGCTACCTTAGCTTGGGTTTATTGCTCTCACAGCTAAAATGGTGCAGTTTCATGCTAAGTTTACTACCTCATGTTGTAGATTCATAATGATACAAAATTCACTTGCGAGAGTGAAAAATGATTTTTGGGTCATAAATATTAAAGGTCACATGCTAATTTTTTAGAAACAAGGCTTACCCACTGGCTCATCTTACCCCACTCTCCCCTAAATAGTAAAAAGTTTTTTTAAATGAGAAGAAACTGGTAAAATTACCTAGAATTCTAGAAAAAGTGGTAACATTTTTCAAAATATTATAGAAAAATGTGGTAAAATTAAAAAAAAAAAAAAACAAAGAAAGAAAATTAAAACAATAATTAAAAAAAAGTGAAAAAATTCTAGGAAAAAGTGGTAAAATGTCAAGAAAAAGTTGGGGGCTCCCTTGAACCCTGTTAGATAGATTTGTTGTACTGGGTATACTGAAATATTTATGCATTTTCAGTGGGTATACTGAGTATACCTGAGTATCACAGAGACTACACCACTGTGTGACACTTATACACACAACACTGATTAAAAATTACCAAAACTGTTTTCTTCACAATCTTATCTTCTTGCCTTTTTTTTCTTCTATTTTATAGCTTGCCCTAAGCCCCAGCAGAAGACTGAGGTGGGTAGTGTGCATCATCTAGTCTATTAGTGCTTGAATAATATATCTTTCAGTTGGTGTGAATGACCCTTTATTTATTTAATTGATCCTTTTTACAGGTGGTGTATGCAGACATTTCTAAGGAAGCTCTGAGACAAGCGGCGGCGGCGGCACCCAGGGAACCTGCAGAGTCCACCGTGTACTCGTCCGTCATGATCAAAGTTCCTCAGTGACTGTGATCAAATCAAATCAGAGCGGAAGTGAAAAATATTTCCGGCTGGGGATAAATCAAAGCACATTAAATTGTGGGACACTGCTGGAAACGTATGACATGGACTTACAGTACTGAGCCTCACCTGGACGATGTGAAAAATCTTCAAAGCGGACTACAAAATAAGAGACAGAACACTGCAGCTGTATATATATATTTTTTTTATGGTTTTTCTATTTTTGTACATAGACTCTCCTGCCAGAAATTCCTCCATATGCAGGTAACATATCAGACAGTAGGTGGAGCAGGTTGAGCAGAAAAGACTTTGTGTTGTGCAACAGTTTAATCTGTATAAATGTTTTTATTGTGACCCCATACGACATAAAATGCAAATCCTAGTCAGTGTAGTGTGAGTTTGTAAAAGAAGGGGAAAACACAGAAATGACACAAAATACAACATTTTATTTTAGAATAAATTCTCAATGGCACGTTACATAACCAAATATACATATACATGTTTAGACATCTTTTTAAATTAATATATTTCCTTTAATCATTTTTACCTTAGTAATTAGCGTACTCTGCACTTACAATTTTTTTTACATGACATCAATGCAAAAGAAGTTATCCTTTTTTAATAAATTAAGCATATTAACAGAGAAAAGGCTGCAGGGCGTTTAGGCGAGACCCGCTACAAACTAAGTGACATCTGAACTTCCCACTTCTCTCCGGAGGATTTTCTGTTCCTGCACTTCCTTTAACTCGAGGTAATCACCGGTATCATCACAGGTCTGCTTCTAGTTTGCTTTCTAGTTTCGACAGAACGGTAGTTTTCAGGGAACTTCCTGGAGAACAGCTTCCTGGAAAGTTAAAAGCGCGTCACCTGAATTACAAAGGTTTTTTTGTAAAGTGGGCAGCCTGAGCCTTTAAACCTTGTGTGTTTTTGATGTGACAAAACTTCACAAACTATTAAGCCATCATCATCATCATCATCTCAGCAACAGGAATGGTTCTCTACACAGTAAGAGGACATAAACATTCATCCCAAGACCTGCCAGTTTGGTCACATGGTAAACACATCTGTCTTTAAAGGGATAGTTCAACATTTTGGCAAATTGGCCCATTGCCATAATCCCTATAGTCTTAGGAGTAAGTTTGTTACCTTTAATTGTCGGTGCAAGCTATTTTTAGAACGGCGGAGCAGAGCGGCGAGTTTCTCAGAGCTACGCTGCGGAGGCTAAAGGGATTTCTTGGTTTCCTTCATCAAACTCATCAAATACACAATCCAACAACTCCAAAACGCTCTGGTGGACAAGTTGTGACCTGCACATTCACCACGCTATGAGATAATAACACAACGTTACCAGACAGAGTTGTTTTAGAGGAAAATTCATGCAAAACCCCTGATGTGCGTTGCCTTCAGGGACAGTTTTTCAGCAAGCAGACTCTGTATTTACATCTAAAACAACTCTGTCTGGTAACGTTGTGTTATTATCTCATAGCGTGGTGAATGTGCAGGTCACAACTTGTCCATGACAGCGTTTTGGAGTTGTTGGATTGTGTATTTGATGAGTTTGATGAGAGAAACCAAGAAAACCCATTGGCCTCCGTAGCGTAGCTCTGAGCAGCTCGCGGCTCTGCTTCACCGTTCTAAAAATAGCTTGCACTGACAATTAAAGGTAACAAACCTACAGTACTGCTACGACTATAGGGATTATAGCAATGGGCCAATTTGCCAAAATGTTGAACTATCCCTTTAAGCTTTTTCATGATTAACACACTCCCACTTTGGCCTGCTAACTCCAGGCTAATGTTACGGTATAGCTGAGGACTAGAGTCGACCTATTGTCCTGTTGTGCTTGTAAGCAACTGGCTTTACAATTTACTTCTAAGAGACTTTGTCAGAACAACTAACAGAGCATAAAATCAAAAGTACAAAAAAGAAGAAAAAAAAAGAAGCTCCAAGTTCACATTCAAAGTGTTTTTGCCAAAGGTGGTTCAAAGGTTCATTTTAACCTGAAGCGTCTTTTTATTTTTTTTCAAGTCTTCTCCATCAGCTCACATGCTGGGGAACTTAGAAACCTCCGAGAACCTTCCCCCGTTCGTACTGTAAGTTCCTCCGAACATAAACACAGATACACCGAGCTATAGCAAGCTTCAATGGGAGGTATCAGAAGGTGAAATGTTTTTTTTCAGTTAAGTGCAACGTCTATTTTCAGCAAATGTGGGTGTTGATCGGCTACAGGTTGTGCTGTAACCAGATCCAGAAGATTCTCGTCCTCTCACACAGTGAGGGACAGAGACAGACAGAGAGAGAGAAAGAGAGAGGGTAGCTATCTGTGGTGAAAAGGGCTTTTGATAGATTGTAAGGCGCAGCTTTGGCTAAAATAAGCTTATGGCAAAACGTGTTGGCAGTGTCTCCTACTGTGAGCCCATGTGAGCTAATTTCCACTAGCCAAGCACTTAAGAGTTCGGGGACTCGACGTACAGTAACCCTTATAGAATACGCAGAAATGCTGTCATAGGTATCGACTGAATGTCAGCAGTGTTGTGTTTACGGTGCAGTAGACACAATGCAGCAGCTAGCAAGGTTACAAAAGCTTCTCTTTTTAAACTAGATATTCCCTTTTCTTTTCTTTTTTTTAAAAAAAAAGAAGCATTTTCTTTTTTATATATATATACTATATATGCAAAGAACAAGAGGAAAAACTTCAGATCCTAAAGTGGGAAACTGAGACTCCCAGTGTCACCACCACCACCACCATCACTCAGCACCTCCAGGGCGTTGCTACGGTAAGTACTGTTTGTGTTGTGTTGTGTCTGCGTACTAGTTTTTTTTTTTTGTGTGTGTGTGTGCGTGTTTCTTTTTTAGGCAAAAGAGGAACTGTTGCCAGACGTACCATTCAAGGGCAAAGGCAAAAGGAACATTTCACTGTGACAACTCATAAAGACATCCTCTCCCCGGATCCCTCACTCACTCAACTCAGCACTTGACTAGATAAAGAGTAACAGTTAGGCCATAGTCTCATGTTACCACTCCTCCTCCTCCTCCTCCTCTTTCTCCTCCTCCTCCTCCGACGACCCACAGATTCTCTCTGTTACGCACGATGCTCGAGAAGCAGCCCTGCGCTCACAGTATGACAGCCATGCTGGGACTTTTCATATGATGTTTGTGAACTACTGTATTTTAACAACTGAGACGCAGCAACTCGTAACATTGATTAATAATTTCCATAGCTAAAGGTCGATTAAAAATAAATTGAGCATGTTTCTCCTCCCTATACACTCACAGTATTGTCAGTTAGTTAGTCTACGGTGCGTTGTTGCAGTCGGTCAGATTATCCTTGGCTTTAGGGAAAGTGGTTCTAAGGTGATTATGTGGTTGTTGTTGCAGTGATATGTGGTGTTTTCTTTTCTTTTCTTTTCTTTTCGCAGCTCCATCAGTCCATGCTGTCCCTTCATTGTGCAACTCTTTATGCAGACCAGTCCACACAGCTACTCAGACTGAAAGAGAGAAGAGTGGAGACAGAGAGGGTTCACTGACAGCGTTAATCTTTCATTCTCAGTGCATTAACAAACACAAGCTCCGGGTGAAAAGGAAAACACGCGGATAAACGTTTTTAATCTTGCTCCTGAAGTTTCTCGAGTTGTTTTTTTTTTTGCAAAAGTTGTTTCTATTCCAGCAGCACTGACAGGAAACGCACTCTACTCTACTTGAGGATGCAATTTATCACAAGACTTACGGTTGTGGAAGAGTGGCTCATTTTGTCAAAGCGGAACTTCAAGTTCGACCTCGGTGACGTCTTGTTTTTTCCGTCTACAACGGCCAGAAAAATGGAAATGCTCATCAGAGGAATGAAATACTCATCACAGATAGATTTTTTTTTAAAAAAAGAGAGAGATCTGAATAATCTCAGTATATAATTTCGATTGTAGGTTTACCTGTCGGACTGCGGCACATGATGACAGGGGTACCGGATCCCTGGCTGTCCACGCTGAGGGAGGGGCTGAAGGCAGATGAGGAAGCTATCGAGGGGTGACTAAGCTGAGGGAGAGACAGAGAGACAGAGAGCAGAGAGACGCGTAAAACAGAGAGGAAAAGGTGGAGGAGGAAAAGAGCTGATTTTGCTGAAGTCGACATTAACCTTCCCGTCAGAAAAGTCTGAGCCGTGGGAAGTGGAAATGATGCTTTATACAGGGAAGAGCCATCATCATCATCATCATGGCATAGCATCTGTTTAAATAATCTAAGTTTTTAAGCTTTTAATAATAAGCTGTTTTCAATATAAATTTACCATTAGAAACTTTAAAGCTATAATTACACATTTGATGAAAATAGCACAATTTAAATTTCATTAATAAGCCTCTCTCCCTGCTTCTTACATGTGGAAAGAGCCAGGCTAACTGTTTCACCCTGTTTTCCGTATGAGGAGATGCATCAATCTTCTCATATAACTCTAGAGAGCAACTATCACACTGCAAAAACTCAAAATCTTACCAAGAATATTTGTCTTATTTATAGTAATTTATTGTCATTTGTAGTCAAAACAAATCTCGTTATACTTAAAATAAGACTCATCACATTAAAAAGTAGCTTGTTTTTAAGACACTTTTTACTTATTTCAAGCATATTTTCACTTGAAATCATCTGATAGTGGAGCAAGTTTTTCTTCCTTATTACAAGCACAAAAAACTTGCTTTCACTGGCAGATTTTTGTACTTATTTCAAGTGAATATTTGTTTGAAACAAGTGAAAATTATCTAAAAACAAGTTAATTTTTAGGTGATGAGTCTTATTTTAAGTGGAAAGAGATTCGTTTTGACCAGAAATGAGACATTTTGACAAGAAATAAGACAAATATTCTTGGAAAGATTTTGAGTTTTTGCAGTGCAGATTTACCATAGTGCAGAAACATTCATTTTAAACCATTTAAAATTTAACTTTGGCTGTACAGTAGTTTGCATAAAACTGCACAAGTCACTTCTGGAGCATGGTGTATCTCTTTTTATCTCATTGTTTTTATTTACTTATATATTTATTTTTAACCTATATCTGTAGGAAATTTGCTCTTGGCGTTTTTAAAAAAAAATTATTTAAATTATTTGTTTTTAGTTTCATGCTTTTATCTTTTTATCCAAGCACGTTAAAGTCAATGGTGTCAAATCAACCAACATAACTCTTAATACTGGGGTTCCACAAGGTTGTGTTGTGTTCACTGACATCGATCACCACCTGTCCTTCCTCCAACATGCAGATGGAGTTTACAAAAAGGCCCAACAGCGCATGTTTCTTTTGAGGAGGCTGAAAGGTTTTAATGTAAAACAGGACATTTTAACAGCAGTGTACCGGCGGTCACTCATTGAGTCAGTCCTCACTTTTACTAACATCGCATCTTGGTACAATTTCCGAACTGAAAAAAGCAAGAAAAAACTTTCCAGAATCATAAAACAAGCTGTGAAAATCACTGGTACTCCTCAGCCTCACATCCCCTCCACCGCTCCTTTCAGCTTTTACCATCAGGCAGCCGGTTCAGAGTACCCCTGGCCAAAAAGAAGACCTACAAGAACTCTTTTATCCCCACTGCAGTGCGTATTTTAAACGAAAAGAAATAGGTACCTGTTTTTAGGGCAAGATCTATCTGCTGTTGCAGCTTTTATGTGAGCGCCACAGGAATTTTATGGTTTTTATATGAGATCTTTTAATGCAAGTTTTTATGTTGGTGTCTGTATGTTTAACTGAGCCCAAACTGATGACAATTTTCTGTCCTTGTGACAGACAATAACGTTTTTTAATATATTTTTTTAATATATTTTGATTAGATTCATGCTTTTTAATATATTTTTTTATTTTTATATATTTTTTGTAGCACTTTCTGTCGAGTCTAATTGGTTTCTTGTTTTATGTGTATGTGTTCTTTTTAATGTCCTATTCTGATTCTGATTGTTCGATTTCTGTTGCTTATTTCGGCTCTCGACTGCAAAACTAGTTTACCCTTGGGTATCAATAAAGTAACCTGAACCTGAACCTGAACCTAAGGAAGAAACAGGTTTTTCTTCAAAAACTTTCCCCCGCTGTATTTTGCTGCTGCATCACGCATCAAATCCGTACTTTCAGTTCCCGCTGTGCATCCATGCGCACCGATCCAAAGTGCAACAGGGACGGTGGGAACGATCTAACAGGATTTCTCAAATGAAATGACAAGCGGTATCCTCTGATCCCCTGAAAGTGAGAGCGGCTGTAATCATTATAATCAACGTGCTGACATCCAACACTCTCACACACTCTTGGTAATTACAGACCATTTCATCCGCGACGGCTTTGACAACCAGCAACAACCTCTCGGCTTTTCCTTCCTCTTGTAAAGACGAGCTCACTACAGCGTAAACAACAGAGGAACTGGGTGTTTTTACTCACCGTCTCCAGTTCTTCCAGAGCTTCGGTTTCTCCCGTTGTGCTGCTGAAGCTGCTGGTGCTGGATGAGGAGCGGGATATGTTGGGCCGGCCGCCGCTGCTGCCGCCGCACTCCTTCAGCTTGATAAACGGCCTGCGGAGGAAAACAGACGTTTAAAGTCCTCTCTCTCGTTACACTGTTATTTCTAGTAAAAATGTCATTTCTAGTCAAAACCAATTTCTTTCAAACAAATTTTCACTTGAAATAAGTTGAAAAATCTGCCAGTGAAAGCAAGTTTTTTGTGCTTGTACTGTAATAAGAAAGAAAAACTTGCTCCACTATCAGATTTTTCTACTTATTTCAAGTGAAATTTTGTTTGAAACAAGTGAAAATGATCTAAAAACAAGTACATTTTTAGGTGATGAGTCTTATTTTAAGTGAAAAGAAATTGGTTTTGACTAGAAATATGACATTTTGACAAGAAATAAGACAAATATTTTTTGCCACATGCCATCACACTGTATAATAACAGCTGAAAAACTCTGCTCATAACTTACAGTCACTGCGCACTACACACAGTTACACACATTGCACATCTTTTTCTTTGCACTAAAATCAACACTGCCAATTCTGTTGTATACACTTTTGTACATTAAATTTCATTTTATTTGCTATTACTATTTTGCTATTTTATTATGTATAGTTTGCTCTTTATATTTTGCTATATTATTATATATAGTTTGTTCTTTATATTCTTATTCTTTCTATTCTTATACTAAATGTTGTTATCGTCACTGTATCGTCACTGTGTGTCTGTGTAATGCTGCTGCTGCACTGTAATTTCCCAGCTTGGGATCAATAAAGTCTATCTATCTATCTATCTATCTATCTATCTATCTATCTATCTATCTATCTATCTATCTATCTATCTATCTATCTATCTATCTATCTATCTATCTATCTATCTATCTATCTATCTATCTATCTATCTAAAGATTTAGAGTTTTTGCAGTGTAAAGTATTGAGATTATCTCCATGAGAAAAACACCTTTGGTCTCACCTCTCCTTGTTGGGGCAGATCTCAGGGGAGCTGGGGTTGGACGAAGTCTCTGACCTCACCTCCTGGGACAGTGGGCAGATCTCTGCAAGCTTTTGGTCACTGCAGATAAAAGAAACTCATCAGTGAGGACAAGGTCGTGACTTTCTGGGCTCCTGCACAAAAATACGTCGACAGAACTTTGAGGTTGCTGGCCAAAAACCAAGAGAGACACCAGAGATGATTCAATAGTGAGAGTATATAACCTGCGGGTGTGTTTGTCCGAGGGGGAGTCTGTGCTGGAGTGGAGACGAGGGAAGAGGCCTGAACGCCGTTTTACCGGACTCTTCAGAGGAGACTTGGCCGACAACGCAGGAGGCTGAAAATCACACATGAAGGAAATTAAAAGTGAGAAACACACTAATAATTGACTCTCAAAGCAGAGCTCACTGTGAATAAATCCCTTCCAAACACAACTTGGATGAAAGAGGAAGGAAATAAAATCCTTGTTGTGTGCAAAACAAAAAAAATGCACTCAGTCCACATGAAGCCATTATGATACTTCAGCTGCTTAAATCAGCCATCATGCAATATTCGTCTTTCTTCTCCCTTTTGCAAAAAAATACCTCATTATGTTACTATCACTTAAACACAAGGAGGAAAGTCTGCACCAGCATGAATAAATCCCCCCTCTTGTCTAGACATTGGATGTAAATGAGAGTGAAAAAGAACAAAGCTCACGCACATCCAAAATGCAGTAGGTGCTGAGTCTGAGAAAAGTTATACAAAGCAGAAAAGAGAACTCGCAACACTGTTTTCTCCCCCCCCAAAAAAAAGGTAAATGAGAGTGGACAAAAGTGAAAGTTGCAGTACAAGAGGATCTCGTCACACCCGGTTCCTTTTTCATTTCACATACTGAGCGTGTGAATATGATTTTAAGACACCTCTGAAAAGAAAAGGACTGAGCATTTTGTAGAAAAGCATACAGTTTTTTGGAACAGAGACACAGAGGAAAAGCACTGATCAGCAGGGGCGGGTCTTCCATGGTGGCACAGGGGGGCACACGCCCCCCTGCAATCTGATTGGCCACCCTGTGTGCAGTCAATCACTCTGAAAAGCTCTTAAACACTTTTATGTTTACTGTAGGCTCTTAATCAACTCTGTACAGCAAACATCCTATAGTGTTCTGTATAGTAAATATAGAAAATGGTGTAAGATTGTTGTTGTTCTCAATTTGACCATTTGAGTGATGCTTGTTCTGGTTATTCTGCATAACTGACTGACTCTTACACAAAACACTGAGATGTTTGTAGAGAGCTGAGCTCTAACTACCGGGTACGATTATAAGATATTGATGTTCATTTTGAAAATGTATTGTGTTGCTTATTCTACTACAGTAAGACTTCTTATTTACAAGACAGAGTTGATTATTGATTGACTATAATTTTAATATTGACAAGTGGAAAATGAAAAGGTCACAGGCATCTTTCTAACTGTGCGTTCACACCAAAAGCTTCCAAAGTGTCAAAAACGCTCAAGGGTGGGTGTCAGACAAGACAGCTCCCATAACGGCAAATATTTTCAGCCGCTTTGGCCGCTCGTCACGTGACTGACGTCAAAGTCCAATCGCGCTGGTCATTGGGGAGCCGGAATACAAAAAAAAGGAAAAAAAGGCAGCCGAAGGACATCTCTATTCTGACAGGTTGCCGCCGGTTGCCATCGAACTGCGTCATAGCTAATTACCCTAAAGTTATCCAAGGCTCAACTTCTAGTCAGGTGACGCTTTGGGCGCTTTGGAAGCGCGGCGACGCCTGTTGACGCTTTGGACGCTCAGTGTCGCCGGGCTCTCATTGAAAATAAATTGACTTCCGGCTTTTTGACGCTTTGGAAGCTTTTGGTGTGAACGCACAGTTACAGGGGAAAGATTCAATGTGGCCAATAAAAGCAAGATAAAGACACGTGAAACTGTATAATATAAACATTCAAGAGAGCGGTCAATGGCAGCCTTCATTTTTGTTACTTTTGGGCAGCCACCCCCCCCCCCAGATTTATTGTTAAATACTCTGGATCCGCCCCTGCTGATCAGGATGTTCCAGCAAAGGTCCTGTCATCCATCTCTAAAACCCCTCTCTCCTTCCCCCCTCTTTCTCTCTATTTTTACTATTTTACTCACGGTGAAGGTGCTCTTTGTGCATTCACTGGTGCTCTGCGGCAGCCCCCCTCCGCTCAGGCTGGCCGGGACGCCCCCTCCGACCCCGGGGCTCCGGTGGCGGTGCGAGCCCACCATGGTCTCCATGGAGTGGCTCCGGACCCGCATGGCTCTCTACAGGAGGAGAGAGATCAAACAGAGAGAGAGGGAAAAGGTCAGAAAGGTAGAAAGGAGGAATTCATGTGAAAAGTGAAACTAAAAAGGAACTTATTTCAAATTCTTATAAGAAAGCAGTTGGATCATGGCTGCTGTTGCACACCTTCACCACCAGAGGGCGCAGTTCCCCAAGAAACAAGCCAAACACAGTAGGTTGGAAAGGATGGATGAACATTGTGTTTTACTCATCAGTGTATTTTAATGACTTTATGGTAACACTTCAGATTAGGGAACACATATTCACCATTAACTATAGGTGCTTATTAATATGCATATAAGTAGCTTACTAGCTCCTTATTAGTAATAATTATTAAGCACGTATTAACACCTTATTTTACATAGCCTTATTCTACCTCTATTACAGCATGAATTAAGATTTTTACTGATATTAACTCATAGTTATTGCTTACTCATTGTAAATTAATGCATTGTTGTTTCTGAATAATGATGTGAATAACCAGTGGGTTATCGGGGCCTTGTACAGGGGCAGTAGCACAAGAACAGTAATTCTTCCTTTATCACTCTGAATTAGTATAATTTACAATGAATAAGCAATAATTAGGGGTTAATAACAGGAAAAATCTTAATTCATGGTGTAATAGAGGTAGAATAAGGCTATGTAGAATAAGGTGTTAATACATGCTTGATAATTACTAATAAGGCGCTAGTATGCTACTTATATGCATATTAATAAGCACCTAGTTAATGGTGAATATGTGTTCCCTAATCTAAAGTGTTACCGACTTTACATTCATTTAGTTAATGGATGACGGTAACCAATAACACTTCCCTGAGTCTGTAATAAATTCCAGGCTGTAGGCTACAATTAAAATGAGAAACATTTATGTAACATTTTAATAAGTCCTTTTTTTTGTACTGCAGCTTATCAAGTATAAACACAAACAACATCATACAAAGTTAAGTGTTTATTGGTAGTGAGACCATCCTCCACTGTATTTACAGTAATGCAGACAGGTAATACACAGCGACTGCAATGAGAGCAATTAGAACAGCGCCCCCTGGGACTGTCTGCAGGAAGTGCAAAGCAGCAGCCGTCCACAAGGCCTGCAGAGAGCGAGAGAGTCACATCATTATCACACACAGCGGCTCATACACGTGGAACAATACACACACACACACACTGCACTGGTCCTGTTAACATCAATTCACCTTCTGCTGCGGATAAAAGAGTGTGAAAGGAGAGCGAGCCATGAGAACTAAAGAGCAAAAGACGGTAAATGAACAAAAGACAGTCACACATCGTCTGTATTCACTTTCACACACACATTCTGATGCACACGCCTCAACACCCACACCCACCCACGCACGCACACTTAGTGCTGGAGTATGAGATGACAATGTTCAAACAGCAGCAGCAGAAACAATGACACCAGTGGTTTAGCACCTTAACTCATCACGCAGGCCTGTGACATTTCTGTGACCTGCAGTGTGAAAGCGACTCTCTCTTGTGCTGTAGTGACGGTGACTAAATGAAATGCCACGGGGGCTGAGAGAGAAGAATACACTCTGGGCCTGGTCTACTAAAGGTTTGCTTGTATAAAAAACGTGTGCAAACTTGATGTCACTTGCAAAAAAAAAGGTGCAAGCTGATCTACTAACTGGGTGCACTGAGGATTGCGTCTCTCAAACGGGCAAAAAAAAAAGCATAGCCTCGATGCATTTAGCACGTTTGCCTTGATGAATACTGTATGCAAATATGGGCGTTTCGGGTGCAAAAATATTGGGAGGAGTAGATGCAAAAATAGATTTATTTAACACACGCAACGTGATTTACCAAACCTTAAACAGATTGCGATGGAAGTTTTTGCGTCTTTATTTAGTACGTTTGAAAGGCAAGTATTGTCTGGCACCGCTTTTTTCTTTTTCTTTTATTGATTTAATACCTGCCAGGGCAAAAGCTCTTATATGGTTGTGGCTAGATGGCGCACATGAGCTGCAGGAAGTGACGTACTGTAGAACCTCACCAAAAATCGTCGAGAACTCCCGACTGGTTAGGTTTAGTAAAACTGACATGTACAGGTGTAAAATAGGGGAAAAAAGCAAAAAGTAAGTGAAGCCATTGGTTGGGTTTAGGCACAGATAAGTAAACGTCACTTCCTGCAGCTCATGTACCCCATCTAGCAACAACCCTCTTATATCTCTGCATTTCCTCACATCCGGGTCATTCCAGCAAACTGTAGCAGTTTTTCATGTCATTTAAGCGCTGTTACGCACGGCGCACGTCTCTCCTCCTGTGCGCTCCTCTCCTGTGCGCTCCTCTCCTCTCCTCTCCTCTCCTCTCCCCTCCCCTCCTCTCCTCTCCTTTCCTTTCCTCTCCTCCCACCTGAGCTCTCTATTAATCCATCGGATCAAATTTCATGCGGCCACTCAGTTCTCTGTCCTGTCCACACTCCATGGCAGAAACGATTACCACGCACAAAAGCCCCATTTAACCCTCCTGTTGTCCTCCTGGGTCAAGGAAGGAAGGATGAAGGGGATTAAGGCAAGGGAGGAAGGGAGGAATTAAGGAATTAAGGAAGGAATGAAGGAATGAAGGAAGGAAGGAAGGAAGGAAGGAAGGAAGGAAGGAAGGAAGGAAGGAAGGAAGGAAGGAAGGAAGGAAGGAAGGAAGGAAGGAAGGAAGGAATGAAGGAAAGAAGGCAGGAAAGACAAAGGGAAAGATGGGAGGAAAGAAGGAAGGGAAAAAGGAAGGAAAGATAGAAGGAGGGAGGGAACAGACTGGGCCAATTGGGTCAAAAAGGAAAGAAGGAAGGGAAAAAGAGCGGAAAGAAAGATGGAGGGAGGGAACAGATCAATTGGATCAAAAGAGGAAGGAAGAAGAAGTAAGGATGAAGGGAAAGAAGGAAGGAAGGAAGGAAGGATGAAGGAAGGGAACAGATTGAGTCAGTTTGACCCAGAAGGACGACATACTGCGGTTTGCGTGTGCTGTTATTTAGCCGGTTACTCTTAGTTTTCGTGCGCTAACCAAACACGCAAATTTTTACCAGGAGCAACTTAGCGCCCGTTGTCTGGGATCTTAGTAGATCAGTCAGTTCTGTGTTTGCTCAGTCTCAGGGGCTGTCCCATTCCTCCACACTTGGCTCAGTGCGCTTGGTTACGCACACACTTTGGTGACGTTTTGCCGGTGGAACGTATATTTACATATAGTGTGCAAGCATGGATTAAGTGGCCAAGCGTGTGGAGGGAGATTTAAAAGCAATCGGGACACACTTGACAAGTGCAGCCTGTGCGCACAGTAGCACAACTATGACACACTCACAGACTCACACACAGCACAGCAACGGTTTTAATAAACAGTGCTGCTGGATCACAGTCTCATCAGTGACTCAGTGTCTCTATGCGCAAGATTCAAATCATACATATAAGCCCAACTCTGTAAGTAAATAAAACAAACAAGAAAAACGAAAAAATAAAAACATGAACAGAGCATGATGGATATAAAATATGACATTAAAAAGTCATAATTATGAGTTAGAAAGTTAATTTCATTTTATTGAGATTAATTCAATCGCATTTCCTAAACGGGCTTGTGGCTCCCGGTGACGGCGGACTTCACCGTGGTGCATTGTGGGATTTATACTTGGCCAAACACCGCTCGGATGCGGTCTTACCATAAGTGTGGGTAAAGTGTGGGTCAAGCGCGCTGCACTTTCGATCGTTGGAGAAATGGGACACACTTGCGCACTGACACTAAGCCCATGAACGCGCACGCCAAGTGGCCAAGTGTGTAAGTGTGATCGAGTGTGCATGTTGGGACGGGCCCTCAGTCTCCGGCTCATGTTCACCTTGAAGGACTCGAGCAGACCCCCGTGTCCCCCGTTCTCCAGCTTGTCCTCGTCCCCGGCCTGGCCCAGACCCAGCGTGGCCTGGCTCTGCCGGTGCAGCTCGTCGTGGAGGTTGTCCAGCAGCGCCGCTCGCGTTCGCCCCTGCAGACCGGTTCACAAAGACACACACACACACACGACATATACACACATGATGAAATGAAACTCATGTGGGACGACATCATCATCGGCATCGGCATCGGCATGGCGATTATGGACGAAATTGCAAAAGCAGTGATTGAAGACGACACGCTGTGTGGTGTTTGAGTGCGGTCGAGAGAGCGCTGCCTCACCTCCAGTTTGGCAAATTTGTCGGATTTGTAGCAGGCATTTTCAGCATTGATCAGCTTTGTCAGCAGGAAGTCTCGAAACTCAGGACCCTGGCGAGAGTGAATAACAGACAGAGAGAGAGAGAGAGAGAGAGACAGAGAGAGAGAGAGGGGGCTTAGAGTTAGACGATGAAGCAGAGGCGATAAGGAAAAGAAAAGGGTGACCTTTATCAGCACCGTACAGATCACAGTTTGTGACTGAGCAGGAGTATCACCCTCTCTCATTTAAATTCCCATCTGCCTCAAATCCTCTCTTTTTGTCCTGAAATGCTTGAAATATTGTCCCAGTAAGCAACTGAATCTTCTGCTGAGTATGAGTCAGATTTCTTTCTACGAAGCAATCCCCCCCCCCTTTTTTTTTTTATTTGGACAAAGCTCTGAAAGAATTGAACTCTGGCTGATGTCAAAATGCAAAAAAAGGAGAGTTTTTAAAGCTGTACAGAAAATAAAATTGAATTTGAGCCCACTCTGGGTCATAACATTAGTGTAATAACTCATCTATCAGATGATGTAGGCCAAACTTTGTGCAAAAAAGAAAAAAAATATAGTTCGAAATCTGATATTTGAGAATATATGAGACAAGAATTTACCATGTACTCATGTCATTGGCTTCATTAGAGGCTTCAGTAACAGGAATTTGAATGAGGTCCTTCAATTAAATAAAGCTGTAATTGCCCGATTTAAAATCAGAAGGTGTCACACTGAAGTTTGAAGGTTTTCTGTGACAAAATATATCAAGTTGTTATGCATTTAGAAATATGTGGATGAAAAAGTGATTGCCATTTATTAAAATAAACACTTGTAAAATTAGGCCCGAGTTATTTAGCCTATAAACATTTTATGCTTTAAAAAAAAAAAACTTACAAAAGTTGTAATTCATTTAATTATGCACATGGCCGTAGCCAGCTAGTTTCTGTGAGAAAAAAATTAAATAAAGTGTGACAAATCTGCAAGAACGTAAGAAATCCGGAAGCGGGGAAATACTTTTTCACTGCACTGTATTTAATGGAGAAGGAACAATATGTTAAAAGGCTGAAAACCACAGGACAAGTCTGTCCTGCTGGTCAGCGGTGTAAGGCTCAACCAGCCTCCTTTCATAAACGTCTAATAATAATAATAAAAAGTCTAAGTCTACTTTATATAATTGTGAACTGTCATTTTGATGTAATTATGTATAGCTAGAGGGGTCCAAAGTGATGCATTGTTAAATCATGAACTAACTGTGATAATGAATGTTTTTTGCATGGGGTGAAAGAAATTCAAGAACAGATGAAAAAACTAATAATTGACACCTACTGTACCGGTCTGGAAAGTGTTACAAAGACATTTCTAAAGCTTTGGGACGCCAGTGAACCACGGTGAGAGGCGTCTTTATCCACTAAAGGAGAACGCTTTGCTTAGAACAGTGGTGAAAACCTTCCCTAGATGGCTGCCATACAATAAAAAAAAATATATAAAATTAACATTTAATTAATTCCGGACCTCACCAATTTCAAAACCCTGGCTACGGCCCTGATTATGCATGTGACAGTCACACCATAGGACAATTTTGAGATTTGACTCAAAAATCTAATAACAAAGCAGTTTTTTATACCAACAGGTCCATTTTAAATGATGAGAATACTAATTATATTCATTTTTATCTTCTGTGACAGTGAAAAATACATGTTATGTCAACAACCCACCTACAGATTATTATTATATATAAGATTTAGATGTTACTACTGATGTATCTGACTGAACTCCTGGCCTCACCTTCTTGAAGACCGCTGGGTTCGGGAGAGGGGGTCCAAACGGAGGCACATCCTCCCTCGCTGTAACGGACACCTGTTCACATCAAATAAATAATAGTCAGATGGATATTAATAGTCTTTATTCTAGGAAGGTTCAGATTTCAAACTGAAAGGGTAAGACAAAATTGGAGGGAAACTTGAGAACACATTGTCATCGCCGCCGGTGATGAGTGATTCATGAATCATGGGGCTTTGTGGCGTTTTTATGTGTTTATCCAGTTATTCATATGTGTGCTCTTTGCTTTCTGCCCAGCGCCCGGCTGATAGGAAGCACTCACACTTACAAACACCTTTTTGGAGCTTGTTTGATTTTCTCATTCACAGTTATTTACACTGTCATTTCCCCCCGCTCTGGTCCAGTTTGTACTGTAGTACCTTATACGTTGTGTTCTCTGTACACGGATTCTCCACTTGCACCAGCACATAAGCGTGCAGGAAGTTGGAGGCGATCATGTCTGGAACAAACGGTGTGGGCTCTTCCTGAAAGACTGCAGCCACGATGTCGTTTCCTATGTGCCTTTTCCTCTGGAGCTGAACGTGGGCACAGAAGAATAGATTCATTAGTTGCTCGACAGATTTTATTTCCTGTTTGTGCAGCTCAGAAAACAGCTTTTATTTAGAAAAAACCCTCTTTTGTGACACATAAATCACTGAAAACAAGAAGGATTAATTTGCCATTATCTGAGATTTGAGCGGTTTTCATCAAGAGACGTGCAAACAATTGATTTAACATTTAGCCAAAGCTTACATAGGAGCAATTTAACTTAACACATTGTCAATATCCACACCTCACCAATTTAATATTAATATGCTTGAGCCAAAGCATCTGCACTTGGCAGCTAATCCCACAGTAAAGCCTTGTACCTGCTGTACGTCTCCCTCCGTGAAGGGAAGCTTGGTCGACACATGGAACATAATCTCTCTCTGTCTGAAGACAGTGTAGACGGATTCAGACCCTGTCTGTCCGTGGGACACATCCAGCCCGCCGCGAAACCTGTCACCACATCAAAACACACACGTCATGCTCTCCCCAGCTTCAGCAATAAGGATAAATATGATTCTGTTTGTTACATTTTGTTCATAACTAACTCCTTCGTCTTGTGTTAGCCTTCTGGGTAACACTTTTATCACGACTTATAAGGTCAGGTATTATAATACGTTATAATTGTTAGTAACTCGCTGACAATGCCCACAGTATTATAATACCTGACCTTACAGTATAAGCCATTATAAAATGCTTTATAGTGTGTTATGCTTATTGTTATAAACCCTTATGATAATTTATGAGTGTTTATAATGATAGTTATACACGTTTATAAGCCAATTTACAACACATTCTACATATTTATAATGCATTATCGATGTGGGTATTGTCAACGAGTTACTACTGTAACAATTATAACGTATTATAATACCTGACCTTATAAGTCACAATAAAATGCTTTATAGTGTGTTATGATTATTTTTATAAAGCATTATGATCATTTATGAGTGTTTATAACTATAGTTATACAGTGCTATAACATTATATCTCATTATAAGTATGGTTATAATGCATTATAGAGATAGGCATCAAATAAAGTGTTACCTATTATTTTTAATCCAATCTCTTGGTTACATTGTTAAGCTTCCTTATCCACGAAAAGTTTGGTTTTGCACTTGTGATTTTAACTGTCATTATTGTTCTTATCGTAATTACAGGGTCAAAATTGACCCTAACGCCACAGATTTCACAATTTTTTGTTTGTTTAATTTTGTTTAAATAGAGGTTCCTGACAAAGTCAAAAAGCCTTGATGCTATAAACAAATCTATGTGGTATTTGTATGCATTTAAAACCTGAAAATGGGTCACTACTGGTGACCCGAACACAAGAGGAAGGTTAACTGCTAATCTAAATAGTGTCAGATATAATGTAAAGCCTCTGCAACATGTAAAAGTAACAAGTGTAACACAATAGAAAAAGCCTGCAAGACAAAAAAAAACAGTATAAACACCTCTAATTATCTGATCGTGTGGTGCTTCCTTTTCTAAGATGTGTTGTTTCTCTGGGCACGCTGAGGCCGCAACAGCAGGACAAATTGCTCCAAAGTCACAGTAATTAAACCCTGCTATTCTTCTCTGTGGCAACACACTCTAACGGCATCCCTCTCCTCATCCTTTTTTCCTCCACGTGTCCCTCTTTACTCTGCTTGTTTTCTTTTCCTCCCTTACCCTTTAAAGTCCTGAAGTTCAATATTGTCGCCAAGGACACTGAGGAACTCCTTGAAAGCCGGCGTCTCCTCATTGTTCCCGAACAACTCTTCCTCTGATGTCTGAGAGGAAGCGATGTGGAAATGTTAGAGGACACAGAAAACAGGGAGTAAAAACAGTATATAAGCTGGCATAGTGTAATCAATTCACCTACCTGCCCAAACTTCTGGTAGACGACACCGAATTTGAAGGTGTTGTTCACCTCATGTTCGTCATAAGCCACTATCAACTGCGAGCCCTGTACGGAAACAGTAACAATGCCCTCGATTAAACCCCGCTGTCAATGCTCGTGTGTGTCTTTCAACATATTGCACGGTGTTCTGTGTTTGCCATAAAAGTTCGGAAAACATATTTTCCTCTTGTTCAAAAATGTCTCCGGGGCAGGTTTATCGGATCCTCGTTGCATAAGGATGACATGTGACAAACTGTCACGGCCCCACAGCGAGGGCAGTGATCCTGTCGCCGCCTCTTGCAGACTGAGACACAGATGGTTTTTTATATATTTCTTTATTTTTTCCTTCCCTGAGGCTCAGGCTGAGAGCGTGCTCCATCACACCCCCTCCACCAGGCTCACAGAGGGAGAAGCAGATCCATCGTGTCCATTTTAGAAAGTTGTTTTTGTCCCCGTGTGCCATCGATCATTTTTGAATAATGTACTTACTGAACAGGGCAGGTGTTAGAGGGGTAAAATGTGATATGTTGCTCACTATTCATTCTGATTAAGAGTCAGAGGGGGGCTGAAAAGTTAATGGCGGTGTTGATGCGGTCAAACGTTTTAATTCAAAGGAGCACTGCACCAATTTATGTGACGAGGCCATAATGAAGGCTGCCATGAAACGGTGGCATATATTAGTGAGCACTGCATTTTGTTCTTTAACCTCATATAGCGTCCACTTCTCTTCCCACAGGAGCAAACAGAGGGAGGAGAGGGCAACTAATGTCATCCATCCCGACTGCATAAATGCATAAATGTGAGGGTTCAGAAATAAACTCACCCGAGGGTACAGGACTGGGTTGAACTTCAGGCCTGTGGCGTCGTCGCACAGAAGCTGCAATTTAGAAAAAGAGAGACCATTTGGAGAGAGTTGGTAGCAGTTTGAAAACAGCAATAGCTACAAATTCACTGTGGAACACGTTTCCTCACTTTAAATGGATATAATGGATAGATATACACTGCCCGTCCAAAATAGAAACTCACCCAAAGCTAATAGGTAAGAGCTTCCCATTGGATAATTACTGTATAGATGATTATGTGTCAGGTGGCAGCAACTTATTTAACCCTAACTAAAATAGATGACAAAAATAGATTAAAAATAGATTAAAACATAGTATGATAGAAAGCTATAACAGGATTGATTCATTGGGTGTTGATTGCAACTGTAATACTGTTTAATTATTTATTTATTTTATTTTTGGCTACACTTGTTAATTATTGGATACTCTGAAATCATGAAGAGCTCTAATGGATTTAATGGAAAATTGCATTAAAGGGTAGGCATCTATAAGCTAGATAGCTTCAGCCTACACCTATCCGATCTATTGATGAACTAGTTGAACGAATGATGGTATTATGGAAGGTTGACTGACTGTGATTGATGCTCAACTGTAACTAATTTTGTGTAAAAGATCGAATAAAGTAAACTACTACTACTACTACTACTACTACTAACTGATGCAGTCTCATTTCTTAAACAAGCATGCCGGCACAAGCATGACACATCTTGTGGTCGTGGAAAATATGTTAAACTGCTCCAGAAGGGTCAAATTATTGGCATCAAGCAAATAAAACATCTAAGGGGATTGCTGAGACTGCTACAATTGAGTTAAGAACTGTCCAACACATTATTAAAGACTGGAAGGAGAGTGGGGAAACATCATCTTCAAGGAAGAAACATGGTCCAATGTGACCACAGAGTCCAGACCTGAACCCCATTGAAAATCTTTGAAAAATTAATGCAACTCTGGACGGGAATAAATGTTGTGACATTGCAGAAGCTTATTGAGACGATGCCACAGCGAATGCGTGTTGTAATCAATGAAATATTAGTGTGTGTGACTTTTTTTTTTGGACAGGCAGTGTACAATATATGGAGCTATATATATAAATAAAAAATTTAAATAAATGAGGTCGAGTGATATAAGTCGAGATAATTATGATGCTACTGAGACACACACTACACTAATTCAATGCCCAAAAAGCTACGGTAATGATGACAGGGCTGTAAGAATATGAACTTGCACAGGATTTACTGACATAATGAGGTGCAGGTTTTGGCCATTGGAGGAAAAGCAGACAGAGGCTTACTTTGCTGAATGGTAAAAAAAAAAAGAATAAAAAGAAAGAATGATGAACACTACACCACCTACCTCTCTGAATCTCAAGGACTTACAATTAAAACAACACTTCATTTCATTTTGAAATTATATAAATAAAGAAACCCACTTCCTCTACGTGACCAGATTCGTTCTGTTCTGTCTTTCTGTTCATGTTCACCTCTACATAAATGCCTTAGAATAACATTTTGACTTGTTCTCTTGTTGAATTACATTTTTACGCATTGGAAAAAATTAATCGCTTCAGTTAAATTGTGAGTTGAAGTATGAGATCAGTCAGCTGCTGAATAACTTCCTCAGAGTGAACAAGCCTCCTTTTATCGAGCACTTCTAGCTGCCGTAATGTTTTGATGTTATTGTGTGCGCATAGAAAGGGAAAGGAGTTCATGGGAAGTGGGCTTCTTTATATATGTATAATATTTATATATCACATTCTTACCTTGGCAATCTGAGGTACACTTGGCAGCTGGCTGATTCCTGCTAAAGAGATCCTATCATGGACTGTTTTGGTCCTCGACCTGCAACGGGATTCAGAGATTTATTCCATCAAAGAGATTTTGCAACGTTTGATGTTTAGTTTATATGCAACGTGCTGGCCTGGTGAAATTAAAAGAAAAATGCTATGATCATGATGAGTTTAGTCTGAGCAGGTTTCAACGAGGAGAAACAGGACAGCAGCAGCTAGTTATGAACTCATTAATGCCAAGCGATACTGGCAACGTTACTGACATTATCTCTGTCAGCTGTCGAAGAAGAGTTCAGCCATCATCTGCCTACGGCCCACAAGCAAGAACAGAGCATTAATGCGTTGTTTTTGTCACCTGTTCACGAATATGTCACCAACTGTGATAATGGCAGAGAAGCTGCTCGCTGCAGCACCACAAATCAGCTCGGAAATTAATCACAACTCGGAGCTGCAGCCGTTTGCAGACCTGATTTATTATTATTATTTCTATAGCCGTGGCTGCAACGCTGCTCTGCGGATGGAAATGTCGGTCTGTCTGTCTGTTAGTGAGCCCACAACTTCAGCCCAGATTGGCCACTGTTGTGTGGATTGATTGTTATGAAATTTGATTAAACATTTCTGCTCCCATCAGGATAATTTGATTTGATCCCTTCATTTTTCATCTAGTGTCAAATTTCAGATGGTCAAATAGTTAAACAGAAATGCAGCAGAGCAGGCAAGCGTATCCAACATAAGACGGTTTTGCTCTTCCGGTGGTATTTTATGTTTAGGTTTCCATGGTTTCGGTAGTCGCTGTAAATGCATGGATTTAAAAAAAAAAATTTTCAATAAAAATCTGTAAAATGCATGGATCATCACACCAGCTTTCAACAATGGATATCACACAAATTGACATCCGTGTTAAAGGGATAGTTCAACATTTTGGCAAATTGGCCCATCGCCATAATCGCTATAGTGGTGCAAGCTATTTTTAGAACGGCGGAGCAGAGCCGCGAGCTGCTCAGAGCTACGCTACGGAGGCTTATGGGATTTCAAACTTCAAACTCATCAAATACACAATCCAACAACTCCAAAACGCTCTGGTGGACAAGTTGTGACCTGCACATTCACCACGCTATGAGATAATAACACAACGTTACCAGTTAGTTGTTAGTTGTTTTGTTAGTTGTTTTAGAGGGAAATTCATGCAAAACCGCTGATGTGCGTTCCTGTCAGGGGCAGTTTTTCATCAAGCAGTCTATGTATTTCCCTCAAAAACAACTCTGTCTCGTATCGTTCTGTTATTATCTCAAAGTGTGGTGAATGTGCAGGTCACAACTTGTCCACCAGAGCGTTGTGGAGTTGTTGGATTGTGTATTTGATGAGTTTGATGAGGGAAACCAAGAAATCCCATGAGCCTCCGTAGCATAGCTCTGAGCAGCTCGCGGCTCTGCTCCGCCGTTCTAAAAACAGCTTGCACCGACAATTAAAGGTAACAAACCTACTGCTGTGACTATAGGGATTATGGCAATGGGCCAATCTGCCAAAATGTTGAACTATCCCTTTAAAAGAAAGCGTTAATAGATCCATGCGTTTGGATAGATTGTCCAAAAAAGGGTTCAACATGAACATTATATTATTAATCATCACCTCACACTGTTCATTGTACCTGAGCATGATTCGTAAGAACTCCTGTCCCTCACCCTCCTCGTGCTTCAGGGACATGATGAGGTTTCCTATGCTGCTGCCGGTGCAGTAATAGTTCATGTGTTCCTGGAAGTGGAAGAGTGGGAAACGAGGGCGCGAGACCTCAGGTCAAACAACAACAATAGTCTTTTTCTCCGAACAAATGTACAGTTAAAAGTGACGCACTGACCTTTCCTAAGAAGTGTTTGCGGTAAGCTCTGGCCGTGCTGTTGCACTCCAGTCGGTAGCTGTGCCCCCCGCCCGGGCTCATGCCCTCCTCCCTGTCCTCCTCCTCACAGAAACTCGACTCCGAGGAGGAGGGCGTCCCCGCTGGAGCCTCCACATCCTCAATCCAGTATCCCCCAAACTGGGGCAGGATCACCTGTGGGTACGGACCGCCCTTCTCCAGCACCTTAGAAAGAGGAGAGAGGGAGACACAAGTCAAAATCTAATAAATTACAACATCAAAGCTCAATAATCATTAATTATAGGGCAGAAAATCATAGCAACAGCGAGCTATCGAAAGATTTAACAGCATTCTCAACATAACTAGCCCGTCAACTTATCCTATTTGACTGGCGATCCACCACACCCCCCATCCCATTCACATTGAGTTCGCGAGGTGGTGACCTTTCTTAAAGGGATAGTACAACGTTTTGGCA
Source organism: Trachurus japonicus (assembly GCF_045865225.1). Taxonomy (NCBI): domain Eukaryota; kingdom Metazoa; phylum Chordata; class Actinopteri; order Carangiformes; family Carangidae; genus Trachurus; species Trachurus japonicus. The sequence goes on along the minus strand of NC_140919.1, from coordinate 12,852,268 downwards.
AATCGGCCCATTGCCATAATCCCTATAGTCACAGCAGTAGATTTGCTAATTGTCGGTGCAAGCTATTTTTAGAACGGCGGAGCAGAGCCGCGAGCTGCTCAGAGCTACGCTACGGAGGCTCATGGGATATCAACGGGAACGTGCATCAGCGGTTTTACATGAATTTCCCTCTAAAACAACTCTGTGTGGTAACGTTCTGTTATTATCTCATAGCGTGGTGAATGTGCAGGTCACAACTTGTCCACCAGAGCGTTGTGGAGTTGTTGGATTGTGTATTTGATGAGTTTGATGAGGGAAACCAAGAAATCCCATTAGCCTCCGTAGCGTAGCTCTGAGCCACTCACGGCTCTGCTCTGCCGTTCTAAAAATAGCTTGCACCGACAATTAAAGGTAACGAACCTTCTGCTAAGACTATGCTTACAGGGATTATGGCAATGGGCCAATTTGCCAAAATGTTGAACTATCCCTTTAAGTTAGACAAAATCAGATTCATGATTCAGGGCTCTGTGAAAAGGTTACAAAAAACTGGGCATGAAGCCTTTTTAGGGATATTTTACAAATGGATTTGATGCAAACACCTTAGGTCAATAGCTCTCCACATCTCTAGCTCAATTTGACAATTTGAAATAAATCATAGGGCAGAAAATAATTAAGGTCCTTAAGGCTGCAAATGCTTTATCTATTGTCGGAAACACTCAGCGCTAATGGTCACACATGAGAACGGTGTAAATATGTGTTATTATGAGTGTATAGAGTGTGAAACATGACTCACGTCTTCTATCCGTGGGTAGGGGATGTAGTCATCCTGTTGAACAACAAGAGGCCACACACAATGTTAAAAACTCCAATTATAACGCGAGTGAGAAACACTCACCTTCACCACAGTCATGCAGCAGCTGCAAGCAGAAACACAAACAACAGGGGCATGAGAGTAAACGTAGGAGGAGGAGAGATGAGGGGGGGATTGGTGGGTGGGTGGGCCGTCAGGTGAGGCGATGATGCAACAGCCTGAAACAGCAGAGTCATCATCATCATCATCGCAGCACGTCAATGAGGGCGTCACCGTCACCGAATGGGTGAGATATACTGTATATAAAATGGGTGAGATAGTGCTAAAGCTAAACATCGGCTTAAGCAGCAGCAGAAATGTGAACATTAACTTCTCTCCAGTCACTGTCAATACAGCATTTTACTAATGTTTAATCTATTTAATTTGTGCAATTTCTTAATCTAAATTTTGTAGCTGTGTTTATTTATTCATGATACCTATTCACTGTGTTATTCACTGTATTTGTATTATTGCACTTATTGTATTCAGTATCTTTTATCCTTCTTTAGCCTGACCAGGGACAAAGACTGCAAATTAGCTGAAGCTAGACGTCTTGTATGCATCGCATTTTTCATTCTCTGTGGCAATGTTGTATGTATCGTCCCTGTTAAATAAACATTAAAATAAAATAAAATAAATAGATAAATATAACAAAGGATGTGTAAAGTATCTTCAATTGTAATTGATGTATTTTCTGCCTAGTGCATATATTTTATGAAAATGTATCCTCTGACTGAAACCTTTATGTAATTACTTTACTTTACTTTACTTTACTTTATTATGTTTTTGTTTGTCTGTTTGTTCATTAAAAGAAAAAGATAATTTTAAAAAATGTGATGTCAGAGACCGTTTAATTGAGTTTAGCCTCCGGGATCGAGAGCTGTTATGAGCCTTTAGTGGTTTGGCAGTCTGCTGGCGTAGCGCCGCTCCAGCGCATGACCTCTAAAATACTGCTGAGGCCCGGGCGGCGTCTGCACTAGCGAGCGAGCGAGTGAGAGCGCAGCGCCACAGACAGACAGCCAGCCAGTCATTTATATTCTGCAGCAGCAGTCAGGAGGAGTCAGGATACTGCATGGCCCCCCGGAGAGGATCAATTGGCGGTTGGAAGTTCATTCAGTTTATAATCAATCAGATCAGGAGGTTATTGATTGATTGCGTACTTTAAAAAAAAAAGAAAAAAAGAAAAAGGCCTGAGAAAAATCTGAAAAGTGTTCAGTTCAGGATCACTCATAAGCAGACAGACGAGACAGGAGAAAAACACAGAGCAAAGGAAGCATAATGAAGCATAATGAAACAGTGGTGAAGCGGAAGCAGGAAATATAACGGTCGCCATGGCTCCTCAACTCGGAAAACGTGTAAAAATGTTAAGTGAACGGGAGTCAAAGTTTTATTTCGTGATCCGATTGAATTGTGCCATGAGAAAAAAATGTTTAAAACCGTCCTGTTGTCCTTGTGGGTCAAATTGACCCAATCGGTTTCCTTCCTCCATCCTTCCTTTCTCCCTTCCTTCTTTACACAATCCTTTTTCCCTTCCTTCTTTCCTTCCTTCCCTTCATCCTTACTTCTTCTTCCTTCCTCTTTTGATCCAATTGACCTGATCTGTTCCCTCCCTCCATCTTTCCATTCTTTTCTACAATAATTTTACAACAAACTGCTGATTTCTCGGCATGAAACGTGATGTTTTAACCCTCCTGTTGTCCTCATGGGTCAAGGAAGGAAGGAAGGAAGGACCAAGGGAAGGAAGTAAGGAAGGAAGGACAAAGAGAAAGATGGGAGTAAAGAAGAAAGGGAAAAGGAAGGAAGGAAAGATAGAAGGAGGGAGGGAACAGATTGGGTCAATTGGGTCAAAAAGGAAGGAAGGAGGGGCGTCGCGTGGCATAGGTCTGTCTCAACTGTACTATCTATAAAGGCATAAATGCCCAAAAAATATACTTAAAAAAAAAAAAAAAAAAAAAGGAAGGAAGGAAGGAAGGAAGGAAGGGGAAAAGGATTGTGGAAAGAAGGAAGGGAAAAGGGAAGTAAAGAAAGATGGAGGGAGGGAACAGATTCGTTCAAGGAAGAAAGTAGGAAGGGGAAAAGGGAAGAATAAAAATTTTGAAGAATCTGTAACCAGAAAGACTACAAGTCGCGTAGGTGACGTCACACACCGCATGGCGCCCTTTCCCGTGTCAGTTGTTGACGTATTTTTTGTACGACCCCAGATCCGTAGTCCGTAGAGCGTTGTCACACAAAATACATTCTTCTGTTGCCATTTTACGACAAACTGCTGGTTTTTTGGCATGAAACGTGATATTTTAAACAGGTAGAGGTCATATTTTTTTCTCTTGGCACAATTCAATCGGATCACGAAATAAAACTTTGACTCCCGTTCATTTTCATGGGGACTTCTTCCGAATTGAGGTCCCGCCATGGCGACCGTTACTTCCTGCTTCCGCTTCGGCACTCTATAGGGAAACATGCATAGGGAGAAAAGGGAGGAGGGGGGTAATAACACAAACCGATGAGATCTACAGTACAGAAAAACATTTTTTTTTAAAAACGAGTACGTGTCTGGTCACACCTTCCATCTTTTGGTCTCTTCAGCTTTAGGGACCTTATTATTGTCCGTACGCGGCAGCATGAGGACGGAAAAGCACACGGGTCAAAAGGCAAGCTCCTTTTATTTTTTCTGCATTTAAAAAAAAAAATCCTACCTAGAACATGCTGTGTGTTTTCACATCTCATTTGCCAGATGACAGTTGAATGAGTCATACATGCTAATGTACTTTCCTACACACACATACACACACAGGTAATACAGACATTAAGTCATCATCCTCTCCCTCCAGCTCTCTCTGATTCCCGCTTCCAGACACGTTCCTTTTCTGCTAACTGCTAATACCATTTGTTGGGAATACAGCCGCTCCCAGGCCTTTTAGCCCACAGTGATTTGTTAGATATATGCAGATACAACGAAAAAGCCAATCTGGTAGACACACAGTAAATTGGCCAATTACTACTGGTACAGGCCCAGTGGAACAGCTCGTCTACTGAGAACAGGAGTGAGGAAATAAATGCATGAGTGCTGAACATACACACACACACACACCAGTGCCATCATTTCTTATCCCAGCAATCATAACAAGACTCAGATAGCATTCATTTCAAACACACACACACATAGTCTGCAGTGTGTGTGTGTGTGTGTCTGAGTGCATATTGACGGAGCAGCTGTTACAGTCACAGGGGAGTCATTGTCCACAGTATGAGGCTGATCACAAAGACGCTCCTAAGAGGCTTCAATTTTCAGTCATTGACAGAAGAACAAAGATGAAGGAGAGGAGGAAAGAGGAGAGGAAGGAGGAGGGCTGAAGTTAGAGAGGAGGAGGAAGAAGAAAGAGAAGGGTAAAAAAAAAGAAAAAAGGAAAAGTTGGACATCAAAAAGTTGACCTTCATCAGCGCAGCCCAGATCCCACTTTGAACACTCGGCTCCACGTGTGGAGTTATTGGTGGCAGAGCTCTGGAGAGCCGGTCGATGCTGCCTGAAAAGATGGATGAGGTGCACAATGTGTGTGTGCATGAATGTGTGTGTACTGTATATGTGTGTGTGAGAGACTTTTTGATCACCGGGCCGCATTGACTGGCTGCCGTCCACGAGTTACACTTTCCAAATAACCCCGCTGATGTCTTCAGTCAAGTCAGGCTGTAAGGAGCTCCCTCACCTCAAGCTGCATTTATTTTCTCCTCCTCGTCTCTTTTCATCCCTCAGTGTCTCATGATTCAAAACTGAAGGATGAGGCTCATTCGTCTCGTTCTCTATTTCTCATCTCATCATGCTATGTCGACAAATCTCGTTGTGCGAAGGCCAAACCCGACTGTGAGTTACAGTAGTTCATCTTTCAATTCATTCCTACTGAAGCCGGCCCTTTATATGATAAACCATTTCATAGTATATCGATCCAAGATGTGATTTTTTGTTGAGCCTGGAACCAAACAAGCATGTTTGTCTGAAAAATATGACTTGTAGGTTTAATTTACAGTTTGTTATGACAATTAACAACCGTGGTGAGTTGGAGCCATGAGCTGCTCAGAGCTACGCTACGGAGGCTCATGGGATTTCTTGGTTTCCCCCATCAAACTCATCAAATACACAATCCAACAACTCCAAAACGCTCTGGTGGACAAGTTGTGACCTGCACATTCACCACGCTATGAGACAATAACACAACGTTACCAGACAGAGTTGTTTTAGAGGGAAATACAGAGACTGCTTGCTGAAAAACTGCCCTCGACAGCAACGGGCATCAGAGGTTTTGCATGAATTTACCTCTAAAACAACTCTGTCTGGTAACGTTGTGTTATTATCTCATAGCGTGGTGAATGTGCAGGTCACAACTTGTCCACCAGAGCGTTTTGGAGTTGTTGGATTGTGGATTTGATGAGTTTGATGAGGGAAACCAAGAAATCCCATTAGCCTCCGTAGCGTAGCTCTGAGCAGCTCACGGCTCTGCTCTGCCGTTCTAAAAATAGCTTGCACTGACAATTAAAGGTAACGAACCTTTATTATGGCAATGGGCCAATTTGCCAAAATGTTGAACTATTCCTTTAAGTTTAAGAAAAAATCTGATTCACGATTCAGGGCTCTGTGAAAAAGTTACAAAATGTGAGTTAGTTCATCTTTCAATTCGTTCCTACTGAAGCCGGTCCTTTATATGATAAACCATTTCATAGTATATCGATCCAAGATGTGATTTTTTGTTGAGCCTGGAACCAAACAAGCATGTTTGTCTGAAAAATATGACTTGTAGGTTTAATTTACAGTATGTTATGACAATGAGTTGGATCTTGCACTTGTTAGAAAATCCGATTGTGTGAATATGGAGCTCATTTATACTTTAACGTTAATATTTCAAGTCGCTGGACACATTTCAGAACTGCCATCCTGAGCCATTATTCTCCACAAAGAGCCTGCAAATAGTATTTCTCTCCATCTTTGTATCTTCCTTCTACTTCTATTTCACTCTCTCTTCTTTTCTGCCTTTCATTTCCCACCTTCTGACTCCTCCTCCTCCTCCTCCTCCTCCTCCTCTCACTTTCTTTTTTTTTTTTACATTCCCATCTGTCATGACACTCCTCAAAAGCCTGCGCCCTTATAGGCCTGCGGAGAGCACAAAGTGGTCACATACAGAGAGAGACAGACTTTGTTCAGAAGAAAAAGAAGAAAAAAAAATCAATGTATTCCATACTGAGAAGGAGAAAATAGTTACAGGAGTTCGGATCTCTCCAGAGCTTATTCTTCCGTGACCCCAGCATGACCATAAACCAATCTGAGCAGCAGACCGAACCCAGCTGACCTACGCTGATTGAATCATCAGGGTCTGTTTTATCCCTGTGCTGTATGTACTGTACTGTACTGAATCTAGTTTTGGTCAGAGAAGACGAGTTGATGAACGGCGTCTCGCAGCAATGTGCAAAGTTTTACCCAGTGTAACAAACAACATCCTGATGGCACAGACAACAAGGCGAGACTGCAAAAGTGCAATTATCGCTCAGCAGTACAGTCGAAGCGTGGCTGCGAGAGAGGAGGAGGAGGATAGAGGAGATAGAGATATAGTAGTACAGTATAGGAGGATTACTAGAGAGGGAGAGGCTGGATTCACAGAGAAAGAAAAGAACGTGGAAAGTATGAAAATTTCATACCTGCATCCTCTCCAGCATATCGAAGAACTCTGCGGACTGAAACACAGAAAGGAGAAGATTTAGAAACTTGTAAATACAGTTTTTTTAGTTTAACGCTGCTAAAGTTTGACTTAGAAGTAAATCATCCTTAATTTACATCTGTTTAAGTGTTTTTTTTTTACACTCGATACAAAACCCAAACATCTGGATCCAAAGGGCCTTACATGATGCGTAACATCGGTGTTTACAGCAGCAGATCTGGCTCAGCGGCGCGTTTGACTCTGCTCCACAGTCTAAACTCAGCCGTGTCAAGAGGGCAGGGCAGGGCAGAGACTTTCCTAACAGGCGCTCCCGCCCACATGCACACACGCTGATAAGCAGCCACTTCCTCAGAAAGCAGCACGTGTACACATAAACACAACTCTCTCACACATACTCGGTCCCTGAGGCTCCCACCTTGTCACATCAACAAGCTGCGAGGGTGATAATGGTTTGTGCCTCCGAGCTCCGGTTTTGACTCACCTACAATGTGTAGCCTATGTGTAATGTGAGCTGCTGTTTAGGGTAGTTGTGTGCGCACATAGATGCACTCGGCAACTCACACACAAAGGGGATGTCAGTTTCTGTCACCACAATTAAAAATCCAGTGACAAAAAAAAAGGGGTGAGGGAAATTCACACAGACACTTCTGGTAGAGCCTCTACAACCGCAGCGATGTTTCCTCTTTCAAATTGCTACCACGACCACACACAATACGACCAATGGAGAGAGAGAAAAAGGAAGGAACCAGTCTCAGTGATAAAAATATGAACTCTGACTCGCTTCAACTGAAATTGACACTCACTAACTTACACTTCTAAATGCACCAGAGCGCCGCTGCACTCAGTAGCACCATAAAACACGGAGCGAGAGGAAACAGGGAAATGAATGCCTTACCAATGAACTGTGGCTCTTTAACCTGTGAAGTCTGGAGTAGTGTTTAACTGGTGTTTTACAGTCTCTTCAACTGCAGTAAAAAAAAAACTCTAAATGGCTACATTTTGACAGCGAGGCTGTAATAAAAAGCTAATACTCACTCTCGGCTCTGCTTACCTGCACTTTGGTGAAAAACTATTAATCTCTCATCATCACCGCTCCCACAGACGTGACAAGACAAGCCAGAAGAACAAGCACACAGTTTATCAATGAGTTTAATATTAACCAGGAAGAAAGGAAGGAGTTCCACTGCACACAATGAGGTCATTTCAATACTGATTTGTTATTGAAATTAAAAGTAAAGCAACGCGTTTCGCCCAGTAGGCTTCATCATCATCATCAGGCTTATGTCGGCTTTGGCCCATGGGCAGCAGCTGGCAAAGCCAATCAGCCGACACATAACAACTGGAGAGAAATCATAGCAAATAAAGAGATCTCACAAATACACAATACATATCAAGGGCTCAATAATTACAAATATAAATACAAATCTAACTTAAAGGTATAATATGTAGGAATTCCCCCCATCTAGCCTTGTGGTTGCATATCAGAAAAAATGGCGATGCAACATGGCCGCCTCGGTTCGGTGCGTCGCCCACTTATGTATTTGTAACGACTTGTAACAACTCATTCTAAGGTACGAGAAAGCTTTCATTTGTATGCGGCTGTGATTCGACTTCAGTGAAATACGTATTTATGAAAGACATATTTGATTTTTGCTAATAAAAAGCCAAATAAGTTACACACTGGGGCTTTAACACTATAAATATGCAGAATTCAGTGTTAACAAGTCATACTTCCTACTTGATCCCTATGAGGGGAGGGAGGGGCGGGGATGTGCTTTAATATTAACCAGTTAAAGAAGGTGCTGTAAACTGAGACAGTGCTGCAGTCTGACCTATTAGAGTCAACGCTGCGCTGTCAGACCAACATGTAACCCAGGTTACTAGGCCCTTATCCTAGTCCAGCTATCAGTTAATTGATTAGATCAATAAATTAATAAATGATAAATAAATAGATGTGACAAATAAATAAATAGAGTTTGATTTAAAATAATCTTACATAAAATAAATAAATAGGATTTATGATTAAAATCATAAATATGTCAATAAATAGATTTAAAAGATTAATATACACACGTTTATTTACATCTGTTTTAAAAAGAATGTTTTGTTTATTTCAAGTGTGGCGAATGTGCCTTTCTGGAAGTGTAAAAGATTCAGGTGACATGAGGAGTTCACGTGATGTGAAGCGGAGTAACCAATCAGACGCCGTCAGGGTGTACGTGCAGGCGTGTTGTTGTTTTTTCTCTCTCTCTCTGCCGGACCGTCGTCGAGGTGGCTGCATGCTAAGCTTCGGCTGCAGATATTACCGTTTTGTGAAAGAAAGTCAGATATTCCAAGTCTGAGTTAAGTTTTTATCGTCGGTGCAGAGAGCGAAGCCTTTTCTTTTGCCGTGGGTTGGAAGCGGACCGTGTGTTTTGTGACGGAGACGGAGGAGAACGTGAGTGTTTACTAGTAGCATGGCGCTAGCTCCGGTCATTAGCCACATGTATTTCGCTAAATTATATTTTTGAGGTTACACGTTACTGAACTCCCATGTCCCTGTCTCTTAAAAAAGCGGAACCTGGACAGACGAGCCGTGTATTCTTCCTTGTGCCCGGAGTGTGTGTGTGTATGTGAAGTTTGAGCCTCTGGTGAGTAGCCTGAACTTAATTGATAAAAGTCCGGTGAACAAAGCTGAAATGTGCATCTGCTAATGTTAATATGGATTAGTGAGGCATTAAATTCATGTGTATAGTGTTTAAAAAATAGTTTTATATTACTGTGTTTGCATACGTTAACCCCCGCTCGGTGTATTTTTTATGAGAGCGAGCGGTGTGGAGAAAAAAAAGAGGAAAAAGAAAGGCGATGAATGTAAAGAAGTATTCCGCCATTTTGGCGCATGTTTATGTTTATAGTGTGTTCGGTTCATTTTAAAAGCACAGTAAAAAGTGGTTAAAACAATTATTAAGAAACAATGTTATAATATACATGTATAAATATGTGTTTATATGCATTTATTTACATTTAGAAGTATATTTTATTTACATGAATATATAGTAACCCTTTCTTTTGGCCTTTATAGGCCGGGTCTTTTTCTTTGGTATGGATTCCTGGGTTTGAGATCTGCACAACTACTTCTTCTGCTGAGGATTTCCTCCTGTTCTGTAAGGTAGAAGGGACCTCAGTGGTCGTGGCGAGCTACCCAAAACAGAGACTGTGATTTATTCAGAGACTGAATTTATTGGAAACTGTGGTCGATATCTCATGTGTGTGTTGACACTGTAAAACATTTTTTTCTTTTATTCATTTTATTTATTTTATTTCTTTATTCAAAACAATATAACACACTTAAAACTTACCTGATGGTTGTGTCAATTCTTTACTCTGTCACTCAATGCATATTGCCAATACCCCTTTCTCCTAGAGCGATCTAGACTTCTGATTTACTAGTCCACGAGGTAATTAATGCACTGATAAAATATCTGTATCTCCTAGTTTTAAAAAATCAACAATTAGAGCTAAGGTAGGTTACAGAAACTTGGCGAGCTAGCCAGGAGAAAGTGGAGTATTATTGAGTGACACGAGTAAAAGGGTAAGCAACAATATAGTACAATGGATATAGTGAAAGATGAAAAGATAAATGTTCGTAACTCAGTTATTGTTATTGGGTTAACTCAAACTGAAGTAGATGAGGAGCTTGAGAGCCACCTGAAATGCTATGGGTCTATTAGCAGAGTACTAGTCATTGATGATCCAAAATCAGAGTATCATCTCTGCTCCATTGTGGAATTTTCAAATAGCTCTGCAATGCACACATTTAGACCTATATTGCCAAAAAGAGTATCAGAGCTCAGCTAATGCAAATGTTACCTTTAAGGTGCTCTCCTTAGATAGTGTTTACACTAGCACTGCTAGCAGCAGCGCCACCAAGGGGTATCTTGAGGAACTGCAAGCCATAGCTGATAAAAGTGGGAAGTCATTTGAAAGTGTACTTCAAGAGGAACTGATGAAGATGAGTGCAGGTAAAGTTGTGAACCTCCCCGCTGACACTGCACCAGTCGAAGACTCTCAGTTGAACACATCTGATGCAACTGTTCAGGGGATTGAAAATATTAAAGCGCCATCACAGGTCGTGCAACAGCCCTCTCTCCTGCTTGGATCTGTCTCACCTGAGATAGTCAGGAACTTACCAGCTGTGTTCCCACCATCTCCTTCACCCAGTCGTGATCAGCGTGGATTGAGAGGTGATGCCCGAGCAGCATCAACACCAGCTCTGCGAAGGCTCGAGGCCGCTGCTCCGAGTCCACAGGTAACGTCTTTACCTATCAGTGTGAATGATCAGTTGCAGCCTGCTGTGTTGACAGCCGCTCCATCGCCTAGCATTGCTGCTAACTTGAACACTCAACACCCAGCGTCCCAGTCCATCAAAGCCAGTGGTAATGGTGACAGTGCTGCAGTGACACATTCAGTACTTACCATGAGTGACGTTAATCCTCCTGCTGTACAACGGGTCGTTGTTGAACATGTCATGCGAGCTAATGAAGCTATGTCTCCCATGCACTCTTCATTTCGCCTCAGACCTTTCTCTGGGAAGTTTCCTCGTCCAAACAGTGAACTTGACTTTGACACCTGGAGAGCAAATGTTGATTTATTCTTGACAGATCCCTCCATGTCTGACCTGCACAGAACACGCAAGATCTTGGACAGCTTATTGCCTCCAGCTACTGATGTTATCAAGCATGTCAGCCCTCAAGCTTTGCCATCAGTGTATCTTCAGCTACTTGATTCAGTCTATGGCTCTGTAGAGGATGGAGATGAGCTGTTGGCTAAGCTTATGGGGACGCTGCAGAACAACGACGAGAAGCCGTCTGACTATCTGAACCGCTTGCAAGTTGCTCTGAGTGCTGTGGTCAGACGAGGTGGTATCGCCGAGAGTGAACGAAACCGCTACCTCCTGAAGCAGTTCTGTCGTGGCTGCTGGAATGATGGCTTGATCGCTGATCTCCAGCTGGAGCGGAAAACAAATGCACCGCCCTCGTTTGCTGAACTGGTGCTTCTGATTAGAACGGAGGAAGACAGACAGGCAAGTAAACATAACCGCATGAAAAAACACCTTGGACTACACAAACCAAGTCCTGCTGTCCCAAAGTTCAGAGCTGCATCACAACAGTTAGCTGCATACAGTTGTGCTACACCTGAGAAAGAAGTAACAGATACTGACGTCTTAAAGAAACAGCTCAACGAAATACAAGCCCAGGTTGCTGTCATGCAGACTACAACTCCACGTAAAGCCAAAGTCAGCTGTCCTGACACAACTGAAATCAGCACATTGAAAAGACAAATTACTGACATTCAAGCACAAGTAGCAGATATGAGGAAAGCAACTCAGGAAGCAAAGAGCGACCACCTAGAAGCAACAGAGATTAAAGCATTGAAACATCAGCTTGCCTTTCTTCAAGCACAGGTGAGCCCACCCCAAGTTCAGAGTCATCAGATACCATCGCCTGCATTCTCAAGAGACTTCTCCATGACAGCTCGACACCAGCCACCCAACAAGAGAGTGAGCGGACAGTCCAGTTCTGGGCCAACAGCAAACAATAGGCCCCGTCCATGGTACTGTTTCCGCTGCGGTGGAGACGCTCACCTGGCAGTCCACTGTGAGAGTGAACCCAACCCCCTCCTCGTTGAGGAAAAGAGACAGCTGCTTAGAGAAAAACAACGGCAATGGGATCAGCAAAATGGCAGCCCTAGCATCCAGCAGTTAAACTACTAGAAGCCCCTGTTGCAGGGCAAACAGGGACTAAAAGATCAACCATACGCCCTAGAAAAACAAAGCAAGTGGCTAGCAAGTGTGGTAATGCTAACACCACCTCCACCATACTGCCGCCCAAGCTGGTTGGAACAAAATGCACTGCTCAAGTCACTATTGAAGGCCACAAAGTTAACTGCCTGCTAGATACGGGATCTCAGGTGACCACTATCCCGCTGTCCTTTTTCCAGACTCACCTGTCCCATCATTCCTTGAAATCCTTGGACGACCTTTTGGATGTAGAGCTGCAAGTAGAGGGAGCCAATGGAGAGGCCGTGCCTTACCTCGGGTACGTAGAACTCAACCTGTTGTTTCCAGAGGAGTTTTTGGGAAAAGAGACTGAAGTCCCTACGCTGGTGTTGGTTGTTCCTGATGTGAGCAGTGTGCCTCAAATCCTCATTGGCACCAACTCATTAGACGTCCTCTATTCCAGCTATGTTGAAAGGCATGATTGTCGCCCTCAGTCATTCCTTCCTGGCTACAGAGTGGTTTTGAAAATCCTGGAAGTACGGAAAAAGCAGGCAAGTACTGGAGCTCTTGGGCTGATCAAGGCGCGGAGTAACACCCCCGAAGTGGTGCCAGCGGGCAGCACAGCCGTTGTGGAAGGGCAGGTCCACATGAGTGGTGCTCACCAGGACAAGTGGGCAGTTGTAGAGGCCGCATCTGTGTCGTCCCTTCCTGGCGGATTGCTGGTTGCTAGCTCCCTGTGCACCTTACCTGTCAAGCGCCCTTGCTCGATGTCAATCCTGCTGAGGAATGAGACTCAACATGACGTCACCATCCCTCCGAGGACGGTGTTGGCTGAAATTCACGCCGTTCAACAGGTGATGGGAAAGGAGCCCTCCGCCGACTTGACCGCTCCTGAAACCAAAAAGATGGAGTTTGATTTTGGGGATTCCCCGTTACCACCGGAGTGGAAAGAGCGAATCACAAGGCTGCTCCATAGCATGCCTGAGGTTTTTTCTCAGCACGACATGGACTTTGGTCATACCAACAAAGTAAAGCATCACATCAAGCTGAGCGACAACACTCCTTTCAAGCACCGACCCAGACCCATCCATCCACACGATGTCGACGCAGTTAAGAAACATCTTCAAGAGCTGCTCGATTCTGGTGTCATACGCGAGTCCGAGTCCCCTTCGCATCCCCCATTGTTGTCGTGCGGAAGAAAAATGGCTCTGTGAGGTTATGCATCGACTTCCGGAAACTCAACTCACAAACAATAAAGGATGCTTACGCTCTACCAAACTTAGAAGAAGTGTTCTCTCTTTTGACTGGCTCCAAGTGGTTTTCAGTCCTCGATTTAAAATCGGGCTATTACCAAGTCGAAATGGAAGAGACTGATAAAACAGAAGACGGCGTTCGTGTGTCCCCTCGGCTTCTGGGAATTTAATAGAATGCCCCAGGGGGTTACCAACGCACCAAGTACGTTTCAGCGATTGATGGAGAGGTGTGTAGGCGATCTCAACCGCAAGGAAGCGCTGGTTTTCATCGATGACCTCATCATCTTCTCGGATACCTTGGAGCAACACGAGTCAAGATTACTACAGGTCCTCAACCGACTTAAAGAATATGGTTTGAAATTGTCATCAGAAAAATGTAAGTTTTTCCAAACCTCCGTGAAGTATCTTGGTCATATCGTCTCCCAGCACGGCGTTGAGACAGATCCGCAGAAGATTGAAGCCTTAAAGACCTGGCCAGTACCTGAGAACCTCAAACAGCTGCGCTCCTTTCTGGGTTTTTCTGGGTACTACAGACGGTTTGTGAAGAACTACTCCAAGATCACCAAACCTCTAAATGACCTTACCTCTGGATACCCACCTCTCAGGAAACACATCCAAGGAAAAGAAAAAACTCACCTGTACTTCCATCCGAAGGAATCCTTTGGGAAGAGGTGGACTCCAGAATGTCAGAGAGCGTTCGAGGAGATCATTGACAAGCTCACCACCGCACCTGTCTTGGGATTTGCAGACCCCAAACTCCCATACGTCCTTCACACTGACGCGAGCACGACAGGGCTTGGTGCGGCTTTGTATCAAGAACAAGATGGACGGATGAGGGCTATCGCTTTCGCAAGCAGAGGTTTGACAAAGAGTGAGGCGAAATACCCTGCTCACAAATTGGAATTCCTCGCGCTAAAGTGGGCTGTCACTGCTAAGTTTAGTGATTACTTGTACGGTACCGACTTCACTGTCGTCACCGACAGTAATCCCCTAACTTACATCCTGACTTCCGCGAAGTTGGACGCCACGAGTTACAGGTGGTTATCAGCTCTATCGACATTCAACTTCAAGCTCCAGTATAGAGCAGGAACTCAGAATCAGGATGCAGACGGACTCTCTCGTCGACCACATGGGGAGCTCCTGGATGATGCTGTGTCGAGGAAAGAGCGTGAAAGGATCCAACAGTTCACTCTACATTACCTGAAGGATCAGGAGAGTCCAGATGTTGTTCTCCCAGATGCAGTGAAGGCCATATGTGAGAGGCATGATGTTGAGTGGTCTCACAAAAATTCCACATGTCCATCAGTCGCACTGGTCGAGTCTCTCGCCGTCCACTCCGATGCTCTGCCCAGTGGTTTCCAGCAGGAAGAGGATCATGGACTCCCTGTGATTGGTCCTTGGACTGAAGAGGAGATGAGAGCGAAGCAACAGGCCGACCCTGATCTCAGAGTGGTCATTGAGCACAAGGAGTCAGGAGACATGCCCTCACCCACCTTGAGACAAGAGCTTCCAGAACTTGTTTTGTGGCTCCGAGAATGGAAGCGTCTTGAGTTGAGAGGTGGAGTGTTGTACAGAACGCGACAAGAACATGGACGAGTCACACACCAGCTTGTTCTACCAACTGAACTCAGAGCCACAGCACTGAGAGGCCTACATGATGATCTAGGCCATCTAGGAATAGAGCGGACCCTCGACCTCGTGAGGTCACGATTCTATTGGCCTAGAATGTCCGCATATGTAGAGCAGAAGATCAAGAGGTGTGAACGTTGTGTGCGCCGAAAGACTCCAAACGAAAGAGCAGCTCCTCTGTGTAACATCAAGGCCAGCAGGCCCTTGGAGCTGGTCTGCATGGATTTTCTATCGGTGGAGCCGGATCGGAGCAACACAAAAGATATACTGGTACTGACAGACCATTTCACGAAGTACGCAGTCGCGATACCAACTCGAAACCAGAAAGCGCAGACTGTGGCTAAGTGCTTATGGGAAAACTTCCTGGTGCATTATGGATTTCCGGAAAAGCTTCTGAGTGACCAGGGTCCAGATTTTGAATCTCGCACCATCAAAGAACTGTGCTCCCATCGCTGGCATTCAAAAGGTCAGGACTACCCCTTACCACCCCCGGGGGAATCCAGTGGAGAGATTCAATAGGACCCTCCTCCAGATGTTGGGCACTCTCGAAAACAAAGACAAGTCTTGCTGGCGAGAATTTGTCAAGCCTCTAGTGCACGCCTATAACTGCACGCGGAATGACGTGACCGGATTCAGTCCCTACGAACTAATGTTCGGCAGGCAACCCCGACTTCCAGTTGATTTGGCGTTCGGTCTCCCTTCCAGCTGTGAACCCAAGTCACATTCCCAGTATGTGCATGACTTAAAGGGCCGCCTAGAGGAAAGCTACCGAGTTGCCACGGAAAATGCCTCAAAGACAGCTGAGCGCAACAAACAACGGTTTGACAAGAGAGTCGTCGAGTCCACTCTTGAGGCAGGAGATCGAGTCCTTGTGAGGAACGTTCGGATCAGAGGGAAACACAAGTTGGCCGACAAATGGGAACCAGACATTCACATAGTGGTCAGACGTGCTGGTGACCTACCTGTGTACTCTGTCAAACCAGAGGGAAAGGATGGACCACTTCGCACCTTACACCGTGACCTCTTGCTGCCATGCGGTTTCTTACCTGTAGCTGAGTCCGAGCAACCTCCAAAGCCGATTATCCGCAAGCCAAGAACAAGGAGACAGTCGAGAATGGAAGCCGCAGCCGAGTCAGAGGTGGCAGTTGATAACTCAGAGTCAGAAGACAGTGAGTACTACTACTACTTACCTGGAGAGACATTGAACTCTGACTTCATTGAAACAAGACTTGTGACCCGGCCAGAGACAGTACCTGCAAGGGAGAGACATCTTGGAGAGACAAAACAACCCACCTCGTCTTCAGCTGGTTGGCTTCCTGCTCCTGTTGACCTGGAAGAAAAGACAGAGACATTAATCATGGAAAAACAAGACAGAGAAAAGAGACGTGCACCTGAAAGAGGGACAGTACAGTGGATGCCTGTGGAGATCATTCCATCCGAGTCAGAGAAACCTCCAGCTTTCGGGGATGACACCTCAAATGAGCCAAGCTGTTCTGGATGGAAAGAAACCTCAGCAGTTGTTGATCGGGAGGCTGAGGTCATCTCAAGGCATAGAGAAACTGATCCCCCCAAAGTGAGAAGAGCTCTGTTTGGAAGCTCTCAGGACGCCCCCTTTGACATTTCAAGACAGGAGGATGAGACCTTACCTGTTCAGCCGAGCATGTCGGAGTCTCCCTCAGAACCAAATATTATGGATGAAAGCCTTCCTGTTTTCTCAGATCTGTCATTCAGTGACAGCAGCAAGGATGACGGATGCTCTGTCAATAAATCTTGTGAGGATGTGTCATTGGACAGAACCAATGAGGGAACCGCAGCTGGGATATCTGGAAGAGGAACCTCTCCAGTCATCGTGGGAGAGAGTGAGGGTGACAGTGTTCCCAGACGTTCCCAGAGGCGTAGAGAACAACCTGAACGACTACAGTATGGTCAACTCGGAAATCCCTTGCTGTCTATAGTCCAGTCACTCTTCCAAGGCCTCAACCTTGCTTTTGCCGATGCACTCCAGAACCCTGGCTATGCAGACATCCTCCAAGTAACCCAAGGCCAATTCATAGTCATGTGGGTGTAATGGGACATACACACCTTTAGAAGGGGAGGGTGTAACCCAGGTTACTAGGCCCTTATCCTAGTCCAGCTATCAGTTAATTGATTAGATCAATAAATTAATAAATGATAAATAAATAGATGTGACAAATAAATAAATAGAGTTTGATTTAAAATAATCTTACATAAAATAAATAAATAGGATTTATGATTAAAATCATAAATATGTCAATAAATAGATTTAAAAGATTAATATACACACGTTTATTTACATCTGTTTTAAAAAGAATGTTTTGTTTATTTCAAGTGTGGCGAATGTGCCTTTCTGGAAGTGTAAAAGATTCAGGTGACATGAGGAGTTCACGTGATGTGAAGCGGAGTAACCAATCAGACGCCGTCAGGGTGTACGTGCAGGCGTGTTGTTGTTTTTTTCTCTCTCTCTCTGCCGGACCGTCGTCGAGGTGGCTGCATGCTAAGCTTCGGCTGCAGATATTACCGTTTTGTGAAAGAAAGTCAGATATTCCAAGTCTGAGTTAAGTTTTTATCGTCGGTGCAGAGAGCGAAGCCTTTTCTTTTGCCGTGGGTTGGAAGCGGACCGTGTGTTTTGTGACGGAGACGGAGGAGAACGTGAGTGTTTACTAGTAGCATGGCGCTAGCTCCGGTCATTAGCCACATGTATTTCGCTAAATTATATTTTTGAGGTTACACGTTACTGAACTCCCATGTCCCTGTCTCTTAAAAAAGCGGAACCTGGACAGACGAGCCGTGTATTCTTCCTTGTGCCCGGAGTGTGTGTGTGTATGTGAAGTTTGAGCCTCTGGTGAGTAGCCTGAACTTAATTGATAAAAGTCCGGTGAACAAAGCTGAAATGTGCATCTGCTAATGTTAATATGGATTAGTGAGGCATTAAATTCATGTGTATAGTGTTTAAAAAATAGTTTTATATTACTGTGTTTGCATACGTTAACCCCCGCTCGGTGTATTTTTTATGAGAGCGAGCTGGTGTGGAGAAAAAAAAGAGGAAAAAGAAAGGCGATGAATGTAAAGAAGTATTCCGCCATTTTGGCGCATGTTTATGTTTATAGTGTGTTCGGTTCATTTTAAAAGCACAGTAAAAAGTGGTTAAAACAATTATTAAGAAACAATGTTATAATATACATGTATAAATATGTGTTTATATGCATTTATTTACATTTAGAAGTATATTTTATTTACATGAATATATAGTAACCCTTTCTTTTGGCCTTTATAGGCCGGGTCTTTTTCTTTGGTATGGATTCCTGGGTTTGAGATCTGCACAACTACTTCTTCTGCTGAGGATTTCCTCCTGTTCTGTAAGGTAGAAGGGACCTCAGTGGTCGTGGCGAGCTACCCAAAACAGAGACTGTGATTTATTCAGAGACTGAATTTATTGGAAACTGTGGTCGATATCTCATGTGTGTGTTGACACTGTAAAACATTTTTTTCTTTTATTCATTTTAT